>NW_021604564.1:19513016-19602473 GCF_004785775.1 Grammomys surdaster | reverse complement strand
CATATCATATCATCATATCATATCATCATATCATATCATCATATCATATCATCATATCATAACATATCATATCATCATAACATATCATATCATCATAACATATCATATCATATCTTCAGTAGCCAGGAGAGAAACAACACTCTTTCCTGGCCTCTGTTTAGTTCCTATCCTGACTTCCCATTGTGACAGACTATAAGTTGTAAGATGAAATAAATCCTTTCATCCCCAAGTTGCTTTTGGTCATATATTTATCAGATGCAGTAAAAAGTAAATTAGGACACCACTTCTTAACAGTTTATAAAGTGACAAAGAATATTAAATTAGAACAAGATTGCCCAGACATATTAATAAATGGAGTAAACTTTAATATGTATGGTTTCAGTTATATATTTTAAAGAAATGTTATGTACATAAGCATGCAAAAAATAAGAATAAATAAAATATTTTTTTCATATAAAAGTTTCTGTGAGTAAACAATGGATGGTAAGAAAATGGTGTGGTGGGATGGAATGGTGGACAGGAAACGTTATGCTCTAGCTAGTTTTACATTATTTAACAATTTAACAAGAATCACTTATGTATTATTGCAAAATTAAACTGGGAGAAAAGTTGAAGAACTGGAGAGTCAGCTCTAACATTAAGAACCCTTGTTGCTCTTGCAGGAGACCCAGGTTTTGTTCTGAGCATCCTCATGGTGCCTCACAACCCTCTCTAACTCCAGTCCCAGAGGACTTGACCCCTTCTTCTGATTTCTGCAGGCACCAGACATGCACATGATACACATACATACGTATAGGGAAAACACTCATACACGTAAAATCATTAACTCAATCTAAAACATGTAAAAACTTAAAAAAGGAAAAGTAAGTAAGTAGCAATTTTAAGTGGGTAGGGTTTCTTCGTATATATGTTATGTTTTTTGAAAATTCCTAGGGTTTCTTTTTATGTATGTTATATTCATGTATGTACATGCTCATGTGTGCATATGCTCATGCATGTGTTCACATGTGTATACTATGTTCATGTGTGTGCCTGCTCAAATTTGTGCATGCTTATGTGTGAATATACTTAGCAATGTATTCAATGTGTTCAAATGTGTATTCTGTGCTCATGTGTGAGCATATACTCATGTATATATTCATGTATGTTCACATATGTATGCTATGCTCATGTGTATGCCTGCTCACATTTGTACATGCTTCTGTGTAAATGTACTCACATGTGGGGTTTTTTTGTTTTTTTGGGTTTTTTTTGTTTTTTTTTTTTTGTTTTTTGTTTTGGTTTTTCGAGACAAGGTTTCTCTGTATAACCCTGGCTGTCCTGGAACTCACTCTGTAGACCAGGCTGGCCTCGAACTCAGAAATCCGCCTGCCTCTGCCTCCCAAGTGCTGGGATTAAAGGCATGTGCCACCACCGCCCAGCTTCACATGTGTATTAATGTGTGTTCATGTGTGTATTCTATGCTTATATATGTGCCTACTTACATGTGTGCATACTCATGTGTATGTATGCTCATGAGTATATGAATCTACCCTTGTATTTACATGTGTTTTTATGTGTGTGCATGCTTATGTGTGTGTATCTACTCATGTGTGTATACTTATGCATGTGTTAATGTGTATTTACATGTGTGTGTATGCTCATACATGCATGTGTTTATGTGTATTGTTCTGTGCATGTGTCCCTGATTGAGCTTGCACTCAACTGACTGAATCATCTTCTCAGACCCCTTTTCAAAGTTTTCTTACCTTTGGGCTACACTTCTGGGCATAGTCTGGCTATTGGTGCTGTCCCAGTGCCTTGGCTGGAGCCCAGCACAAAGTCTCTGTCTCTTCATGTGATCTGTGGAATATTTCCACGGTGGTAGCAGCAGTGGTGGTGGTAGTGTATTGGGCCCCATTTCGGCCCTGGTTTGGGCCTTGTGAACAAACCCGAGCCTGGCTCAAGTTTCTGCAGACTTGTGAGAAAGCCTAAGCCTGGCTCGATTTTGAGACCTGTTTCAGTCACTTTCGTACTGGGGCGACTCAGCAAGACCCATTTGGCCTTGTCTCTGCTCAGCTGTTGCTGATGTAGAGCTTTGCCATTGGCCCTGTCAGTCACCTCATACCTTCTGTCACCCTTCCCTACCCCCCTACATCATCTCTCCCCACCAAAACTCCTCCTCCTTATGCTCTGAGTTTATATAAGAGAGGCAGATACATTAAAGTTGAGTTCCTGCTTTGACAAGACTCCCAACCTGGTGTACTTCTTTTGGGCCACCAACACTCACCATCCTGCTCAGCCCCAGAGAGACCCAGTTGGACCGGGACCTCTCTCCTCTCACCTGGACCTGCCAGCAAGGAGCCGACAGTAGTGATATACTTGTATCTTAGGATCACATGGGCTTTCTAGACTTTCTCTGTCCAAATCTTTATCAACACAACTACATGATGACATATTGGTTTTTTTGAACCTTTGTTAGGTCAGTGATTTCAAAATATTTGCAACAGCAATGGTATATGGATGGTCATGGGAAGGGAATGAGTTCCTTGGCTGGAAGCTAAGAGTAAGCGTGGCTTCCTTTCAACCATTCCCCACAACTGAGAAACTACTTCCATAGCCTCATCTGGAAACCACTGGTGTCTTGTCATTTCATAAAGAAACAGATGTTCAGTAAGGTACAGAGATCCCATTAGTGTTACAAAGGGGGCCTAGGGGGGCTTTGTGTACAGACATTCTAGGCCCAGTTCTATCAACTGTCCCCTATGATGTCTCTTTTTCCAGGTAGCTCTAAAGAGCTGTGATTTCTCAACATTTTTTTCAACGAAAGAGAAGAAATGGCATCTCTTAAGACTTGTTTTTAGCTGGGTAGTGGTGGCGCACGCCTTTAATCCCAGCACTTGAGAGGCAGAGACAGGTGGATTTCTGAGTTCGAGGCCAGCCTGGTCTACAGAGTGAGTTCCAGGACAGCCAAGGCTACACAGGGAAACCCTGTCTCGAAACAAACAAACAAACAAGCTTGTTTTTAGTTAATATTTTCTGTTTTTGTTGTGACTGTTTTGCTTGAATGCATGTCTGTGCACCATATCTACTCACTGCCCTCAAAGACCAGAAGAGGGCATTCTGATTCCATGGAACTGGACTTACAGATGGTTGTAAGTCACCATGTAGGTACTGGGAATCAAACCTGGGTCCTGAGGATAGGCAACTGGTGCTTTCAACAGGTGAGCCATTTCTCTCTTGGGTCTTTATCCTCTTTGCTACTTCCCAATCAGCTGTGATTTTTCCTGAACCATCTTCATATTTTGGTCTTATAACAATTCTTTACAGACAGGACAACTTTCATAATGCTGAGCCAACATTGTTCTCAAAGGACTTGATCCTCCAAAGAGCTCATATCATCTTCTGGTTTTCACTTATCATTATCTTTTATAAATGTTATAAATATCAGCACAGGGTTTAATCCTTTGTGTATCTCCCAGGCATTTTCATGATTAACTGATTAATTACTTCAATGTTCTACCCCAGTATCCTAGCTTTACTGAATAGGACTAAAAGCCTTTAACTAGACACACTAATTAAGGCGTTTTCCCTAAAAGTTACTAAATTTTTTTATTTACATAGAATTATGTGACTTGTAGACCTCAGAGGCTCCTTACCACAGCAAATCACCTATAAACATCATAAAAGTCATTTGTTACCAATTAGATTAATGAAATCTCTCAGAGCATTATTTGCTCTGTATCATGTGACACCATTGATTGCAAACGGCTTGGCTAACACAAGTTAATCCCTTTAAAATGGGAATACTTAATAACATTAGTCCTACTCTAAACATTTTAATGGTGTCATTGTCATAGCTTCCACTGTGGTTTATTAAGTGCCATTTGCTTGTGTGAAGAAGACTAAGAATGTCATTATGTTATGATGGACAAAAAACCAGGGGATAGAGATACAGTTCTTTCCAGCTCTGACAACTCACCGCTTTGAGACTCAGTTCCTAATATATGAAATAGAGGGTTTTGACTGAATCAGCTTTCTATAAGCCGGGCATTTGATTCTTTGAGATCTCAGAAAAGGAGCAATGGGAAACTGGGGATGATCTTTACCATTTTTAGCATTTTAAAAAGTCCAACTAAACTATTATGGTTTACATGAGTAGCTGTAAGTACATAGTATGTCTGCTGATGATTAGACTTGGCCTTTATTGTATCAAATATTTGATATAGTAAGGTAAAGAAAAACCAATTGCTTAGTAAATATGATAACTTTGTAGCTCAAAATTTTGTTTTAATATTTTATGTGTGTGTTGAATATACATGTGTGCCTATGGGCACACTCCCCAATGTGTGCATATGTGAACATGGAAACCAAGGCAAACTTCAAGTGTCTTCCTCTGTAGCTCTTTACCTAGATTTTGAAACAGTTTCCCTGACCCTAGAGCTTGCCATTTTGGAAAGACTAGCAAGGCCCTGCCATCCTGCTGTCTCTATCTCTGAGCACTGGACTTAGAGGAGTATGCTACTACACATTTTTTTTTTTTAATGTGCATCCTGGGGATTTGAACCTAGGCCCTCAATGACCCATCTCTTCAGCCCCCAAATTTTATGTCTTTTGACAGTTTTAAAACTGAGAAGTATTTTGTATGAAAAACACAAAAACTAGGTAAAGATGGATGAATGACGAAAGGAAATATGACACACATGTGCAGTGACAGGCACACACATGTGCAGTGACAGACACACACATATACAGACAATTATATGCAGTGACACACATAGACATAGACACTCATGTACAGTGACACACATATACACAAACGTACAGTGACAGGCACACACATATACAGTGACAGGCATACACATGGGCAGTGAGAGGCACACACACTCATGTGCAGTGACACCCATACACACACATAATGTGCAATGACAGGTACATACACACACACACACACACACATACACACACACATATGTTGAATACTATTTAGCCTCTAAATGTGTGTAGTGGTATGAACACTTAAGCCCATATAGATAGGTAGATAGATAGATAGGTAGGTAGATAGGTAGATAGATAGGTAGGTAGATAGGTAGATAGATAGTTGTAAATATGCTAAAGGATAAATAAATGTTAGACAAAAAATTACAGGGAAATATCTTACAGTAAAATATTCCTAGAGAATTCAAGAATCAGTTTATGTATACTACCATGTGAGAAAAAGCTGATTAACTGAAATACAATAAAAATCAGAGATTTTTTTTTTAAAAAAGAACCACAAACTCCTTTATTAGGCATTTCCTCTTATGCTTAGTAAAACATTTTTTCATTTAAATTTACAAAAGTGTTCTGAATTAAATCTAGGGAACATTGCCATCCAATCCTTTCTAGAAGCAGTGTGTAGGCCTCCCTTCTTTCCCTCCAGCATTTCTTGAACAGTAAAAACTCCTTTCTTACTTTGACAAAGAATATGCCCTGGTGGTTTTGGCCAGTGCCTTGTAGTCTTGTGTATAATAAATGGGGTCATGGAGGTATGAAGTCGGTCAGGTGGCATGAGGAGACAAAATAGTGTTCTTAGATGTCAAGAGAGAAGAAAACCCCTCCACCACACAATTTTCTCCTTTGAGATTGATAACCACAACCTAGACAGTGATTTCTAGTTTAACAGAAGTTAGAGACATGGAACTGGAAACAATATCTACATTTTCTACAGGGACTTTTCTGAACAAAGAGCCAAGGATGTGTAAGGCACTGGTCAAAAGGAGCCCGAATTGCATACCTCACGTGCACCTCTGAACAGCTCCCTTCTGTCACTGTAGTATTGACAAAAGACAGTGGGATGCCCAGAGCTGTTGCTACCCCTTTTCTGGGGGAAGAAAACATGTGAAAGGAAAAGACTCAGCAAAAGACTGTGAGATGGAAGGAGCCGGTGGTGAAGGAAACCTCCTGGATTTCCTCTTTGTAAATGTTACCCTGAAGTTCAGAACCCATTTTATGTGAACTTTTTTGGGTAGAGTGCTGCTAAAGCTCCAGTTGCCAGTCAAGCCAGACATGCAAATGAGCCTCGCTGACATCATATAAAATGAGGGAGACTATAAACGCCAATCGACAGGGAGGTATTGCGTTTTCTGGTAAGACAAATAAAGCACACATTTTTGGCTATAGATATGCACAGTGGAGGCAGAAGTAAAATGAAAAGGTCACCTAAGGAGCAAGAGATGAAAGAACACTTTAGAGTTCCTAAGAAGTTTTCCTTGCAAAGAAGATCAAACAATAGTTGAAAGTCTATTTAAAAGCTTCATTGTGGAAGCGCCTCCATTCTAAAATTCTTCTTTAGCTATTCCATCTGAAAACACCCATTAGCTGCCAGGGTAGCATCAAATATGGAAATGTCAAAATGACCAAGGTCTCCAGGATAAAAGGAAAAGCAGAGCTTGTTGTAAAAACAAGTCATTAACTATGCTTGTGCCTCAGGTTCATTGGCCTTGAGGATACAGGTTTTTCTTTACAATCATAGATTGCTCCACCCCAGGGACAATGAACCTTGATGTTTGGTTAGGTGTGCTGGAGAGTTCTTCTTTGAAGGTATTGTGTTTTATTGTGATGAGGTCTGGTTCTCAGATCTTCCTGGGCATCTTTTTAAAAATAGCTTTGCTTCTAAACAACAGTGGTGGGGGAAGAACCACAACCAAAACAAACATTAAGGAGGGCACATTTTGGAGATTTTCATAGCTACTTATTTTTGCCAAATCATTTAATTGTCTTTTCTTTGCTTCAGAGGCAAGGCGGGACCATCAGCCGACTCACACTGATTTCAATAGACCAAAAGTTTGTTTCCCTCTGCCAATTCAGGTGGACTCAAAAGTACAAAAAGAGACTCTATGTCCTAGATGAACTGCACTGATATACATGACATTTGCTAGAAACTTCCATGTTTGTAAGTAGCAAGGTATTCGACTTTGAAATAATCTCTGGATCCAGAGCTCAACTCTCTGACCGTATGTTCAGTATATAACATCAAAAGCTAACCTTTGTTTCTGTGTGGAAAATGTTTACATGGATTAATAGAGGAATTAATGTAGGCTATATAAGCTCCTTGGAAAGAAGGAATATATCTATGCTATATTTTTGGTGAGTTTTTTGTAATAAGGTGTAGATACTGATGTCTTGATATTAGCTTCACTGTCGAACTCCCCTTGCCCACTCTGATGTTTAACAACAAATAAAATGGAGTAATTTCTCAATGATATCAATTCCGTTTCTTCAGTCACTTCTGTCTAGCTTTCAAAATAGGAAGTAAGGAAAAAGGAAAAAAAAAAAAACCAACCAACCAAACAAACAAACAAAACAAACTGGGTATGGAGAGGTGGCTCAGTGGATGAGAGTGAGGGACTGGGGTGTTAGATAGACTCCCTGGGAGGCAGACAGATATGGAGAGAGGCCATAGCTATGTAGATGGCTGACTTCTTTCTCACCCTCCTGAATTGAGACAAAGCCTGGAAAACAAAGGCCTCAGAGGCTTCTGTCTCCCACCAGCAGGCCCCTGCTGATGGACTAGCTTAACAAGTTCACTTCTGGATCATACATGTTACACAACACGTCTGGACCAATCAACTATCTGTCCTTCTTTCAAGCTTACCAACCCTACAACAGTAGAGGAAACTCTTCAGAGATTTGGAAAACACAACCCTTGAGAAAAGACTGGTTTTCTCCACTTCATGGAGGGTCTTTTTCTCTGTGTGCCTGCTTCATGTTTCCTCACCAGCCAATAAACAATTCTCTTCAACTGTTGATTCTGCTTGCTGCTGTCTGCAGAGTTTGAGACTGTCTGCAGCTTTCTGTTCTGCTTAAGACCTTTTAATTCATTAAATGGCAGAGAAAACAAGCCAATCAAGATTCTCAGGAGCATTTAATGCTCTTCCAGAGGACAGGGGTTAGGTTCCTAGCACTCACGTGGCAGCTCACAACCATCTGTAACTCCAGTCTCAGAGGATCCGACATTCTTTTCTGATCTTCCTTGGAATACTAAGCATGCATGACATGGTGCACGTACATGTATGTGGGCAAAAAATTATTCAAAGAAAGAAATGAAGGAAAGAAGGAAGGAAGAAATGAAGGAAGAAAGGAAGGAAGGAAGGAAGGAAGGAAGGAAAAGAAAATTAAGACAATAACAAAAGCAGCATTTTACAGTACTAGTAATTCATTAATTATTTAGATTTGGGAATTTTTTTATTGTAAAAAGTACAACTCACTCCCAGAAACACACAACTGTGACCGACTGGGATCTCCTTCAGTTCTGTTGATTGGTCCCTTTGTCCCTAAGCAATTTGAGAGCTAATCCATGTACCAATAGTGCAGTGAAGAGTCAAGGACCCCCTAGGAGTGCCATCACTGCACATGAACATGACAGTTTAATCTAGGCCATTTTCTAAAAGGTGCTGAGTGAAAATAAGAAAAAGAAATGAAGCAGCTCAGAAATAATGATGAGCACTTGCTTTGTATTTCTTCTATGTCAGATATTTTATGGATACACATTTTTATTTAACCTGACCAGTCACCTCAGTGTGTATATTATCACCTTAGTTGAACAACTCAAGGATCAGAGGCACAGGGAGGCTAAGAAAGAGCTGGCTCAGTGGATCCCAGGATGCTCCATGATAGTACTGCTTCTGTGGACTCACGGGAACCAACACGTTTGCCATTGGACCCTTCCTTACAAAATGAATCAGCAAGAAGAGAGACAATAATTTGGGTGAATCCACTCAATCATGGAAAAAAAGTCACTGTACCAGTATCTCAAAATAATCACATGTATTCTTTTAAGACAACAATCATTTAAAGAAATAGTTGCATTGCCTGTGACTATCTCTTGTCCATAAAAAAACAAAACTTTGCCATTAAAAATTTGAGCTTGTGCAAAGGACACAGTCAATAGGACAAAGCGGCAACCAACAGATTGGGAAAAGATCTTCACCAACCCTACATCTGATAAAGGGCTAATATCCAAGGTATACAAAGAACTGAAGAAATTAGACTCTAGACAATCAAAGAACCCTATTAAAAAGATGGAGCACAGAGCTGAACAAAGAATTCTCAACTGAGGAAGCTCGAATGGTTGAGAAGCACCTAAAGAAGTGTTCAGCATCCCTAGTCATCAGGGAAATGCAAATGAAAACAACACTGAGATTCCACCTCACACCAGTCAGAATGGCTAAGATCAAAAACACAGATGACAGCACATGTTGGCGAGGATGTGGAGAAAGAAGAACACTCCTCCACTGTTGGTGGGATTGTAAACTGGTACAACCACTATGGAAAGCAGTCTGGCGGTATCTCAGAAAATTGAACATAGTGCTACCTGAGGACCCAGCTATACCACTCCTGGGCATATACCCAAAAGATGTTTCAACATACAATAGGGACACATGCTCTACCATGTTCATAGCAGCCTTATTTATAATAGCCAGAAGTTGGAAAGAACCCAGATGCCCTTCAACAGAAGAATGGATGCAGAAAATGTGGTATATTTATACAATGGAGTACTACTCAGCTGTTAAAAACAATGAGTTCATGAAATTCTTAGGCAAATGGATGGAGCTGGAAAATATCATCTTGAGTGAGGTGACCCAATCTCAAAAGAACATACATGGTATGCACTCACTGATAAGTGGATATTAGCCCAAAAGCTCACAATTTCTAAGAAACAACGTATAGACCACATAAAACTCACATAGAAGAAGGAAGACCAAAGTGTGGAGGCTTTGGTCCTTTCTAGAAGAAGTATCAAAAGTTTCAACTAGAGCTCCTAAAGTCTAAACCGCCAGCCAGAGAGCACAAAGGGAGGGACTCATACACCTGTATAGGGAATTGAGGGTGACCTTGTTAGACTTCAGTGAAAGTGGAGGGCCATGGTCCCCAAAAGTTTGCATCCCCTACTGTGTGGGAATTCGAGAGCAGGGAGATGGGACTGGGAGGATGTTTGGATCACACCCTCACAAAAATTAGGAGGAGGAGGTATGGGAAAAGGGGTTTTAGGGGAGAATGGGAGAGGAGATAACATTGAAAGGTAAATACGTATAATATCCAATAAAAAAAACCACACAGATAAAGGGTCTTTAAAAAAAAGAGAGAGAGGGATTGAGTTTACTTATTTTAAACTATTTTTAAAAATTTCTAGGAGTTGCTAATTGGATAAGATCCTATTTTAAGCTCTCCACAAAAGAATTTAAGTCTCTGTTCAATATTCTCAAGAGAGATGTAAATCCTAATCTTCCTAAACAATTAATTGACAAAAGAGAGGTAATCTCACAAAAAGTAGAAGAAGCTATTACTAATCGATATATTATATAGTCTGATTAGTTGTCGGTGGTGCTATAACAGTCCTTTGACAAAAGATTATCAATATAGATTTATGTATCCTTAAATAGGGTCTTCACGACTCTCTGAGTGTGGAAGGAGCGACTGTTGGTGCTTCTGCCCTGATTTTACAAGAACTCTGAAAAATTGGCTTTAAAAACAAAAGAGGGGGAACGATACCCCCACAGAAGGAGTCCCCCAAAATACTCTCCATCATGCCTTGTTCACTTTTATCTCTCTAAAGCTGAAAGCTCTTGGCAAATCTGATGCTCACTGCTTCTGGCACCACCAAGACCAACAAAACTTTGCCACAGATATGGGGAAGGATCCTCTTACCCTTAAAGGGAATGGCCCAGACCCAGTTCCCTTATGGGGCCGAGGATTGATATGCCTGTCTGATACCACAGAAGGCACAGCTAACTGGCTACCAATAAGATTAATAAAAAAATAGATACCCCCACAAAGCTAGGCCCAACCATAAATACAATGATTAACAATTTACATCCAGGGAAGAGAAATCTCCCTGATAATTTCCTTCTTTTTCCTTTCCAGGTAAAAATGAATCACCCATGATGTCTGCTGTTGGAAGTTCTAATCCAGATGCTGGCCTCTGAACTTACACTACTCAGACCTTTGAAGGGCCACTGACAAGAACATCAAACAGCTAGAGATTGACATCACTAATCTGAAGAAAGCCCTCGCTTTGCTGTCTGAAGAAACCTCCTAAAAGCTCAAAGATCCTTATTGGACTTGATTTACTCTAGTACAATAGAAAAGAGTGTATACAGCTCTGGACTGTGTACAGCTCTTAAAGAAGAAGGTTGCCTTTACATAGACAAGACAAGGAGGGTTAAAGAGAGCATGAAACAGGTAGTGAAGGCCCTAAGAAAAATCAGAGAGAGAAAGAGGCAGATGAAGGCTGGTACAAGAATTGGTTTTCAGCCTCTCCAAGGTTGTCAACCCTATTTCCTCCCATCTTGGGACCATTATTTGGGTTCTTTTTGCTTTTTTCTGCTGGTCCCTGGCTCTCAAATAGGTGGACTAACTCTGTGATACAACAGATAAATAATTTGGTAGCAAAACCTACTCAGATACATTATCATTAGTTAGCTATGGAGGACCACGAGACTCAAGATGAGGTTGTTACTTTATACAGTGTGTTTCCAAAACCCATCTCCACCCAACCTAAAAGGGGGGACTTCTGCCCCTAGACCAAGCAGAGAGGGGCCATCCAGAACCCCCTCTGAATTCTTGCTTAGGCTTCGAGGCTAAGCACTGCAAGGGAATATAAATAAAAGATAAAAATATCTATCTGGGTTCCCTGAGGGACAAGCCTGACTGCATAAGGGTTGATGTCAAAAGTATCCCCTCTTCAGGAAAAAGACATCGGGATGGGTACGGCCCTCATGCCTCACTGGACAACGACAGGGGGACTGGAGCCATTACAAGGTCCCCTTCAATTACTGGAGGTCAGGCCTCTATCTCCTCCTTCGCAAGTTTAGAATTGCCACAGCCCTTCTATACTTAGAGAAGGGAGGAGATGTCAGGGGCAGCCCTGCTTACACACTGAAGGCCTAAAATCAGCCATAGGCCTAAAATCAGCAATAGGCCTGTCATACATGTATACTAACACCAAGTCTTGGGTCTCAGTGGAAAAACATCAAAACAGATGGCTATAAGCTAATGTAAACAGGCAGCTTTTGTGGAAATTTACAAGCCTGAGTAGTCATAGACCTTGTAAATAGGTAGCCTGGGCAGACAATACCAACTTAGATAAGGACAAGCGAGTCATAGGCAGAGTCATAGTGACTTGTCCCCTGAAGCTTCACCCAGCCGATACCCAGTTCTGATGATATCTTTATTCCTCCGGATCACCCACACTCCAGTGTCATCCCCTTCCCCACATCCTGCCTTTCTGTGTTTATAACCCCTGTGTGAATGTATTACGATTTGAGAAAAAATAAATTTAAAAAAAAATTGAGCTTGTGGAGAAGATAGGACACATATTCATGCTTTAGATTTTTTTTTTTTAATTTGAAAGACAGCAAGGAAAGAAGAAAAGTAGACACTTTAGAAATTGCTTCTGAGCCTTCTACATATTCTTATTATGCATGTTGGAGATCTTAGCAGGGGCTGAGCATTAAAGGACTCGGTTTGAAAAATGGAGCCAAAGGATTCCAGGAAATAGATGGGCAAGGCCAGGAAGTGTAAAGAGTTTGCCATTACTATATCATTCTTCCTGGATTTGGGTCTAGCACCTCTGTGGCATACTGAGGATTTACCTTGTGATCTGGCAGAATACAGATGCTTAGAGAACCAGTCATACTGTATCCCATCTTTGTGTCTTCCATAATACTTTGATGAACTGCTCTGTGTGAGATACTGTTTTAGACACTGAGAGTGGAGTGACCTTCACCCTTTCAGTGAGTTAAAACAGGGGACATATTCTGGTTCCACTTGTCAGCTGGACTGGTTACTTTTCTTACTGCTATGATGAAATACCTGATATAAACAGCCTATGTTAGGACAGTGGGATGGATCAGGGTTCAGGGGTTGAAAGTATGGTCCATTATAATGGGAAAGACATGGAGTTAGGAATTTGAGACTGTGAGGAAACAGAAGATAAAAGCTGATGTTCCCCTTATCTCTCCGTTTCCTTGATTTTCAGTCAAGATCCTAGCTATGAGTGGGTGCCACCAACATTCAGGATGGGTTTCCCTTTTTCATTTCAATCTCTTTGAAAACACTTAGACATATCCAGAAGTACGTATTCTTAGAAGTTCCAAATCCAGTCAAGTTGACAGAAATTGGCCATCCTATCACTGAAGACTCTGTAGAGGGCATGAAAGGAACCTTTCATGTTTGATGCTATCTGAATTTAGTAGTTATGTAAGCATAACTATTAAACAATTAAAGATATCTATATGTCAGTTATCTATTATCTATCTATCTATCTATCTATCTATCTATCTATCTACAATCTTTTCTGATTATGTAAAAAAAAAACCTCCATTTTCCTTCCAAAGATTCAGGTAAAAATTGTTGATCTTAATGAGGGCTTGTTCTCACCTACTTTTAACTGATATGTAAGTTAGTTTCTAATGTGCAAGTCAGATGCAAAAGTTTATAAAAAGCGGGCAATAAACTTAATGAGGTGTTATATAATATGCAGAATAAATATTAGTACAGTACACGAGCCTAAATGACAGCAACAAATTATAAAGCTTAGCGTGCAATTAGAATCACTAATGTAGCGATGTACAGAGAGAATGGGCTCGTTCTTAGAGCAGTGATGCCGTGTCAGACTACCACCTGAACTAATGACACCTCTTCCACTTATTTTTAAACACTCTGCCTGTCATGTGGGAGCTACACCTTGTAGGTTCTAATGTGTGTGCCATGTGCTAATAAAATTTCCCATGGAGGCAAAATGGTCCTCATAACTAGGAGACCATCTTCAAGTCTATGCTTTGGAGAAATTCTCTGACATGACACTTATGAAGAAATGGTAAGAACAGTGGATCTACCCTGATTCACTTGCCAGTTTGTGTGGTGGGTGAGCTTAGGGACCAAATTGTTGCCTCAAAAGGTCAATTCTCCTGCTGTAAAACATGTCATGCCCTAAGTTGGTTTGTGGGGGTTCCTTGGCCTTTCTTGGCTTCATACTTTTATGCATGTGATTCTGCTGGTTAATATCATTTATCTCATCGTCCATGGGTCCAAACTTCTCCAGATTCCAAGACCTAGGTTAAATGCAACACTCCCTGGCCCACTTGTCTGGAAGTAATCTCTGTTTTCTCTAAAAATTTTGCAACGTTTTATTTGTAGTTCATCTCTGATTTTCATGATGTAAAGCAGTGCATGTTTTGCACTCTAGTATATTTTGTATATTTTATAACTACACTTCTATAAAGTACACAACTATTTTTAGATATATTTCATCCGTTTTCTTTGGGCCAGAAATGGAGAGAAGCCCGTCAGAATTAAGTATGGAAATAAGGAAATGCCAGCTTTGGTTTCCAAGCCAGAAAGCTCTGTGCTTAAGCGACAGATATCGGAAGGGGGATAGAATGACTTTGTACTCTGAAATATAAGTTAAAGGCTTTCAATCCATCGCTTCATTCAAATGGGAGGGAAGCAATGTCTTCTCACTTCCAAGAAGACAAAGCTCACAGAGTTCATGCAGAAGAGAAGCAGGTGATGTGGTGATGGAAGGGAGCTCCAGCTCACTTGTCTGAGAAGCAGGATTGGTTTCCTGTGGCCCCTGAGAGTGTTGTCAGGAAAGTCTGTTTGTGAGAGTAACAGACAGCACCCAGATTGTGCACTATTGGGGTATCCTCAGTTTGGGCCCTTGCTCTTCTTGGACTGGTCTAAGATTTTAGATATGAGACTGCCGAATGGACAGGAAGGAGTGTTCCTATGGCTTGCCTACAAAGCCTGAGATTTAAAGCCTAGATGCCAAAGAGCAACTATTACATATTACTTATATTAATTGTATATGCCGCTGTGAGGTACTTGGTGCAGAACCAGACAATTTCTGCCAACACACCAGTCAATGCCTTCACTCTGGATTGTCCCTGTCTTGGCTGAAACTTCATTGAGCTTTCTACCCTTCTGCCTACAGCATTCTTTACTCACTTCCCTTCCTTTCTGCTTTCCTTTCATGGTGTCTGACTAGTACTCTGACGTGAAGTCTTTCCCGTTATTGTCCTCTCTGACTTTCTCCCTTTATAAATATTTGAATTACTTTGGAAATTTTATACATGAGCATAGTACTTATATCATTTTCACTCCCCTCTCTTGCTCCGTGTTCTCCAACTCCCTCTCAAATTCATGATCTATTCTCTTGAATTATTGCTACACACACACATATGTATATATGTATATATGTATATGTGTATATGTGTATATGTGTATATATGTATATATGTATATATGTATATATGTATATATGTATATATGCATATGCATATGTGTATGTAAATACAACCTCACATTTATGTACATAAATACATATGTGTATATAAATACAGTCTGCTAGGTCTATTTGGTATGTATATGTGTGTGTGTGCTTTAGAGTTGACCTCTTGGGATTGAACAACCACTGGGGTCCTAGTCCTCTGCAGATGACTAATTCTCTCTCTTTCTCTCTCAGCAGTTACTAATTCCCTGTAGGTGTTCATCTAAGTGAGGACCTTATGGGATGTTCCTTTTCCACATGACCATGTCACCTAGAAGTGTTGTTTATGTAACCATACTGTTGAGATTTCATGGATACAGATTTTCTTGTCATTCCTAGAAGACACAACAGCAGACTCCCTATTCCTCTCACTCTTCATCTTTCCATCTGTATCTATGATGTTCCCCGAGACTTAGGAGTAGGATCTGTGTTCTAGATGATCTGTTGGTTCTGGGCACCTCATGGTCAGTTTGGTTCTTTTCCTGTTGTGTCACTTAAATGACCTCTGTCTGTCACACAGAAGCTTTTGTGATGAGGGAAGAGAGCTACATGCATCTGTGGGTCTAAAAATATGTGTTTAAAACGCAGTTAGAAATCATACTGGTCTAGGAAAGTGCCACTAGGTTTTCCTGTAAGGTGCATGAGCTCACCAGCCAGGTATCCTTGGCATGGTCTCTTGCTGAGCAGACCTGAAGTCCATTAGATGGATGCTGCTTTTGCCTATGATATAGGTGTCACCATTGTACCCTGGAGGATATCTTACTATTTTGATTGTTGGGGTTCACAGGTTCTATAGCTGGGTGGAGAGTGTGGGTTGCTGTCCTGCCTTGTCAGTTTTCATAACTCCTTCTAATACTGTGAGAACTATTCCTCAGGAAGGAGGCACCCAAGCGAGTTATAGCTAGATTCCTCCAAGTTCTGTCCAGAGTGGGTGATGTCTTCTGCAATAGGGTCTTTCCTTGAAGTTCTACAAGGCATCAATGACAGTGACAATAGCCCATGGCATTTTGTGAGTCTCTTTGATTTCCCCAAGCAACAGCTTAAGGGAAGTTTTGCATGATTTTTTTCTTTTTTAGATTGTCCCAAATAATGGGCTTTATTGTGATATTTTCATGCATATATGTATGTGCTTTGGTCAAATTCACCCCTCCCCCGTCGCTCCTCTCTCTTTTTATCATGCTAGTTCCCCTTCTTTCCTTCAAATAAAGCTTTTCTACTGTCTTTTTATTCTTAATCTTGATTCTGTATATGAGAGAAGTCTTTAATTTCTCTGAGTCTATGGGGCTCGTGTTTTACTCTGTACTTGCATCTGCCAGAGATAGACAAGGTGTTCCATGACCAAGAGAACTTCCAGCTGGTCATCACATTGACCAAACCTGATGGCAAGGTTAGATAGACCAAGTGTTCACAACCAGGAGTTCATCCACTCCTATGACTTATTTGACAAACATTTTGTTAACTGTTTTTCTGTTCTAGATATCACAGGATTAGCTAGAGCAGAAGAGATTCTTATTCAGATAGAATTTCCCTTTTTAAGGATACTTAATGATTCCTTTTTCATCTTGAGTAATATTTCAGAAGATTGTTCAAGCAAATGCCACCCAACTCTTAGGAAACTTGCATCTCAAAAGGCCTCTTTTGATGACCTTTTACATTAAAAAAAATAGATCCTTCTTTTCTTCTGTTGAGGCTAACTGATAAAGAGACATTATAGTTGGCAGTAAATCTGGGGGCTGGGCCTTATGAAGTAAAGAAGCACAGCATGTCTTAGACAGCATTTGGAAATGCTGACTCTCTGCAGCCATAGAAGAGAAAGGATGGAAGGAAAACCAGGGCTCGGGATCCCCAGGTAGCAGCAGGCTGGGCTCAGCATGAACATGGGCTGCTTTCATAACCCAGTGAATTCTGCAGACAGAAGAAATACTTGGCAATTTTTGTTTTGATATAAGCCTAACTTGTTCTTCCTGGCATTTATTTTAAGCTGGTCTTTTAATTAGAAACTTATTACCAGGTCTCTCGTCAAAGGGTCAGAAGACTGTGAACTGCTGATTGAAGTAAATACACTTATTGGAGTGAAAGTGCCCACCCACGGGGGCTTTCTCCATGTTTTCCTTCATGCTACATCCTAAGGACCACGTGATGATAGAGGGGTCTGGTATGCAAGTCCTTGAGAACCTTACTGTTGTGGTAATTATTTAAAACTGGCCTCTGGTTAATCCAACTATCTAAGCTGCAGCGGCTCTGCCTAGCCCAGCTGCCGTGTTTCTCAGCTTGAGGCCACGTGCACGCTGAAGCTAAAACCAGCCCACCAGAAACACCAGCCCTGCCACCCACTAGATGCCAGTGTGAGAGATGGCTCTGCCAATCTTCCACACTGTCTCCGCAAGGCAGGGCATTGCCCAGACCATTCCGTCATCCATGCGGGCCCAGTAAGAGAATGAGACTCTAATTCTTATAGATTAGTCAAAGGCTTTGTATGTTTGATAATGATTAATAACAAGATGTCTATACAAAGAGAGTGGTATCCCAATTAGCTAACCTAATTATAAGTTTATAAGTTGTTCCCCACAAGTGCTCTCCATACCTGTGTGGTTCTCCATCCTCCTACATCTCTGCCCTCTCTAGCTCCTCCTCTTCCTTTTTTCTCTTCCTCTCCCAACTCCTCCTCTTCCTCTCCTTACTCCACCCACCTTAGCTCCTCCTATACCTTACTATTTCACATTTTACAGGAAAAAAATGTGTTGACTTATCGTCTAAATATTTTCACTCTGTTGACCTAGTTAATGTGGAAAAAAGTCCGTAGAATACTTCGTCAAAGCTAGAACCCTGAGACATAATGTTTATTACTTATCTAATCACATCTAATTTTATTAAACTTGCATACTTGATATATAATATTCCTCTAAAAGTTTAAATATGTCCGCAAATAAACCAAGCATACAAAATATTACAGTGCTCACAAAATTATTTTTGTGATCACAAGAATCACAGCAATTATGACCCTAAAGTCTAGTGTGACAGGCTCATCTGGTGACTAGGCCTATCTGCATGGGTTTTAACACATTCGTGCATTCCCTCGTTATCTCTATTTAGATGTCTTTCCTTAACTTTCATTTTATACTTTCCTCAAGATTGCCTTCCTGCTTTCTGTAATTAAGAAGCAGAATTTCTGGGGTTGCAACAATCTTCCTAGTTGCAGAACTAACTTTCTGGTTAGCAGACATGAGGAGGGAAGAGTACCTAAGACTGCAGGATCCACACTGTTTCAAAAAAGCAGGGTCTCATCATCAATCCCCCTGCCTTAGCCTCTCCTTCTCAAGATTAAATTATGCATGCAAACTGGTCAATGAGGAGACCAGAGTGGATTACAGAATCCATGGATGAAACCCGAGCCATGATCATGAGGGTGAAGCCATTTTTTACTGTCGAGTCTCCTTTAGCACGGTTAATAGTAGGAGGTTTAAAATCCTGACCGTTTTTTCTCAGAATCTGGAACCTTCCTTGCCTACAGTGGGGATTGCTCTACTTCTGTAGGTATTGTTTGTTGTCAGCACCAGTACACCAAATATGACATTGCCTAGAGATTTTCTGCACAAAAAATGGGAGGTCAAGTTTGCTTGGCTAATTCTCCTTTGGGGGATTTTATCCTGATTATTCACTGTGTGATACTGTCAGCCAGTCTTTTAAATGGTCTGCCCTCCAAAGCCCGCCAGCTGCCAGATTTTTGTGGCTGTTATATGTAGGTAGCAGTGGTAAACAGTTACTGTAGGTTCCGAGCTCCTGTTTTTTGTTTATATCCTTGTTCCTTTACTTTCTGTGTTCACCCTTTTCCATACACATTGAGAGAAGTGAGGACATATCTGTCTTTCCAAAGTATGATTATGCTAATAGGAATAAGAAAGATATCCCCTTCTGGCAACTTTTCACTATTAAAACAGACTAAAATGCTATTTTTCTACTGTGTCTGTTTATATCAACTTGCTTCTTTGTGATGACATAATGAATCTTTTTTTCCTTAGATTCAGATATTGTGATCAGTTGTAGGACAATGGACCGTGCCAGGAAACTTGGTAAGATAGAGCAGGACTGAGACTACCTGAGACCGTAGGTGTCTTCCTGCTCCTTACTAGATTCCTGGCCCAGAACACATGCCACATCCCTCTTGTCACTCAGGTAGTCCAGAACAGAGTTCTCCATGCTAATGAGGTATCTAGAGGCCCTGAGTGTTTAGCCACTAAGCTTCCCTTCCCCGACATTCCTCCCTGCAAAAGGTATTTTATCTCTGGTCCACCCTGAGGAGGTAGAATGCACCCATTTTCCACACATACAATAAATAAACAGTTTGGAACCAAGGACTGTCTAGTCCATCAAGAACTGCTGTGGAGAGCATGGAGGCCTTCACCTACAGAACTTAAGTCTCCTGCAGAAGACCCCTCTGTGCTCCCAGACAACCACCGCTAAGCTAAGGACAATCACAAATGAGCTAAGCCTGAGTCCCCCATTAGTTCATCATTCCCTCCAGCCCCCCTCCCTGGCCCTGGGCTCGCCATTGTCAGTTGTCCCTAGCCCATGGGCCCCCAACTCCATTCCTAACTCCCTGCAGCCGAGTGGTGCCTGGATGTCCAGGAGCTTGGGAACCCCAGCTTTGGCCTCCCACATCTTAGGCTGTGTTTTCCCACCCCCTAAGTGGTGTATGGTCACTTTCCTTGAGCCCAGCAACCGACAGAGGAGGCTCACCATTCATCTGCCCAGTACCTCAACAGCCAGCAGCGGGGTGAAAACTGGACCCACAATCAGCAGTAATATTATATTTATAGGCCCTATAATAATTTAATTTAATAATATAATTTATATTATATTTATCATGGAGTGCTTTCAGTTGGACTGACTGTGTTCTTAGTGCATCCTTTGTCATTCTGAAGAGGGTTTGGATCTTTTATACCCCAGGCCGGATCATTGTTAGCCTAACTTTTCATGCCTTTAAGACACAAAGTCAAACATCTTCAAAGCTCCTTTGACCATGATTTGAACCCATCATCTGTGGTTTATTGATCCTTGTAAACGCAAAGTGACCACACCCTTGCTGCAGCCTGGGCAGGTGGACGGCTTCTATACAGGGCTGGAAAAGACTTTTTGTTTTGTTTTGTTTGAAACAAAGTCTCACTATATAATGTAGGTGAGTCTTGAATTTGCAATTCTCCTGCCTCAGCCTTCTGAGTGCTGAGATTACAGACACACAACACCATAATGGGGTGAAAGGACTCTCTTAAAAAGAAAAAGTGTTCATAAATTTGTTTCTAAGGTTTTTTGTTTTGATTGATAATATACTTTTCATGATGTTTGAAAAATATGAATCAAATTTTACAAATTAGTATTGCAAACCTGAGATTATTTCTGGTTAGAACCAGTGGCCTCCCAGCCAGTGAAACTTATGGACTTGCTTACCTGCACCCAGCTCTTCGGTTTCTCTCTGTGGGTTCTCTAGCACTTTCTCTAAAGATGATAATCCCCCGTTCATTTGGTTTTTCTGAGGTACTCATGCTTCTTCGACATAATTCTGGGAGGGAGCATCCTGCTTGCCTAGAGCTGAGACAAGCATTGGCAATCACCTCTGTATGGCAGCTTTATACTGAGAAGGCCTTACTCAGTGTAGTAATGGGTTGGGGGTCATTTTATTAATAAAGAGTATTGTCTTTTTTGAGAAATGTTTTGCTTTGTTATTTGTGTTATGTATTTATGTGGACATTCACTCTTTTTTACTTATTTTATTTATTCATCTCCTATCTGTTGCCCCTCCCTCCCAGTCCCCCTTCCTACCCTTGCCTCCAAGAGGGTGCTCCCCCTCTTACCCTCCCACCCCATTTTCCTTCCCTAGGGCCTCAAGTCTCTTGAAGATTAAGCTCATCTTCTCCTGCTGAGGCTAGACCAGGCAGTCCTCTGCTATATATGTGTGTGGGGGGGGCCTTGGACTAGCTCATGTATGCTGCCTGGTTGGCAGCTCAGTTTCTGGGAGCTCCCAGGGGTCTGGGTTAGTTGACACTGTTGGTCTTTCTGTGGGGTTGCCATCCCCTTCATCTCCTTCAGTCCTTCCTCTAACTCTTCCATAGGGGTCTCAGACCTCAGTCCAATGGTTGGGTGTAAGTATCTGCATCTGTCTCAGTCAGCTGCTGGTAGGGCCTCTCAGAGGACAGTCATGCTAGGCAGAGTGTCTATAGGTACATCATAGCATCAGTAATAGTGTCACACCTTGGTGTTCCCCAGTGAGATGGATCCCAAGTTGGTCACTGGACAGCCTTTCCTTCAGCTCTTCTCCATTTTTTCTTTTTGTCCCTGCAGTTCTTTTTGTCCCTCAACTTGGGGCCCGGTGTATCTTCAAGTTACCTCTCCCCACCATTGGGCATTTTGGCTTAGGTCATTCCCACTGAGTCCTGGGAGACTCTCACAACCCAGGTCTCTGAGACTTTCTAGAGGGTCCCCTGGACACTAACTCTTAAGAGTTTACTTATATGGGAAAATGGCAGACCATGATGTCATCCTTGAATGGAAGAACTGTGGCCTGACTCCACAGTTCTCTGAGGTTCCTCAAGCTGAGTCTTCATAAGATACAGAGGTATATTGCATTATTTTCTTTGAGGTCTTGGGATAGTGACTTCTTTTCAGATAGCTTTAGGTCATAAAGAGTTTGATCTTCCTAAAGGCTTTATTTTACTGATCAGTAAAGGGCTGTGCTCATTTTCTGTGTTCAGTAATGACCTTAAATTTTGCTGAGCTAACTTGCTAGATAAACAGTAAACAATCCTGGTAACTTCGAGGCCACAATGTAGAATGAGTACCCTCTGTGTTTCTCAGCACACTACTCTTCATTCAGATTTGGCCTTTCAAGTAGCTTCTGTTCATTAGGTCTAAGGTGCCAGCAATGCACTAAATGCTTTGTAAAAGGTAGCTTCGGTTTCCACCAAAGCTTTTAGTAGACGTTGTTACCATATCTAGACAAGGTTGTAGGATTCAAAGCTCAGTGATTTTTGAAAGGTCTTCTTCTAGCATCTTCTAGTGACTTATTCAAATGACAGCTATTCGAGTTCCACACATTTATATAGAGATTTCATAATGGCTATGTGTCTCTAACAACTGGTCTTTTTGCTTAAAGCCTAGAACTGTCTTGAGCCTAGTGCGAATCCCACTGGTAGAGTGGCATCGAGTTTAATTGAGTTTTGCTGCTGCTGCTGCTGGCAACTTCTGGCCCCGTTACTGTCTCCCAAACAACTTTCTCTTCATTATTTATGATTTACATAGAAAACAAAAGGCACAAAGTTTGTGAATTAAAGTCCCAAGACTTGGGTCACATATCTCTGACAACTTCAACTTAATCTCCACTTTGTTAGAATTTATTTGGAGACCTAGGGCTTGCAATTTTGGCTTCCATTCTTAAACATGCATTGTGTTTGTGTGTTTGTTTGCTTGTTTTCAATTTTTATTTTTTCTCAATCTAGAATTCCTTCATGCAGCCAGGGCCAGCCTTCCCAGGGGTCAAAGTAAAATCATGCACATGGATATAGAACTGATCCCTTCCGGAGCATGACTCAAACAAGGAGTTTGCTGTTTCTTCGGTGAGTGTGCCTCTTCTCAGCAGAAGGCTCTGCTGAGCAAACCAAACAGAATCCTTGATCAGTAATGGGGATCAAGGCACACTATGCCTGCCTAGCCCCCATACCAATTGTTCTCAACCCCCTTTTCTTTTTATCATATTCAATAGCCAATATCTTTACTTTAAAATTTTTAATTTTGTGTGGGTGTGTGTGAGTACATATGTGTGCATGGTGTGTGTGTGTATGTGTGTGTGTGTGTGTGTGTGTGTGTGAGAGAGAGAGAGAGAGAGAGAGAGAGAGAGAGAGAGAGAGAAGGAGAGAGAGAGAGAGAGAGAGAAGGAGAGAGAGAGAGAGAGAGAGAGAGAGAGATATCTTTGGGTGCAGGTACTCACTTTCCACCTTATTTGAAAAGAGTCTTTTGTCGTTCATTACTTTGTGTGCCTACCTAGTTGGCCTGAGAACTGTTTTCTCTTTACTGCCTTCCAATTCCCCCAAAGGAGTGTAGGAATTAGAGATGTACCTACCGTGCCTTATTTATGTGGAGTCTAGGGATTTGAACTTAAGTCCACACGCTTGCATAGCAAGTGATTTCCTTGCTGAGCTCTCTCTCTAGCTCAGCGATTGTTTTTGTAAGACAAGATGACAGTGACCTTTGGTTTCCTTCCCCTTTTATTTTCTTTTGTCAACAGTCATCTGATCTTGTCGAACATATTGTGTAAATATGAGATCCACAATGCCACTACTGAAACTTAGTTCATCATGACGTCTTCGTCTCACTGAGTGCATTGCTGTATTCAAAAGAAGCCCATCTAGATTCTTGGACCCCTTGGCTTTGCTTCTAGAAGGTTCAGGGCAGAGTGGAGCTGAATGCCCATGGATAGCTACAGACCTGGCTGTAGAACATCTCTGAGGGCAGACGGAGATGGCTAATGGGAGTTTCAGTGCCAGGCTAAAGCTGTAATAGAACTCTTCCAACCAAGGGTTCAGGATTAGATCATTGCATATAAAATGCCTACGTGAGTGATTTATGGATCACTTCAAATATAAAGAAAAAAAAGTCCTTTATTCAAACTGGTGACTGAGAACAGGTTCCTGCCACAAAGAACTCTCAGCCTGCAGTAAAGCCATAATCTAAGATAGTGTCATAGCAGAGGGAGGCTGAAGTCAGGGGCCATGGGATTCAGAAGTTTCAAAGGTTTCACTCCAATTGGTTAAGACAATTTGTTTCATATTATAAAACAATGGACTTCTGGAAACCTCAGGTGCTGCTCCGTGAGACTGTTCTGTTCAGCAGGAAGTGCTTAGGAGGTGCTGGGGAACATCGAGGAGAAGATGGAGGTAGCCAAAAACAGGACAAGAATGTGGTCACTATTGGGCATTTCAGATCCCACTGGTCTTTCACATAGACTTTGAACTCTGGACACTGCGGATGATAGCACAGCACGCTGTAGAAACTAGCTGAGGAATGGTGAGGGGCCAGTGATTCCTGAGGAGGGATGAGCAAGACAAGGCTGGAAGCCAGAGATGGAAGCACACATGTGTGATACCTAGCACCCAGGAGGCTGAGGCAAGACAATCAGAAGTTCAAGGCCAGTCTAGGCTATACAGCAAGTTCAAGGCCACCTTGAGCTATGTACTCTCTTCTCACCCTGTGGTGGTTGATTGTTTCATCAACTTGACACAAACTACAGTCATCTTGGAGGAGGGAACTGAGGAAACACTTCCATCTGACTGGCCCACAGGCAATTCTGTGATACATTTTCTTGATTAATGATTGATGTATGAGAGCCTAGTCCACTGTAGGTGGCACCACTGTTAGACTGGGCTCATGAGTCACTTTTTCCTGGATAAGTATGGATACCACCCCTCGTAAAAAAAAAAAAAAAAGAAAAGGAAGGAAGGAAGGAAGGAAGGACGGAAGGAAGGAAGGAAGGAAGGAAAGCCTCTCTTTACAGAAAATGAAAACCATCATGAAAAGGATGGCACACAAACCCAGAGGACTAGAGCTTGTGAGGATACCAACCCCAACAGATACATCCACATCACAGCTCCTGCATCTTAGGGAACATCACTGAAGAGGGGGCATCATGGTTGCAAGACTCAGAAGATGGAGAAGTCTGCTGTGAAACAGTTTCTTCTAGAAATGACTGCTTAAATAAGATGGGAACAATGGCAATGTCAGTGGCCATGCTAGCATGGAAGAAGACATGTTCAAGGGGCCCTACCCTTAGACAAAGAGATACAAGCAACTAATGACTGCTAGAAGAATTAATCTCTCCCAAGGATGGTCCTCTTTACTGGTTATTCAAGGAAGAGTGGTACAACTTGAAACCATGTACATGCCAATAGCAAAAGTGGACTCAGCAGGTTGTATTTATAAATAATTGTGCCTACGCCCGTGCGCACACACACAACACACACACAAACACACACACTAATAATAATCACAAAAAAAAGAGAGAGAAAATCAACCTGAGAGTAGAAGGGGTACATGGAGGGGCTGAAGGGAGGGACAAGGAAAATTATGTAATTCTATTTCAATTAAAACATATTTTAAAACAAACAAACAAACAAACAAAAAAGGTGATCAAGTCATGGGAAGCCAGCTAATCAACAACATTTCTCCACGGCCTCTGCTTCAGTGCCTACCTCTAGGTTACTGCCTTGTGTTCTTGTACTGGTTTTCCTAGATGATAGACTGTAATCTGTAAGCCAAATAAACTCGTTCCTTCTGAGTTTCAAGAAAGAAAAATAACCAGGAAGCTACCATAAAATGTTAACACTTCATAAATCACAAAAATCAGAAACAAAAAATAAAAGGGAATGAAAATATTCCCTTGTAAATATGGAACAGTAAGCAACTAAGTAAGAGGGTTGTGTCCTCAACATGGTATGATCTGATCGGATATCATCATTGAGTTGTATAAAGGCTATCTTCTTGTTCAGGTGGTATTAGTGTCTTCACAGGTTGGGATTTTAGAACTACAGATATTCAGGAGTCAAGAGCTTGAAGGCTGAGAATCAGTTCTGCAAGTATAGTGATGCTCTTTGTTCATAATCTTCGTTGGTTATAGACCTGAAAGTGGTCGATGTTGTACCACACAGGTTGGGTCATCCCGTTTTGGACTGAGGAAGTAACAAAGTTAGAAACAGCCAGCTCAGGTGATTTTAAAAAAAAGAAGATAAAATAGAAGAAGGACACTTTGTAAGAAAAGGCCATATCAACAGAGAAATTGAATGTACATGGAAATGCAGAGTGGCTGAGATCCGCAGTGTAGGTGATAGCTTTGCAAAACCACAGTGAGATTATGCTTGCCCCGTGTATCAGCTCCTGTGTAATAGATGGAGTCTTGGGGGAAGGCATTAACAGTGGCTTCCCTATCAAATAGCGCACTTAGTCTGGGAGAGAAACATTATGGGTCTCTCGGAGCCAGGAGGAGACAGTGTTTCCTTGAAAACGTTCTCACCGCTCACTCACAAGATCCTGATTTCTAAATTGGTTTCAATTAAATACATTTTCCCCACTTTGGAAGAAGCAACATTCCCCGGTAATCTCTCCTAACTATTGGCAGATCTGATGCTATAACACTCCACACCTTCCCAGTGGCTGCAATTACACACATCAGGTTTCAGAATGGACCACAAGGTAAGATTCTAGAGGTAAAAGGCTACCTCTTACGGTCCCCATTTGGCTCTCATGTGTCACCGTCTTTTATTGTTGGGAGTTATTTAGAGACACAGTCACTAGCTAACAAAACCATCTGGTAGTTAACAACGACAAAATATGAGGTTGTTTCAGACTGACACGGGGGCATTTCAAGTGAAGGGGTAGGACTGCCAACCATTCTTTCCCTCCAGCCTTTCCTTGTTAATGAAGAATGCGTTTGTTATCAAAGCCAGTTTGGCAAATGTGCTTTCACCTCTTACCTATCTAGAAATCAAAGCTGCCTGGGGAGTTATTCGAGGGTATGGTCTCCCTTTGGAGTCCATCTTGCTCCAGTCACGCTAACAGAATTGTATATGTGCATCAGGAAAACAATACAGCCTTTATGCAGTTCCACCAACACAGCCTACTCACAACATGGTGGATGTTGGGAAAGCAAAAACAGTCTCACTGGGCAGATTTGGTGAAATCCTTCACCTTTGCGCTTTCTTGCCCCACTCTATTCTTTTTCAGAGAGGAGGGGTGGGAGAGGAAAAAAATCTCTCTTCCCCTCCTTTCCCCTCAGCCAGAGAGTTTCTCAAATCAGCTAAATATAACTCCATTTATTGTCATGCTAAAACGTTCTATTTAGCTGTGTTTAACTGGATATCATGGTTCCACGGGCCGACCTTTCACTCCTGGGAAGTCGTTTTAAATTCAATCCCCAGCAAAGGAGAATCCTTCCAATCCGTTGGCTGTGAAAGGGCACAAGTGGGATGTGTTTTGATGGTATCTGCTTATGGTTCAGTTCTCAGTAAACCCGAGCACCAACGGGGCCTCAATTGTCCTTTGTTGTGGGAGTCTGAGTTTTAAGAAGCCTGGGAGAGCAGAGGAGGAGACCCGGGGCTGGGTTGCTGGCATCAGCCGAGGCTGCACAAAGGTACCACCTGAAAGGTGAGGCATACGGAGCTAAGCAAGGTTGATGCCGCCTCCTTTCTGAGCTGATGGGGAGTTCAGACGAAAATATATGGTTTCTCTCCATCTCATTTGATCTCTTTAAAAGGGACATTTCCCACTTTCTGGGAGGCAAAGAGGGCGTAGGTGAGGTCAGGGAAGGAACTAGAAGTGTGTGAACCAGTCAAGAGGAAATTGGAGTATCCTGAACATTTATCCATCTCAAAGGTTCAGAACTTAAACCCAACGTTTCAAGCTTGAATGTTCCCTTTTCAGGAAGCTTTTCCCTGCTCGGGTCAGTAGTACTACAGTCTGTCTGGAATTCTGCACCATTATTACACCGATTCTTTGAAAATAAGGTATTTCTACTAGATCTTGAAAAAAGGCTCAATCCTTGTTAAACAAACAAACAAACAAACTAACTAACTAACTAACTAAAACAAAAAACAAAAAACAAAAAAAAAAAACCTCATTAAAAAAAAGGTCAAGTTTTCCCCAAAACATGTTCAGGATTTGATCAAATTTGTAGAGTTTAATGGGTAGGACACTAAAGGTTTTGGGTTGTGTGGGACTTTCCGATGGTGTTGTTTTTGTTTTTAAATTCTATTTCAATTTTCTAGTCACTCTATGGCATACTTGTTCAATCCATTACTACTACTTCCGTTATTTTTGCTTATTCACTTTACATCCCCTTCACTGTCCCCCTCCCGGTCGCCACCTCCCACAATCCTTCCACCCATCTCCCTTCTACGTTCAAATCTCTTCCTTTTAACCTATACAAGAATAGTTGGTTCCATTGTTCAGTTCTGACATCCCCCCTCAACACACACACCACAATGAAAGCCACCCTCTGCATGTATGAGGAAGGCAAGCATCTTCCACAGAGCCTTGCCTATCCACTAGGATACAGTTCTTACTCTCCCAAGCTCCCTGAAGGCAGAAGCAGAACCTCTCTGACTTTCTACAGATTTTAGCTTCAGGAATCCTCCAAGAATGGGAGCTTTCATCCAACCCACAGCTTCGTGAGCGGTAAGAGA
Source organism: Grammomys surdaster (assembly GCF_004785775.1). Taxonomy (NCBI): domain Eukaryota; kingdom Metazoa; phylum Chordata; class Mammalia; order Rodentia; family Muridae; genus Grammomys; species Grammomys surdaster. The sequence continues at coordinate 19,573,961 of NW_021604564.1, read as the reverse complement.
GCTTCTTCCATTAGATCGAAGTGGCCCTCAGGTAGGGGCTGCGGTGTGTGCGTTACCATAACTCTCACATGAGTCCCTTTAGGAACCTCCACTTGGATAATCTGCATAGTCACAATCCATCCATACTCATCTCTATCACCATAGCCTCTTGATGGATAATCTTCATGTGAACTGGTATGAAGTATAATCTCCTGGTGGTGGAGCATAATTTTTGGTATCACAGCAGTTTAGGTAATCTCTTCTTGACTAGCTGTGTTTAGTAGAATACCCCTCATCTCTCCAGGACAAATAAAAATCTCTATGAGGTAGAAAGGGCTCTTTCATAGGCCTCCTTAGCAATCTCTTTCACATGGCACAGGGGTTTCCCCCTTATTCCACTGCTGATGCTTCTAAAGGTCCTGATCTTTTAGGAGGAGACTCTCCACTTCAAGATGGTGGTACTCTTTTTGCTTAGAGAGGTCCCCTTGAAGAACCCATAGTAAAATTCATGGAATAGCCACTATCATTCATGTGTCTTCCACATGACAGATAGGGGGTTGGGTGGATGGTGTCACCTCTAATTCACTTACTCTCTTCTTCCTCAAAGACTCTCAGAAGGGCACTTGCTTCTTGGAGGTGGTCCACACCTGTAACTTTCAATCGATGGTGTGGCAGCTTGCTCCACCTTGATGGCTTATCATCTAATGTCTTTCCATTCACATCCCTGGCAGCATTCTTTGCATCTGCTAGGTTTTGAAAATGATAAAAAAAAATCCTCTTGATTTATTGGCTTTTTGGTCCTTCATTGAAAGTACTTGCACCAGTGACAGCTATCAGTCCCAGAACTAAACAGAAGTACTCTTAGAATCACTGAGCGGCAAAGGCAGTGAATAAAAGAGACAGTACACTCAATACTCCTGAGGGATGAGGCTGAAGAACCATTCTATTGTCTTTCCCAATGTGGGTCTTCCATGGCTGGATGATTGGAGGGCCTTTGCTTAGTGGGTCCTATATCTATGCATGTCTTGCCAGTTAAAGACTCACAAAACTTCTTTGTCTTCAAGGTAAAAAACGTTTCCCAAATATTATAGGTGTATTTTTGTTATTCTATCTGGACTATTATAGTGTTTGAAAGCAGGTTTTTAAAAGGCTAAGCAAATAAGAACAAGCTGGACATACGATGTGTACACAATGATGCTGGAAAGGTTTGGCAGGACAACAGATTTGTATTAGTCAAACTCATATAAATCTCTTGAGTACTAGATGAATACAATTCATGTGTTTATTTGATAATAATCATGTAACCCACACTTTAGTACTGAGGAGCTCCGGTATATCCATATAGAATGTATTCTTTCTTTAAAAGCATACATTATCCTTTTTCTGTCTTTAAGAAGTCCAGTAGTAAATGATTTGTAGCAGTTACTCTTCTTAGTACAGAATCTAAACTATCATTATGGCAATTTTATTTTATTTTTTTTGAAAAAAATTTGCTAACCTCTGTCTTGTTTGTCTCAGAATAGACCTCATGGGCTCCAGGCTGATCTTCTTTATAGCCAAGGTGATGTTAAGCACTCCTCCTCTTACTTTCATCTCTCAAGTGCTCGGGTTACAGATATGAGCCTACCATGCCCAGGATTTTTCCAGCCCCTAGGATGGGGCTTTGGTGCTCTGGGCAACACTCTACCAGGTGAGCTACTTCTTCAGAGCGGTGATTTTACTTTTAAAGTTGTTTATTTCCTCTCTGCTTTCTTGATTACCATGATGAGGATAATCTCAATTTCACCAGCCTTTTAAATGAACCCATTTGGGATTTAATTCATCCATGACATAATATATATGAGTAAGTCATTAATCTTGAGCATTTCTTTATTGCTGTCAAAATTTAAAGCTATAAATTTCTTCATCGTGACACATTGATTTTCATACATAACCCATTTAAAATGTGGTGCAATAATTTAATTTTGATTGTGATGTCTCTCTTTTGCCATTAATTATTTGAAATGTGTTTGAAAATTTCCAGGGAAGTGGCAGTTGATTTCATTCTTTCTGAGGAGTGTCTGTGAAGTTTACTAGACTGGCTGGATGGCTGTTTAATTTTTGTAAAACGTCTTTGTTAATCTGAGAAGTCATTGGATGCAGTGTTTTCTATGTTTGTTTTTTTAATCAGGCTCATTGTTAGTGCTGTATATCTATGCCCTCAATTCTCTTTGTTTGCCTGGTCTATCACTGTAAGCTGGAGTAGATGAACAAACATATAGGCCTCTCTTACGTGCCTCTGTTTTGTATTCACGCTGTCTGGAGCTGTAAACACCCATAAGAGTGCAACATGGTTGTGTGCTCCTTGGCAAGTATGTCAGGCTAAGCCTTTGCTGATGGTGTAGGAACACCTTTGGATGCTAATCCTGCAACAATCCAGTAGGGGATGCATCCCTGCTTCTGTGGGAAATGGCACGATGCACTTGCTCTGCTCTCTCCTACTCTCACCGGTATGCCTTCTCAAGCTCAGAGATCATACAAATCAGAAACACTTCTCCCATGGCCCTGTGGTGAGCTTCTGGGTGCACTACCAGTCTTATCACTTGTTCTTACAGGAGATTTAGATTGGGTGAATTCAGTTATTATGAGTCAGAAATTCTGCATGAGGGACTAGTGAGACGCCTACTGGATAAACATTGCTTCCAAGCCTGATGACCTGATCCCCAGGATACACATGGTAGAAGGAGAGAACTAACTACTATATGTTGCTTACTGATCTCTATATAAATGCCACAGCATGTGCATGCCCCCATATAAACAAACAACAACACCAATAATATAATTAATAACAATAATTAATAATAATAAAGAAATCTGGCATTAAGCATCTATTTGTTAACAAGAAGGATGCTTGAGATAAATGGTTCTGAGACTAGAAGTTGTACCTGAAAGCACAGCCTGTGACTTAGCCATCTAGCCCTTCTAATGACTTGAAGTTATTCATATATAGGTAAAAACACCTTTTTTAACTAGTCAGAATGGGTTTTATTGTCTGTAGCTCTGCTATGAAAAAACATATCCATTATACAGAAGAGGAAAATTGAGATGTAAAGATGAGTAGTGCCTTCCTCAAGATGCACAACTAATAGACGTCAGAATTGGCCTGGGAACCTAAGCCCTTCAATGCCAGGTTAGGGGTCCTTCAACAGCAAGACTGGGCTCTTATTCTAGAAACCCCCAGAGCCATGAAGACCCGTTAAAAGAACTTTACATGCAGATCCAAAGTCTTGGTTCATGATAACTCTGTGATAAGGTTACCAAATAAAAGAGGGTGCAGCGACCGCAAGACCGGCCAAAAGTGCCAGTCTGTCCATTCATCCTGTCTCGTTTTACCTTCTGGTAACCATTGTGTCCTTTCTTCTGTATTTCCTGTTCACATATATGTCTGTGTTAGTCTGGGGACTCTCTAGGCATTTACTCATCCAGCCAGGACAAGACAAAAGACAAAAGTTCTTAGTGAGACATAGATTCTTTTGTAATATCTCTCTCGTGAGCAGATAATTAATAGTTTAATAAATTTAACTTGTGTCGCTTACATCCACTACAGAAACATTCAGAGCTGATCCACTGAAGGCAGAGAGGGAAGAGCAGGCGAGAAATCAAGAAGATGGTCTCTAAAACAAAAGGGCAGGTGTGATGCAAAGAGAGAAGAAGAGAAGGGAGCCGAGAAGACGCTGGTGGTTTCACTATGCTTGCCAATCACTGATCACATGTGGCGGATACTCTCTGCCGTGTCCCACACATGTGCTCTCTCTTAATCCCCTTGCTGCCATTGTCTAGCCGAGAAGAGGTGTTCGGGAAGTTAATAAATAACCACCCCAGTCACATGCTGTTAAGAAGGAAAAGTAGGAACGTCTGTCTTGATCAAAGCCACAGTATGTTCACCTGGTGAGGAGTGAGGCACTCTGGAGATGGTGCCCCACAATCCTCCTACCTTGCACCTGGATTATACACTGCCAGCCTTCCACTCTATGTGGGACAGTGAGGTATCAGCACTTAATGTATATTTATGTATCTGTCAATTCACACACAGAGGCACATAGACACACATACCCCACAATCATCCTCCCCAAAGCAAAGAAAATTGGTTAATTTCGGTGTATACTTTGACCAAAGTCTTCTGGAATAAATACTTACCAGAAGGAAGACATAATAGATGACAAATGGGGCAACATTCTCAAGTGCCATAATTTTAGGAGTAATGCAAACCCCTCATTCCAGCCTTGCCTCCCACATTTAGTGAGTAAACAAAACTGCATAGACCCAAAAAAGCAACAGGAAAATATCACAAAAAAGTGGAGGGGCCATGAAAATTCTTTCTGAAGGTCCATTCCCCTAAGGGTTGAGGTCAGGCATATGGTTCTATTCATCAAACTCTAGACAAAGGGCTTGGCTATATTATGCCCTGATCATTATTGTTGGTTAAATTAAAGCACGATCAAAAACCATGAAATGGAATATTAATTTCAGTTACTGGGGCTAATTGAAAACATAGCAAGAGTTTTGAGTATGGAAAATGGAGTGAGAACATTCAGATGTACGTCCAAGACTAGCTTACTCTTTTCAAGTTGGGCAGTAGCATATTTTTAAGGGATGGCAGTTATCCCTAGAGTCATACTTAAGTGCATCAGGAGCAAAAGTTAGCCTGGGAAAAAGGAAGAAGAGCTAACTCTCAGCTATCAGCAGGTTTCAGAAATGCAAATTAAGTCTTAAAATTATCAGTTGCTAATTCTCACACATGAAAGACATTACAGAAATATACAATCCCTGAAGCCAAAAGCTGCCCATCTTTCATCTTGCTGTCCTCAGCTCGAAGCCTGGACCCGGAACCGAGATGATGCTCATCAATAATTGTTGACTGATTGAAGGGATGATTGGATGATTGTTGGAGACTTTTGCCTGCTGTCACAAACAAGAGTGCTTGCTTGCGCAGACAATTGACCGTCAGCAGTGAAAGTATAGTCCGGCAAGAACTGGAGGAGAGAAAGAAGTCAATTGGTATAAAAGTCTAAAAGATAAAGAATATAAGTAGGAAATTATCTTTAAGATTTATTTTATATGTATGAATATTTTGCTTGCATATATATATATATATATATGCAAGCAAAATATTCAGAGGAGGTCAGAAGTGGGTATTGGATTCCCTGGAAATGAAGTTATAGACTGTTACGTGCCATTAATTATGTGGGTGCTGGAAACTGAATTCAGGTCCTCTGAAAGAGCAGTAAGGGCTCTTAACTGCTAAGCCATCTCTTCAGTCTGGTACCTAGGAACTTCTGTCTGTTTTATCTATAGCTGCATTTTCAGTACTTAGAACAGTGCTTGGCAGATGTTCTGTGCACCACAAGTATGTGTTGAATTAATGCAGCAATGCTTAGAATGGATTGGAAGGAGAGGATGGGGTTTGGAGCCCAGAACTTTACAATGCAGTTTATATCTGTGCTGAAAATGTGCTGAGTTGTTGGTATTATTATTTAAGGTAAGTATAAGAATAAACCGGCATGATTTCTCTTGTAGGATTAACAAAGTGCAAAGGATCAGGATGATGCTTCTCAGCGTATCAAGTACAGCCAATTGAATAAGAGTTGTTCTAGAAAGACTAAGACTTCTAGAACCTCTGAGAGGTTTGCCAGCCATGTTTGTGAAGAGTGTGTCCTTGTGGAGAATCCATAGTAAGTTGGGCCTCTTACCTGCTAACAGGGGTTGATTTTTCCTGGAAGAAGCTTGATGCCCTTGCTTTTTACAAGGCTGCTTTACTGGTTGTCAAAGGCTAGCATGACAGGGGAGATGTGAGTGACTGTGTTTAAGCAGTGCTGCTGAAAATGTTCTTAAAAAGAACACCCTCCAGATGTACCCTGACTATAGCTCTTGACGGCATAAGGGAAGGAAATGTTGGCCAAACAAGCTGTGCGCATTGTTGCAGGAACCATTTGTGTGGGGTTAAAAACATGTCATCAATATTCAATGGTTCCCCTATATGGCATGTGACAGCTCCTGAAGCGACTGTGTGTGGTACTCTATGCATGTGGGTGGTATTCTTTTCCTTCTCACACAAGTATGTATATGTCATTTGTTGTCTTCTCCTTTTGTTATGCTCTTAACCATCTCTTTAAATTTAAAGAGAAGGAGCCAGACATGAAACAACATTTATTCTCTGTTGGTCAAGTACTGAATTTTCTGAATCCATTTTGAATTCAACTCAAGTGGTGCAAAATTAGAGAAGTTTTGCCTACAATCACCAAATTCAAAATATTGTCACAAAATTTCCTGTTCCTTTATTGTTTCATTATTGTACATGGGAGGCAGAGTTATATATTTTTTAATGTCTCCCTTTTGAATTGTATCCCTCAGATTCAGGCAGCAGTTTTCACATGGTTAAAACAAAACAAAACAAAACAAAACAAAACAACAACAACAACAAATCCAACACAGCCTCTTGCATTTTGTCCTGCCACAACAACTGAGTGATTTGACTCCCTTCCATTCCCGAGTGAAACTCTTGGTGCTGGGGCATACAATGGGACTCTCTTTAGCAACTTAGATGAGGGGGAAAGTCATAGGGGCAAACTGTACACCCAAGGGCACATATGGTTTATGGCTGAGAGAAACTTACAGTAGTTCTTTAGACAGGAAAAGACGTTGACTCTGCAAGCTGAAGCTGGCCCCAGCAATAACTCACTCGGTGGCGTTTAATTGGCTGAACACCAAAGGTCTTGCTGAACTGGTAGTACACAGAGCTGATGTTGATGGAAGAATGAATTACAATAGCAGTTCACAGGAACATTATTTGAGTTTTCCATTATTTAGAGTGACCCCACCCCAAACTCCTCAAAGCTCTATGTTTTGACTTTCCCCTGTGACCTTGAAACTAATGTTGTGCTTTTTTGTTGTTTGTTTAACATATCCCCGAAGACTTTTATCTGTAGGTTGTAGTATGGCTTCCCTACAGCAGAGCAGGTGCTGAAAATATCCTGCAAATCTGTCTCATGATGTAAGTAAGCTACAAGAAGACTCAGTAGAATCTTGTGTGCTGAGAAGCAAGTGAGCTGCCTGATGCAGCACGCTGGTCACTACTATCTGACAGTGAATTTTGCAGGCACCCATGGAGGAGCATAGGACTGGGATGCTTTTAGTGATATGTGGTGTCAGGCAACTAGAAGGTGGACTTCTTTGTAAATACTAGTTTCCAGCTCTTTTCATTTTCCTCCTAAATTAGGAATATTCATTGGCCTTCAATCATTTTGTAGCTAAAGTTTAACCTTTATTTAGAGTCTATCTAGAATCTTCACAGTACATATGAATGAATGAATGAATGAATGAATGAATACAAATTTGTCATGTCAGGCTTAAGATGATATAGAACATTCTTTTCTTCCAAGACTTATGTTTTTTTCCTTATACACCTTTGAATTTCAAGCAGCTTGGTTGAGGACAATGAAGAGAAGTACCTAAGTCATCCTTCAAATTCAAGGATATGGCACTGGTGGAAGACATAAGGATGACACCTGGGCATTCTGTTTTGTGCTCTTCTCCCCTCTTTCCTGGATATCCCTCCACCATCACATCTCTAGCGTGCAAACCTTACAGTTCAGCCAAACAGATTGATTGCAAAGACTGTTGGGAAACTCCCTCTGCTATACACTTCAGTGGAGGCCAATTCTCATCTTCCCTTCTGTTCCCTTTCATTCCTGAACTTCTAGAATTGGAAGTTACTTTCTCCCATTCACATTGGCTTCTGATATCTTCAACCTAGTGTGGTCCAATTTCTGCCTCTACTTTGCCAAATGGGTTTCCACCTGAGTTCATTGATGACACAGTTGCAAATCGAGAGAATGTGGTAACGTTCTTCCCATAGACAAATGTCTGCACTTTGATGTTAATCCTCCTCTCATTCTTAAACAACCTTGGTTCCCATAACTTTCTGACGTCCCTATCACCCCATCTCACAGATTTTCTTCCTTTTCATGTTGCTGTTCCCCAGTGGTCTCTGGGTTCCTTTTCTCTCTTGTCTACACATGAGATTTCAAGAGCTTTTTTTCTGAGATCTGAATTCAGATTCTCAACTGCCCTGTGGAATTTTCATGTTGGCACAGTAGATAAAAGTTTAAGCCATCATTGTCCTCTGAAATCAGTCCTTCCTCTTGTATTTTGGACATGCTCGATACTCCATATAGCGACTTGTATATGAAGTGTTCCATCATGGCTCACGTGTTGAAGGTTCGGCCCCCAGGTGGTGGTACTGTCCAGAAGTGAGTAGCTCCAACCTACCCATGAGTTCATACAGAATGAGTTGTGGGGGGTGGAGCTGGCTATAGGATGTAGCATAGGAGTCATGACTTTGGGCTAGGTGCAGAAAATAAGTCACTAGAGTTATGACTTTGAATGGTGTACCTTGTGCCTGGCCCTTCCCTTCCTTCCCTCTTTACTTCCTGACTTCCATGAACCAAGAGCTTCTCCTCAGCCATCCTTCCTCCATGATGGCTCTGCCTTGCCACTGCTCTCAAAGTTGTGGAGTGAAGTTAGCCAGCTATAGATCAAGTCCTCTGGAAGTCTGAACCAAATAAATCTTTCTTTCTTTAAGCTACTTTTCCTCAGATATTTTTTTATATCAATGAGAACTTAACTAGCATATCTCACCATGTGCCTGAACTCCTGTGACAGAAGTCTCATGGGAATGCCGCCCACAGGACTGTCTCCCAATTCTCTTGGTTTTGCTTTTCGGATGACCTTCAAGTACACGTGCCTATTTTCTATTGCAGTTTAACTACTTCTGGTTTTGCTTGTTTTTGTTGCGACTGCGTCTTGATATGTAGCCCTGGCTGGTCTTGAACTTGTGTAAATTCTGACCCAGTCTCCTGCATGTTCAGATCACAGCATGTCTTAGCACGTGGAACACAGCTGCTCATGATTTTTTAATCCTGTTTTTTAAACTTCCACCATATTTCACCTTATAATTCTTTTTGTATACTGACATAATTATCAGCCTAGGTGTAATGGCACAGGCCTGTAGTCCTGAGACCTGGGAGGATGATAGCTGTGAGATTGGGGCCAGCCTGGGCTACCCAGTAAGATCTAAAAAAAACCCACCTCTTTTAAATAATTACTTTAAAGAATATCACCTTGATTTTCCTGGTTATGGTTCTTCCATAGGTCTTTGTGAGCTACAAGATAAAGATTGAAAATACTATCATGTCCATTGTCTACTTGGTATTGTTCCATTTGTCTTACCTGTGTTAGCTTTTTCACCATGCACGGGTGGGTTGGTCTGCATAGGGTGGATTGCAGGAGTGGATTTCTAAAAGGTAAATTTGGCTCTCTTTTCTCTCTCCCCATTCTCGCTCTCTCTCCTTTGCCTTTCATCATGGGGTGATACAATCTAGAAACCCTGACCAGAAGAAATTTTATTAATTTTGTCCAGGACTGCAAGAAAGAAACTGGGGTTTCTCGGGGTTTTTTTTTTGTCTTTTTGTTTTTGTTTGTTTTTAAATCTGACTAAGTTCAGATTTCTGCTAGAGCAAATCTGTCCAGACTAAACTAGGAGCATCCACAGAAAAGATAGGAGATGCTGGTAGGTAGGTGAAGGCTAGCTGGAACCATGCGGCAGTGTGGACAGAGTGAGCTGCTGAGTGATGCTGCACAGTGAGGGCGGGGCTTGTAAACCCAGCTGTGGTCCAAGACCCAGGTGAGTAACACAAGCTTGGGTCTGGTGAGTCAACCATTGTACAACTGGTTCCTGCCGTCAACCTTCTCTAGTGAAGATGGCTGTACGTCCTCTTCTGTGGATGAGGTTAAGCTCTGGGAATTCAAGGGATGGCCCTCGAGGACGAAAGATGTTCAAAAGAGAGACTATGGTGCCTATAAACTTAGTCAACAAGGGACATGTAAAAATTCCTCTGGAGGCCAGCAGGAGCTCTGCATGGTAGAAAGCATGGCTTTTTGGTGGCCCAGTTTCCACGGTTTCTTTTATTTATTTATTTATTTATCACAATGTGCTTGGGATAGAGAGCAGAGAAAATCAATTACTGTCTACAATAAGTCTGTGGTAAGGAATAGTGGCGTGGTGTTAGTGGCCACTGCACATTTGTCTCCCAGTGCCACTTTATTCCTTTGAATTTTATAGGAAAAAAAGCCTCCACATTCTATGGAGTTCAAATTAAGATTTTTCTTTCAAAATCATGTGTAATTTGGCCCAATTTTGAAACTTTAATAAGTAAAACCGAGATTTTTATTTTCAAGGACATAACAATGTATATTTAATTTTGATTTTTAAAAGAAATGTGCAAGTGTAAAACTTGTTCCAGAGATTTGGCTCATATCTAGGAGGCAGGTGCACCAAAGACCAGGAATGTACAAATAAATAGTAATAGTATAACACGGATTTCAGATTTTCTGAGTGTCACATTAACAATGTGAAGTTTTCCACTGACTGATATTTGAATGTCACACCCCCAGCAAACCTGTAATTAAAGTTATTTTGGCATTTTCAAATCAAATCCCTGCTTTTGGGGGGTGGGCGGGTTATAATTCCACTTTCAAAATGTGCTTCCAGATAAAATTTGACATGAAATACAAAGTCTCATCCAGGCAACAATTTCCCTCCACCTTCCACCACGGAGTTGAAGTGTTTTAAGTCATAGCAGCACATTTAAGGTGGATGTCAACCTCGCTTATTTGTGGTACAGTTGGTGATACAGTGGTCATTGTAATACCAAAGAGGCAGTACTAGGGGACAGCAGTAGCAACATTTACTGCTTCTTCTGTTAGGGAGGATACTGGCTCATTGATACTCTTCTTTGAGAGAAGCAATACTTGCCTGGTGACAGTGGCACAATCTAAAAAGCATCGGAATAAAACAGGGTATCAAAACCAGAAAGCAAAACACCTAGCCTCCCCAAGGGCCGTCAGCCACCTCTCTTTTTGTGTGCCGTCCCTTCCTTTGAATCTTTTTGGCACAAATGTTTTGCGTGGAATTCTACCGGTTTTCTTCGTCACTCACATTTGTACTATGAATGCTTCTGTGTCTGTAACAGGAAGGGACAAAGCACTACCAGGGTCATCTTCTGCTTTCCCTCCCCCTTTTGCCCAGTGTTGCCTCTGACTAGGAGGGGGTTGTAGGGGGGATGCTGTAGACAGTTCTTAAAGAGGTAGCTAAATTCTCCAGTGGCATTTAGAAAGTAAAAGCAGAATGCTGGGGGATGGGGGGTATCTTATGCAGGGGGAGGGGTCATGGAAAGGCCATTCAATTCTTGCCGGAAGGTCACAGGGGCAGTGGGAGGGGTCATGAAAGAATGACATCCTTTAGGTTTTAGGCACACTCAGATGGAGAAAAATGTCAGTATAATCTTTCTTATGCAACAAATTCTAGAAAATGTCTGCCAGGGTACCATACCAGTCTAGGGCTGTGTGGGTACTACAACTATTTATTAAGTTCACAGTGGTCTTTCCTACAACTCCAGACCACCTTACACTCCTGAAGACTTCATTTCCTTCAAGATCTACTCCTGCTACAAATCCCTTTCTCTCTTTCCTCCTCAAACGTACATGCAACTTAATTTCAGACATAACAGCAGTCAAACCTTAAATACACCTAAAGGTTTTAAGGCTCTGATGGTGTCACCACAACATGTAAATATGGAAGGAAAAGAGCTGTGTGAGGTACCACCATTGAGCTAAACACCATACTTCATAAACCTTAGTAGCACATTAGAAGGTTCCCATTTCCCAGTCAGCTGGCCAAAAGATGTTGGGAAGCGGTTTTGTTTTGTTTTGTTTTGTTTCTTCTTCCTTAAGAATTTGTAGCGATGTATTTTTAATACTGTCAGTAAACAGCTTCCTCAGGACACAGAGGGGCAATAATGGGAGTTGTTAACGTGTGAAAAGCAACCAGCTAGCAAAGGTTAATCGCAAGCTGCCCACTAATGACCCCTACAGCCCTTGGTTTAAACCCAACAGCACTTGTAAAGACCAATCAGGTGAATAATTTCCTGTCTGAGGTAGCCTTTATGGTTCAGAATAAAAGCAGAGTTGATTTTGAATAGAAAGGCCCCTAGCAGGGGTGGAGGTTATTATTATTAAGCTGATCTAAACACCTGGGTTTCCCACTGGACCCTATTACAATTCCTCCATTATGTCTAAACATTTCAACCGTTTCTGTGGCACTGTGGATTAGCACATTACTAAGGTAGGTGAGAACTGGGAGACAGGAAAGTTGAGGAGTGGCAAAGACCACCCCACCCCCAAACCCCACCACCCCATCATCAGTGCTGAGGCTGCATAGATAGAAACGGGAAGGGTCCCAAAGCTATCTTTCTGTAACTCCTTGATTCCATCCTACCTCACGAAAGACTTGGTGTAAAGCCATTCAGACTAAGAAAATTTTTATTATTTTAAAAATCCCTAGAGGAGAGGATTCCATCACTTGCCCTGGTAACTGACTTCCCTGTGAGTCAGCAGTCTGGTAGCCAGATAACGAACTAAAGTAATTTCTGCTGTCCGTTAGATCCACTTTCCCTGCCCTCTTTTTGGGTGGCTGTATTTTGCTGACTCTTCCACGTTTTATTATATGCTTGGTTAAACATTACTCTGGGTCCAATAAAATTGCTTAGATCTTTGAAGATTTTATTTCCACATCTAGTTTGCAGATCTGAACATATTAGGGTGAGGTGCGTGGACTAAGGCTCGGCTCGTATCAGGAAACAATGATATATTTAGGCCCACTGAAGGGACAGGATTTAAAAGCAGCAATAAGCTTTTCAGATTCCAATTTGGAAGCTGCGATTTGGGTGGTCCTTTGGGGAAGTGGCTCAGTTTGTACTCAGTGTTTCCATTCACTCTGTTAGCACGCTCTCTTCCTATCACAATGGACTACGTGTATAATTGTCCTTTTCTAATAATTGTACTATAAGACATAAGTCAAACATACCAAAACAAAAATACAACTTTCACCTTAACGGAAATAAAAGAGTCTGTTCTAGAGCCAAATTTGAATGGCCATAGCCTGGGAATAAAGATTTGGGTTTCCCCAAATTCTATTTGCCAACATAGAAAGAGTTTTGTGAAGTTTTTATAATTTTACAGAACAAAGAAAGCCATAAGCAGTGAAGGCAGGTTTAAAACACATTGGATTGGTGGTCACAGTAAGAGAGGGGAAGCTTTCTTATAGGCCTTAGATGTTATCTGATGACATTTTTAGGTTTGGGTTGGTGGAATCTAGTGGTCTGCTAAATTAATCAGTTCCCAAAGGGTTTTGTCTATTAGTTGCCAGGTGCTAATTCTGACCCAAGTGAACAAGGAATGCCTATTCAAGGGTCTAAAGCTAGCCCAGATAAGATAGTTAGGATCTGGACCTTCAACGTGTCAAGCCCTTCAAGTCCCTGGAGTTTCAACCAATCAGTGCTTGCAAACAGGGTTTCTGAACAGGAGTTTTCCTCCATGGCCCCATAAAGAGCAGCAAGCACAGTGGAAGGGTCACAGGGAGGTGGATGTAGTGGGGTCTTACAGTTACTTCCTATGATAACTTGAGCTTCCCAAACTTGTGTAGCACAGGCTAGCCTTGAACTTCTGATTCTTCCTCCACTTCCTAAGTGGTGGCATTAAGTTCAATTTTCTAAAAGCAATGCTCCTTCCTGGATTGCTGTAGGGAGAGTGTGGTCACTTCTGTGCCTGACAGGCACTGTACCTGTGAGTTTGGATCCCTTTCTTGTTGGAATCCTGAATTCAGCACCACAGGGACTTGGTTAAACATCCTCAGGAGGCATTCAGATTTCATACTGGGGATCACCTATTCCAAATAACAGAACACTTTAACTTTACACCAACTTTAGCAAGACAGGGAGTGTGTTTGTGTTGGAGCTTGGCCACAGTGTGCTTCCACTTTTCCTATCTCTATCACCATAGGAAAGGAGCTCCAGCTGGACTCTGTTAGAGGGTCATGGCAGGAGGGTTTAGAACATGCCAAATGAGACCCATATGCTTTGCCAAAAGTAGCAGCTGAGGTTGGAAGTTGGAATAATGTTAACTCCCACTTTTTATTAAGGGCAATGGGGGTGCAGCAGTGGGTCTGTTCTCCAGGAGCAGAGGTATATTCGTGATGCTATCCATTGCTTAGATGTCAGTAAGCCTTTCTTGAAAATGACCACACTGATTTCCACTCTTGTGCTTCTTTCAGAGCTGCCTGGGACACAGATCTAGGGGAAACCCCTCTCCCTGGGATATACCCAATTCCAAGCTGCATCTGGATTCAGTCCCTCCATGCCCAGAGCCCTGTGACTCAAACATCTCTGTCCTTTCCAATTTCTCTATCCTAAGGGGCCAATTTGTCTTCTGTGGGACCAAATAGTTGATCTAATAATTATTCTGTGTTAATTGCTCTATAAATCATGAGGCACATTCCCTTGCATGATACTAATGAGCTAATGAGAACGGGGTGGGGGGAGAGAGAGAGAGAGAGAGATGCTTTACAACAACTTCCCAAAGACATCATGTCCGTCCAGCCCGCCTCCACCTCTACCTTAAATGCACAGACTTACAAATTTACAGTGGTGATAGTTTCTGGCTGGCTACCAAGAGGGGGGAAGATTTATGGGGAACTACCTTAAGGGGTCAAGGTTGGGTGCTGATAGTTGGACCTGAGGCTGTCAGAAACTTTCAACATTCAGTGAATGCCCTGGCCTCATGCTCCCTGGCCTATTTGTTTTCTTTGGTTGGAGCCTCAGACTCTGACAAAAATATGTAAAATCAAGGAGAAAAATGGAGTCATGTGAACTTCAAAAATATCCTATGCTGTCTTGTTTAATTTTTATTGACTTTATAGGAGCAGAGAAAGAATGGAGTTGAATGTTTGCTTGAGCAGAGGCTTCACCCCAGCCCCTGAGGATGCTGCTGGTCCCTGTGGCATGCTGCCTTGGTATCTGCATCTTTATCACTTGCCGGAGGACTGACTTACAGCAGACCATCATCCATGTCCCACATTCCATAAGTGGCTTTTAGGTATCTGCTGTGTGGTGGGCTCTGTCGCAGAAACCATTGGTTCTGAGCTGACTAGGACATCAAGTTTCATATACTCTAGCAAAGTACACAGATATGTAGATGAATAATAAAAAGAACAATTGCAGGGTAATACTGAAACAGGTGGTGTGTCAGAGAGACCGGCTATGGCAGGGATGCAGATGTGACTTTCTGTCTGGTGAGATTCTTGTACATATTCACCGAGTCATTCCCCGAAGGAGCCATGATAGATGATCAGAGCTTTTCACTAATGACAGGATCTTATTTTGGTAATTATTTAAAGAAGGCCGCTGGACAGGCTGACTATCTATATTGTGGTGGCTCTGCTTAGCTCTGCCGCCATGTTCTGTGGCCAGAGGCCACATGTGCGTCACAACTAGAAATGGCCAGGGGACATGCACACACCACAGCTAGGTACGGCCAGCCAGAAACACCAGCCCTGCCACCCATGGGAGGCCAGTGTTGGAGATGGCTCTGCCAATCTTCTACGATGTCTCGAAAGGCTGTGCTGAGCCCAGACCATCCCGCCATCCATGAGGTACCCAGTATAAAATGAGACTCTAATGCTTAATGATTAACCAAAGGCTTTATATGTTTGGTAATGCTCAATTAACAAGATGCTCACATAATTAGAAGTGTTAACCAATTAACTAACCTAGATATAAGTTGTTACCCAGGACTGTTCTCCGTCCAAGCGTGGTTCTCCATCCTCCTACATCTCTGTCTCTTCCCCTCCTCTTCCTTCTCTTCTCCCTCCCTTACTCCTTCTCTTCCTCTCTTTACTCTTCCCACCTTAGCTCCTCCCAACTTGCAGGAAAAATATCCCACTACAGGACCTCATGGTGAAAATCTCAACCAGAGTCTTCTGTATCCCTAGCTCACCTGGAACTTGCTGTAGCTAAGGATGACCTTGAACCTCTGATTTCCTGCCTCTGCTTCCCAAGTGCTGAGATCACAGACCTGAGTCACCCAGGGAGAAACACTGATGTTGTCACAAGGTCCGCCTACCTTCTGAGTGGGAGTGCTCTTCATTTCATAGGGAACTGGCCTACATTCTAGCACGAATAGAATGCAGTTGACTAGGGTCTTGTGTACTGCACTTGGCCCGTGAGACTTTTCACAGTGCTTGAACTTTCACTCATTTAAACCTCCTAGCAACCTGGGAGGACCCAGAGGGCTAGGCCATTCTATTTGGAAACAAGGGAAATGAAGCCATAGAGCTTAAATGTCACCACTACTAGTACAGGGAGAGCTGGCTTGGACTTGGGATGGCTTCCATATAATCAGCCTTCTTCCCAGTAGAGGAAATGGACAATCTGCACTGGTGTAAACACTGGACACTGTCCCCCATTACCACCATGGGTCCTGAACTGAATTTACAAATCTACAGAACATCTCCTGCCATACAATGTGGTAGGCTGGGATCTAAGAGATATAATATACATCTTGTTCCTGGGTCTAGAAGGGATATAAAGTACCACCCTCATATCCTTGCTCAGAAGTTGTTAAATATAAGAGTGGAATTTGTCCTACAAACCCAACACGCTATGCAGAATGCTGCCCACGCAGGCCAGCTTATTGCAGACGGACATAGGTGAGGCACTGGGCAACTGTGCTGTGAATGGAGACTCCTGTGAGCTACAGGTCAACAGCAGAAGCCTGAGAAGCCTTCTGGTCTCACCTCAATGGCGGTGTCCCGAGAAGCCTTTACCAGAAGCTGCTTTGGCCTTGTCATCTGCTTCCTTCCTGAGACAGAAGCCTGTCTTCAGTATTCTGCTAGGGAATTCTAAATTCATCATTCTCTGTGAACAAAAGACCCTTCATGTGAATTGACTGGCACACGGGTTCTCAGTGTCCAGGTCTGAGCATCTTGAGAAAACATGACCCTGGTCTTCTCTTGAGAATACGATAGATATTGTTTACTGTTTCTCCTTCTGAGGAATATATAAAGAGAAGAAATGTACAAGTGTGAACTTAACTGGTCTCTCACGGTGCCCCGAGGTTAGACAGAGGCTGGCATGCAAGCATTTCACAGATAAGGAAAACAATGCCTCTATGAGAAGGCTCTCAAAGAAACAAACCCTCTCAGAAAGGCAAATGAGAGGCAAATAAGTGAAAAGTATGTCATCTATCTCATGCCCTAAAAGGAAGAGGAAACGGTAAATACGAGAAACAGGAAACTCTATGAACTGGATTATTACCTAGGAATTGGACAACACCCTTCTACTCCCTCTCCACACACACACCCTTCAACTCCCCCCTCCACACCCCCCCTTCCACTCCCCCTCCACACAGCCTCTTCCACTCCCCCTCCACACACCCCCTTTAACTCCCCCTCCACACAGCCTCTTCCACTCCCCCTCCACAACCCCCTTCCACTTCCACTTCCACACCCACTCCTTCCACTCCTCCCCTCACACCCCATAGGGGTGAGGTCACAGAGTTTATCTTCTGGCATCTTTCCTCAAACCCCATCCACCTTGCTTTTGGAGACAGGGTCTTTGACTGGCTGGCCTGTGGGATCCACTGTCTCTGGGTCCCCAGCAGGCCTGGCATTCTAAGTGCACATACCACAGCCTGGTTTTGCCTGTGGCCTCTGAGAACCAGGCTCCAGTTCTCAGGGTTTCCAGGTAAGAGCTGCCTTCCCAGCTCCCCACTCTCCGATGACTTTGCCCTGAAGGAATGGCTGCCCAGCGCTTGGACCATTCTTCTCTGACTAGGTGGGCATGCTCTGCTGACGTTTTTGCATCCTCTGCATGTTCCTGCACTGGCCCCCATCACATTGTTGTTACTATGGCTGTTACTGTAATTATGGCTTCTGCATTGGAGTGTCATGATGCATATCATTTTATTACTTACTCTGAGATATTTTAAAGTAAAATTTATTCAACCTAGGGTAATCCAGATATATTTGCTTCTGATGGTGAAATCATGTCCAGTAGCTGCACACACGATCAGTTTGAAAAGGAGATGGACTCATGTGGGAAGATCTGAAAACTCTTGCAGAGACAGC
The DNA here is from genome assembly GCF_004785775.1 of Grammomys surdaster. Taxonomy (NCBI): domain Eukaryota; kingdom Metazoa; phylum Chordata; class Mammalia; order Rodentia; family Muridae; genus Grammomys; species Grammomys surdaster. The sequence continues at coordinate 19,555,924 of NW_021604564.1, read as the reverse complement.
TTGGAGGACACACTGGAGCTGACTGGAGGGTAGAAATGAGGGACCATGGTTTTCCATTCTCCAGCTACCAGAGAAAACTCACTGCTGCCCACACTGACCCGGTGTGTGGTCATGGTGGGTTGGAGGAACTCAAGCACACTTAGCAAACGCCCTGCATGAGAGAGCTGCTGGGTGTGTCCTCCTGGGGTTGTGACGAAAGTGTGGGGAAGGACAGACACCCCACGCCCATACCTTTCCTCTTTGCACCGGGCTAAAGTATCTAGTCTGGACTGTCTTGCCCACGTCTGGCTTCCGAGGGAATCTGAACATGAGCTGACATCTCTGTGGCTGTCTAATGGCTTGAAGAGGTCAAAGGTCCAGAGAGGACAAGTGATCTCCGGATGGACACTGGGAGTCGACCCTGGGAGTTGGGACTCCTGCCTTCCAGCTTAAGGTCTTTCATATTTCCCATAGTGAAGAGTGCACTAGGAAGCTGGCCTCACACAGCAGGGGGAGGGTAGCTCGGTCCTTTCTTGGTAGAGCTGCCAGGGGGAAGCTGTGGAGAAAACAGAAAACCAGGCCTTCCTTCTTCCACAATACACAGGCACGCACGCACGCACGCACGCACGCACGCACGCACGCACGCACGCACGCACGCACGCACGCACGCACGTACTCGCGCAGGTAGCCCCGCCCCACTCCATTAACAGCTCCACTCCAGTTCTCAGTGCCTATCTTTATTTCATAGTTTTACTGGAAGCCTGCAAGCATCTCCAAGCATGCATTTCTCTGGTAGCGTTGGACTTTCCAGTCAGTGTTCCTGGCCCGGATTCTCTTTGGAACTCTTATTTCTGACCCAAGTTCATATGCTTTGTAGAAAGTATAACTTCTCCCGTGCTGCACACTCTCCAGTTGTCAAAAACCTCCTGGAAAACAGACAAGGAGGGAGGTGTGCCGGCTTCACACGCCCACTCCTGAACTCCTGCCTCTCTGAGCTTCATTTATAGTTCCTCTCCCCAAGCAGCACCGGGTTAGTTCATTTTCCTGTCTTACAAATCTGTAAATTTGGCTTTCTTGTTTTGCTAAATGCATTTTTTTTTTTATAAATCGCTCTCAGAGAACTAGGTGAAAAAAATGCTTGTATTTCAAAAAAAAATACTTAACTCTTAATTTATCAGATAGCTGTTAGGAACTTTGTTTGGGAGAGAAGCCAAGGTCATTCAAACTCTTGATCCTGTCCTCCAAATTTCTGTTGAGATTGCTAGATAGAATGCATTTGAGGAAATTATGGAAGAGGAGAGGGAAGACAGGAAGCAAGGAGGGGGAGGAAGAGAGGGGATGAGAGAGACAGACACAGAGAGTGTGTTTCTAAGAGTTCAAACACAGAACTTTATAAACATCTACACTGTTCAAATGTGAGTTGTTTTATTTTCATTTTTTTCTCAATGCAGAGACTAGACCAAGCTTCTCACGAGACTCCTCTGAAAACAGAGAATCTGAGTCTCCTAAACAGCTCGGAATCCATCCTTCCCTTGGGCAAGTGTGTTTCTTCAGTGTAGATGTAGGTCCAATGTTCAAAGGCCAAAGGACATCTAAGTGGTGGGGTGACATCTGTTCACTGTAGCAGTAAAAACTCCTGTAGGTAAAAATTCTTGCTGTGTGTGACCTGATTTGAGGCACTGGGCCTTTGTTTTCACTGGGTGTGCTTGCATTTTTGTTTTTGTAAACATACCCGGTCCTGATGCCATACTAGACAAGGTCTGTGTATATCGATGTGTTGTGCCAGTTGAAATAGACAAACAAAACCAAACAAAAACAGAAAAGGCACTTCATTTAGAATTCTCTTACCCTCTGCCTGGTTGAAACAATTTGTATAGGTGCCTCACTAAGAGAAGGACACTGGTTCAAAAACTGTTGGAAAGAAACTGGCCAGCCCCCTCTCTCTGCACAGGTTCACGGCTCACTTGGGAACTGAAGTTTAGGACAAACATCTAATTTTGACCAAAGGGACTTGGTTCATTAAAAAAATCCCCCTGCTCTCTCTTCTGTTCAGATCTGCAAGGTTGTTTAATTGAAGTCCTGTTTTGTGGGCGCAGATGCACGAGGAGGTTGAATCGTCAGCCTCATTTGGTGTTTTGATGCTGTGTGTTCCTCATTATTATTCCCAGAATGTCCAGTGGACCTTATGCTCCTCCTCAGGAAAACTCAGAAGCATTGAGCAGTCAAAGAGTCCTTTCTTCTCCTCCCGCCCCCTCGCCCCCATCTTTGTTGAAACTTTGCCAGTATCAGATCTCACTCTGTCTGTGGTGCATTAAAATGAAGTGCCTCCCTCCCTGCAGATCCCCCCCAGCCTCCGCTCCCCTCTCCAACCCCACAGTTTCTCCCTAAGTGGGTAGCCTCTTTCGCTTGCTGTGGATGAACTTTTTCCCCCCTAGCCTGGCTCCTTAGTGTCGCTTTTGGATTGGGAGGGCTGTGAAGGGAAGGAAGGACCGGGCCTGAGTGCTGCAGGAGCAGCTGTGGCCACTTCCAAGCTGAAGCACCGGACTCCCTCCCCTCCCCCCTAGACTAAGGGCGCTTCACAGCATCCCCTCCTGCGGTCCACTGGGTCACTGCAGCAACCCTGACCGCTAGGGCTCGGCTTATTATTGTTGTTACAATTATTGGGTTGTTGTTTCCTTCTGATAACAAGATCTTCCTTCGGAGCAGGAGAGTGAATTATGTTTTTGTAAGGTAAGCTGCCCTTCCAGAAGCAGCTCCCAGACTGTCCTCCGCCCACCTCCTGTCCTTACCCCCTTGAAGGCCACTCAGGAGGTTGTACATGTGGAACTTTTGTGTGGTTCCGCAGCCTTTTATTGTCCTGTGGGCCTCATCCTCTTCTTAAGAAAGAGGCGGGTGGTTAGAGTTAGTGATGAAAACGGTTTTCTTGCACACACAGCTTGCTTTCTCAAGGTTTGCATAGGCCTCTGGCGATCTCAGGACTGAAGGGTTCTTTTGTCTTTCTTTTCCTTTTGGTGCACCCGTGAGTGCTATAGTCCACAGAACAATTACTCCATGGTTTTTAGGAAGAATGGGACAGGGATGAAGAGAATGGGCAGATACTTGTTTTTTAAATGGCATCAAAAAAGCCTAGATAATTAGGGAAAATACTTTTATTGCTGATTTAAAGTAAATAAAATCTTTTAAAAAAAAAGCAAACCTCACATTTTGAGGGTCAGGGAAAACATCCAAATAAGCGACATCGATGTCTACTTGGAAGTTTGATATGCAAGTCTTAATTTTTACTTTTTCTTTTTAAACCAAAGGTCACCTCTTCCTGACTACTCTAGTGATTTTTATACTAACTGCACACTACCTGCCCCTTTGTGTTTAAATAGCATGTTTGTTTTATGGGCTTAGCTTTGGATGATAATTTATTTGCCAGAAACTAAAGCTACAAGAATATTGCTACTATAAACGATAAAGTGATTGCTCTCAAAAAAGAACATTATGGTAGAATGTAAACACGTGGAAACACCATTGTTAGACTGAGGACTGGAGTGCTGTTGATGAAGAGCACAGAGGTGCTCACCTACTATGTGCAGAGAGACTGAAGGACAATATTGTGCTTCTTAAACCAACAGTGTCTACCATGTGGTGCTGGGTCCTCCCCACTTCCTGCATCAATCCCACTGAGGTGGGTGCTGCTGTTTAATGAGCCAGTGGTCCCAAGACTACTGTGGGCCAGGAAAGAGTTCTAGAATGGTTATTTCAGGGTTTGGTGGGATATATGAAATATTTCTAACAAATGAATGAAAGAAATAACTGTTCTTTTGGTCTAGAGAAGAAGAGTCTGCTAGTAGAGTCCAAGTTCCAATGTAAGAAGAAACACAAGAGAAATGAGTTCCAAGGTCTCCAGGGCAAGGATGAAAACCCAAGATGATCTGAGAAAGTACGCTAAGGTCATCAATGCCTTACGAGGGTATCCACACGAAAAGTGTCATCAGCGCTGAAATGCACAGGAATTTCTGTGACAGGCATGAGGGTCTGGCAGCAGGGCAGTGGTTAAAGTCAAAGCAGAGGTGAAAAGAAAAATCCTCCTTAGCTCATTGGCATGAACCGGACCATATGCTTAGCTCACCTCCAGCCCTCCATCCCCAGCACCCTGCCTCAACTCACCACCTCATCCCCACCCCACTTCCACACCACTCTGCCTCTACCCCGCCCTCACCCTCCAGCCTGCCCCACCCTCCAGCCTGTCCCACCCACCATCCTGCCCCACCCACTATCCTGCCCCACCTATACTACTCTACCTCCAACATTCTCAAGCCACCATTTTAGCTCTCAAAAATCTTCTCTCCTTCCCCTTCAGTGCAGGGTTTCGGAGGAATGTTGCTCTCCTTTCCTCGGTGCCTGTTTGCGCGTCATTGGATGGTTAATGGAAGTTTCTAAAGTTGATGCAGTTTTGTTACAAATTGTTGTTTGTCATCAGTGTGCTTTTTCACACTTCCATCGAAGTTGACCTGACCATTTGCTCTAAGTTCTCGGATCACTGTTCAGCAAACATCCACTGAGCGTTTCATAGATGAGAGGCTCAGTGTGAGGCCGGGAGAGCAGGCGAAGCTGGCCGTAGTGGTGTTTGATAAAATCCATGACAAAGGTAAGGATCAAAACTTCACAGCTCATATGTGGTTTCCTACACAGCTTTGCTGTTGGGAAAGCTGAGAACCTGTGGCCCAATAGAAATTAGTGTGTGAAAAGTGGGTTCTAGCAGAGAGAAGGAGTAGTCCAGGAAAACAAGAAGAATCTCCAAAGGACTGGAGCTGAGTGAATTTTGAGAATGTAAGTGGTTCAGGGTGACTGGAGGATGATGGGTGGAGATAGGATGGTAGGTGGAGGTAGCATGGTAGGGAGACATAGCATGGTAGGTGGAGGTAGCATGGTAGGTAGAGATAGCATGGTAGGTAGAGATAGCATGGTAGGGAGACATAGCATGGTAGGTGGAGGTAGCTTGGGAGGTAGAGATAGCATGGTAGGTAGACATAGCATGGTAGGTGGAGGTAGCATGGGTGGTAGAGATAGCATGGTAGGTGGAGGTAGTATGGTAGGTAGACATAGCATGGTAGGTGGAGATAGCATGGTGGGTGGAGGCTGGCAGAATTGGAGATGTAAATAAGGACCTTAAAGGAGTTTAACTTGTTGCATACACAGGAAAGCTCATATAGGATTTCATGAGCCAGGGAGGAGAGATGGCATTTGGTAGAATATGTGAGGCTGGACATGGGGTTGTGGATAGCCCAGAGGGGAGAGGAAGACTAAGCCTAAGAGTATGTGAGGTGGGAGATGTGTGGCTAGGCAGAATAGGCCTGAGGGCCTCATTCTGAGTATCCCAGAGGGGTACAGTCCATTAGTGTGGACAGCATGATAGTGGCTTGGAGGAGAGCTTGCAGAGGAGGATTCAGCAAATATATGTATATATATTTATGGTATGTGTGTGTGACTGCATGTGTGTGTCTTGCATATGAGTGTACAGATAGGTATACCCTCTATGCAGGCCAGGCACATGTAGAACCAGAGGCAGATATCAAATGTCTTTCTTTATCTGACTCATTGAAGTGGAAGCTCACCCTTTGGGCTAAGCTGGCTTGCCAGTGAGCTCTAGAGTTCTTCCTGCCCCCCACCCCTAATGCTGGTATTATAGGCATGTTCTCTTGCTGGGGTTTCAAACTCAGGTCCTCATGCTTGCCAGCAAGTGTTTTTACCCACTGAGCTTTCACCCCTGGCTTCAAAAACAGTAGTCTTGAACTGTGTTGAACAGCACTAAGCTTGTGGGCTTACTTATGTTCCTGTTTCAGTGTATCCTGTCTTTCATGCCTTTATCTGACCCTGACAACTAGCTCTCTGTGTTAATGGAAATAGCCATTTCCACTGTCAGGCATGGGGAAGGCATTAATGGGAAATCACATCAACAGCATAGAACACTTGACCTGAATTTCTTCATTTAATGTCATACTCCAAACTCCATGAAGTTTGTATTTTACAAATGAGAGCACTGCCTGAGACTTACAAAGAACAAATAAGTCCACAGTCAGATGCTAGAAACAGAATGTTTCAACCCAATGTTGACTGAAGACAGGGAAGGGACCAGACAGCTAGAGTTACGGAGGAGTCTGGTGAGGAACTGTAAAAATTAAACATTTTAAATGGAAACAACAAATAGGACTTATTTTAAAAGGCTTTTTGTTTATCTGTTTGTTTCTTTCTCCAACTTTCTCTTAGAATTAGTTTTTAGGTAAAGGCTTGCTTAATTAAGATTTATGACTACAACATTTTAAGTTAAACTTGGTTTGGCTAAACACGGAAAAATAAAAGAAAATACAAGCCAGGTAAACTTTTCCTATATATTTGATATCAGTAGGCAGCTCCTATCATTCCACTGCACATCTGGAGGCAGCTTGCCCAAGGTACTTATTTTTAAAACTCCAGAGTTGATGGAGCTACCCCCATCCATTGGGAAGCAGAGTGCTGATCCCAGCCTACTGGTGTAGAGGTCACAGGAGTTCAGTCTCCTGAGCCTGCCCTCATTTTACCCTCAGGAAGCCAAGAAGCCAAGCAGCCAAGCAACTTTCTTGTCCAAAGCTACAGTGTAGCTCTACCTCAGGACCTTAGGACAGTGTCCTCCATCACAGAAGAAAGCTTAGCCCAGTCAGGGCACGGTCTGAAAACTCTGCTTTCGGTTATCTGTGCTCTATGGAAGCAGGGAAATAGGGAATGCAAAGTTCTAGCAATCAACAATCCATAATTTCAAATCAATTTCACAATGGTATATTGTTCTGGGTCTTACGTTCATTTTCTTCTTATTGTCACCTCTTTCTGAACTAGCTTAAAAGAGGGGGGGCATGAGGCTGGAGAGATGGCTCAGAGGTTACGGGCACTGGGCACTGGCTGCTCTTCTACAGGTCCTGAGTTCAAGTCCCAGCAACCATGTGGTGGCACACAACCATCTATGGTGAGATCTGGTGCCCCCTTCTGGATTGCAGGCATATATGCAGGCAGAACACTGTATACCTAAGAAATAAATAAATAAATATTAAAAAAAAAAAGAGAGAGGGAAGCCTATATGTTAGAAATGGTACAGGTTTGGTACTATATGGAGCCTCTAGCATCCCTTAAGCAGGGCTAGTAGAATATGACCTGTGGATAAGATGGACAGAACTTGGTTAATCTTCCTGACCTATTAGTTTCACTCTAAGATTTAAAAGCAACTAGGTAATGTAATTGCAGTATTTAGTGACTGAACTAAAGTACTGTTTAGTTCTTTTATACTAAAATGAACATAGTCACATTGAAGAGAGGAATAGGAGTTATTGAATAAAACAGGAGAATCCAAAGAAATCTCCCTTTGAAGAAAGGAGAGTGCAAACTGAGGCTCTGACTGCCTGCACCTCTGTGACATATGTCTTATGAACCCATATATTCACTCTTTTTTTTTGAGACTCTTGAGGCTCTCTGATGGACAGTAAAAAAAGTAATAACACTGCTTATAATTGTTCCATTAAATATCATTGTTGATGTAGGAAGCATATTGTTTGATTTTCCATTGATGAGTAACTTAAAATTGTCTAAATACTTGCTAGTAGGCACTTTAATATAACCAGTCTTAATGTTTATCTACAACCTTCAAACTTTAAGCCAATTTCAATAAGTAATGTTCTCGAGTAGAGTGAGGCACTCGAATGAATGCCAAGGAGGTCTTTGAAATGACGTGAACAGTCTGTTTTATCCCCATAGGATGGTGACTGTTAACACTTCATTCTCAAATGTGGCGTTGTCATTAGGTACAGAAGCTGATCAGTCTTCTATTAGGCCCTCTCCAAATTCTGGGTGGTCTTGGCAACCTTACCACATGAACTGTAGCACACAATAGAATGAGTTAGGACTCCCCCCTCCCCCCCAGTTTTAATTCTGAATCGTGCAACTCCTGTTGGTTGAAATTGAGTGAAACAATGAAAGGCTTTCCTGATGTGTGGAAACATAGTTCTTCACCAGTTAAAGAATATAAATATTCCATAGTTTTGTTTTTTACATGTGGGTTCTTTATTTACTCAGCCCAACAAGCTTAGGCTGCAATGAGTGTGGGGCTTGGGGATATGGCACTGGTCGTCTGCCTGCTTGTTAGAGGAACACTGAAAGAAAAGCAGTTCTAGTATCAGTTATAGCATTGACTATAGTGCTGAGTGAACCGGCCCTTAGTTAGTTTTGTTAGGCTGATCTGGAAGAACACACAGTTCCCATCAGTCCCAGACTGGGTCTGTGGGATTAGGAAGTAGCAGTTGTTAGCCATCCTGTTAGAAACAGCACTCTTTTCAAAGGTTGGGACTCAAGTGTTCCCTGTATTTTAGGCTTATTTATAAAAATAACTTTAAGTGCCATAAATATAGTAAGCACTCAAAAGTAGCTACGGATTTGAATTTCATAAGAAACACAGTTCCTTAGAAGCTTAGAAGAGAAGGGATGGCCAGCTCTCTAACCCTGGCTGTGTATATTGGCTGGAAGGTGGTGATAGGTGTGGTTTTAGTAGCTCAGGAAAAAAATATACCTCATGAACCATTTTTAATGTCAAGAAAGTATTCATTTTTTTAAAAACTAACTTTGAGAAAATAAATTTAAATGATGGTGGTGGTGGTGATGATGATTGATATTTTCAGATGTAAGACCATTTAGAATGACAGACAAGCTGTCTCTTATTTCTGGTGCATGAGTTACAAGTCTATACAGAGTTTGGAAATTTCCAAATACAAAATCTGTGACCACATAACAAAGTTCAGGCTAAAAATTTGTCACTTTTCTTTCTGGTGTGGACGATGCCCCGATCCTGCAGCCCAGCTCTCCCATCCTTCCATTGTTTCTTTAGGTCATTCCACACTGCCTCTTCTTCAGATCTGAAATCTTAATGCGTGCTCTGTTCATCTTGGCCTTCTGTCTTTACCTTGGGAGTGCTTTGGTCTCTTGCTGGCTTAGTCTTAATAAGTAACATCTAGTTGCCCCTCCCCCTCACCACTCCCCTTTCTTCTCAACCCTTTTTCCTTCCTTCCTCCTCCTCCACCTCCCGTGGTCCACACTCCCTGTCCCCTTTGGTGGCCCCTGGGATGACACTTCCCATTGATGTGTCTGCCTCATTAACACTGCTGCCTTGGCTCAGTGGTGGGGGCAATCTGTCATGAGAAAACTGAAGAATGCACTCCGTTTGCATGCTGCTGTGCCAGAATGCAACTTTTTCTCAGCTGTCCTTTCTGTAATTCCCCCTTGAGCATTCAACTTTCCCATGAAGTCCTAGAAATCATATTCCAGCTTTCCAGCCCCATTGAAAGGCTCCTCAAACTAGCTTCCTTCCCCAGCAACTTCAGAGTTATTTGCAAACAGAACAAATTAGTACATTAAAAAAAAACACAAGTTTTTGTTCTTATTGTTTTGAAATGTAGGGCACATGGAATGAGCAGTGGCTCTTTGAAAGTGCAGGGGTACACATTATAAGTGCAAATGTATATTTATTACACATGTCCCAAGGAGGCCACCGCACTAATAAGGAGGAGGAAACCTCTGCTTCCAGCTCACTGCTACAGCAGAACACATTTTGTACCCACCACAGAGGACTGGCTAGATGTGGCACTGGGTGTTTCTGTTGCTTCAGGGGCGGGAGCTTCTCACAGAACTCACGATCTGCTTTGTAGCTTTTGGAGGAATACAATTAAATAAATTAACAAATTAATTTGGAGCAGATAACCAGCTGCTGATTAAATAATGATTCTTTGTATATATTTTTTCCTTGCATTAAAAAGTTACCATTATAACTCTGGGATGCACAAACTGTTACCAAGATGAACATCTCCTAGAAGTTATAATGCATCTAACTGCTTTCTGCCCAAGTGACCCTTCACTTCCCCACAGGGAGCGCGTACATTGTATTGCATTTGAGTAACAATTTATTAACACAGAGATTGTCTTTAGTCTTTTCAAAAGATAAGTTGCTGGTTTCAGTGTCATTATCTGCAAATCGAGAGTCTTTATTTCCATGTATTTTTATCATTCTTATATTCTCAAAGCTGTAGAATTACATTGTTTATTATGCCATCTCTGGCCTGTTGGTCATATGTGTTTACTCGTTTTGGGTAAAATGATGACACTCTTTTAAAAGTGCTTTAGTGATAACTACTTAACATCTTAATTCATTTCATGATCATTTGGAAGAAAAAAACGAATTTAGAATGAGGAAAAGAGGAAGTAGCCAGCTTAAAGCTCACTGAGCACCAAAGGGAGTTAAAATAACTTAAAGAGAAACCCCTGTACCAACCCTGAAGGGAAATAAAAGTTCTTAAACTATAAACCTCTCATTGTGAGCTGTTCTCTCGCAGGATTATTAGCGTCACATTGACGATTTCTTTAGTTATAATTGACTGATTTTTTTTTTTTTTTCTGAGGCGGACAGTCCGGATCTCCTGGCCCCACCACCCTTCTTCCAATGCAGGTTCATCTCAAACTGTTGTCTAACCTTTCCCTTAATCCATCTCATCTTGAGCTGCTGGGAACTGCTTTCGTTCCTCTTGTGGAGGTAATGAAACAATCTTCTTATTCACTCGGTTCCTCGGGCCAGCGCCGTGCAACAACAACAGAAAAAGCAAGCGCGCACCCTGATTAATGGCTGCTAATTAGCAATGTTAATGACCAGGTGTCCAGAAGCAGGCAGCTCCTCTCAGCAAGGAGCAGGCTCAATGAGGACCCTGCAAATCCTTTCCGTGACCCTTCCCCTCAGCTGGCAGTAAGGAAACAGCTCAGTGTTCCCAGGAGAGGCCCAAGCAGGGACCCAGGCCTGGACCCAAGCCCCCGACCTTCCGCCTAGTGGGTCTTCCATGAATTAAAATTAACATTTCTGGCCCCCAAAAATGCACAAAGGTAATGAAGTGAGGCGATACACTCAAACTCTCATTTGTCAGGAGACTTTTTTTTTCTCCCCTAAATGGAAGCAGTAGTTACTATTCACAGTTCCATGTACATCTGTGCACTGATCAGATATTAGCTCCTCGGTATCTTTTCAGTCTGGGCCTTTATTATTCCCGAATAACTCATGGGAGCGGACCCTTTTTGCTATTCAGCACAGGTGACTCAATAGCCACAACTCACCGCAGCTGGAATCCCGCTCTGAAAAGTGAGGCCATCTTGAAAAATCTTTCCCTAGTTAGAACTGCAAATGCTATTAGCTTTGATTTTGGAGTCAGAGAATTATTTTACCTTTGAAACAAATCAGCTGAACAAAGCCAAGAGCTTTATACAAAGACCCCAAAATTATTTTTACTAATTAGAGTAGGCTCCTTTTTTAACGCTGACTAGAAGGTTGAAAAGTGACAAGTCTTTGCAGATAATTAACCATTGACTGTGTTGCCAATTGGTGACAGACTGATTCTATGAGTTACACAATTATTCATTTTCTTTCACTGCAAAATAACCTGTACATTCTCCAAGGTGTCTGTGTGTGTGTGTGAGTGTGTGTGTGTGTGTGTGTGTGCGCGTGCATGCGTGTGCATGTAAAATATAAGAAAGCATATCAAGTCACTTTTTTTCTTTCCTTTTTAAAACATGCTTTCTTTCATGTCTATTTAGTTCTATATCTGTGTCTCTCAGGTCAGGAGAGCATCTTGGTTGATTTACAAATCTTTTAAATGCATTGATAAAGGAACTTATGTTAGATACTATTGTGATCTGTTTCTTTCAATTTTTTTAAAAGAATATATAATTTGCTGGGATAAAGCACTGTTAAAAAATTACAAACTATTCATAGATGATGAAATGCAACTCATATACAACAATCCAGAAGCAAGACTTTCATAATGATTGTGATGTGGTGTTGGAAATGCTGGGCATGCCTTTGATGTTCCGCTGAGAGAGTGGAGGCAAAGATTGCAATTTGGAGGCTAACCTGAGCTACACATAGTAAGATACTGAAAACAAACAAACAAACAAACAACCTTGGAGATGTAGTTCATTGGTAAAGTACTTGCCTAGAATGCTCAAGACCCTCGGGTCTATTTTTTTGACACTCAACAATAATGTGTATGTGATGCATGTGTATGATATGTGTGTGTGTGTGTGTGTGTGTGTGTATGGTGTGTGTGTGTGTGGGGGGATCACTAGGTTGGTGGTACTTAACAGGTCCAAGTGATATTTTGGCAAGGCCAAAGAATATTATTCCATATGCTACAAAAGGAGGTTTTGTGTCCCACCTGCCACTGGAATAATAAATATTATAATACTTGGAATAATTTGGGGGGAGTTAAATAAATTTCTCCCCATAGTTAAGGAACTCTGTAATGTTTCATCCTAGGAGGCACTCTGTAATGTTTCATCCTAGGATGTGTTACTCCCAACACACACACACACACACACACACACACACACACCCTTGCAGGCACTTGCTATGTACAACACACTCAGGCCTATTGCAAACCACCAAACCACCATGTTGCCAGTGATCTTTCTATGCGAGCACTTTTTATAATGTTTCAGAAACTGCATTTGGCAATGAATGATCTAGCTCAATGTGTGAAATGCTCTATAATAGCGTATTATGACAGCCACTGTTGAAGTAATAACTCTTCATTATCCAGGAATGGGTTGATGGAAATGTCTACAGTGAACCATTTGTGATGAGAGTCCCTAACCCTGAAGGAAATGCACAGGCGCCATCCTGGCTAGCCCTTCCTACACAATGGACTGAGGTTTTGGCGAGGATTGGGTTATATCCCTCCCTCAGTACCTCACCCTGCTCTGCCTCCTCTTCATAGACCACTGAACAGTCATAAGGAGCCAAAGAAAAGAATTCACAAAAAGGCACAGAGTTCAATTAATTCACTCTTAGAAAAGAAAGGAGTAACATACAAGCTAACCTTCACACGGGGCAGGCAGTATTTGTCATCTTCCCACCTGAGTACACACAGTCCCTAGAGTCATGCCTGGCATATGACACATGGGGACAGAGACCTGCCTTAGTATATTCAGTCAGGACTTGTGGAAACCTTACAATCTATCTCTTGCCTTTCATGGGCTTTCCTCCTCTGTTTTCAAAATGAGTCTGAAAAGGAATCCCGCCCCACCCCACAAACATGTTGACTCTTAAGATTCTCACTTGGGACTTTTACTCTAACTGAAACCTGACTGTCCATCTGAAATATTTTAAAATATTTTACTTACTTTTTTACTCTTTTTTTTTTATGGCTTGAAGTCCACTTTTAGATATAAATACACACTGGCTTAAAAACTGGATAAATATGCTTTCAGGGGCAGGGGAATGAATCACATTTCCGGCCAGTCAAAGTTAAGAAGTATAGAGTTTGAGGGACCGTGTAGGTGTTGCTGATCTTACTTTTATTTTTTAGCTTAGAAAGTACAAATTTCTTCTGAAAGGCGAACTGTAATTAACAGAAAATAACAATCTTCCATCTGAAAGTGTTTTGCAGCAGCAATTAGCCAAAGAAGAAACAAGACTCTTCCTTTACAGATAGCCCTTCCATTGCGTGTGCAGGACAGAGGCTCCTTGCCTCACCTACCTCTGTTGTTTCTTCCTTCAAGCAAGACCACTTGGGTAAATTCAGCTTGTTATAAGAGCCGATGACGAAGGCTGTGTGGCCTTGGTCCTGTCCTTCATCTATCTTCCTGTTGTTATAGTAATCTCCCGATCGAAAAGCCCATTTAAGCATTTCTCTACAAGCCCATTGTCTGTTGAGTCAAATAACATTAATTTCCACACTTTACAAATTGGAGTTTAAGAGAAAGCAAAAAGGGAAGTAAAACAGGAAAACATGGGATGCAGGAACAGGGATGGCAAATCTCAATGAGGTCACTCAGTAGGTATGGGTCATTATGTATTCATCCTGGACTGGGGTGCTTCACAAGTAAAGAGACTAAAGATATCAATATAATTTGTATTTATTTATTTTAGTAAATTACAATTTTAAATTGAGAAATAAAAATTGCATTTTTCCCCCCTGGATTTGGTTTGTGGAGGCAAGTGTATGGGACCCAAAGAAAGAACATACTCCTCTGGGTCCTTGCTGAAGACACAGCAGCTACGAAGCCCCAGCATCCAAGTTAAACTGGCTAGAAGCAGCACCTTTCCAGGCCCTCCCGGTCTGTGCTTCATACCATCTGCAGCACTGAGGCTGACAACAGTGTCAGTGTTTGGAGAATTAGCCAAAAGTCAGTGATGTCAAAGTCAGGAGACAAGGTAGAGGAAAACACAGGGAATGGAGCCCTACTTTCATGTGTCCTGGTGACCTAGCGGAAGTCTCCAAAGCTAGCCACATGGACTGTGACTCTTATCTATAGATCAGTGGAAGACTGTAAAGGGCCAATTAAAAGACTAGGGTTCAGTGAAGAAGAAATGATACAGACTAGGCAAAGGGACCTATGTTTAGCTGATGAGTGGTCTGTTCCTCTAAGGCATGCCTTGGGGATGCAAGGCATATGTTCTTTCGTTACTCAAACTTTACTCAACATCCAAAAATATTATATCCATTTTTCTTTTGTCTGATGCAAGGGGTTTGTCAATGCTTAGCAAAGTCTCTTGTTGAGCTACAGCGTCAGCTTTTGCCTTTCTTTTGGTAGTACTGGAGACTAAACTCGGGCCTTCGTACATGCTGAGTAAGCGGTCTACCACTGAGCCATATCCCTAGCCCCGTTAAGGCTCAGTGTTTTCTAGACTGGCCCTGGACTTTTAAACTTCCTAGTTCAGCCTCCCGATTAGCTGGAGTAATAGGCCCACACCACCTTACCTGACTCACACTCTAAGTATTATTCAAAGTTTTCTGACATTGATATCTTGACCTAGTATATGATTTTTTTTTTGGAAAATTAGGTTTGTAGTTTTGAAATGGGAGTAAAACAATGGACTTTGAAAGTTTGAGCTAAGTAAGTTAAGTGGCTATCAACTCTGTGGTGGTTACGTCAAGGGTTCTACACACTGTAATTAATACTTACAATTTCAAAATGAAGTAGTGTTATTTATGAATTATGAACACAGAGGTTCAAAAAGTCAAATAAATAGATCCCAAATCTTGTCACCAAGCAAGGCAGCGTGGTGTCCCATGACACCAGGCCAATGTGGCATGTTGTTCCGGTTCACAGCTGCCTGACACAATTTAAAACTTACTGTTGATGGTCTTTTTTGGGGTGGATATATGAACCCTGAGTGGATGAGGTTGATGTTTGTCACCCATGTGCTTCCTATTCCCCTAGCTTATGTGCATATATGTTCTAGTGGTTAGTTATATGTCTAGTTGTCCGTGGTCTTGCATTATAATCGTAATACATTGTTCTGATACAGGTATTGGTTGTCTAGAAAGGTAGGACCTGATACTGAGGCATTTGACTAAACTCTTTGAAACATCAAAGAGAAGGTTTTATATTAAATAGAGATCTTTGCATCTAAGAAAAACCCAGGAAGGACAGTTTTGGACCTTGTCCCTGTAGGCTTAGGGTTTTTCAAAACCTACTTTAATAAGGGTTCTTAAATACTTCAACTCCCTTCCTAGCCCGTCACACCAGAGGTAGTGGAAGAAAGGTTAATAGGGAAATGGGTGGTTTGGACCTATTTAGAAATAGTTCTTTGGTGCGATTCCAATCTCTGTTTGTCAGGACACCAGCAGTCCAGTTCAAAGGTGTCACCAAACACGAATCAGTACCTGTGGCATGATACAGAAGAAATCACCAGGCCTCCACCAAATTGGCAGGAGTCAGCTGGAGTGACCAGGAACAGCCAGGATGCTGGGAGTTCTCGGCCACACCTCTCTCAACTAAGTGAAGATCGGTGAAGACACTAGACCAATGACAGCTAGCCATGCAAGCACTCCATCACTGTTTGATGAGTCCCACTTATATTCTCTCCAAATATTATCTGTCCTCCCATGGGTCTTGCTTCAGCAAAATGTCACATGAGTCTGCCTCAGCAAAACATCACGTGAGTCTGCATCACATGACACAACCAGAAACTTCCACTTCAGGTCCTAGTTAGAAGTCTGGAGGCTTTCTCACATGTGTCTCATAATAAGCCCAGTGTGTGGGTGTGTGATCTCCTCAAAGGGGTTCCAAGGTTGTATCTCCCAGATTCTCAGGACACTGTAACTGAGGTTCCAAGAGGACAGTACTCTTTTTTTTTCAGTGAATACAGCACACTTTTATATCCATGACATGAGATGATTTTTTCCACTGCTCTTTCAAAATGCAATGCTGAAGGCTTTTCGATACAAAGAGACCCTTAGAGATCTCAGATGAGTACTTCGAAGACACTAAGGCAAGACCTCGAGGTGAGGGGAACACTGGCTCTTGGTAGTTGCCTTTGAGAAAGAGGCAACAGGAAGCTAGCTCCACACAAAGAACTCCAATGACCACAGCTGGCTGGGGACCATGTGTGGCTCCTTATGAGCATCCCAAGAATTTTATTTCTTTAAAGCTTTTTGACAGATGCTTCATTTTCAAGATTCAAGTATGGGTGCAATCGCAGGATCTTCCACAGTGGTAATATTATAACCATTAATTACAACTCTGTTAAGATTAAATATAGTTAACTATTCAATTTCTTAGTCAAAATGCAATATTTTGAGTGCTCATTAACTACAGGCAGGTGGTAATTAATCCACTGGACAGTGTAGATAGAAAAGGTTTCCGTTATCCAAGAAGGTTCCATTGAAGAGAGCCCGGCAATACAGACAAAATAGCAATAAAGTGAATCTATTGTACTGAAAAATGATGAAGATATACAAGAATTGACATTTGGACTAGGGGTGTAGCTCAGTTGATTTGGTGATTGGTTTTTACACATGAGGACCTGAGTTTGAGCCCCAGGACCCATAGGAAAAAGTCAGGCATAATGAGACATGCTTAGTTATTTCTCTGTCAGTGAATTAAGCCAGTTCAAGCCAGATTAAATTATACTAAATGCAGGTTTATTGGGAACCTGCTGTCAGGCAGGCAAGTTCACTGGCCCCAAGGAAGAAGGCCAGAAAAGTTGCCATGGGAAGGGAGAGAAAGGAGGAGGGGAAAAGAAACAAAGAAAGAATGTGAGGCGAAGAAGATGAAGGAGAAGGAAGAGTAGGAGGAATAGGAGGAAGAGGAGGAGGAGGAGGAGGAGGAGGAAGAGGAGGAGAAGACGAAGACGAAGACGAAGAAGAAGAAGAAGAAAATTGAATGGTGCCCAAGGATTGACACTGGAAGTTGTCCTGTTTTCTCATCATGCATGTGCACCTGCACACACAGTATCACACATATATTCACACACACACACACACACACACACACACACACACACACACGGAAAGGAAGAAGATAATTTCACATTTTCAAGACTTCATTGCCTCAGCAAGAGAAAGTTTAATGGCAGACACAGGTTCGAATACTCAGAAAATAATAATAGCATCTAATTGCACATGACTACAAATATGATAGGTACTACTCTCATCCTGTTAAAAGTATAGACGCACTGAAGTTGATGGCATACTATCACCGGTAGATGAGGAAATGGGATGAGGGAGGAAGGGAGATCACCGCAGTGGCTGAGTGTGCTGCGGTTCGGGGGTGTAACCAGTACTCCACACAAGACAGTTTTACAGGGCCGCTTGGGAGAAAGTTTTGAGAGCACATTACTGATTGGAAATGGAAAGGTTGATCTTTAAAGGCAGAAAAGGCTGAACACCAAGTGCCACTTCCCTTTACATGCTGTCTCTGTGTGTTGACACTGATGTTTGTAAAATAGTGAACACAGATACATCGTACATATCTGTACGACAGTGCTGTCCACCAGTCATTAATAATGCAAATAACCCCATTTAGCGGGTTTCCATCCATATGCATCCGTTTATGACAGCAAGTCACTCCAAGCCAGTGAAAAGGGAGAGGCTCCTGTAGGGGGACAAGGACAGGAACTGTATAATTCTGCTGGTAACACTTCCTGCTCTGACCACAACTCAAGGAGAAACACATTGGCTATGAGTAAAGCCAAATAGGAGAGATGTGATGCTTTTGGAATTTTTCCAGTCTGTAAAGCAGGTTTTAAAGCTCTACAGATGTTATGAGCAGATTCTGGGGCCAGGACTTCATGTTTGACTCAAAGACCAGAAGTCAGATTCCTGTCACTTTACCTGTGTGTACAGTGTTCACTTGGAAATAAAAATCCTCTCTAATATGCTTACCCAATGCCTTCCCAAGTGGCATTTCATTACCAATCTATCTCTGTTAACTCCACAAAGGATGATGACGGTCCACAGTGAAAACCACATCCTTGTTGGCGGCATTACCATGTCACGCCCTGAGCACTGCTTTCTTGGTGTCTTCCTGAGAGTGGCTTAGTCTTGTGTGTGGAACCTGAGTTTTAGTGAACACACAAAAACCTAGAAGGTGCTAACTCTCATGTTGTAATTTTTTAAATAAAGAAAAACAGTATTAAAAACAGAATTAAATTTGCATTGTTAATGAAGCCCTTTAGTTCTCAAGTAGTGCCAATTCTAAGGTTCAGTTCATTTTCTAATGTCTAACGAGTGATTTTTAAAAGATTAAGTATGATCTCATGATCTTTTAAAAATTTAAATACAAATAATATTTTAAATTTAGTTTAAAATTCTTTCAAGATTAAGTTATTAGCCATAACATTAAAATCTTATTATTATCTTTGAATCTGTTAAAGCATTAACTTACTAAGTTGATTTGTACTATATAGTGTATTACTAAAATGACCATATCTGAAAGTTTTCCCTTTGATCCTCAAAGCTTTTACATTTTTCACCCCTGGACCCACCTTAAACCTCTATACCATAATGGGAAGTTCCTGAACATGGGCTGACCCAGACCAGAGAACATTTTTCAGTATTTAGACCAATATTCATTTGTTTTGAGAGACTGCTAACATTTGGAGTGTGGCTACTTGGTTGTGTGTGTGTGTGTGTGTGTGTGTGTGTGCGCGAGAGTGTGTGATATATATCTTTTTGAGACAGTGCTTCTCTGTATAGCCCTAGCTGTCCTGGAACTCACTCTGTAGACCAGGCTGGCCTCAAACTCACAGAGATCTCTCTGGCGGCCACTGCAGGGCAAATTGCTTGTATCCCACCCCCTTCTTGAGTTGTCACTTCTATGTTGGAAGCAACTTTAGAGATCTCAGACATTCCAGATTATAACCCTACAGCTCACAGATTCTGCCAGAGTTGGGACTTGTACCCCAGGACTCTCTTTTTAAGAATTAGCAATGGTCTAAGCTGTTCGTTTATCTCTCACCTGCATCTCAAGCACACCCAGTCTTGGTTTAATGAAAGTTTAAACCACTTAGGAAATCGTTCGCTGCATCCCTTTGCATGCATACCTACTGACTGTGGAAGTTAAAATCCTGCTCCTCCCGATGAGGTACAGGAATTGCTTAAAAATCACATAGGTAATATGTTCAACAGAGATACATAGGTGAAACTAGAAGAAATATCTTTGGGATGACCAAGTTCAATATCTTTGGCTGTTCGTGGAGAAAATGAGAGTTTAAAGGAGTGTCACAGCATAGGGAGCCTCTACTCCAGGAGACCTGACCCCTAGATGATCCTCTTATTCCTGTTATTTTTAGTGCAGTACACACTTCCCAGGGGACAGTCAGGTGTTCAAACAACGATCCAAATATGGTCAAGCCTGTTGACTCTTGTTCTAATTGGTGTATAGGTGGATGGGACATTGACAAAGTATAAATATTTGCCAAAGAATCACGAGTAAACTCAGCTGGACATAAACTTTGATATGCAAATGATAGAAAAATATGAAACATGAAAAAAAGAGTTTCTTTCATTTTGTTTCTTTTATACTTTTAAAAAATAAACGATAAGCACATGGGAGGGCAAGCCTTGTGAGAAAACAGCACTCTTCCCAGCGTCTCCTAGTTCTGGGATACTGCATCGGAAGTGGGGCCTTGATAATCCTTGCAAAGAATAATGAGAAGAAAAAAAAAACCTGCTTGCCGACAGCAACTTCCAGACAAATGAAAACCTGGACTGTGTCCTGAGAGTTTTAGGTAATCCAGGCTCATAATTTGATTTGAGAAGAGCTACTCCAGGCTACTGTGTAATTACAGCAGCATTCAGCAGGCTGGCTTCGGCTGGCCTCGGCGAGTTCTCCTTCATTGCCCTTTATGCCAAAGCTCCTGTTGATGAGAGGGCGGAAACAGTAAGTGCAAAAGAAGCAATTAGCAGGCGGGAACCGCTACCACTGTTTGAGGCTAACACGCAGTCTTTATTGGTACTTATTAAGGAGATGTCTAGAGCTCTGAGACCAAGGGAAATACTGCAAGCCGCAAACATGAAGAAGAGTGTGGGAACAAAAAGAATAGGGGGAACTTTTAAAAGCAACGAATCTATTTTACATTTTTACAAACCTGATCCCAAGGCTAGTTTCCAAAATGATATTAAGCCTCCAGCTCACGTCTATCAGAGTGCATGGCCGGCGCACATCAATAACAGTGCATGGCAGGCTCAAGTATGAGTTGAGCTCTTTTGACGTTTTCTTTTCTCTTCCTCTTCTGACTTACTCTATTATCACTGGAGTTGACTCGAAAAATATTTTTGGACAGCTGCTGTTTTGAGTTTGGGTTGTAGTTAAACCCACCAGCAGGGGGAGTCAGGGAGACTAGCAAACCTTGGTAGTGTTTAAAGCCCCTCTAGGGTCCAGCTACAGAGCTGGCACTTGCGGACACTTGAGAAGAAGCAAGAAACACAACAAGCAAGAAGAAGGAAACAGGAGTGTTCTGAATGGTTTGAAATCCTAGTTTACAGTGTTGAAGGTGGGCGAAAATTAGTCTACAGTTTCTGCCTGGCAGAGTGACTGTATTCTTGCCTCTGCTGGCTTGTTTGAAAACAGGTAACAAATTCTGTCCTCCTGCAGGATACAGTTCTTGCCCTGGGTGGGTGCACAGCTTTCTTCTTCTCGTTCTTGCCTCTTTTGGGGTGTGTGGGTACTAAAGTAAGGTGTGAAAGACTGCCTTGGAGCTGTCCCAAATAGCTGCCCTGCATCTGATTCTGGCCTAGCGCTTCATCCTCAAATGGCTGTCCCATTAAAGCTCTGATGACCACTTCTGCTCCCTTAGCAGGAAACAGTTTCCAATACGCACATCGACTTTGAGGTCAGCCTGCTTAATGGAAGTATGGAAGGTTTCGGAGAGAATGCAGATTTGGGCTTTGTTTATAGAGAGTGGTGGAAGGGACTGTGGACAGAGGGCCACACACAGTTCTGTTAAGATAAAGTTTGGGGCAGGTGAGGAGGCAGTGGGCAGTTACTGCGCTGCGGAGTGGCACTGATGTTGCAGTACACAGCCTTCATCCTTGGGAAAGTACAGTCTTGTTGACAGTCTACTTTTCGCATTCGCCGGAGGCTTATGCACACCTATTTTGTTCTTGACTCTCCCCCTATCTCTTAGCAACTACTTATGGCAGACCCAGAGAACCACGAGTAAAATTTCATGGGCACCGATAGTGAAGAAAGTGTTTACTTTAGAAGTAAATACAAGCTTGGATAGGGTGAGGGACAGACGATGTCTCGAGCAGACTAAAGACTGCACGTGTTGACGATCAGACCTTGGTAAGCATCAACTGGGGGACATAATTGGCCTCAGAAACAGGGGAAGCTGACACACAAAGTACATAGGGTAGTCAGTAGTCTGTTACCTTCTGGGAATGTCAGTAGATATAGGAGTTTGATTATCATAAAGCTTTTTGGTAAACAGACATTATACGTTCAAATAGTTTTATTTTAGGGTCAACTGCACAGTCACAGACTTTCAACATCGGCCCAATTCTGCAATGAGCAAAAAAATCCCCTAAATCTCAAGTAACAACAAATTGTAGCTCAGAAGGTCACAGTGTAGAGTTTCCACCTTTGCTCTATACCCTGCTGCCATTTTTACATCACCTGCATCTCCTTGGTTAGTCTTGGTGCTTCATGTTCATATTCCTGAAAGCAGCTCTTCTCATCAGCCTTGGGGATCACGGATGACAGGGCATCCTGATCTTTCAGAGTGGTTGGAGAATCCCTGAGATCTTCTGAGTAGCTCTTGACATCCCCGTGGTGTCTACTTAATCCTAGTCAGAAGTTGTCTCTACTTGTTACCAGTTTCAGGATACAAATGAAAGAAACTGAAATTTGTTTCACTAATTATTAATGTTTGAGGAAATATTAGAATCCCATTACAATTACAGAGAGAGAGAGAGAGAGAGAGAGAGAGAGAGAGAGAGAGAGAGCAAGCTGAGACTGAGAATCCTGGCACTTCAGAAATGTGGCAAAACAGGATTGGAAGGACACAATTCACCCTGCTAGGCTCCTTTCTGCATGCTTTCTTTGTGGTATCAGGCTGAGGAATGAAGTAATGAGCAACCCTTGATAGACAGACTGGAGAGCCTGTCTACTTAAACCTGAAAGCAGGGCTTCCAAAAGCAACTCTTTAGGATGCCTCTCTTCTATAAAATCCTACTTTCTCTGGAGAGTAAAAATTTGATGACGTTTTAAAGAGATGTTCAAGAATTTAATGCTTTGATGACCCCCAAAGAATGGTCTAGAATGATACAGCCATTCTGTTCCCACTCCATTGCCTACCTCAACCCCCCAAAATTCTTTTGCTTCTATGTGTAGACTGTTGCTCACAGCAGATCACAGAGCTTTGTAGTGACAATATCCACTGGCAGTCAGGATGGCTGAACAAAAATAATTTTCCCTTAAGCAAGCTCATCAAGTTATAATATGTATGCAGGGTTAAACCAATAATAATAATAAAAAAAAAAAACAACTAAAGTAACTATCGCAGGGTTTCCCTAATAAAGGGAGACATCATTTTTACTTGATTGGGAATGTAACCAGAGATACCCCCATAGTCCTACTCAAACACATGTCCAGCTCTTAGTGTCCCTCCTAGATGCTTTTGAGGCTTGCTCCCCTCATGAGGGCAGCCTGCAACCTCTTCGGATGCCCACTGAAAGATGTGTGAGTGAACTATCTCCCGAGAGACTCAAGAGGAGAGCATAAGGAGGAGCAATGCTTCCAGACTGCCTGTGCTCACTGCACTGGACACCATCTGAATCTCCTGCAAGAAATGCTTGGTGTTCTGCTTCCAGATGACTTCAGAACCTCTCTAACAACAACAAAACATACTTCCTGCTGTTTGGGAGGACACTAAAGAACACGTTTCAAATTCACAATCCCAATCTTTTCTGGCTGGTAGATCCTGGTTTTAGTTGTGACTGCTCTACTGTCACAGTATGGCTCTGTATAAGCAGCCCACGCGGACTCACTGAGCCACTGGAGCATTCCATGGCCCCGTACTTACTGTGAGCATTTGGTGACAAGCTGGCCTGATAGGGAGAGAAAACACCTCCCTTCAGAGCAGCTAATCCCCTCCAGCTGTTCAGGTCTGTTTCTTACTAAGCAAGTCATCCTGGTTGATCTTGTAAAGGCAGCTTCTGACAGTGAATGGAGGTCACATTTTTGGACGTGTGTCTGTGCTGTCGTTGGCCTCTCAGAGAGTCTGGCTTGGAGGTCTATCTATGTACATGAGCCCCACCATCCTTTCTGGAACAGAGGCAAAGTACACACCCCAACCGCCTTGTAAAAGCAGTACATCTAATCACATAATGCCTTTATAATGTGGTTTTTTGAATTAAGTGACCCACAGGATATTAATTTGGTGGTAACAGCTCTCAAGGGATGTGGTCCTGGCAGACACTTCAAGAGCAGGGAGGGCCACTATTAGATGTGATGTTCATTTCATCCGAACATATGGGAAGCAAAACAATCCATGAGAGCTCTGTACATGCTATATTGTTCCTAAACCTGCCATAAATAAGGGTCTCTTAAAAAGCAGCCAATTAATAAATGTGCATTGAATTACAGTGTTTAAATATTCCATAATATGGGCCTCTCCCCCTTCGCCTACATTCCCACTCCTTCGGGGGCCTCTTCGTTATTCAAGTTGTTATAACATTTTCCACTGCACGGCCCATCTCAGTTTTGTTGCTGTTGATTGAGTTATTTGGTTGGTCGTCTGCCTTAAGAGAGAGAGAGAGAAAAAAAAAGACAGAAAAAAATCTGTAAGTTATAAAATGCATCTTCTTTCTTCCTTTGTCTGGGCATTAGAGTCTGGCTTGGCACTGGAACCCCACCCCAAACCTCCCACCAAGAGTCTGTCGTGTTTCTATAGGCGCCTACATGCTCAGCTGTACCTCTTTTGAAAGGATGCCCAAATCCAGCAGTGTTTACATAAGTAAAAGGGAGTTTTACTTTTATGCTGTAACTTCAGCACGAAGCAGAGACTTTTCACCGTCGCACCTAACACTTTGTTTGGAGCTGAGCTTCTATTTTTCTAACGTGATGATTTTATCCAGCTCTGACAACAAATTTCTTTAAGAGATTACACACCCAGAGTGAATTTTTTTTCCTGCCAAGAGTTATGGCACACCTGGAAGACCTAAATCATTTTTATCTGAGTTTTAGAAGCTTTTCATATTGAAATTGCTTATCTTGAACTGGTCCGGTGTCTTGAGGGGGGCTTAAGGGCAACAGTCAGATGTGTGTGAGTGTGTGTTTCTGTGAGTGTGTGCGCAAGCACTGGGGTCATGAAATAATATATCCAAGGTGGATTTATTTCTCATCAGTTACCACAGAACCCTACCTCTAGGACTGCCTCATCTCTTATGTGCCTGCTTCCCCAATAACACATGTGACCACGGCTGTGCGCTTTCCACAGATAGCTTCCACCAGTTCTCACACAGATCCCCATTCATGTTTGATACGCTCCCCAACTGGTTTAGGCGATCTCAGGCACCATTATCTTTTGCATGTGTTGGGCACTTTATATACTTTGGTGGGGGCAACGATAAAGTTGTTATATTCCCCCCGCCCCTGCCTCCCAAAGATGCGTTTGATAATTATGTGATATATTTTGAGAGAGGGAAATACTTTCGACAACTCAGGGAGTGCCACAGCAGCATTACATCAATTGAC
The DNA here is from genome assembly GCF_004785775.1 of Grammomys surdaster. Lineage (NCBI taxonomy): Eukaryota > Metazoa > Chordata > Mammalia > Rodentia > Muridae > Grammomys > Grammomys surdaster. The sequence goes on along the minus strand of NW_021604564.1, from coordinate 19,530,919 downwards.
TTAAAAGAAAAAAAAAATCACTCTGAGTTTATTCTGAAGTTTGCAGACCAGTCTGTTTCCTGTCAGTTGTCAAGCTGTCAGTGCGGCCTGTCAGGCACAACTCAGGAATATAAAGAGCGGCATTATTAGTTGCAAAAGTTGTTATACATGTATGCTAACACATTAGATAATGTTGTTCGTGTTTGGAATTAGTTACGTGAAATTAAGGATAAATCCCTTCAAGTTTTTCTGTGACGTTCGAGCTCCCAGTTTTGCCAGGAACCCCAAATCTGCTTATTTTCCTGACAGGAGTCTGGCTGAACAGTAAGCACATGCTCTCTGTCCCTCCTCCATTAGGCTAGGTTATACCAAGGGTTGTCAGCCAAACTGGTTTTGTTTATTCTTGTTAAACAAGACAAATTTCTCCTCTTGGTTGTCTCTGCTACCAGAGTCAGCATTTTAAAGGCCAAAAGTTCCCATAGTGACGAATGCCATGTGTATAAACATTTATTTTGTTTGGACAAAAGCCCTGTGAGATTAAGAAAAGGATTAGAAAAATCGTGGATAAGTCAGCACATTAATTTCGGTGACTTTTTAGGCAACCCAAGGATGATGGTATGATATTCCACATGATATTTAATAAGAGAGTAGAGAAAAACAAAACAAAAATGCATTAAAACATATTGACTGTTAAATCAACATATAAATAATTTAATCTCCCAAATTACTATTTTCTGTTACAATGGTTTAATTTTACACAAATGTTACTAAATTCTGTCCCAGGTGTAGATAAAGTCATTCCGTTTCTTTAAGAAGTTCAAATTTCCTGATAAGCAGACGTCAAACCAAGAAACAAGCAGAATTAGTAGACAGTCGAATGAATGACGGGGAAAGTTGGATCTGCCTCATCCTCTCGTTCCCACACACTCTGGTTACCTCATTACCTGCCCTGGGAATTTGGGGGCCAATTGGGCTGAAGAGCTTGGGTCAGGTGACCAAAACATCAAAATGTGTCTGAAACTCTACCTGACAGATGGGGTTTCAGCCGGGCCTCTGGATAGCTGACTCCTGCAGGGCTGCTGTGCAATTTTCGTATTTGATTTCACGTTTGCTTTCAGGCTTAGCGTTTGGTTCCCCAGCCTGACTGCCGAAGCAAACTCGTTGATGTGGGTTTTCTGTGCAGGTGCGTGGGCTAAATTATTTCCTGTACTCCACACTGCAGCCCGTTACGCAATAACTAAGAAAACAAACCAAAACAAAAACTGGTCCGTTGCGATCGACTGGTTTTCAAGGGCGGTGGAGGAGGAGGGGGATTCTAACGTGATCTTTTTCTTTTATCTTTCTTGATTGGTTGTGAATAACTTTAGGGGTTGCTTTTTTTTTGTCTAAAAGATACAGATGATAATGTCTAAATTTATGAAACTCCAAAGCAAGGTTTGTGGACCAATGGACGCACCTTCCCAGTGTGGGGCTGAGAGTCGGGGCTCTGCTCAGAGAAACGGAATTTGTAACTCTATCACCTGGCTAAGGTTTCACAGGACAAGAATGGTGATGACAACAACTACTTGTTTTGTGCAGATGTAGAAAGGCTTAAAAAAAAAAGTGTGCAGGAAGCCACAGAAAGCCCAGTCTTTAAGAGACAGGTGAGTGAATAAGCCATTTCATCCTTAAAACTGCAGTTCCACACATAGAACCCTTCAGGATACCTGTCACGTATGGGTTGACATTTGTCTTGATTGCTACCATAAGTGTTGGGAGCATTCCTGCTAAGAATTTGTCCGGAGTCTCGGGAGAGGAGAACCCATCAGAAAGGAGAAGCTGGAAACTGAGTTGTCAGGTTCTACGGAGGGAGGAAAGTCGGGTGCAAACCACTCTTGTTAAAAACCAGGCCAAGGAAAACAAAGAGGCCTTCTCGTTAATGAAAGGACTACATGTAAAATACATCATGTGGTTTACACAACAAGCTTTAGTATGTGCTAATGATTATGCTACTCGGCAGAAGCACAAAGTTGATGATGAGGGGGCAGTGGGTTGTGACGATGGTGGCTCCAATTATCCAGCACTGCGGGAGCTGCCCCACCATATCTGTGCTCATCCTTGTGGGCCAGAGAGATGACTACCCCATGCTCCATTTCAGGTGAACAAACTGAGGTTCAGAAAAGTGACATAAAGTACTCAAGACCACGCACCCGTTATTCTAGGGCCACGGTGATAGGATGCTGCCCTGTGTCTGATAGAACCTGCAAACTCTGTTCTCAAAGGTTCTCCACTGCTAGCTAGAGATGGTTCAAGGATTTAAGTTTTTCGTGGTCTTTAGAGACTGTTAGAGGCCTGTGCTAAAACAAATCAGATGGAGAAATAGTTGATTGCATACTAAAATATCTAAGCAAACTCTTTGTGAAGAGTCAGCCCTTCAGAGAAGAAATGGTTGGGTCTGGAGCATCCCCAGGGACCATGTCCTATGGCAGCTGAGCGTGAGTGGGAGACACATGCCCTGTTGTCTCTCTCCCTGCAGGAAATCCCATGGAAACAAAACGATCATAGAGAGTGCCGTGTAAGTCAGAGCAAACTCCCATCCTGACAGGTGTCTGCCAAATGAAGGAACTAGGTGCTCACATGTTTTCCAGTAGTACAACTGTTTTATTATTAATTCATGGTCCAGGTCTTCGGCACATGCTGTTACTAATATTAGGTTTCACAAGAGAATAATGAATGGGAACACTGGTCTAGATGTCTTAACATTTTTTACACAATGTTTGTGGTGCTAAATCCTATTTCTGGCCTAATTGGGGCCGTTACATAAACAGAAGGAGAGTTATGATATGTTGGGGTGCATAATTGTCCTATAGCTTAGCTGCAGAGAAGGTACTGGTGATTCCTGGCTGGGAATGGTGCTGTGAATGTAGGTGGGAATTTCTTCTCTTTGGATCTCAGTGTGTTAGTTTATATCAGACCAGGGAAAGAGAGGTCTCCTGGTGAGGCATTAAACCAGAAAACACGGATCAGCCAGTGGGTGCTTCGCTCTGAAGAAAGACAGAGGGAGGCCTTGTCCAGATGGAGGGATATCCTGAACCCGTGGCCCTAAAGTGAGGCCAGCTTCTCCATTAGGCTCTGCAGGCTCCATATCTTGGAAGCACACAGAATTTTGAATGTTTTAGCTTTAATTTCTCTTAAAGTCATGTGACTGAATCCATTCATAGTGAACGTATGATATTGAGTTTGGCCTAGTTTACATTCATTTTTATACCAGTGCAGTTATAAAATAGAAGCTTTATATAGTTCTAGAGGAGAGATGTTGAAACAGTGCCTGGGTCCCCAAACGTTGTCATTTGGTCCTGATGCAGGAGGCTTTTTATCAAATGGTATAGGAGGGCCGATTAAACTAGTGCAGTGATCCTACTAGATAGCCTGTTTTCCCTCACTAATGCCTTCTCTCTGCAGATCTTATTGGTGATGAGTATTTGAGGAAGAACAAAACAAAACACTGAGATAAGACAAGTAAAGGGGCAAAAATTATATACCTTGAAAAGAACATTAAACTTATCTTTCGATTCCCATGGTCAGCAACTAGTTGGATTTAGTAACAACTGAGTCAAAGAAAAAGCACTGATTTTAAAGAATGATGTGTTTGTTATTTACTGTGGGGAGGCATTGCAAGGTAGGGATGGAACAGTAACAGGAAATGAGGTGACCATGCTCCCTCATGGCAAAGAAATTTCAAGAAATGCCCAATAGCAAGAAAACACAGAAATGGGCATTTGTAAGCAGTAGAGGGCAGGTAAAAATGAGGATGGAAATCCCAGATCCCTGCCTTTCATTTTAACATGTGTCACCTGGGCTGAGGCTATGCCTCAGTGTTAAAGTATGGCCTAGCATTCAAGAGAATCTAGGCTCAACACTTGGCACTACACACACAGACACAGACACAGACACACACAAACACACACACAGAACATATCAAGGAAAAAGAGATTTTCTTCTGTGACATTCAGACACATGCTGAAGACTTCATCAGTGATTGTATAGAAAGCTAACTGAGCTATTTAAAACTAAAGTCTGTTTAATGGTTTTGAGTGAAACCCCGCAGTGTGGGCTGATTGGCCATCCTTACCTTTCTGCTGCTGCTGGGCCTCCCAGGGCTGCTGTTCAATTCTGAGATTCCACTGACGTAAGAGTGAACTTCGGTGGAGTCTCTGCAATATGAGATTTAATAAGCCACAGGCTCTGCTCGCTTAGCTTCTCATAACAGAGCTCCACAGTCACACGTGGGTCCTCCCTGGTCCATTCACACAGGAGCTACAGGATGAGTAGCTATGGCCATGCTCCCTGCTGTCTCAGGGGAGGGGATCACTTCTTGGAGGGACAAATGCTAAGCATTTCCAAATAAACATGGTAACAGGTTTCTGAAAGTACCATCCCAGTGAATATCTTTGAGTTGTTTTTGTGACAGTAACCCAATCTTTCCTGGCATTCTATCTCATACTGGTCACAGCATTATGCCTTCCCTAGCCAGGATGCTTGGTACTGAAGCTTGGCCAATCAGAATCTCAGTTATGGAGTTTTGAGAGTTTGGGCATTAGACTCAAGTGGCTCCTTTTATACCTGCAGATTGTGACTGCAAGACTGAAATCTCACAGGACACATGCCTTTTCCAAACGCCAGCCCTTTTTCTTACCCAGTCCTTCCACTTCCTTCCTCCTTATCTGTTGTTGTGTGCATAGTCAGTAAGTTGCCAGATTGGCTGGAAATATTGAGATATGTGCAGACATGCTCACTAATGACTGTAGCAAGGGCAGTCAGAGCTGGAAGGCCAGTCTAGGCCTCTGCACATCACGGAGACTTGGAGTGATATGTGGACCGGAAATTCACCAGCTGCCTGGGCCCGGCTCCTGAACTCTACCCGGCAGGAGCAGTTCCCCTTCAGCACATCTGTGAGGGCCACATCACCAACATTTGCAGAAGGGAGGATTACTTTTATTGTGCTTTCGGCTCAGCAGATCTGGTGACATAATATCACGCCACGAAGGAGGATTACTCACCAGTTTCTGGAAGCTTCAATTTTAGAAATGAACTCCACTTAGCGCTAAGTGTTGGAACTAACAACTTCCCCTCTCCCTGACTCCCACTCTTCAATCACCCAAGCAACAAATATTCCTTAATGCAAAAGCCAGCTCTCTCGGGAGCAGATGGATATAATTTGCCTTTAGGATGAAACTTTGGCCATTCCTCCAAAGTAAAGGTTTTATTATACTTCTTTGATTATTAGAAACAGATGTGTCATGTTTATGATATGGCTTCAAGACTCCTCCCCCCCAACCATGGATTTATGGAAAGCAATTTGCTTAGGGTAAAATAATATAGCATTTGTGAGTCATTTTTGAAGGAAAAAAAAGAGACCCAAACAAATAGGAAAATGTCTTGTCTTCAAGACAAGCAGGGAGCAAGGAGTTTAGAAGCATCTTTTTTACCCATGATGTTCTGCAGGAGGAAGGACAAAAGTCAGGCTGTTATTAAAGGGTAAGCATACCTGACATGGTAAGATTTCCAAATTGCGATCAACTACTACTGCCCTTCCTTGTTCATCCAGTGGATCTCTGGGTGTCCTTGCATCTCCTCACCCTGCCGCTTAGAGGCATACCTTAAAACCACGCCTCCCTTCCTCTCGAGCTCTTCCTTTGTCCCTTGTGGCATTTCTATTTGCTGCTGGTGGAGCAACTGCTGTTCTCCTGTCACTTGGCTGGCTGGCATAACGTCTTGTGTAGTGTGCAGTGTGGGGTGAGGTGGGCACAGGGACAGGCAGGAACATGCCATGAGTGTGTGCTGTTGGCTTAAGTCTGAGGCAATGCAGTACACTGGCTTCACACTTTGTTGCCCTTAATTACTGTGGATTGGGGTTGGAGACCCCTCTAAGTTTAAACTCTGCTCTGGGGCTAAGGAGATAATTTAGTCAGTAAGATGCTTCCCTTGTATCATGAAGACCAACGTTCCCTCCCCTCCAATGCTGGATATAGTGGCATACCCCTGTAATTCCAGTGCTGGCAACCTGGAAAGAGGCAGATCTGTGGGGCTCGGTGGCCACCCAGACTAGCCTCGTTGATAAGTTCCAGGGCAGTGAAGTGATTTTAAAGCAGCACTTGGAAGGCTGTCTCATGGTCTCCACACAAATGCACCCCAATACACAAAAACAATGAAAAAAAAAAACAAAACCTGTTTTGCCATTTATATGAAAGGTATAAACTTTATAATAGTCATTACCCATATTTTATGGCTTGATCTCATATTATTTAGTATATAGTTCTAAAAATTCTGATCTTTATTACTTGCATATCTAAAAAAAATTTTAAACAATTATTTTAAATAGTATCCTAGCGAGATATGGTAGTGTGTGACTATAAACTCAAGATGATGATGCAAGATTATTTAAAGTTTAAGGCCAGCCTGAGTCATGCGGTGAGACTCTATCTCAAATTTTAAAAGAAGGAAAAAGAAATGTATTCTATCTATATTTGTATCTGAGGATAGACATATATCATAATAATTTTTTAAGATCACAAAGTAATAAGAAAGTGATCAAAATTATGTAAAATGTTCTGGTTTAGTCTATGTATGCATCAGACAGTTGAATATAATGGTCCCCTTATTCTGCTGTGATTGGCAGCCAAACTTTGGAGCAATTTGCACCTGATCAGATAGCAGGTTTTCTCCCACAACCTTGAGGGCCAAACCTCTCTGCCCTTTATTGTGACATCATTTTTCCTTTGACCCTTTGGAAAAACCGAACCTCACATCTTCTTAAAATCTCTCCTTGGTCCTCTTCAGATGTATACAATAAGTAATTGTCTCTATGATACGACCACAGCAGAGCTCACTTTTGCAGAACGTATCCTAATTAATATTGTAACCAGACATTACTGGAATGTTCTAGAAACTAACCTAGAGACCTGGACTTGTTGTCTTTTGAAGTTTGGGTGAAATAGGAGTGCTTTCCTTCCGTGTACTTGATTTCCTGTCTTTGCAAAGGAGGAGGGAGTATGGGGAGAGAGAGGAATGTCAAAAGGCACACCCATGCACAGCCCTCCCTCCCTTCTTTCCCTGTGGCAGAAGAGTGACACTGCAGCTTGGCTGGTTCATGGGGTTACACTCAGAAAGTACTTTTCACCTGCCCTATTTAAAGTGGAAAGAAAAATGCAGTTGAAAACACATTCTGAGAAAGGCTATCTCCCCTGGATCAGACTGGTCTCTTTTCATCTGTACCTGAAGGTGGCCTGTGCCCAATTTAATGGATCATTTATTTCACCATTAGTGGGAAAAGCCTCCCCAGGCCTGCTTACAATGGCCGTAGGAACCCAGAAAAAAGAGAGACAGGGACAGTTAGCAGTTCTTACTGCCCTGTTTGGAACCCCTTCTTAACGTAAACCGCACAACGGACGTGGAGCCAAATGGAGCCAAATGTCGAGGTTGAGGAGGACAAGCTTTAAATGAGAGAGAGGTTCTTTCATGAAAGCCTTTGGATGCTGTCACCCAGGAGACAGAGGAGAGCCCTTCATACAGAGAGGCGTGTAGGAGGAAAGAAGATGCTCTACAGTCTGCTGTATCGGGGGTTTTGGTACATATCAGCTAATCTTCACAGGCCATTGGTATTTTGATTATTCCATCCCAGAGGCATAAAGTAACAAACAGACACACCCTGAGGGTGAGGATTTTTCCAAACATGCTCACTGGTAGCTGAAGCCAGGCTATCTGCCCTAGTTTTTTCTCGATACCCTTTCATGTGGACTTGGACCAGGGTTGACCCTAGTATCTCCAACTCAATTAGGCTTAAGTTTAGCCTTTGGGATGTCTCGGTGGCCTTCACCAGTGAGATCAATTAAAGTCCTTAGAACTTCTTAGAGAGGTCATGTATACATACCCTCCAGGGAGAAAGACTGTCGGCATTGTGGCTGGCTGTAGGGCTGTTATGCCTTTAGCGTATACTATGAGGATATCTGACAACGAGAATCGGGTCTATTAATTCTCAGCAAATAAAATGTAAGGCTTATGGTGGCCTGCTGTCCATGTCTTCTACAAAGCAATGCTTAGAGGTTTTTTTTTTTTTTTTTCAGTCTGAAATTGATGACTCTGTGCACTGGGCATGTTCAGTCCTGATTAGTGTAAATCACGATGGAATTGCATTAAGTCATGTGATTGGCTTTCCATGGGTCTCTTTTCAACTGATAATCCTATCTAATATCTTCGTGATTCACCAGAAGAAGATTTAGGCTGATGTTTTGTACAGTACTGTGCATGTGGTGAAACATGTTCTGTCCCCGCTTACACAGCCTCGAACACCAAATTAGAAAGTTCTTTTGTGGTTTGTCATTGGAGCGAAATATTGACAGAGCTGAGTGTAGTGGAGGCATGGTAATATCAGATAAAGCTTCTGGGGTAACTATAGTTCTAATTGTCTTTTGTCACACCTTCTTAAATGGTGGGTTACAACCCCATAGGAGCTCCCGTAAGCAATTGTGGGATTTTGTATGAAAATGTTGGCCACAGTAACAGGTTTCTGAATATAGAAACCAAAATTGTTAAAAACTAAACACACGTGAACCCCAGTAGTCTCTGTCAGTGCTTGTCCGTGTTTTGTCCTGTGACATGACTGCAACCTTGGTTCTGGGCACACAGCATGTGCACTTTCCAGTGTTCAACCCACCAAGCTATGAAAAACCAACAAATGGTGTCTGAGACCTGAGGCTCAGGGGTGAGGTTGGTGTGTGTGTTGTGAATGGTCATAACCTATGGAAGACAACAAGCTTTTTGCCCTTACATAGATATAACAATTCAACACATGCTCTCTTTGTGAGACAGATACCCACTAAGCAGCCCTGGCTGGTCTGGAACTCCTTTGCTGACCTCAAAGTCACAGAGATATGCCTGCCTCTGCCTCCTGCACACTAGAATGAAAGGTGTGTGCCACCATGCCTGTCCTACAAGACAGACTTTTATATTTTCTTGACATCATTCCTCAGCATGTAAGTATCAAGTTAGGACATCCTTAAATTATGTTAGAATGTTTGTTTTTTAAAAAAGATGCTGTTTGAGTTGGTTTCTTGCATTTCATTAAAAAAAAAAAAAGTTAAGCAAAGGGCTGGTAAGCTGACTCGACCTGATGACCTGAGTTCCATGCTGCATACACATGATGGAAGGGAAGAACTGATTCCCATAAATTGTTCCTTCACTTCCACATGTGCACTGTGGCATGCACCTGTGAACCTACTCAGGTGCACACTCTCACATACACACACACACACACACACACACACACACACACACTAATTCAATAAATATACTAGTTGTGTTTGTTTGGCTGCTTGTTTTGTTCTTGCTGTTATTGTCACTGTTAATCGTAATATTTTTATTGATTTGGGGAGGAGGCAGGAATTTCACATTATATACATGTTCAGGTTCACTTTGTAGCCCTTCCATGTCTACCCCCCCAACACCCGACAACAAAATTTTCTTAAAAGTCCAATTTATGTTACCTATATACTCACAGGAACATGGTCAAACTCAGTGGTCTGCCCCTTAAATAAACTGAGTCTTTCTCCTCTGCACCCCTGCCAGAAGCCATCAGCAGTGGAGAGCTACACTTCAGCACACTTATCACACTTTTTAATAGATGTCTTCTATAGCTTTCTGTCTAAGCAGTTACTTCTTTGGGGGTGGGATAGGAGTTGTTACAGAAGTCTTCCCTGTCCCTCTTTCTCAGCTGTGCATGTGCTGTCATCGATCTCACTGCCAAAGTAGCTTCCTTGCCCTTTATAGTCCTCAGGAGGATGAGTCTTGGGCTTCACGTGATTTTTGGCAACACCACAGATCATGAACACAGCTCCCAACTGCAGTAGGATATTAAAAAAAATCAAGCTGAAAATACAATGTGCAAATCATTTATAGTCCTAACAGCAAATATCAGTGCTTGTGTAGGACTCACAGGAGCTGTGGTGGTAAAAATCTCTGCCCTGTTGGTTAAGAGTAAGGTCGAGCTTTCTGCCACCAAGCAGATGTGGCATTCCTCAGAGATAGGCTTCTCCAACCAGGATCCTGGCTAGCCATGTGTTCCTGGTGAAGGTAAAATCGACGTTTCTCTCTCCCTCACCCTTACCCTTTCCTTCCTGGATTTTGCTTTTGCATAGCCTCTTCTGTTCACCTATAACTATCATGGACTCACTGGGCAGATGTAATCAAAGGTTATTTGTTGATATAAGTATGGCAAAGAGACTAAAGTTGAGCAAAATAAAATGAAATGTTTGAGTCTAGAGTAAACTTGAGAATAAATTTAAAAGAAAATTCATAAGCATTTTTCTATTATAATAATCAGGTCGACAGAAAGATGTTCTTTGTCCCATTTCCCATGATGCCTATATCTTAATCCTTAGAACCTATGACTGAGTGAAGTCATGTGGCAAAGGAAGCTAAGGTTACAGGTGGGATTAAAGCTCATAGTAGGGAGAACTTACCCTTGATTATCTGCCCAGACCCCTGGAGTGTGTGTGTGTGTGTCTGTGTCAATGTGTGCACAACTAGACATGCATGTGTAGAGACCCTGAGAACGTGTCTTTCCTCAGCCACCATTTGCCTTTTTTTTTTGTCACAGGGTTATATCTGCATTAAGAAGTTAGGAGGAATTATGGGTAATCTGGGTGACAATAGGCAAGCCCTCAAACTCAGAAGAGAGAAATGGAGAAACAAAACTTGGAAGAATTGGTAGTCTAGTAGAAACTGTCAGAGAACTCTAGGGAGACCTGGTTCTTGGGGTAGTTTATGAGTGTATGATTGCATATTTACTCTTGGCAGGAAAACAACTTGTATTAGCTCTTCAATAGAAAGAGAAACATAGTGTTTATGAAATTCAAACCCATAGTGTTAAGGCACAAAACCATTCATGCTTTAAGCATTTGTAGTTTGCTTAGGAGAATTTGGTTTTTCAAAGTAAATGTCAGACTTATAATTCATATTTTAAGTGTGGAATCAAGCATCAGATTTTAAATGTGGAATCAATAAATAAAATTTTAATTTAATAAATTGGAAAGTTTGGGTAACTGCTGTACCTGCAGGGAGTTAAAAATAGTGAATTTATATACTACCATGAATGATATTTAAGCCATTTAACTGAGCATGTCCATAAAATTAACCAAATATTAATCTATAGCTTTTTAGAACTGATTGTTAAAATGTGTTAAGCTTAAGTAGTGCATGTTACTAATTTAAAAGCGTAAAGAAGTCATGGTATTTTTTTATTGAGACAAAGTGTTGCATACATCATAGGCTATCCTAAAGCTTTTACTACATCCCATACTGGCCTCAAATTAGCTGCCTTTTTGACTCAGCCTTTTGACTGCTGAAGATTGGAGAAAGGAGTCAGTAGACCTCACTGAAGCTTTTTTTTTTTTTTAAATTTTTGTCATTAGAGACAGAATTTCTCTATGATGCCTTGGTTGCCCTGGAACTTGCTCTCTGTCAGTTTAGAGTAGAAATGGAGATCCATCTGGCCCTGCCTTCTCCGAGCTGGGATTAAATGCATGCACCAACACACCCAACTATCTTTGATTCTTTTTTTTTTTAACTATGATGAATTAAACCACCAATATTATTAACTGTACACGAAAGCTGCTTTCAACCTATGAAAATTGCACCATCAATGCTATTTATCATTGAAGTAGGAGACTTTAATAATGGACATCAGCCTATTAGTGGGCTGTCCTCCAGCCCCCAAATATTTAGAAAGTTTCACACCATCAGAATAGGTTCAGTCAATAGGCCTATACTGTTTGGACCTTAGACATCTCCTGATTGTTCTCCAATATTATTTTGATTCTTTGGAAATTTCCTGTGTGTAGGATAGTTTTATGTCACTTAACATAAGCTAACATCATTTGAGAGGAAGGAACCTCAGTTGAGAGAATGCCTTCCTAAGATTCGGCAGTAGGCAAGCCTACAGGGCATATTCTTAAGCAGTAATTGATGGTGAGGGCCCTGCCCATTATGGATGGCACCATCCCTGGGCTGGTGGTCCCGGGTTCTATAAAGTAAGCAGACTGAGCAAGACATGAGGACCAAGCCAGTACACAACATCCCTACATGGACTCTGCATCAGCTCTTGCCTTCAGATTCTGTCCTGCTTGAGTTCCTGTCATAACTTCCGTTGATGATGAACTATGGTGTGCATCTGTAAGTCAAATAAACCCTTTCCTCCCCAACTTGATTTTGTTCATGTTGTTTCATCACAGCAATGGCAACCCTAACTAAGACAACCCTTTCCAAACTTTGAATTTCATATGTTCATTTGCTTCCGAAGACAAGAGATATAAATTTAAAGTGTATCTGAACAAGAAAACAAAGCCTAGAAGGATTTTGCCTGAATAATTGTGTGAGACAAAATGAAAAACAAAACACTTGACGACAAGGTGGGATGAATTATAATAAAAGTCTATGTTAACTAAAGTGTTCACTAAGAAAACCGTTACCACAACACAGGTTGGTTTGCAGCTCCCCGAACTGCACATCACACAAAAGATTAAGAAAGAAAGGAGGAAGGGAAGTGGGCAAGACAGTCCTATGATCACATAGACTAAAACAGTAGACTTCAAAGCCTTGTGAGAAGCTGTCCTTGTAAGCCATAGCTTAATTTCCACTAAGCACCCACTGGCAAGATGGGTTAAATGACTTAAATCTTCATTAGGATGCTCACTAGGATACATGAAGAAGACTCCGTGAGCATTGGCACACGTGTGGTAAAGCGTTAATTTGCTAACTTCCTCCTTTGTCTTTTTGTTTGTTTGCTTGTTGTTTGTTTAAACCTGCTGGAGGTTAGTGATTACTTGTTCTTTATTTCAAGGATTTTTGCGAATGTCATATTTTCACCTATTTACTGCCGTTTCATCAGACAAAGATCCATACTCTCTAGTGATCGCAGAATTCTGCATGGGGTTTTAGGGGCAGAATTCAATTCTGATGCTGGAGTCTGAGCAACCTTCAGCTACAGCCTTGGTCTAGCCTGCTTGTTTAGACCTCCTTACAAGGACAGGGAGGAACTCCAAGTTGTCAGTATACTGTGGAACGTGAGTCTGGCTCTACAGAAGTCTTCGCTCGCTGCTTGTGTGCCTTGAGCTATATAGGCAGTTTGAGTCCGCCCTCCTCTTGGAGTCTCAGCCTGCCTGCTGTTCAAGGCCTGCTTCTGTGGTGAGTTGCTCCCAGCATCTCTCTTCATCTTTCTGGTTTATTTTGTCTCTAGATATGTGCTAAGATGTTGAGGAGATGGAGAAGTTATGCATACTGGAGGCTAGAGCCAGCTGATCCTAGGGTGATGAACTGCCTAGTGCTGTTGCTCACCCAAGACCTCCCAGCACTCTGGATTCCATTGGCAGCCCAGTCACAGGCAGTATTTTCCTGTAGAAAGTCATTTGTACCCCCATAGCTCTCTTTTCTATGTCATCCATGCTTTGTTCCTTTCCTTAGCCTATATTACTAAGAAATTTTTCTGACTTGGATATTATGATAGATGTAGAGCATTAGTTATGATACAATCCACTCAAATAACACTTTAAAAAATTAAAGGCTAAAATGAATTTTATTGAAAAGAAATATTGTTAATAACACAACATATTCTAATTATGGATTTCCTTTCCCCTTCTCCTCCCATATTTTCCCCATAACCCTACTCACCCAATTTCCTCTCCTTAGGAAAAAAAACAGATTTTAAAAAGTAAAACAAGAAGTGTGTGTGTGTGCATGCACGCACACGCACACACCACACACCACACACACACACACACATATACACACACACACACACGAACCCATAAAATCACAAGCAAAAAAGTCTACAGAAATATCCTTGAGTTCATTTTGTGCTGGCCATCTATGACTGGGCATGGTGCCTTCCCTTAAGTATAGTTTATATAATCCAGTGATACTTCTTTGGAGAAAATGAATTTTTCCTTTGGTAAGTGGCCGTCAGTTGGAAATAACTTCTTTGTTAGGGGTGGGAACTCATATCCACTTTATCCTTTCTGGGCTGGGAGCCCATCTGGCTTGGACCTGTACAGATCCTAAGCATGCTGCCACAATCTCTGACCTGTTGTGTCAGAAGACACTTTCCTTGGTACCATCCACACTCTCTGGCTCATACAACATTTTGCCTTTCATCTGCATAGCTCCCTGAATCCTGAAGGGAGGGGATTGATGAAGATGTCCCATTTAGGACTAGGTATTCTAAACTCTCTCACTCTCTGAACATTGTCCATCGTGGATCTCTGTATCAGTTCCCATTTACTGCAAGAGGAAATTTCTCTGATAATGGCTAAGCAAGAAACTGATGGATAGGTATAGCTGAATGTCATTTGGAGTCACTCTTTTGGTATGTTCCTTTGGGAGAACAATAGTGTTTGGTTTTGCCCTGGATCCATGGCCTTTCTAGTTTTAGAATCTTAGCCACCCAAGCATGACCAGTCATAGATTCCATCTCATGTAATGGGTCTTAAATCCAAAGAGCGATTGGTTACTCTCACAATGTTTGTGCCACTATTACACTAGTGTGTCTTGCAGGCAGGTCACCATTGTAGATTGCAGGTTTTGTAGCTGGGTTAATGATTAACTTTCTCCTTTGGTAGCTTGAAGAGTACATTCCAGTACCATGCACACTAGTCAGTAGGAGTGAAGTCTCTAGATAAGCACCAGCTTGAGTCTTCCATATTCAAAGAGTTATGGAGGTGTTTTCTTCCACAGTAGGGCCTTACCATCCATTTGTGGAGAGCAACTAATAGCTTTGGCAGTAGACTAAATGGTTTAGGAGTTTCCACGGGTGGGGCACTTCGGCCAGCAGCTCAATGGATGAGACATGACCCATTCTGGGCAGTGGAAGTTTCACTTGGTGGTGAAAGGTTGGGGCTGTGTCTCCTCATTACTTGATTGTAGTGAAAGTTTTGGCTTCTTTAAAAATCCAGTTCTGTTATGTGGATATGTTTTTGTTTTAATTCCAGATGTAGGATAAGAGGCTGCTTCACAGCAGGTGATTATGATTTGCCTCGTGCACTAGGAGGTATGTTATGCCAGTGGCAGACTATTTGATTCTGGGAATTCTGAAGAGGGTATAAATGGATGAGCCCTGAGCAGGGCTCTGAGAAGGCTGCTGCTCACCCTGCTGTTCCTGGCTCCTGTTGTTGTGGTTTGTCAACTGTTCATGAACAAAGAGATGGGAAGAAGCTGGAGAGATCCTGATGATGAAGAGTGTACTGACCCCAAGAAGCATGACATCCCTAATCAGCAGGAAATAGTCTAAGTAAGTTTACACTCCCTTTTCTTCTTACCTTTTTTCTCTCCTACCTAGTGTTGGGGGTTTGGAAGGGATTAGGGAGGAAAAAAGATTGGAAAGGAGGTAGAGGAATAAGAACCCAATAAAATAGACCTAAACAAATTAGTGCCAACACTTGATGACTCCATTTAAAATCCTTTCATATACGTATATATTTTAAGAAGCTTCTATTATAGCAGGCTTCCACATGACCCGTCAATGGCCCTTAGTATTAGTTGTCTCTCCATGCATTTTCTCCCTTTTCTCCTTCCCTCTCTTTCCCTGTTTAATCCTCTCATTCTAGTCTCCTCCCTGTCTGTCCATATTATATATCCTATTTCAATTTCCTTGGGAACTGTTCCCTTCCCCCTACTCCTTTACTCTATACTTAACCTCTGTGGTTATGTGAATAGCAGCATGCCGATTGAAGGCTTAAAAGATAACATCCTCATATAAGACAAACACATACTTTGTCTTTTGGGATCTGGGTTATTTGTCTCAAGATTTCTGTTTTGTTTTAGTTTAGATTTGTATTTAACTGATAACTAAGGACGTTGAACATTTCTTTAATTGTTTCTCAGACATTTGTGTTTTAACCTTTGAGAAATCTGTTTACTTAATTGAGTTATTTGTTTTCTTGATGTCTGGTTTTTAAGTTTGTTATATATTTTAAATGCTAACCCTCTATCAGATGTGTAATTTATAAAGATCTTTTCCCATTCTGTAGGCAGCTGCTTTGTCTGAATGGTGTCCTTTGACATTCAGAAGCTTTTCACTTTCATGGGGTCCTGTTTATTAATTGCTAGTCTTCCTGCCTGTGCTATCAGTGTCCTGCCCAGAACATCTTCCTGTGCCAATGAAAGCAATTAATTTTATGTATGAAAATATTTTTTAATTGGAACCATCTTTTAACTTAGTCCTAATTATTAGATACAAGTGATTGTGGAGGAAAATAGTTAAACATGCTAATACTCAAAGGAATGTAGATCATAAGGTACCATTTTAAATTCTAAAGCTTAGAAAGAGGTGACATGATGCAAAGATACCCACTCAATGTGAAAAGATGGTACTGTTGCCACATTTATGAAAAGAAGATGGGTAAGGGATGTTAGGAGCCCTGGAATACTCATATCCTTGAGACAGCAGTTCTGTTTCTAGCAATTTTTTTGAAGAACTTACTAATATATGTGAAAAGGATGCCAAGTGTAATGTGGTCTAAATATAGAAACATAAGAGTATACGTGAAACTTCTACAGGAGTTTGCTTAAAGGCATGACAGTGCAGCTGTTATAATGGACACTGTAAGATCAGCCAGTCACATCCATGGCTCTTCTGATATATTTTAAGTGAAAGAAAAATTAATTTCAAAATAACATGTACCACAGCTTTTATTCTTTAAGCATCACAGACTAAATAACAGAAGTCTGTGTGCCAGCAGACTAACGATGGCCTTCACTGAGTGACTTGGTTATAGTACAGTCTTTTCCTTTATTAATGTTTAAATTTCCATTATTCTAATTAAATTTCTTTTAATATTTGAGTGATTAAATGCATTGTAAGTGATTTAAGTCACACATTCTGAAACTTTTGGGGCTCAAATCTTTTTTACTTTCTTAAAGGTACAAAGAAATCTAAATAGATTTTGCTTATGCGGATTCTATGTATCTACATTTAGCATATTAGAAGCAGAACCAACAACCTAAAACTTTGTGCATTAATTCATCTAAATAACAAAAATCTATTGCATGTTATATATCAATTAGGAATAAGTTTATTTTTCCAAACCAGAATTGTTAAGTAAGAGAAGTTGACTTGGTCTTTATGTTTGCAAAGCTCTTCAGTGTTGAGTTTCACAGGAGACAGCTGTGTGTTCACATATGCTCTGCATCTAACCTGCTGTGGAGTCACTGATTGTGTGTGTGGCCTCTGGAAAACTCCAGCGTGAAGCCAGGAGAGAAGGAGAATCAAGGGCCAATCATATCGCCTGCTCTGATGACACAGGCTTGGAATCCCCACACTCCGGAGGCAGAGGGTCAGAGTTTAAGGTTAGTCTTTACTATAAGGTTAGTCTTTACTATATGTAGACAGTTGGAAGGAGTCCAGCATGAGCAACATGAGACTCCAAGTTAAGAGAAATAAACAAATAAAAATAAAAAGTTAAGAGAAAACAGAAACAGTAAACCACATATTTGTTATTTTTCAAAAATAATTTTATTTTGGAGAAACACAAAAAATATTTTTGACTCTGCTACCCCTGAAATCTCAGAAACTTCTTGGTAAATAAAGTCCAAGATAAAATGTTGAAAGGGGCCGAGAAGGAACATTATAATTACATGCCAAAAAAGGCATTGGGAGACCCATAAAACCATGAAGCAACTATGAATCTTTTTTTTAACAGCACATAGATTTACAATAAGCACAAAAAGAGTTAGAATAGAAAAGAAATGAAGGAAAGAAAGAGCAAAGAAAGAAAGAAGGAGAGAAAGACAGAAAGAAAGAAAGAAAAAAGAAAGAAAGAAAGAAAAAAAGAAAGAGAGAGAGAGAGAGAGAGAAAGAAAGAAAGAAAGAAAGAAAGAAAGAAAGAAAGAAAGAAAGA
>NW_021604564.1:19496922-19513006 GCF_004785775.1 Grammomys surdaster | reverse complement strand
AGAAAGAAAGAAAGAAAGAAAGAAAGAAAGAAAGAAAGAAAGAAAGAAAGAGAAAGAAAAAGAAAGAAAGGAAGGACAGGCCAGTTATAAGGCTCACTGGGTAAAATCACTTGCTGCCAAGCCTGATCACCGTGGTGGAAGATAGACATATGCACAGACACACAGACACACTATAAGTTTTATATATATGTACATATATATGCACATACATATGTATATACATATATATGTTGTATATTATATATAATTTTTTAAAAATTATAAGTATAAAAGGAAAAGGATGAATATTCAATCAAGGTGAAAGACAGTTTCTTGGAAAATACCAGAACATTAGAGAAAAACTTTCTCAACCTTCAGGGCTTTGTGACTGACCTCACTGGGATGACAAGGGAATGGAGAAAGGACGGCCACATGAGCAAAAAGCTAGGATAGGTGGCCTTGTCCTCTAATGAAGGCACACCAGCAGGACCCGAAACACTGTACTTTTATTCTATGCATCTGAATTGAAGAGATGAGTCTACTGAGTACAGCTGAGCGAGGAGTCAGGTTTAGACAAGCTTAGTTTCTATGGAACAGTCTTAAGCTGTAATCAAACAAGAGGAGGAGGAGGCTGTAGCTGATATTTTCTACACACATTGTCGATATCCAAACACAGACTAAGGGAGAGCTCTTCCATTTCCATACGAATGATGCATTTGGAGACTTGACATGGCTGTAATCCTGTCAACAACACACACACTCAGGAATTCAACCACACCTCCCCCAAAAGAAAGAACCTAGACTTTTACATATTGTTACTAGCATATTTAATATTTACTTGCTTAAAAACCAGTGAATACACTCATGCTATACACAGCCAAAACACTATTTATTGCTAATACATAAAGAATACCCCAGTTAATTGCAGAAACTATAGAGACCATATTCTCGGATCACAAAACATTAAAATGAAAAAAATAGGACATTATATCCATCTACCTACTAAAGAAATATACATTATTCCTCAAAATTAATTAAAAGAAAATAAATAGGAAAGACCTAACATTTTATTGGGATTGGTTAGGGCTTTAAGAAAACCAGTCAACCCTATGTCTTCCTTCCTCCTTCCTCTGGCTGTATGCTTTCATTCCAATACAGCTGTGTCAGGTGACATGTGGGAATTGTCAGAGCACAGAGCACTGGGTGTTCTTTCACATCTGAAACAATTGAAGCCAAACATGTCAAAATTAAATTGGTGATACAATTAGAAGTTTTAAAAACATGAGATGGAGAACCTGGGCAGAATGATGTATGCTTTGTAATCTCAATGTGTGGGAAACAGAGGCAGGAGAATCACAAGTTCAAAGTCATCCTCCATTACACATGGAGTTTGAGGCCAGCCTGGGCTACATGAGACCCTGTCTAAAACAAAACAAAGCAAATAAATAAAGCTACACATTTACTTATATATCTATTTTGTATTTGGAGGGATTAAGCACCAAAAAAGCCAAAGTTTATTCATACATATCACAAAGCACATGCCTGTCTTACAAGTTAACTTGAATGAAAAAGAAGACTCTATGTAGATGACCAAAATTCTATATCTATCAATTTATCATCCATACATCATTCTATTAATGTACTTTATCTATCTATCTATCTATCTATCTATCTATCTATCTATCTATCTATCTATCTATCTAAACAGGGTTTATTGGGTAGCATAGAGACTGTGATTTGACTTTTCCAACATCCAATAGTTGTTGGGTCCACAAGGCTAGTTACAAGTAGTATTTCGTATACATTGGAATCCTGAAGAAGTCAACTCTAATATTAGTGAAGAAATGAACTTGCCAGTGAGAGTGAGGGCAAGTAGACAAAGAGCAAGCACTTCCTCCTTCCATGTCCTGTATATAGGCTGCTACTGGGAGGTGTGGTCCAGAGAGCATCTGAGGTCTTCTCACCTCGGATGATTCAACCAAGAAAAATCTCTCACAGGTGTACCCAGATGCTTGGGTTTGACTTAATTTTACATGTAGTAAGTTGACAACCAAGAACAGCAATCATACTATCTACCTGGAATGTTTCTTAGACTCGTTGGAACAGGAACTGAGTCAAACAATTGAATGTGGTTCAGTGTCAAGACTACAAGTGAAACGCACTCCTTGATGCTGAATAAGGTATACATCCAGGGCTGCCATGTGTATTGAGGTTTCAGACCTGGAAAAGATAAAAAACACAAGCCCATCACCAACCCACAGTGAATGAACAAAAATGTGAGTGTTTTCTGTCTCAGCTAGCCTGCTTAGCCTGTACTTTAATTGTGTGTGTGTGTGTGTTTATTATGAACTCCAAACTTCAAATGTGCCAATGATCCTTTAATAAAAATAATCTAAGAAGTTTTATTGCTTAAAGATATAGATTTTTAAAAGTCAATCAGAAAACAAACTGTCTCTCTCATGTATCTCTAAGCCCTGAAAGCCATGGTGGTTGTATAATTGGCACCATTCCCTGAGCTCAAGAGTCAGGGCCAATTACGAGGATTTGTCTGTGTTAATTTTTTCAGGGAGGATGTCTTTTGCTCAGCCTGAGATGGCCCCGGGCTGGGATCTTCTTCATTGAATTACAAAGTCTGATAAAGGAGGAGAATGTTTTAACTTGAGGGAAATTTCAGCCCTTCTGAGAAGTAGTTGGTCACATAACTGCTGTCAATAGTTGAAAATATGAGGTTCTTTTAATTTCAAGAAATTTAATGCACTATCTTCTCTGTGAGGTACCAAGGCTGCATCACAGGACAAGAAGAAGATGCATACATGGAGAAAGGTGGATTTTAACTTCATAGTGCGTTTTAGTTATGAATTGATGCTGAGTATAGGAGTCCAACCTAATGAACATCTCAGTTATCAATCTCAATACATTTATTATCCTCCGAAGGCTACTCACCACATCCTCTGTGGGACAGCACCAGACAGAAAAGGAGAATTATTGAATGTTGTCTTTACGTATAAATTTTTCATCAGTTTTGAAGCTAATTGAAAAATGAACTGCTGCTTTTTATTTAACTTTTAAAAATGGAATACCTTTATATAAATTGTTTCACCAAAGAGAATTTCTTTGCACTAGGCATTTTCAGCTTTCTACCTTATTATGCCGCAAATCCAAATGAAATTCTCTGTAATACACTGTAAGTACTTTCGAATGTAATTTGGAGACTTTTAAATTACGATATCAAACTGAAAACAACTGAGATCTCACAGGCAGAGGATATTCTACCTCTAGTTGTTGCTCTTCTGTAAAACAGTGAGCTCTTAGTGAATAGTTCTGTTTTACATGACTTTCAAAGTGGAGCTCCCTGAATCAGTGTCTACAAAGGTAGAGTGTGCCGTGAGGAGAGAGGTAAGCTGAATTTGTAGAAGGAAAATGTATAACAGAGGAGATGAAAGATGGAAGGTGAGGTTGTGGCGTTTTCTAGGAGGGTTTCACTGACATCTGCTGCTCCCTCAGGCCAACAAAGGATCATGCTACTTTAGCTCTGAAGGCCGAAACAATCTGCTGGGCAGTGAGTCTCCTGAAAGTTGGCACCACATTTTATTTACCGCCCCCATTGTGATTGTTACTAGTCACTCTTCTATATTTCGAGCAGATTGTCAGATGTAAAATGTTTACCTCACTTTTCCTCTCACACTTTTGAATCTCATCTGTAGCTGGGCTTTGCTACTTTGTAGGTTCTCCTTTCTTCCACTCTTTTCTTCTCCTTTTCCACTATTTAACCACCTAACATTAGATAATGGAGAAAAAAGGACAGAGAGAAAAGGAAAGAGATCCCTGTATAAAGTCAGAAGTCAGAGAGGGGGAGACAATATCGTTAGACTACTTCTTGCTGATGAGGAGCGTCGAGTTCCTTGGGAAAGTTTGATCCTCCTTGTCAGGATACCTAAATTTTGCTTCTTGTTTCTTCTTCAGGAATAACTACTTAAGAAACGATAACCAACAATACCCCAAAAGACCAACAACCAACCAAAACCCGCCACATGTCACACAGTCACAGAAACTATCTGGGAAAGCCATGCCTCTGGCTAGAGCATGAGATAAATCATAGTCACCTGCTTCAAAGCAGACCCATAACCCCACGCCTGAGAGTAAAACATATTCCTATATTATTTCTGTGTTTAATTTAAAAAAAGAAACCAAAATTCCAGCATTGTCAGTATACTCATCTCTATATGTGTGTGTGTGTGTGTGTGTGTGTGTTTAACAGTCTGATATATATATCAGTCTGTTATATATAACAAATATATATATACATACACATACATATATATATATGGTAGAGTAATACAATGATGTGTGGAGTAAGACTCAACAAGTGACTTTCTGAGAGGTGACCTCTGTTTCTTTCACCTTTCTCTTTCCTTCTCATTAGTTTTTCTTTCTTGAGAAAAGATCTCACCTTGACTCCAGGTTCATGCCTCAACCTCCCAGGGGCTGGAATTACGAGAGAGAGTCATCACACCTAGTTCTGTTTTCTAATCTCATATTCTAGCATTTTGCTTTCTGCTTTTTTGGATGCAGCCAACCAGGTCCGGCTGGTCTGATTCTGGGCTTTTGTGCTGATTGTGTTGACTGTTCCCTCTGTCGAATGCCCTCTCCTTGAAGCTCAAGTTTTGAGGTTTTCCTGACACTCGTGTACACTCTGTCATGTTTCTTCTATTGTTTTTTTTTTTTCTCTACACTGCTGTCACAAGATTGGGGTCAGGGAGAGAAACACTACTTGTTAATTTTGTTATTTTAATTTGTTTTGTTTTAGTTATTATCTCTCTCCTTTTGCTAGAATGAATCTTTGTGGGCCAGAAACAGCTTTATTCATGTAGTTGCTCTTCAACAGATATTTGTTCAATGAACAATGAACGGACTGAACAAATGAACTAGTAAACCACAGGAGAGGTTTCTCAGTGCTTCGTTTTACATCCTGTATCAAGTTAGGCACTCCCAACCCAACTCCAGGACAGCTGTGGATCGTCTGCACCCCACATCATTTCCTGCTACTTCTGTTCACATTCTGCCTTTCCATTATATTATATAAAGTCATTGGGATACAGTGATGGTACTGTTTATCTGCCATGCTGAGTCCCAAGTTAGGTTCCTGTTACAGCTATAATTTTATCACACAGAAGAAACAGACATAGTTCACCTTGATTGTGATCTAAATTAAGGACTGTGGTGTTCAGTGTGAGATATATATATATATATATATATATATATATATATATATATATATCAAGAGAGAGAGAGAGAGGGAGGGAGAGAGAGAGAGAGAGAGAGAGAGAGAGAGAGATCTCCCAGGCTTTACATGACATAAATATATCAAGCAGTGTACATTACATATATAATTCATTTTTCAAGAATAAAAATATCCAGCTGAATGTGTCACTTTACATTTTTCTTCATACAAGTATCCCAGTGACTGATTTTGTAATCCCTGATCCTCAGTCCTGGGTACTGGAAACCTAGCAGAAGAGATTCTGAATTTTGTCAGCAAGAAAACCTGGTGATGTCTGGGTTTAGCTTTCTATCTTGGGCAATTCTGTGTGAGGACACTAATTTCTGGTTAGTTTTTATTGGCCCCTTTCTCTAGTGAGATTCTTAGGAAGTACTTTAATGTTCCATTCATATATGGATATGTATATACACACTAGCTTCTTCATAGAATCGAAATTATTTTCCTGGGACAAAGATTTGATTGAAAGTCATTCTTTTATTGGTAGCGATGTATAGATTTCTGTTATGATGAAAATTTAAGAACCCCATGTAGAAATTAATGGGTGGATTTAAGAAGACAGTACTGTGTATCCTATTCAAAGATGCTCTGAGTTCCTGCCTCAGTGTTTTTTTTTTTTCACTTAAGGCTATTTCCCAAGCAAATCCGCAGCCATCAGAGGCCACATGTGTTCAAAGAATTTTAACAAATCTAATTTTCAGAGAGACAAGGTACCATGTGAGGTCTCCATCATGTCTGAAGGTAATTGATCGGTTTATCTCACTAAGTCACTAATGTTGGTGTGATTACTTTGGTATATTCACCCTCCCTGGGATGAACAGTACGATCAACACCCACAGGATCTCAGAAAATGATCTCTAGTGGTCCAGGTAAATCAGGAATCTGAAACCAGACTGAGTGCAAGTTACTCATGGTGTTAGCACCCTGACCTTTCTCTCCCTCATCCCCACAGCTGTGCAGTCCCCTGCTCCCAGGTGACTTTACCTCTAACAGGCACTAGGCAATGATCTTCATGATAACTATCACTTCTTCTCTCTTAGATCTTTATCTTGTCTGGACTTATAGCAGACACTTACCTCTGAAATCTTAGTCACCCTGTCCTTTAAGCTAACCAAATCAGTAGCCAAACTTTCTAAAGTAGAAAAGTCCCATTGAAGAATAGTGCCCACCAAATTGAGGCACCCACTAATACTACTTAAATGAAAGAAAGAACAAATCCTCTAAGACTGCAGTTCTCAATCTGTGAGTCACGACCCCTTTGGGGGTTGAATGACCTTTTCATAAGGTTCACCTAAGACCACAAGAAAACACAGATATTTACATTACAGTTCATGACAGTAGCAAAATCATACTTAGGAAGTAGCAATGAAAGCAATTTTTCTGCTGGGAGTCATGGCAACATGAGGAACTGTGTTAAAGGGTTGCAGCATTAAGAAGGTTGAGAAATGTTGCCTTAAGAGAAGTCTATGCAAATGAAATTAAGGGAGTATTTTGCTTAAAAATGTATTTTCCTCAGTGATCATATACTTTTATCAATTGCTACTGATGACTGGGAAAGTTACTGATTTTACACTTATAACAATGACATGAAATGTGTTTACAAATTAAACACTGTAGGATATAGTAGCAAGTTCTTTTAGGAAAGGAATATCAAGCAAAGGGCAACAGCGGCAGGATGGGACTAAGGCCGCACTGGAAGGCAGGCCCATTCCATAGAGTTGTCTTATGCATTTATTCATGTCTCCTCAGTTCTTCCATGATGTTAGCATTTGGCCAAAGTAAAATATTTCAAGGGTGACTGAAGTCAAGTTCATTTTGCCCATATCTCAGAGAAGGTCCTGGTCAAACATTAATTGCTGGGATGGTATTTAGACAAAATCACTGTGTCAATAAGAACTTCTTCAATACCCAACCTCTGAATATTGTCAGTGAGCCTACAAACATGAATTCCAAAAACCAGGTTCAAAAGTGGAGTTTAAAGCTATATTGTCGTAATGTCATAATGTTTCAACGCAAAGCATAAAAATATCAGTCCATTATTTGCACAGTCAATTTTTTAACCAATGATAGAAATCATGCAGATACTCAACTCACAAAACTATGCAGCCTTCATAATCTTAATAAATCAAAAGCTTCCTTGTATGGTCTGCATTTCTATTGGACACTAAGTAGGTACTGCACACTTGGGTGTTTTCAAATAAAGATGTTGTCTCTTGAAATAATTACATTAAACTCTGTAAATGAGATCAAATGATGAAAGCACTAAATTCTACAATTTAGAAAAAGAAAATGCAAGACAAATTTCTAAACACTTCTATTTGTGGATAAATGCTCTTTTTCATATATATATGGGCCTGTGCAGTTCAAGGGCCTTGGTGATGTCCAATCCTGTCAGTCAGTGACAGTGGGCAGGGGAGCAGAGCTAGGTTAACACCGTGGTTTTAATGAGTGGCTGGTGAGGCCTTAGAGTCTAAGCTTCTTCCCGGGACTCAGTCTTGAAGCCTTTCAGAGATATCCTGTTGTCCCTTTACCATTCTTTTCTCTCTGTCCCTGATGTTCCAGGGCCTGAACTCTCCCTTCCTTTAGGGGACAGTGTAATGTGTTTGCATGCTTACTTGAGATGAACGAAGGTAGACTGTTCAGAGTTGTGACTACTATTTCCCCAAATGGATAGTTCTGAAACAGGTGTTCACTGCATGGCAGGTCAGTACAGAGAACAGACCAACGGTGGGGGCCTGCCACCACCGTTCATGAATTCAGGACCCCTCAACTGAATTCACGGACCAGTGAAGTAGGAGAGACTTGGGTGTTACAGAAAGCCCTAACATGCAAATTCGTCAATTTGTGGGAGGTGCTAGGGGCAAACCAGATGTTACATAGAATAGGTTTTTTTTTTAAAGGGCTTCAGGTGATTTGAAAGTATAGTTTGCTCTTGGATCTGTTAGGAAAAATGCCCCTAGGAAGATTTCACAAGGCTCTGTGACGACATTTAAAATTAAGTTTCCATAAAGAATTTCAGATGATGGTCTCTAAATGCTGTATCACTGAAGCTGGTGCCAGGTCCCCACAGGCACTGTGGAGAGAAGTAGATAGGCAGGTTTAAACCTAGAAGTCCTGCTAAGGAGGTAACTTGTGTGGCAGGTATACAGCTGGTTGTTTTACTGAAGCCTGTCAGGCAGCTGCCCATGGCTTTCTTGGTTTACACTGCTTTTCCATCTGTTTTACCTGTCTTTGATTCTAAATAATTTATTTTTCCATCTGCATAAACAGAACACCTGCCTGAAGGCTAACTCTTTCACCTAAATAATTTAAAGAAAATAAACCCTTTCATCTTTATTGAAATAATGTAATGGCTCACCAGAGCAAAACCCTTAAATAAATAATCATCAGGGACATTTCTAGTATTTAACATTATGCTAACAGTTTGAAACATTAATACCAATCTATTTTTTAAAAAATAAAGTGCCATTCCCCAGTTTTTTTCATTAAGGTTGTGAGTTTTGGAAACTGTTTTGATTTTTAACTTTCTTGCTAGTGAACTTTCTGTCTCCCCACTTAGGAGAACTATTATCTGTGGGTGTTTTAATACTCTAGATCAGTAGTTCTCAACCTTCTCAATGCGGTCCTTTAATACAGTTCTTCGTGTTGTGGAGACTATAACCATGTATATGTCTATATATCTATACACACACAGTCTATATACACAGTCTATAGACTAAAACTATAACAAAATAAAATTTATTACTTAACTGTAGTTTTCTACTGTTGTGGGTTATAATATAAATACCTGATATACAAGGTATCTGACATGCTACCACAGTTGAGAACCACTGCTCTACATAGGTATGAGAAATAGCAATACATCCACGGACCCTCTGGTAACAGTTTATTACAATAAACATTGCTTCTATCATTAGCTAAGGGACATGACAGAGGCTAGGGGTGGATAAGTTCTGTCTCCCCACAGACGTCATCTTGCTGAAGGAATTATTTCAAGTTCCTTTTTACTGTGGAGGGGATGCTATGCTATTGTGGTCCAGATTTATGAACTGAAGCTTAACATTTGCGCTTGTACAGATCAACTCATGTGTTTATTTGAATGTGTTTGTAAGTATGTGTGTGCACTCATGTGTGCTCATGAGGAGTTCGGGAGTCCACTTCAAGCATCTGCCTCACTGAGATGGGATCTCTCACTGAATCTAGAACTCATTGACTCAGCCTGGCAGCCATCCATCTCCAGGGATCCCCGTCTTCCCCTCTCCAGTGATGGGCTTATGGACGCTCACTGCTCTCCTTCCCTTTTATGTGGTTGCTATGGATCTGAACTCAGTTCCTCACGTTTAAATAGCAAGCCCTTTACCCATCTCTTGAGCCATATGGATCAAGTTAGTGACAATCTTATGAACTCTTAGCCATTCAGATTTCAGTGATGATGAAAAGTGTCTCACAGTAATCCTGCTCAGCGGCTGACTACCTATGAGACCCTGGGCGATTTTGTTTCCTCTTGTGAACACTGGCTTCCTCATCTTGAGCAGGGTAAGAGCAGAGCCTGCTGTGTGATGTGGGGATGATAATGGCACTTCTTCTGGGGATTCTGGTGTGGTTAGAGTGCAGCACTGGGTTCAATACCCTTACTTGGCATTCATATCAAATGTCAATAAGTTGACAATTCTGGAAGGACAGCTCAGTGATTAGAAGATATTGCTCTTCAGAGGACTCAAATTCAGCTCCTAGCACTCCTGTGTGAGAGCTTACAACTGCCTATGACTCCAGAAGCATCTGACACCCTCTTCTGGCCTCCGAGGGCACCTGTACACAGGTGGCATTCACCCATATGGACACACAGAACACACATAAATGAAAATAATAAAATAAATCCTAAAAAAATTGGCAGCTCTGATGAACAAAATCTAAACAGTTTTAGAATTAACAAATTTTAAGTAAATTTTAGAATGTTTTATATGATTTTTCTCTCTTTTGTACAGAGCATACAGAACATAATTCTACTTGAAAAGTGTGGTCACTAATGCCATCAGTGAGACCCAGTGTACACAGTACACACAGGGAGCTACTGTGTAGAATAATCCAGCAAGGCTCACCAAGAATCAGTGTGATTTCTCCCAGCTGTCCCTGCATAGTTGCTCTTTTGAATTCTTAGTTCTGCTTTTTTTGGTTTTCCGTCTTTCCCCCGGCTAGCGGCTGCCATTTCTTGCCATGTTTGCAGGCTTGCAGGTATCAGTTTCTCCATCTATGTAGTTTCTGCTTGCAATCTATTGCATTTCTAACAGCTGAGTTTCCAAGGAATATGCTTTAGTGTAAGAATATGAAAACATTTTGTTTTTGCTGACCAGTGGCTCAAACAGTGTAAGATCACCGGCTTCTGCAGACTGAAATGCTAGCTGTATTGGCTTGCAAATCAGATTCTGCACAGACACAGTAAAGTGCTTCTTATGTTTCAGTGCTTCACCATGCCAACTAGGAAAGGAGCGCAAGACATCCTTACACATTGAAAATGTTAGCACTTTCGACTGCACTACTGAATAAGACGAAATCACAAGCCAAGAAAGCAACCGTGGGCGATGCCGGATAACCTTTTTAGTTTTACCGAATTAACTGTGTACAAATTACTGAGAAGAAATTCATCTTCATTATAGAATCCCTACTTAAGTGTGTGTGAAATGACATAAATGTCATATGGATTAAAAAGTCCTTCACATCTGTAGAGGTCAACCTGTTGGCAGGAATGAACACAGACAACAACAAACACATATATTACAGTACAGGAGAGCTAGGATACAAGGGATGATACAAGATGATGTAGAATATAGTTGGGGGTCACAGAAGCAGGGTCGTCCATTCTGTATGCTAGATTCAGGGAAAGAGGGCAAAGATAGAGACAGGCTGCACCCAAGTTATGAACTCATAATGTTCTAGAGTCAGATCGGGCTATAAATGACATCATGCAGCAGCTAAAGGGAAGCTTTGGACAACCGCTCAGGAAGCAAAGAGAATGCAGCAATCCCATGGCTAGAGGGCAGCAGGCGTGCTGGGCTGGGGGAGTACAGAAATGGGACCATAAGGCAGACTGGTCAGGAGATAATCTCGGCTCTTAGAGCTCTGGATTAGAGCTCAGACGCATGGAAAGGCTATGTGCAGCAAACTCAGTAGGATCCACACCTGCATTTCCTAAAGGCACATCTGGTAGTAGCATGGGGAGCGCATGTAGGAAGAGTGGAAACCCAGTAACACATGATGGGGTGACGGCAATGATGCATGACAACAGCTGTAGACACTGAGCTCAGGAAGTAGAGACTGTGGCTGCGCTAGGGATCAATAAGACTGGGTGAAGGGTTAGGTGTCAGAGGTAAGTTGAGGACAGAAAGTATGAGAAAACTTGGGTGTAGGAGACTCAGGGGCAACTCCAGGTTGGCAGCCAAATGATGGGTTGAGTATCTGTGCTGATCACTGTTGAGGGGACAGTAAATTGAGTCTGGGACATGTTGAATATGAGGTTCAATTTACTGACTTATGTAGTATGTAGCCAGTATGATGAACAGATAGATGAATCTATATTATGGTATGGTATGGTATGGTATGGTATGGTATGGTATGGTATATTATATTATAGAAATTTGGTGTTCAAGTGTACAGCTAATCAATATCAAGACTCATTTGTTAAGTTAGAAGCAAAACATAGAGAGTTAAGAAGCTTCTAGGAATGAGATTTGAAGTAAACAAGGAAAGGGAGGTCCAAGCTCTGTCTTTCGGGAAAGTTCAAGGGAATTTCTTCCTAGAGTGGTTCAGCTCCAGTGCCTGATAGCAGAGGCTGTTGTAGGGACCAGCAATAGGCTACATTCTCCCTGTGCTGGACTTACTTTGAGCTCCTGCTGTACCACAGTTCGCACTAGTTACAGCATCCAGGGTCATGCCTCTCAGGTCTTTTCTGGCACTCTCAATCCCTTAGTCAGGACAAATCACTCCTTCCTTTGTGGTCCTGTTGTTCTCTACTAAAACTTTCATATATCAGTACTTACTCATTTTCATTGCTTTAAATTCATAAGATTTCTTATAAGGACAATACTTGCATACTTTAATGTTGAAAATTGGGCCTTATTTTGTGAACATAAGATGCATATATATGATTATGTACTATATGATTGTATATTTTGTGCTTTTATAACATAGTATTTCTTATATTACTGATTACATAAACATATTTTATAGAATGGAAAATTTTACTATTTCTGATGTATTTGCAATTTAGTGTACATATTAAATGAATCAATCAAAAGGTATGGTTAAATGTACTGTCTTGATCTGTTTGGTACATACATTTTCCATCCTGCGTTTCGAGTACCCAGTGTGAGACAGTTGGGTACCAGGTACCTTACCAGGTGTTGCGGCTACCTCTGTTGTTGAGCAATAAGTACTAAATATTTTAACACAGCAGAACTTCACTTTTCCTATTCTATGACTGACAAGCCTGTTTCCTTGCTCATCACCTTGTGTTTGGTTGTGTCAGGAGCTCCGTTGGCAGAGATGGTCTAGGAGGAGTCCCACTCACATATCTACAGTGTTACATGCAATGGTTCCTCGGACTAGCAATTGGCTTCTCCCACCATGTTATCATTCACTCAGATTCTTCTCAGCTACAGGGCTCCAAGAAAAAGAGGAGAGGACTCACAAGGTTTCTGAGAGGCTTGAAAGCCTTCAAAGGCACCTCTGTTGCGTTGAATTGGTCAAAGCCAACTGCTTGGGCAACCCAGAAGCAAAGAGAAGAGGAGGAGATATTACAGGAGGTTAAAAAAAAATCACATCAGAAGAGACATGAGACATGGTCATTGTGATGATTTACAGGTACCATGTCCCTCATAGGATCCTTTGTTCACCTGGTCCCCAGCAGGCAGTGTCATTTGTAGAAGGAGTGTAACCTTTAAGAGATGGAGCCTCATATACTCATGTACACACACCTACACTCCTATACACATACTCACATATGCATGCATGTACATACATGTAAAATATACCTACACATATATTCATATATGCTGCATAGATACTACATGTGTATATGCACATGCATGCATATACATGTGTATATGCATATGTACATACATATATACACATATACACATATGCATGTAAACATATACACATAAATACATATATGCAATACACATATACATATAAACATACATACACATAATACACATCTACACCCATGCACACATATATAAATACACAGACATCCAGGTACTGCACACATATATACATTCTTCTGCTATTTATGAAGAAGCAGCAGCTTTTTGGACCACTTGATAAATGGGCTGGAGTGATAGACTCAAATGGAGAATATGTTGCCTCCAAAAATTAAAAGCTGTTTCTTGGCTGTAGGAGGACATTTTCAAAGGCCCATTTCAGTGAGTCATACTCCACTAGACTCTAGAAATGTCACTAACATAGAGTCCCTGAATTTCAGACAGATCTATATAGCACAGTATCATCTCAGTGAATCTTGAGTAGTTGCTGTGTCTGCTCTTTGGGTCCAGTGAAATGTCTTCAGTTTAGACAGGTGTGTTATTTTATAAAGAGGAAAGGTAATCAAGATGCCTACACACTCACTTATGACCTAGGGTTAGCTGAAAATTTGTTGGATTCTTCAGGTAGAGGACGGGAGGAGTTTTTGGTCAATTGAATTTGACAGTGGTAATAATAAAGAAAAAAACCCAATAAAACAAAGTAGCAAATTAAAAGGGTCTTCTCTGTTGGCTACATAGCAAAATAAAACCATGGAGAGCCAGGCGGTAGTGGTACACACCTTTAATCCCAGCACTTGGGAGGCAGAGGCAGGCGGATTTCTTAGTTTGAAGCCAGCCTGGTCTGGTCTACAGAGTGAGTTCCAGGACAGCCAGGGCTACACAGAGAAACCCTGTCTCTAAAAACAAAACAAAACAAAAAAAAACCAACAACAACAACAACAACAAAAACATGGAGAATACATAGAAAGCCTCATTCTGCAGCCAAGAGGGTGCTTTAATGGTAGGTGGAAGGAGATAGGAGAGAGATAGACATCAAAGCATCTCCTGTGTCTTGCAAAACAAGCAAGTGGGTGTCACATGGATATGTTTCTACATGTCTGAGTGTGTCGTACACACATCCTGCCATGCTGCCTTCTCCTAACTAAAGACAACATCTTCATCTCAGAGGACTCCAAGGAAGATCTTTCTCTGAAACAAAGGAAATGTAGGAAATATATCTTGTGGTAGTTTGAGTAGGGATAGCCTCCATAGACTCATGTGTTTGAATGCTTGGCCCATAGGGAGTGGCACTAATAGGAGGTGTGACCTTGTTGGAGTAGGTGTGGCCTTGTTGGAGGAAATGTGTTACTAGGGGATGGGCTTTGAGGTCTCAGAAGTTCCAGTCAGAGCACTTCTTGATGCCTGTGGATCAAGATGTAGAACTTCCAGCTCCTTCAGCACCAAGTCTGCCTCCATGATGCCATACTTCCCACCATAATGATAAATGACCAAACCTCTGAAATTGTAAGCCAGCCCAATTAAATGTTTTCTTTTATAAGAGTTGCCATAGTCATAGTGTCTCTTCACAGCAATAAAACCTTAAGTAAAATAGAAGTTGGTACCAGAAACTGGGATATTGGTGTAATAGGCCTGATCATGATTTTGTTTGTAGGAATCTGGACTTTGGGACTTTGGATTAGAAAATTATCTTAAGTGGGGCTTAATCAACCATACAACTAGGAGCATGGAAGACATTGGTGCTGAGGGTGATTTGAACTATAGAGGCCTGGGTCAAGAGATTTCAGAGGAGAAGAATGTTAGCATGTAGTTTAGAGACCGTTCTTGTGATATTTTAGTGAAGACTGTGTCTGCTTTTTGCATCTTGTCCAAAAAATCTGCCAGAGGTTAAATTGAAGAGTTTTGGATTAATTGTCCTGGCATAGGAAATCTCAAAATAGCCTAGTATAGACTCTGTTTGGTGATCACTAGCATTTCCCTTGTGATGGTCTATAATGAAAAGGAGCAAGTTGAAAGCAAGAAAAAAGTACAAAACATACAATTTAAGGAGAAAGAAGGCATTAGGAAGTGGAATGAAGATAAGTCTTGTGTTCAAGGAGATAAATTAAGGAAAAGCCTGATATTAAATGGAATAAAGGAAGTGGTGAATTTCTTTAATTCCTTGTAAGAAAGGAATTAAAGAAAGACTGAGGGCTGAGGGCTGAGGGCTGAGGGCTGAGGGCTGAGGGCTGAGGGCTGAGGGCTGAGGGCAGAGGGCAGAGGGCAGAGGGCAGAGGGCAGAGGGCAGAGGGCAGAGGGGCAGAGGGGCAGAGGGGCAGAGGGGCAGAGGGGCAGAGAGGCAGAGAGGCAGAGAGGCAGAGAGGCAGAGAGGCAGAGAGGCAGAGAGGCAGAGAGGCAGAGAGGCAGAGAGAGAGGCAGAGAGAGAGGCAGAGAGAGAGAGAGAGGCAGAGGGCAGAGGGCAGAGGGCAGGGACAGAAAGGCAGAGAGGCAGAGAGGCAGAGCGGCAGAGAGGCAGAGAGAGGGGCAGAGAGAGAGAGAGAGAGAGGCAGAGAGAGAGAGAGAGAGGCAGAGAGAGAGAGGCAGAGAGAGAGAGAGAGGCAGAGAGAGAGGCAGAGAGAGAGAGCCAGAGAGAGAGCCAGAGAGAGAGCCAGAGAGAGAGCCAGAGAGAGAGAGCCAGAGAGAGAGCCAGAGAGAGAGCCAGAGAGGAGGCAGAGAGGAGGCAGAGAGGAGGCAGAGAGGAGGCAGAGAGGCGGAGAGGCGGAGAGGCGGAGAGGCGGAGAGGCGGAGAGGC
>NW_021604564.1:19448290-19496912 GCF_004785775.1 Grammomys surdaster | reverse complement strand
GAGAGGCGGAGAGGCGGAGAGGCGGAGAGGCGGAGAGGCGGAGAGGCAGAGGCAGAGAGAGAAATCTCTAAATTCAAGGCCAACCTGGTCTACAGAGTGAGTTCCGGGGTAGCCAAGGTTAGACAGTGAATAAAACCATGAAACATAGAGAGCTGATGAAGATGTGATTGAACAGGGGACCATGTTTCAGGAAGCAGCAGAACTTGGCAGTTTTGGTTATAAAGTCAAGGATAGAAGAAAAGGGTTATGGAATTCCCCTTCATAACTAAAGAAATCCTCTGAGGCTAGGCATGTGGCAGGGGTGTCCCTGCATGGAGGCCTAGAGGCCATTGTGTGACGTTGTAAAGGTGAAGCCTAGATTGCCTTGGAAACCTGAAGATGTTGGAGGTATCAGAGTCTTGGGATACTGCTGAGTAGAACTGGTTACAAGAAGTGGAACCAGCCTAAGAGAATGTGTTTCAGTCAACACAGCAGAAAAGAGTTGACGATCTGAAGAGCTCTTTGGCATAATACTTGGAGATTCAAAGTTTGGGGTTTGCTCAGCTGGTTTTCAGTCTTGCTTTGGTTCAG
Source organism: Grammomys surdaster (assembly GCF_004785775.1). NCBI lineage: Eukaryota > Metazoa > Chordata > Mammalia > Rodentia > Muridae > Grammomys > Grammomys surdaster. Next base: position 19,496,342 of record NW_021604564.1, on the reverse strand, counting down.
TATCTCCACCCTATGCTCACTCTCCTCTTTTTTGGAAAGTTAAGCTATATCCTGTGCCATTGTATGTTGGAAGTATGTGATCTGTTTTTGTTTTTATTTTGTTTTTATAGAGGATTATAGATTAAGAGATTACATGAATCTAATAAGAGACTTTGAACTTTGGACTTTTAAAATATGTTGAGGCTATTATAGACTACGGAACTTTTGAAGTTGGACTGATGCATTTCTATACTATGGTATAGTTACAATTCTGTGGGGGCCAGGGAGTAGAATGTGCTTGCTTGAATAGAAATCACTCCCATAGACTCATGTGTTTGAATATTTGGACCATAGACAGTGGCACTGTTAGAAAGTGTGGCCTTCACTGAATGGGGGGGGGGGTCTTTGAGGTTTCAAATGTTCAAGGTAGGCTCAGTGCTTTTCTCTCCTCTTGCTGTCTTTGAATCCAAATGTAGAACTTTCAGCTCCTTCAGCTCCTTCTGTAGCATAATGTGTGTCTGAATGCTGCCATGCTCCCTGCCCTGGTAGGAATGGACTAACCCTCTGAAACTATAAGCCAGCCCCAATTAAATGCTTTCTTTTATAAGGGTTGCCATAATCATGGTGTCTCTTCACAGTAATAAAGATATATCTCTTCTTCCTGCCTTGTCAATGCTCTGGCTCAATGCTAAGGTAAGCAAAGATCCCCTGGGTACTGCACTCTTCCCTTCTAATGATAATTCATCTTCCTAGGTGAGCCAGCAAGCTATCCAAGAATGCAGACTAGCAGAAGATTGGAGGATTTCTTGTTTGCTCTTGCTTGTCTAGGCACTGTTACTGCAGCAATGTAGTGTTTTATGGCAAAGAATGGAGTTTGGAAGTGAGCAAGTGTGCAAAATCAATTCCCTTCATAATTTCCCAATGACTGTGAGATTACACTGTGGGTGATAGCCATTTTCCTCTTTGTGATATGGGAAGATATTGTCTAGCTGACAAAATTCTCTAAATTCCATTGTAATTAAACCAGTAATTAGAACTAAAACTTGTGATAAGATTGATAGTCACTACAAGATTTGAACACTCTGGTTGATGACACTTCTCTGATATTTATTATTCCTATACAATACCCTCATAATTTCTTCATCCTATACATGGACTGCATATATTAATAGTCATCTACAATGGTGTCTGTATTTCTCTATTTCCTATAAAATTGAAAATAATGCCATTGGTCTGAAAGTATAACTGAGTGACAGAGTATGTGTCTAGCAATGTGAGACCCTGCGGCTGAGTCTCAGCATTGTGAAAAATAAGGTAAAACAACGCCTTCCCACAATAACTTTTAATGAATATTTATTATATGAACAGGTGGAGGAAAGATAAACAAAAGCTTATCAGATTAGCAATAGCAAATAATCTTAAGGTTGATGTGATCTGTTTGATATTCTCAATTATATTAAAGTAATTTTTATGTCTTTGTAACTTGGGTGATTCCCTTATGGCCCACACCAGAGGCACAGCAATGGAAGCTGTAGTTTAGCCACTCCCAGTTACTATGTAGCTGAATCGCTTGAGTTCTCCAGGAGTTATTCCAGTTCGTTTACAAATCTACCTAATTCTCAAAAGAAAAATGGTTTCCTTCCAGGTCTATTTTCTCAGCCTGGCAACATGTTTGTTTCCTCCTGGGACTGTCAGGCATATTCTCCTTTGCTTCTGTGTCTAAGAACTTGGGGTCAAAGACTTCCAATGTGACACTTTGTTGAAAATGCAAAACAGTGAGAAAGCACAGCAGAGTGACTAAAACCTAAGGCAGTTGCTGGCTCTCTGCCTTCCTCCACATTTACAATGGGGGAGAATCCAGGGGAGACAGGACTCCCTTCTGGAGTCTGTTTCCTGTGGGCTGTCTCCAGCCAGGAGAGAGACTGACAGAGCGATAACACTCGATGCCAGCCTCTCTTGCCCACTCAAAGACCCTTCCTCAGGTGTCAGTTGCTTGGCTGAGCTTTGAGGTCAACTAGACACCTCCCTGGAGGCTTACCTGGCCTGAGGGACACAGCTAGCAGAAAACCCTCTGAGGCTGGGCAGCTGTTATCTGAGCTAGGATCAAAGGCCCCCTCTGTACTCCAGAAAAATATCTTCCAAACTGGGTCTCTTTCTCCATGATTTGAATGAATGTTGAATGAGTCCCCAGGGACACCAGTTGCTCTGCTTAGGGACAGACTAAGAAATGAAAAGTCACCTCCCTTTAAGGCCTGTCTGTTTGAGCATTTCAATTCATTGGAAGCCCATCAGAAATGAACCAGGAAATGGGGCAACAAAGAAACTTGAGGATTAATATTTTTGACAGTCTGTATTTGTGTATTAGCTTTTGTGTCCCCCTGCCCTCCACCCCTAACATATAATATTGTTTCTGGTAACTTTCACAGTGTCCATGAAAGACGAGGAGAGCATAATAAGCCATTATTCACCTATTTGGGTTTGAACGTGAATGCAGTAAAAATAACCAGTAACTTTCCTGAATTGGGGTAGCAAAGTGATAACATCTCTCTCACCTTAGAACAAGTTTTTTTTTTTTTTTTTTTTTTTTTTTTTTTGGAGCTAGGCAAAGTGGTGACCTTAAACTAGGCAATCTGATTGTACCTCATTTAAGATGGAAGTCCAGGGGCTTGGGGCATAATCTTCCATCGTTCGGATCACCTGGCTACCCATCCAGTGGTTTAGAACTACAGAACCGATTACACGAGTTAAAGGTGAAAACATGATAGGCAGAGAATTCGTGCTTGAGAGAGTGCAGCATTTCAAAGTATACTTTTTTTTTTTTTTTGATGAGGCCTTTAGAATATTCCCATTCTTGTCCGTCTGAATGTATTTTGCTGACATTGTAGTACAGCCGGTTTTATTCCACATAGTTCAGGTTTTCTAGTTAAGATTTCTGTGATTGGTAGCACTGCCAGTGGTAGGTGAGGGGTCAGATATTTTAGTCATGGCTCACACTATTGTACAGACATCTGTTATATTGAATGGATTATTTTGTTTATCAAGTTTCTTTGAATAGCAATTTCAATTTTGTATCTTATTTCCTTCTTTGATGAGGGTATTGCTGGCAGATGCAAGCTACATATTGGCTTGTTTCTTGCAATTCTCTGGCTTTTAAAAAAGTTTTCTTTTTCCTCATCTTAGTATTTTTCTTCTCAACAACTTTTTTTTTTAAGAAATTAAGTAAATGAACACAATATCCTGAAAGGAAACAACTACAATTCTCTTCTTAAGAAACATTTTTTGTCTCCCCAAGGTCATTACTGATACCTCAGCTTCCTTTTCTTTCCTTCTCTTCTGTCTGCTTTTGCCTAATTGGTTTATCCTGGGCATCTAGCTCTTCTTTAACAATGAACACTAGCTGAGAGAAGAGTTTGGGGCTTTTCAGCTCCTCTTGGAAAGTTGTTCTACCTGATAAAGTCACCTCAACCCTCTGATTAGCATTTGCACCATAGCTTGGAATCAGAGGGTCAGTGTCAGATGTGTAATCTGAATGAACAATCTGAAAGCCAGGTAATGGAAGCCATGGGTTATGGTGAACTTGAGGACAGTATCCTAGGGAGCCAAGAAGTTTCTTTCAGGATAGCCAGTTAGAGGATGATGGTGGTGGTGATGATTTGTTAGTTAGCACTCACCCAAAATTTAATGCCATTTATCATTTGAATCATCTTTCTGTCATCTGTCTGTCTGTCTGTCTGTCTATCTATCTATCATCTGACACCTATCTGTCATGTATCATCTATGTATACATCATCTATAACCAATCATTTATTTATCAACTATTAATTAATTTATCTGTTACCTATGTCTGTATCTTCCCAACTGTTTGTCATATATTATCTATTCCCCCCTCTCTCTGTCTGTCTTTCTCAGATCTCTTTATTCAAATCCGCAGCAAACCAGCTTGGTGTTCTCATCTTTGAATCACACCTGAGAAGACTCAGAAACCATAACACTAAGTTCAGAGTGAGTGACGACTAGTGAATATAGATAGGTGCCTGGTAGGTGATAGATAGACAAAAGAGATGACTAACAGATAGAGTTAGGATCCAAACCTATGCAGCTATAGTGCAAGGCTGTTTGCCTAGCCCAGTGCCCTGTCCCATAGTGATATAGCAGGAAAGCTGGATATTTCTAGATACTGTGCTGGATGTGAGGGTTGGGGAGCCAACATGTTTTGCGTTTACATGCTTATAGTGGGAGATGAGAAGGAAGACATGAGGAGAGGATGGGTGTGTGCAGATAAAGAAAGTTGAGGGAAGGTCTGCATAGATGTAAGTCAGCCTGAGCAAAGACTGTGAAGGCATTAAGGCAGCTGAGGAAGAGGGTGCAGGCACTGTAGATGGTGAGGAAATCATGGTGGAGGCAGAAGGACTGTGAGCACAGTCTCTTCCCACAGCATTACTGGAAGGCAAACGGCAATCTTAGGACAGGAGAAGACCAAGCAGAAGGATGGCTTCCTGTGAAGCCTTTTGTAATAGGTTGTCTCAAAGGCCTGTTTCCTGCAACATGAAAAGCTGTCATTACTGAATTCTCCCTCTCTCCAGCACCTCCAGTGGAGGGGAGAAGGGGATCTGGCGTGGGGGCCTGTGACTAAAAGCTCACTTACCATTTCCTGATTCTCCTGTGGCGCTTGGTCTCAGTGTGAAGTACATGGTGAGAAAGGGCAGCTGGCCCCTTCACCTGGACTTGATAACTCCATAGCATCTTTTGATCTGGGGCTGCATCGCCATCCTGGAACAGGATTGTCAGATAGCCCTCCCTGTTTGATATCACTGTACCAGCTTTCTTCCCTTCTCCAGCCTCTTTGCTCTTGAAGGGTCACAGTGATTTTGTTGATGGCATAATAGTTTGAGAAACTAGAAAGTCATCTAATTAGCATTCTTAAAGAAAAAAATCAAAAGGCTTCCAGATATGTAGGGGGGGGGCTTAAAAGGACTCAAATGTGAAGCAGAGGCAAAGGGCAAGGCAAGGGGGAGCCTATGCTGTTAGGTGGGGAGTTGTGTTGAAGAAACCAGAGGGCTTACGATGGAACCTTGAGAGGAAGTGTGTTGATAGAAGTGGTTGCCATGGCAGCAGCAAGCTCAAGGGTTTTGGCCTCAGAGAAATGCTGTGCGTCATTGCCTCCCCATCCCCTGTGCTATATCGACTGCAGATTGGCCCAGACCCATAGGGATAACAAAGACATGCAGAGGTGCCTCAGCAGCATACCCTCAATGTAACCATGCCTGCTCTGTCAAGACTAGTTTCTGCCTATCTCAGGCTGACTTTTCCAGCAAGCTATCCTCCGGTGGCCTCCTCAGGAAATCCCAGACAGCTCAGCTCTCCACCTTCTGTTTTCTCCCTGACTCAGGCAAGGTTGCTACCGCCACTTCTAAACAACCCTGTGCAGTTGGTTCTATACCAGCCCTTTGCCTCCACTTCCACCAGGACCCTGTCATGCTGCTTTAGCATGGGGAGTGGTGAGTGGCCTGGTTGTCTCTTGGACAACTTCCTGAGTGCATTTCATGTTAACTATGTGTGAACCATATCCCCTATCTAGGATCACCAAAGTCATGGAAAAACAATTGAACAATTAACTTCATAGGTTACTTTTGCCAAGCTGTCTTCCAAAGTGTCTGGAGTTAATCAAAAGGGAATGAGACTCCCTGTGGCTGAAAATAAGCCTCTCCATCTCAGACAGCATTGATGCTGCCACTGTCTGGGAGCTGCCTGTTTTCCTGGGCATGCGGTGCTGCCTCTTTAATTCACAGAGTGTACATGTTCCTTTTCATGTTTTTATTCACTATCTACATATCTTCATTGAAACATTTGTCCAGACCTTCAACCTACCTTTTATTGAGTTGTCTTCTTCTTACAAATACCTTCTCTCACTCTGTGGTTTTCATTACCCCTTACTTATGTGTCAGGCAGAGCAGAAGCCTTTAACACTATCAGAATTGTCAGGTTTGTTTTCCCTCATTCTCACATTCTCTGTACTGTTCTTCAAGGTTCCTTGCTTTACTCAGGGCCACCTGGATTTTTCTCTTTGGCGATTTTTTTTTTCTAGAGAAGTCATGGTTTTGTTATTCTGCATTTTGTTCTGTGACCCACTTTGTGAAAAGCAGAAATGTAGTCTTGTGGTTGAATGTGAGCTGTTCCCTGCAGGCTCGTGGATTGAACTCTTGGTCCCAGCTGGTGGTGCTATTTTTGGAGGCTGTGGAAGCTGTAGGCGTTGGGGCCACTGCTGGAAGTTGGTCTCCAGGGGTAGCCTTTGAAAGTTGTAACCTGGTGTTGGTTCCGCGATGTTTGTTACCCCTTCATCCACTGTCATATGAGGAGTACTCTCACAAGCTCTCGATGAGATCCCTTTCCTGTTCATGGAAGGAAATATGAACTCCAAGTCACAAATTTCCCATCCTTAAGTTGTTAGGTGGGTATTTTGGTCACAGCAATTCAATAGTAACTAACGCGTTCAAGTGTCTAGACTCATTTGTAACTCACCTGTTGGGTGGTTTTACCGCCCTGTACCAGTGGCTGTTTTCATTTTGGTCTGCATCTGCCTTGCCTGAGAAAGTCTGTTTATACACAGAGAATTATATGACCTTCAACACCCTAATGTGTTTTCTTTGGTTTCTCATTTCACCCTTCACAGCCTCTGTGACGAAATATGTGGCTTTTAATATTTCCCATCTGTCCTTGTATTTTCTAATATGCGATCTCTATAATGGAGAGATAAAAGATTAAACTTTTGTTAACAGAGGGAAAGAGGAGTTACGCTTACTGTGAGCGATGTTTCTCCAGCCACATTAGGAATAGTTGCATCTTTTTAGCCCTTAAAATAATAACTCCTTGGAAGGTGTTACTCCATTTTATCATCAAGAAGCAGATAACACAGGAAGGTCCTAGAAGTGGATCTAGGATTTGAAGCAAGATGGCTGCTGTTCCCTTTGAAGATACTGCCTTCCTCTCAAGACTCCAGGAAGGCTGATTTATTAGTCCTTGGGCTGAGGCAAAAGGCTTGGGGGCTCATGTTAGTGTTTGTCTCAAGAAGGCAGAACAGGTAGAGGAAGAGCTATTAAGTGGACCCCAGGGACATGTGTTCACTTGCCACTCAGGTAGTAGCAGACAGTGAGAATTTAATAAAGAAAAGGCTCTGGTGAAGACCTTCCTAGGGAAGACATCCAGGTGACAGGGGCGTCAGTTTGGGACTTTGTCTTTCTCTGCCAGGGGTGGAACTCCACCCTGAAGGATGAGCTCTATGCCTGTGGGACGCCTTTGAGGCACAGAACAGACATCTAGTAGGTCATGAAGATGAGCTCAGAACCCTGTGTTCAGCACAGATGGCTCCAGAAAACACGTATCCGGAGAAAACTGAGATGGAGAACAGAGGTAAGTTCACCGTGAACTGTAAAACTGGTTTCCCATACTGAAATGGTTCCTGCCTGTGATGCTGGAACTCTGCTACAGCCTTAGGTGTGCACTGACTCCGGTCCTCATTGAAACCCTGGACTATGGCACTGTGTGTATGGTGTCCCTCGGTCATAAGACAGAGGCTGGTTAAGCTATCCTGTGTGGAATTGTGAGCCTGGAGATGAATGGTAAGGGTTGTTGGGAAGAAGAGGGCAGGAGGGGATGTGAAGAGGGAGACTGAATATGACTGACAACCAGGAAAGGAAATGAAGTCAAGAAATTGGAACCAAATGGAGATGGCTTCCCCTCTTCCTCCTCTTCCTCCTCTTCCTTCTTTTTTCTCTTCTTCCTCTTCTTCCTTCTTTTTAAAATATAACTGAGATCTCTCTCTGTTTCTCTGTCTTGACGCTCTCTGTCTTTCTCTCTGTCTCTCTGTCTCTCTCTGTCTCTCTCTCTGTCTCTCTCTCTGCCTCTCTCTCTCTCTCTCTCTTTCCCTCCAATGAGCTATAACAAGTAACAAAAGAAAACAGCAAAAAAAGGCCTCCAGGGGTTGGGCTTTGGTTATTTGTCGTCTGCAAATGGGAGGCTGGTGCATACAGTCTAGAATCTGTCTAGGATCAAGGTTTTTTGGGGGGAGGGAGAAATGTCAAGTCAATTCCTTTTACTTGTTCACATTTCAGTCATAAATGTCAACATCAATTGTGCAACTTTTCCACTGTCTTGTTGGCATGGGGGCACTGTGCTACCTGGATGTACGATGGAGCCTTATACACTAAAGCCACATCTGGAGATGTGTAAGGTCTGTGCCCGCTGCACAGTTCTTCTTCTTCCAAGCTTAACATTTCTTTTTCCACCTCTATTGAGTATGTAAGTGTTCTTTACTTCGAGCAATCCCTCACATTATCATTTAAAAGCACGTGATTACTATGCTTAAACCTCACTCTGCTTCCGTTGCCTCCTTTGGCCTTGGCCTTAGGAAGGCAGTGGCCACAGTCTTTCCTCTTTCTTCTTTCCAGCTTTCCACATGGACTACCTCACTGGTGATAGCCCTCCTTTGTTTTTAAATTTATAACTCAATCCTCTGCTTTCTTGATCCCTGTCTCCTATCAGAAGACTTCTTTGAAACTGTCTGCATTTGAGCTTGACATTAAGATTGTCAGCCCTGGACCAGTGTTTTGCTGTGAAAGACACCTCTGGGAAGGGGGTAGAAGGGGCTTTGAGACAACATAAAAGACATATCTGGCAGCACAAACAACAATTTCCGACCAATCTGATTCCTGCAGCGCTGCCCTGGGAAGCTCCAAATGAGTCCTTTCACTACCGCTCCAGCAGAATAGCCACCATGACACTGCTCGCCACCCCTGGGTCTATCATTGTTTCTCTTTTACACAGTACATCCCCCCACCATCTTTAAACAGGTTATTTTATTGTGTATTCAATCCCGTCTACTGACATGCTGCTGTGGATACGAAGCATGGGCTTTATCATTTCTTAGGAAGGGCCCAGCTCACCAGAGTTCAGTTTGGGGTTTGAAGGACCTAGCGTCTAGGGTTATGGGAATTCAACTGACAGAGAGTACTGACTCAGTAAGCAGTTAAACTACACAAAGCAGTTGGAACTCACACACAGGAAAATAGCTTAGCTCTAGTCTGTTTCCATTTCGGGTGTATTTGTTTGCTAAGTGGCAAGAACTGAGTGATTGAGCAAAACCTGATTCTTTCCTGGTTTTAACAAGCCCAGAGTCAACCCCCACAGTGTGGGATCTTCTTGGGGCCTAAGGGAAGGATATACTCCCTGTGCTCCCTTCCTGGGCTGTGGGTGATACCCTCCCCAAATCTACCCTTGGCCTATCTGTCCAAATGCCTCCCTTTTACAAAGGCGCCAATTAATTGGATTAGGGTGCATGCTAAAAGTTTTCCTCTTACCCAATTGTACTTGCAGGCATCCTGTTTCCCAGTAAGATGACAATTTTGGGACCTGAGGTTAAAGCTTCAGTATGAACTTTGAGGGAATACAATTCAACCCATTTCTTTAGATAGCTACTTTTCTGTCTCCACCACTTCTTCCAAAAGCAAAACTCCAACACAGAATTTATGGACTGATGATAGATTGGAACTTGAAGTTTTGTACATCCAAGATCACTTTCCTACATTAAAATATTAAGTTTGGGTAAATTGATACATAAAGCCATTGAGCTTCATGAGTATGTTCTTTTTAAAATTTTTTAATTAAATGCTTAATCTTTAATTTTACAAGGAAGAGAGAAGATACCATGGCTGGCAGATGTGGTATCATCCATGAGAAATTGTGAGGTTTTATGTGTTTTATCTAAGAGATGATGTGCTTCTCATGGTTCTGTGGAACAATGTGATAGTTTGGATAATATGTTTTGCAAAAACTTATTCTTTTTTGAGAATTCTCTCTCTCTCTGTCTCTCTCTCTGTCTCTCTCTCTCTCTCTCTCTCTCTCTGTGTCTCTCTCTCTCTGTCTCTCTCTCTATCTCTGTCTCTCTCTGTCTCTCTCTCTCTCTCTCTCTCTCTGTCTCTCTCTCTATCTCTGTCTCTCTGTCTCTCTGTCTCTCTCTCGTGTGTGTGTGCGTGTGTGTGTGTGCGCGCGCGCATGTGCGTGCATGTGTGTATGTATCTGTGTGTGTATGTGTATTGGATCACATCAACCCACCATTTCCCCAACTCCCCTCCATCTCTTTCCAGATCTGATACCACAACCCCCTCTTTTTATACTCCACCAAGTGCAGTTAGTGCTGGCCATGTGTGGATGGGTATAGGGCCATCCACTGGAGCATGGACATTTCTCTGAAGAAGATAGGTTCTTCCTGCTCCAGCGGTCTTTAGCTGTCAAGGGTCCTTAGGCAGGAAAGGTTGGCTGCTTTATGAACACTCCTGTATCATCTTTGCTCGAGTGTTGACTGGTCTTGTGCAGACATCCACAGCTGTTCTGAGTTCATGAGCACAAAGGCTCTGTCACATTCAAGAGATGTCACTCTGTAACATTCTTCACAACCTATGGCTCTTACAGTTTTTCTACTCCTTCTGCAGAGTTCTCTGAACCTTGTAGGGATGATGTGTGAAAAAATATGTCCCATTTATGCCAGAGCTTCCACAGTTGTTATCAATACTCTGCACTCTGGATAGCTGTGGATCTCTGAATTAGCTGCTGTCCACTGCAAAAAGAAGCTTCTCTGTTGCAGGCTGAGAGCTGCACTGATCTGTAAGTCCACAGACTGGAATTTAGAAGGTATTTTTATACTGTCTGTTTAGCAAAATAATGGTAGTAGATTCTCTCTTAGGACCAATGACCTCCCAGGGCAGGTTCTTGATGATGTTTACAGAACCAGGCATGAGCTCTGTCTTGTGAGGTAGAACCTTAAATACAATTAGGAAACAGATAATCTTGTAATGTTAATTAATTTATTAATAAATCAAAGTAATGTAATATAATGTAGTGTTAGTTATTTACTGCTCTAGTTGGCAGTATGAGCCTAGGAGAGTGGAGCCTGGAAATGAAGTAATCTCAAGCACTAGCCAACTTTATTTAGAGCATCAGACAATTTATCCTCTGAGGATTAAAAGTCACATGAGTAAAGTGTTCAATCAAAAGGGCAAGCTGTGACAAAAACATTTTTTTCTCAGATGCATATAAACAAATAACAATAGCCAGTCATAATGAGTATTCTGAAATAAACTCACTCCTAACTGCTACACCTGGGAGGAGCTGGAAAGAAAATTCCAACAGTAATTCTGCTTTTGTTTTTGAAAAAACTGAGGTCACAAGACTCTTGCCTTGTCTTTTTGTTTGTTTGTGTCGCCATTGTTGTTTGTTTTTGTTTTTTGGAGTTTTCTCACAGCTCATGTCAGTATGGCACCTGTGAGAATACCTTTCCAGGTGAGTTGTTATTTCAGTCACGGGATTCATGGCTAGATAGGACTGCTGACAACTTGTCTTCCCTAGCAGCCTGCACAGTACCTTCTAACACTGTGAATGAAGATTCCATGTCAGTGTGAGTTTGATGGCTCTATGACCTTTGACCCAAGTGTGTGGTATCTTCAGCAATAGGATATTACCTTCAAGTTCCGGTGGATACCTAAGCAAAATGGCAATAATCTCTATTGTCCACAGAACACTCCTGACCAACAACTCCCAGGAAAGCATCCCACACCTGGTATAAGACTTTCTGTTTGATGACCTATGAAACCAAGAAGTTGGATAATGTTTTGTTTGTTTGTTTGTTTTAATGTGTGGACTTGGACTGCCTGTCTTAGAATCATGGGTTAAGGTAAAAATTCCCTGTTCCCCAGCAGGCCCAATAAATCCATGTTTCTATGAGTGATGTCAAGGACTTTGGTAGTGAACACCAGTGAAATCTGAAAGCTGTTGACAAGACAGGGTAGGCAGATTATGTAGGAAGTCTGGTTAACTTACAGGCACATTACCACATCCATACGTCAGTGCCAGTACAGGGAACAATTTTGTCAGGTTTTTCAGAGGGTGAGGGTTAGCACTGAGATTCATGATCTAAACTGTCAGGGAGGTAGGAGAGATGACAAATGATGTTTCGAATATGTTGTTTCCCCCAGCCATTCCCACCAGTGAAGAACGAATGAAGCTGGTTTTGAACAAAGGAAAGAAAACCTTCGTCCTGAAGGACAAATGTCTGTGTGCTGTCCCATGTGAGATGAAGATGATCTTTTCCTTACTACACAGCCTGAGGAGGCTAGGGCATCTCAGCCCTATAGTAGATTGCTCTCCTGGTGAAACATATACCAACTACAGCTATTGTGTTTACTTTTCTTTTTAACACCCATAGACAATATGTATTTGTTTTCTTTCTAGATAACTTCCTTTATTTTTGCTCAAAGGTAAAAAAAAAAAAATCCCCCAAACACCAAGTATCAAAAAAAGAGAGAGAGAAAGGGAGACAGAGAGAAGCAATTTAGGAAAGATTAAAAGCAATTGTTCTGTTACCATTGGCAACAGAATCTAGATGCAGCCAATCAGCAAAGTTGATACATTGTTTTGACACACGTGCACATATTTCTAACATAAATAGCAACAGAGACCTAATAACAGTAGGTTTTAAAGCTGGCAACTGATGTCATTTCAAATGTGTCAATCAAAGAGAACCTAGGAAAGTGTTTTTCTCAGTCAAGCTGACATTAAGTATATACTGCAATGGCTCCCTAAGTGATGGTAGGCTTCTGTCAGGTCATCCAGGAGATGCTAAAATCTATAATTACACTCCTGCTTCTTGGAATATGTCCTTTGGAACATTTCTTAAAAAACAACTCTAATAAGGAAATAAAAATTTTCAATCTTACAGTAAATTTCATCTATTTACATTATCAAAAAAAAGTGTGTTCATGAGAGTGAATGAAATGAGACTTGAATTAGCTTGTTTATCCGTACGAAAGATGCATTTCTTTGCTTCCTAGGTCAGCTGAATTTATGATCAAATTGTGCCAGTAAATTCTGCTAGTTAAAAATGTTTTTAAGTCTCTAAGAAATTAGGATTTGGAGAGAACAATAGGGGAGAACAATAGTATTGGGCTGTGCTGGGGGAAATGAATGGGTTGTTAGGAGTCAGCTCTAGGGACACTGACTACCAGGATGAGAGTTGACAGCCATCGAGTCAAAGTCCGTCCTGGTTGGGAAAGAAAGAATGATGGGATTGGAAAAAAAAAAGAATGAAAAGCCTGTTCCTCAGGTGCTTACATGGGGCACCAACAGTGCCAGTCAGGGCTTTACAGACTCATGGAATCTGCAAACTCATTAGAGGTAGAGATTGTCCCACCATATAGAGACTGTTTTCCCTGAGGCTTCTGCACCATGTGGACTTGTCTGACCCCCTCAGTTTGACAGGATCCTCTTTATGTCCAGGTCCTTGGAATTCTAGTTCACATGTGGGTTTAAACATGCCTGATTGATCCTCACTTTATCTTTTCACAGATGCTGGATCCTATAAAATCATAGGACTTCTTCCTCTATCTCTCTCTCTCTTTCCTGGTTCTATGAAGGGTCTGTATCTATGTCCTAAAATTCTCAGGATGCTGAGTGTCTGGTAAAGCCCACGTGATGATTCAGGGCTCCTGAGCCCAGTTGTTTTGCCTCCGGTACAAGTATCTCTCCATGGCCCAGTGGTGTATTAAGAACTGTGTTAGGGTTTCAACCAATGTGCTCAAGAAGTGACTTTCAAAATCTAAGTCATATCTTGAACCAAAATACAGCATTTATCTGAAACATTATATTTTGAATATTTAGCTTGGCCATCTTCATAAAGATACAAGCAGGTGACCATTTTGAGCCAACTGAGTAATAAGATCACCCAAACAGCAGGAGTGGCAGATCGTCAGAACTCTATGCTATTCTTCTTACCCCAGACTCCCAACCATTCTGTCTCTCTGCATTTGCCTATTTTAGAGATCCTCATGACTGGAGTCATGTGTAAAGTGGTTCGGTATCTTCCTTTTTTCACTTTACAGCAATGATTCTCAACCCGTGGGGTCATGATCCCTTTTGGGGGGTCACATGACCCTTTCACAGGAGATACATTAGATATCCTGCATATCATATATTTATATTACAATTTATAACAGTAGCAAAATTATGGTTATAAAGTAGCAATGCAAATAGTTTTGTGGTTATGGTTCACCACACCATGAGGAACTATATTAAAGGTCTGCAGCATTAGGAAGGTTGAGATCATTGCTTTATAGTATTCTTGAGATTCATTGCAATTCATCATAGTTTGTTACTTTATTCCTTTTTCCGATTGGATAATGCACAGTCTACAGATCATACTAACTTGCTAATCCACACATCTGTCGGTTGGGCATTTGGCTCTTCCATCTCTTGACTATCATTAATAGCGCTGCTTGTGCACACTCACACTAGGATCTGTTCCTTAAATCTTTTTAATGCCTTTGAGTATATACCTAGCAGTGCAATTAAGATCAGGTGGTAGTTCTGGGTTTAACTTTTTAAGCCACTGCCAGATGTTCTTCCACAGCACAGATCCAGGTCATTCCCTATCAGTGCCATGCCAGAGAGTCATCTGTGTTCTGTAGGAGCTGTCCTTTTCGAAATCATTGACATTCTGTTGTGTGTGTTATGGAGGTTGTCTGTAGCCTGGATCACGGTAACTGACATTATTAGTGCTGGCTGTCTCTTCTCCTACTTCTTTGCTGTCTACTACTCTCTATGTTCCAGAATGTTTAATCAAGACCCTTCTCAGCACCTGTAGTCTATGTGTTTTGTTTTGTTTGGAGAGGAGTCAGTGGTGGCAGGGAAGGTGCAGAGCGGTAAGAACTGCATGGGGCCAATAGCCTCTACTGTTCGCAGGTTTGAGAGTGAGCACTGCAGTCAGTGTTGCCAAAAGATCCTTTCACAGACAGGAGAATGTGATCCAGTTATGTGTCAGAAACTCAAGGCGGGGTTAAAAGATAACTTGAAAGACTGAATTTGTATTTAGTATTAAAATACAGTGTCCTTATACATGAAATATCTGGCCCAGGGAGGCTAGCCTAAAAGGTTAACTTTTGATAATTTTTTTTTTAATTAGAGTACATTTTTTTGTAGATACTATAATCATCAAAAGATGGTAATGGAATTGAAGTGCTATTGAATTCTGAAGCAAATGCAAGCTACTTGTGTCCCCTGCCATCTGTGGACTCCCTCTGTCTCTCCCTTCCTCTCTCTTCCTCTTTTCTCCCTTCTTCCTCCTTTCCCTTCCCCACCTCTCTTCCTTCCTTTTTCCCTCCTTCCCTCTCACTCTTCTCCTTTACCCCCCTTATTCCCTCTCTGTTTCATAAACAATGCTTTACAGGTAGACTGTGTGTGTGTGTGTGTGTGTGTGTGTGTGTGTGTGTGTGTGTGGCGGGGGGAGGGATTCTCTTCTTCTACTACAAAGCTCAAAGAAATCTGCAATTCTTATTACTTACTTCCAACACAAAAAGTAGTACTCACCCTTTGCAAGGTGACATCAGTGGAGTTTTATTGCCAGTTTAACTGGATGTGTCAGTACTCTGGCTATCAGCAGGGCTTTCAATTGGGTTCTATAGGCACCTGGATCTCAGCAGGGACAGTGAGGAGTTCATGTGGCTGGGAGCCACCAGCTTGTGCTGCAGGACTAACATATATGCTAACAGCATAGCACCCAACCTCACAGGCACTCTGGAGAAGAGAAAGAGAGCCACACATTAGCCCTGGCTCAATCTTGTGTCACCGTCTTGGCTAGCCAATGCTTGCAGAGCCCAGCATGAGGAGGAATTACTTTGACCCAACTCTGAGGGTGTTCTTGAAGAAACCTGTCGCTCACCACAGCCCTTGCAGCTGAGTACCGAGCATTTCTGAAATGGGGTTCTGAGAGGTATATTTTCTCGGTATTCGCATGTAGAACTCACATGGGCAATCACAGTCTATAAAAAAAAAAAAAAAAAACCTAGTCAAGGTGTTGTGTTTGTAATGTAAAATGCACAGAGTCAGGAACAAGCAGATCACTGGCCAGGCAGCTTAGCCTGCGTGGTGAGTTTCGAGTCAGTGAAAGACCCTGTTTCAAAAACCAATGTGGATGGGTCCTAAGAACATGTGCAACATTGTCCTTTGGCTTCCGTATGCACATGTATACATATATACCTGCCTGTATCTTCATGCATACATGTCTGTAAATGCCTGCAAATGCATCACACACACACACACACACACACACACATGCACACACACACGCACATGCACACTGAGCTTTATTTTTAATATGTCCTAAGCAGTTCAATGGTTTGTCCACTCCTTAACTCCATGTGGCTTACACACAGTCCCCTCCGATATTCCTGAGTTAATATTTACTAATTCTGTATTTCATTTTTTGCTGCCCTGAATGTTGTTGAGCAGCTGGGGCTGCTTTCCCCCATACCTACATGGCAGCTGTCTCTCCCTCCTGCACCTTTCCAGCATGATCCATCTCCTATGCCCTCATCATGGCAGAATCCCCTCTTCCCCCTTCCTTGGTTCTTTCCTGGGAATCCTAAAAGTCCCGCCTCTGTCTCCCTGTCCAGCCATTGGCTGTCGATAACTTTATTAATGAGTCAAAACACCAACTGGGGACAGGCTTCCTTTAGTCCTACTGTGGGACACTGCAAACAAGTTTTTGGGTAACATAATTAACATGAGAACACACATCACTACACTTCTATTGGTTGACTCATTCCAATACCAAAGTATTGTTAGAAGGTAATGTTACCTCATTGATCCAGATAGAAAAAAAAAAGTCTAGAACAGCACTTGCTCATGGTAGTGATGAGGAAGGCTTGTGACATGAATACACAAAATGTTAAATTGCGTGACAAATTATTGCAAGGCTTTTCTGGATGTGGATTCCATTCCATGGGTTGAAAGTCTAGTAGAAAGCCAGACTTAAGTGCCGTTTTGAGTTTCTTAAAAATTCAAGCTACATTTTCAAGACCTTTTCTGTGTTTTAAGTATTGGGATCATGGCAAAAGCTCAAATTCAAAATGCATTTTATAGGAGAATTTTCCACTAAATTGTAAAAATCCCTGTGTGTTTTAAGAAAAATTCAACCCATATGTTTCAATATTTAATTTACACGTAACCATATAATAGTTGTTTTCTAAAAGTCTGAAGTATTTTAGTAGATCTTTGGTTATGTTTCTTCAGTTTTGCCTTAAGAAGTAGGAAGCCCTGCTTAAACCAAACTCACTAAAGAAACTCACTGGTGGGAACATGCAGGCTGAGAAAGAGCTAACAATTCCTGGTGTCCTGGCTGGATTCTCATGAGCAACCCTTTGACCTCCTCTCCCTGCCACCAGGAAAGTGGGTCTCCATTAGGTGGTATGGACACTCCTTGTGAGCCTAACGATCAGTTTTTCCCTCAGTTTCTTGAAGGGTTGGACCCAGTAGCCGTGACAATAGCTACTCATGTGGCCTTGCTTTCTTCTGATGTTGAGAGGAGACTCCTTTCTAAACATGAAGTTCCTTCTGCACCTTGGGGAGAGCCCTGCTCCTGAGGATGCTTCTACAAGGAATCTGCTCCTGAGACAGGGCTACCTCACTGTAAATTAGGACTTAATTAAATATTTGGGCAAGAAAGGGAACATAATTAATATGCTTTCCAGATATTTCTATACAAATATCTGAACAACACTCCAGGCTCTCACTTGGTAACAGCAAGTTGTTTTCATCACAAATAGTAGAGGGTTTGAGCCAAACAATATTATTTTTAAGTAAAGTTTGTGTCAATACAGACATTATTGTTCTTGCACGCTGGCCTCACCCACATATAACATTCACCTCTGAGATGAATTCTCTGTCCAGTCTCTGTGGAAGAGGAAGCCCGCTTCCATTCCTGACCAGAGAGAGACTTTTCTTTCCTTCCCATCTTGCCGGGCATCTCTTTCTTAAAGCAAAGACAGAAGGCGGCCCAGAACAGTGGCTTTTCCTGAAGCTCGGGAGGGGGGGGGGGCTTGCTAATTGTAGTTTTATTTCCGTTCCTGTGAACACACTCAGGCCTCCATCTGTGCGATGTGAATGCTTTCTTTCCATTGCAGGTGAGTTGGTTTTCTCTTTGAGAACACTGAAACTAAGCAGATCCCAGCACATACTAGAGACAGCCAATCAAATGCACAGACATTTTTTTCCTGAAAAACACAAATGCAGCCTTCTCATAGATGATGCAGTATTCCTGAACACAATAGGTTGTGCAGTAAATGTTGCCTAGGTAATCCAACTCCTGGAGTCTAGTGATGCTCTTAACTGTTGATTATTCTCAAGCCTAATCCTCCAGGCCAACTCCTTTGAGATTGTAAAAAACTCATGTGTGACCTTTTGACCCTTAGCTTCCCTGTTAATTTTGCAAAGCAGGGTTTGTGATCCGGTGGGCAAGTGCTGGAGAAATGACCTCCTCTTTGTTAAAAATCTTAATGATAAAAATCCTCCCAACTCATGTATTGTGTGCAGAACGCTACAATGTTGCAAAGCTAAGAGAACGCAGCCTCTCTTGTTTCTGACCAGTTTAAGGGGGCCTGCAGCTGGTGTCAAATGAAGTCATGGTCATCACCAGCTCGTGTTGGCTGGAAAACTGCGGAGAACACTTGACTTCTATTCTAATGTGGTGTTGTTGAAGGGAGGACTTTGGAGAGTTCCACCCACAGTGTTGCGCTGTGGAAACAACCTAGTCTCCAACAACAAAAGATAATGTAAGCCATGCTCATGTGTAATGTTTTCAGCAGTAAAGAAAAACTGAAGTTATGGGGGGAGTTTGGTAGAAAAATAGATAATCGTATTAAGTGAATTAAGCCAGTCCTATAAAAACAAATACGTGGGTTTTTTGTTTTGTTTTGTTTTGTGGGTCCAGGACTTTTACAATCACATAAAATCATGTGTGCAGACATAAAATGAAGAGCAATTGTCTTGAAGAACAAAGGGGACAAATGATGAGGGGAAATGACAGCAAAGGGGGAGTGGGAGAGGCTCACAGGGGGCACATACATCGTACAGTGTACCCATACTGAAACTACCAATAAAGTCACTGCAAAAAGATGTGTTGTAGAATTACCTCTTTTTTCATGATAAGACACAGGGACCTGGAGAGGTGGGAAACAGGACTTAAGGGCATGTGATCTCTTTTTAATTTGAGCCACAAATGACTAAGAATGTGCACCTGTAAAATTCCCCCTCCCCTCAATCCCCATAACTAATTTCTCAACTTCTTATTGTGTTTGAGTTAACTGAAGTCAACTGAGAGGCATCCGCTGGTCATAAGCACTATATCCATCTGCAGGGGAAAGTATTAAATTAGTCAGGTGACAGGCAAGAACGGGAGCCATGCACCGTATACCCAGTGGCCTGAAATCTGAAAAAGAAAAAAAAACCCACGTATCAGTTCTTCTGGAGATCCTCGGCAAAGACAAGAGGAGGGCAGAGGGGGAAGTGTTCAGGTTGCAATTCTGGGCAGAGTCTTTTCTACCCTAAACCCAACACTCTGAGAACTGAAATTTGGCCCCTTTACGAGATTAGGCTTCCCAAATTAGCTGTCTTTGGTGACAGCAAAAATACCTGCCTGTCCCCTTAAGCAAGACTCTCCCACCTGAGGAGAAAC
Source organism: Grammomys surdaster (assembly GCF_004785775.1). NCBI lineage: Eukaryota > Metazoa > Chordata > Mammalia > Rodentia > Muridae > Grammomys > Grammomys surdaster. The sequence goes on along the minus strand of NW_021604564.1, from coordinate 19,476,811 downwards.
CAGAGGCATGGCCCAAGCCCAGAACAGGTGTTTAACAGGATGCAGAAAAGCAGCAGGCTTCCACATGCAGCACCTCTGAGCACATCGCTGGAGGGATTTGGCTGCCTGAGAGGCCTTGATGACTATGGGGCTAATTTAAAACCAGCTTCTGTAATGTTGGTACAGGAACCAACAGGGGCATATTTGTTGGCTCCTGTGAAAATCCCAAGTCTTGTTATATCTTGAGAAAGTGGGCAACTTTTGATGCAGTCAAAACTTGTAAGGAGAAGTGAATTTTAAGTTCCTGGCTATCGTTGAGATATTTCTGCATAGAGGAGAACTATTCTTGTTACCTTTAAGGAAAACTGCACCTAAATGGAAATTCTATTAGAGTTGATCCAAATAATATGTAGATTGTAGGAAATGCTTTCCCATGGGACTTACTTCACACACTTAGTACCTACATCGTATAAGGCATCATACAGAGGAGAAAGGCGAAGCAGGATGAAGAAATGAGTTTACGTCTGTTTTGCTGAAAACTTTATTCTGGGAAAATGCATACTGACTCATTAGAAATGGGGTTTGTCAAGAAATCATAGGAAAGAAACTACAGTGCTCTCCTGATTCAGTCTGAATCAGAACACTCCCTCCTTGCAGGCCCTGGCTACTTTCCTTTTCCTACTTAGTACCACACAGAAGACCATGTTTGATCGGTTATTTGTGGAGTCCTGGGATCCAAGAGGTAGGTGTGGTATGGTATCCACATATCCAGGAGCCCCAACCCCTGCCTAGCATAGGTAGCTTCTTGATACAGTTGTTTCTCTTCCAGGCTAGGAAAAAAAAGGCATAAGCAATATATTTATATTTTAACTTTAAGAAAACAACAACATAAAAATTCTGAGCTGGGCTCAGTGTTGTCTATTGATAACCCCAGTACTCAGGAGGCTGACGTAAGTGATTCTGCAGCCTCTGTGCTGCATAGTAAGACCCTGCCTCAACCAAACATAGTGAGACTCGCTCTCAAACAAACAACAATAAGGTCAATCTTGCATTGCAGGGGTATTACAGGATCCAGAAGACAGTTTTCTCAGGGCAAAGCTCATGCAGTGCTGTAGGGATGTGCCTAGCCAAGACATTTGCTCTGGTTCTGGAAACTCAACAGCATACTATACAGTACTGAGGAGGACTGCATTCAAGCTCTTCCCCAGGGAGTAAAAGGAATATGAAGTTTTTAATTGGTGAATATTAATCTAAATGAAAAAATATAAAACTTTCCTTTTCACTTGACAATTACAATTGTGTGAATAAGTATCATAAAATGTATCTCTTTACTTACATTTCTAAAAATGATTTTATTTTACTTTTTTTTTAGTGTCATCTTTTTTAAAAAAAATCAAATCATAATTTTTACTTATTCACACAGGGGTTATAAACACAAAAAGGCAGGACGTGGGAAAGGGGATGACACCGGAGTGTGGGTGTTCAGGGGGAGTACAGATATCTTTCAGAATATGGTATCGGCTGGGTGAAGGTTAAGGGGACAGGTCGCTATGACTCTGCCTGTGATTCACTTGTCCTTGTCTAAGTTGGTATTATCTGCCAAGGCTACCTATTTACAAGGTCTATGACTACTCAGGCTGGTAAATTTCCACAAAAGCTGCCTGTTTATAATAGCTTATAGCCATCTGTTTCAATGTTTTTCCACTGAGACCCAAGACTTGGTGTTAGTATACATGTATGACAGGCCTATTGCTGATTTTAGGCCTATGGCTGATTTTAGGCCTTCAGTGTATAAGCAGGGCTGCCTCTGACATCTCCTCCCTTCTCTAAGTATAGAAGGGTTGTGGCAATTCTAATCTTGCGAAGGCGGGGATAAAGGCCTGACCTCCAGTAATTGAAGGGGACCTTGTAATGGCTCCAGTCCTCCTGTTGTTGTCCAGTGAGGCATGAGGGCCATACTCATCCTGATGTCTTTTTCCTGGAGAGGGGATACTTTTGAAATCAACCCCTATGCAGTCAGACTTGTCCCTCAGGAAACCCAGAGAGATATTTTTATCTTTTATTTATATTCCCTTGCAGTGCTTAGCCTCATAGCCTAAGCAAGAATTCAGATTGCCAGTCAGAGAGAGTTCTGGGTGGCCCCCTTCTGCTTGGTCTAGGGGCGGAAGTCCCCTCTTTTAGGTTGGGTGGAGATGGGTCTTGAGAACACCCTGTATAAAGTAACAATCTCATCTTGAGTCTCATGGTCCTCCATAGCTATCTTATGATAATGTATCTGAATAGGTTTTGCTACCAAATATCTGTTGTTTCACAAAGTCAGTCTATTTAAGGCCCAGGGACCAAAAGAAATAAGCAAAAATAACCCAATTAATGGTCCCAAGATGGGCAGAAGTAGGGTTGACAACCATGGAGAGGTTGAAAGCCAATTCTTGTACCAGTTCTCATCTTTCTCTTTCTCTGTCTTTTCTCAGGGCCTTCTCTGACCTTTTTCATGCTCTCTTTAACCATCCATGTCTTGTCTATGTAAAGGCAACATTGTTCTTTAAGGGCCGTACACAGTCAAGAGCTGTACACAGTCTTTTCTATTGTAAAAGAGTAAATCAAGTTCAATAAAGTCCTTTGAAATTTTTAGAGGTCTCTTCAGACAGCGAAACGAGGGATTTCTTCAGATTAGTGATGTCAATCTCTAGCTGTTTGATTTATTTTACTTTTAATTATGTGTATCTCTGTATGTCTATGTTGGGGAGTGTGCACATGAGTGTAGTTACCTGTAGAGTCCAAATGAGGGCATCAGATACCCTGGATCTGGAGTTACAGTGGTTATGAGCCTCCTGGCAGGTGCTAGGAAACTTACATAGAACGTCTATAAGAGCACCACCATGTATTCTTTACCGGTAAGCCATCCTTCTAGCCCTATCTTTATTTAATATGTTTTTTTTCCTGCAGCACTATAATAAAATAACATGGAATAAGAGCATGGGACTCTTTTGGCATAAGTGGTGTTTCATGGAGACACATAACATGCTAGATCTGGATGCTAGTTAACATCTAGGGCCAAGCCACACGGACGTTGAACAGTCTCACGAGTTCACAGAATGTGTTCACACAGAGTGAAGACTTTCAAAGTGGATGGCAGGAAGCACTTTATTATCTTACTTGACATACAAGGCCCTGATAAGTAGATTGTAGTCAGTAACAGGAGTTGTGAGAAACTTCTAGTAAGCAGACACTAATGTCTGTAAATATGGAGCCCACTTGCAGCTCCTCTCTGCCTCCACAGAGCCGCTTTGAACAATAACATTGGAGCTCAGTTAGTAAAAAGAAATTTCACAACCCCTCATAACTCATATTTTATCCCTCAAACTCTTGCTGTATGCTGTGTGTTCTTTCTGGTAAGAATCCCTATACATTTAATATTTGTGATTAACTTTAAAATATAGTTCTGCTTGTTACAGTTCTGCTTGTGTTGGGGAAGAGGCTCCTATATTTCTTTGTGAGTTATACCTCAAGGAAACCTAGATGTTGGGGCCACGGCCATAATAACAAAGGCTCAGGAGTCCACCTGGTAATTTCTTACCATACACATAAAACAAACAGATAGAAGAAAGGTTCTAGCACAGCTGGGTAGAGCCATGGGGTAAGTTGGAAGCAGAGGTTGCTAATCTAGCCTGGACTCATCATGTGCTGGCCCGTGGATCCATCTCACTGTTCCACAGCCTTGCTCTCTCCTGTGAGGCCAGGGAAATGGTTCCCGTGTTTTTTTTTTTTTTTTTTGTTTTTTTTTTTGTTTTTTTCTTGTTTTTTTCGAGACAGGGTTTCTCTGTATAGCCCGGGCTGTCCTGGAACTCACTCTGTAGACCAGGCTGGCCTCGAACTCAGAAATCCGCCTGCCTCTGCCTCCCGAGTGCTGGGATTAAAGGCGTGCGCCACCACCGCCCGGCGTGGTTCCCGTGTTTTTTAAAAAACTGTTTACTTGTTGCTAGGCACAGCTTTCTTCTGGGCCTGTTCTGGCAAAAAGATCCTGGGTACGTTGACATGGTGGGCATTAGTAGCCAGGATTGGATAAATCTGGGGAACTGGCCTGGGATCCGGCCAGAACCAGGTCAGATAAGTATAAATGAAGTTCAATCAAGAAATGGAGGGCACGATCCTGTGTGCTGGCCAGGTAAAGAATGGTGGTCTGTTTCTTCAATAATCTTTTATTTTCCACACATTTATATTCCTGGTCAAAAGAGACTCAGTGTCCACCTCCACGACTGTTTCAGGGTTATTTATATCCTGATCTTCCTTTTCTCCACCAACTGACTGCTTTCTGCTCTCCTCATGCTCTTCTGCTGGCCAAGTAGAGGCCAGGTGACAGCCTGGATCATCACCAAGGGTTATTACTGTAAAGTAACACAAACCTGTGCTTACCATCTGTAGGAAAGAAAATATCCAATTCATTGGCAAGTCAGGAATTTTAAATGACTTCCAAATAACCATGCAAAAGAAAATATCGTAATGTTATTTAGTCTTACTAAGTGCAAACTTACTTTTACTAAACAGGACTCTTGTCTTCTGACTCCTGTGAAAATATTGGCAACAGATTCTCCTTTCTAATGCAGTATCTGGGGGCTGCAGGATCACTGGTGAAGATATATGCAGGGACCAACTTAAGTCAGTCTGTAAACATAAGGTCTTTACCAGGCATGTCTTTGAAATTCCAGATGGAAGCATATTCTGGAGCGTCACATGGATAAAGCCAAGCACCTTGCTGTCTGACCACAGTCCTCCTGTTGTCATGGTTTATGATTTTATTATACGAATCAAAACTATTCTTCAGCACAGTGTTTACATTACCAGCCTGAGCAATAAGCTATACATCATTCTCTTGAGAGTAGAATACATTCTTAGCATAAGAATTGTGTGGACCTAAGGAGGAACCAGGAAAGTGCTATAAGAACCTCTGCCTATCCGTGAGGTCATTTATACATACACATTCCTGCCAAACATTTCACCTGTGCCTTTGGTTTTTTTCACCCCTCCCCCTAGAAATCCTGTCCATAATGATACGATTTTGGCCTTTGTGATGCCGAACAGCAGAGATGTCCCTTCCCCAGGCCTTTTCACAGTTTGTCTAATCCTCTGTCGCCCTTCCGATTGCAGGCTAGTTGCTGTCCGTGTCCACAAGAGATGAGCGGCAACACCATTATAGGATTCACTAACAAAAGACTTCCACGATCATTTTCTAGCATCTTGGAGATTGACAAGGTCCCCTCCTGTTTCCCAAGCCCATTTCCCCCTGTATTCCTGGTGATTTCTTTTCTTATACACCAGAAAGAAAGCACCTCGCTGAGTGGTGACCTCTCACCACACGGATACCTGCTAGAAACAACAAGCATCACGTGTTAAAACTGCCCCTTGATGTGTTGGGATTGGTGTGATGGGCCCTGTTTGATATACTGAGCTGCTTAGAGCTGCCTTTAAAAAAAATCAATCCATATTAAAAATAAAAGTTCCTTTTGAAAATTACTGTTCCAATTTCTTTGGGGGGGGGTGCCACAAGCCAGCTGAAAATGCTGGAGAGAGTCCTAATGAAGCCACCAGGACCCTGACAGGCTGGGGAAAGAGGGAAGGCCCTGAATGATTACAACACTTGGCAGGTTTCAGTTGATGGCTCACTTTACCAATGATGCCTGGTTTGTTCTCTGGTTGAGAAGCTTGCAAAGTTTCCAAAGATTTCCATGGTGGCAGTTTTTAATCTTCTGTACAGTGTCTTTCATATATATATATATATATATATATATGTATATATATATATATATATATGCAGTACACACACATGTACACACACACAGTTTTAGGAATGCGTGGGGAATAATAGCCTATGTGTTTATTAATGGCTGTCTACTCATTTATGTTATCCACAATCCACTGAAATTTTACCCTCTTTCCTTTCTAATATCAGATTTCCTGCTTCATTATTCATTTGATAAATAATATTTGCCAAAATAAATAATTTGAAGGAAAAATACACTTTTAGAAAAGAGTTCATAAAAAAATAGAATCGAAGGAATGCTTTTTTCGTAAATAACATTTTCTATTTCTATTCCTACTTCCATATGTCTCTTAAATACCAAGTTTTTACCATATGCATGTAGGTAATGCACGCGAATACACATTCTCTATCACGTGCACATGTACTTTGTTCAGTTTTCTTGAAAAGAATATTTGATAAAGTCCTTGACATGACTGGGCTCAAACACTGGAGGCCAGGTGTGGTGGCTCATACTTTGTTGATGAGTGACTCGGGCACGAAGCCAACTGAGGAAGGCGAGCGGATGGTGAACAGCTGTGTTGGTTTAGTGGCCTGTGAAGGGGTCGGAGTAAGGCTGGAGCAATGTTCCTACAACAGATAAGCCGCGGCTTGGTTTTTCTTTCACAACTCAGGTAATATATGAGCATGTGAACAGCTCTCCTCAAGCAGACTCAATGGATTAAGATGAGTTGGGGCAAGGGTGTGAAGAATGGAGTCTTTGCCTGAATGAAGCAATGCTCCTATCAGTCTAAAGAATTAGGTTTTAAAAAATAAACAGCCTAATCATCACCCAGAGGTTGGTTAACTGTCGCCCAGATTTATGTCAGGACTTAGGGATGATCAAGCTTCCACTCTTAAAACAGGCCCAAGGCCTCCCTGACACTAAAGCCCAGTGCTGATGCTAGTTCAGCTCCTCCTGGTTCAATCATGAGCTGTCTGTCTCCCTGTATCCTCTGCTATGTGGGAGCCCTTGTCACATTTTTCCTGCATCGAAACCCTGCTGTGAGCCCTTCCCAGGCATGACATGGTGAAAAGCTTGCACTGTGGACCCAGTGGCTCCTCTGTGTATTAGCTGCATGACATGAGTTCCTTCAAACTCTGTAGACCCAAGAAGGATGCCAAGTACTTCCATTTTAATTGAGATTCCATGATACTATTAGCTGCCATTTATCATGAGTTTGTAATCTGTCAGACAACAGAATCCTCAAAATAGTCAAAGGTGGACATTTTAATGCCTGATTTTTCTCAAATAAGAAAACCAAGGCTCAGAGAGATTAACATTAACTTAGATCACCAATCTGAAAATGGACAGAGACGAGATTTAAATCCAGAGGGCATTTGTTTTTAATAATTTTACAGCCAACCCTTTTCTGCCCTCTGCCCCATTATCCTTGCATCTTGTAGATTTTAGTGAGAATTCCAGACTACGGATGTAAGTTACTCAGGACATAATAGACATTTGCTACAGTTTCACTTTTTTTTCTGGCTTTCCCCTATCATGCATCTATCACCAGTGATAGCTGTACATGCTCTGTGGTTGATGCACACGAATCTCTTTTATTCCCAGATGGATGCTTCTGCTCCTAGACTAAGGGTGAGGCAGTTTGTGAGGTGTAACTATGGGAAGACTCTCCCCCCCCCCCAATTCTCCTGCTCTTTCTTAAGCAAAGATCCACCCATACGTAGTCAGTGGGATGCTTAGACATGCAAGGGTTCCCTACACAGATCATTTATATTCATTCAAAATCTTAAAATACCCAGAATGGGGTTGGGAGCTACTTTAGGCAATAAGCATATAAAGTAAATAGGAGGGAAAAAATCTCCCTTCCATCTGATGTTCCATTGCAGACTCTGAGACAGCAGTTATCCATCATATGTGACTCCTGAGTTCTTGGATAATCTGCTAAGAATGCATTGAAACGTAAGATGTACACTAGATTGTCAAGAATTGATATATAGAAATAGTGTGGCATGCCTCCCACTATTAATCCTTTCATGACTGCATATAGAAACATGAACATTTTGTTTATATTAAAGGAAATATACCAATAAAATTAATTTCACCCATTTCTCTGAATGTGACGCCACATATGGTTGACACTGTGGCGTCTCTTCTGTTTAGGAGGATGGGTAAAAGTCATTGCTTGTATGGATTTCTTTTTACACAAATTGAATCATATTGCTAATAGCTGGGTTGTGGCTGGTGTAGATTGAAGACCTAGGTGGTGACAGCACCAAGCCTTGGTCACTTTCTGACACTGTGACACAAGACCAGATGTGCCACCTATATGCAAACATTTCTTTTGATTCTGCAGGTTAGGAGTATAGGTGAGTGCTGGGATGGCAAAGACTCTCTGTGTTCACCTGTGCTGGAGAGAATCATGCAACCACGGCGCAGGGAGTGTGGTTTCTACCACAAAGCTGTTCTTACCACTCCTGTATGGAGGCCTGACTTTGACACCTCTTAAACATCCCATCTCCCACAAGGTCGCTGTGGTGGCCGCATGTTGGAGAAACACCCATCATGTCAAGCCACAGAGTGGAATAAGGTGCCAAGATTCTCTTTTTCGTTTTTCTTTATTCCCCCTCTGAATTTAGCACTTGCTCATGATCACACACAGCAAGGACATCTGTCGTTTCTCGGCGATATTCACAACACACACCCGTGGCCATTTTTTCCATGGTACTGCTGTCATCTCTGAATAAGCTACAAAACAGGGTGCAGAACTCACACTACCGGCCATGACGGAAATAGGATTTAAGCCAATCTCCATGCTTTCAGACAAGTCGGAGTTTTCTTTTCTTTGAGATGGCTTGTGCTTGGTTGTCAGTTTGGTTTCAAAATTTTAGGTTTAAGAACTCTTCCAGTCTCAGACTTGGGGTATGGGAACTACAGACACATGGTATCCTAACTGACTTCAGCCACTTGTTAATTACTGTTCCAGAAGGTCCTCACATGTCCATTCATATTTAATTTGTTGGGGATTGAATATAGGATGTCATGTGTGCTAAGCATGTACCGTACCACCGAGCTATGCCTCCAGTATGACTAGATGTTTGGATTTAGCATACATTTCTTAATGGCTAAAACTTAGGCCCACTCATGTTTTTTTTTTTTAATCAATAACGCACTGAATACAGCTACTTGTACCACCCTCCTATAGCCATGATTATCAAAATAAGAACATTTGAAAATGTCAACACTTTGAATAAATGTAGCTTATTTTAAAGAAATCCTCCCTTCATGGCCTGTGTTCTTCAACTTTCGCCAGGCAGGTAGGTATGAAAGCTGGGACTGAGAAGGGCACTGGGCTGGGCCTGGTGTTAGGAATCTGTGTGGGTGTGACGGCAAAAGAAAACCAGTCAGTGTCAAGTCAGTAGCCCAGTTCTGACCAGGCTTGGATTTCTGGATTGCTTTAGAGGTGCTCACTGCACTGCAAACAAAACAACAAACATGAGCCACCTATGCCATCCTTACCTTGCATAGTGCAACATCCCCCATGACAAGGCGCTCATCCCTCTGAATGTTTGTGCTGGCTTACTGCTCTCTTTATTGCTGAACCTGGAATGTAAAGCAGCATCCATGCTTATTCATCATCTGGGGGTCCTTGGCCTCCAGTGAGCTGGCTCTAATGAGCTCCCTTCACATGCTGGAGCAAGCTGATAGGTGAGGCATGTTGCTGTGACCATCATTGCAAATGAAGACCATATATATGGTACATGTAAGGTTGGTATCTTCTTTCTCTGGTCTTCTCCACCAGGCAAATAATGCTAAGTTTTTTTTTTGCAAATGCAGTCTCCCCGATGGATGGGTGCTTGGTGGATTGAAGAGTTTACTAGACAGAGCAGGATTACCTCAGGTTGGCACACACTTTGCCAGACATGTGCTGTACCACATGCCACTCCTGTTTCATGACCATTAAATGACAAGAGTCTTTAAAGAGTTTTTTATGACAAATGTTGTCATCCAGCTTAGTACTACTGTTGTTTTTGTACTGAATTTGGATCTGCACCTATTGACTTTGAACTCAGTTAAACAGCAAGAGCAATACAGGTTAAATATCACACAGTCCCCAGAGCATTTCAAAGATGACTCACAAGAAAAATCGAGGATTCTGATGAAAAGATGCCTAGGGTTAACTGGAGATGCTGTCTGTGCTGCTGAATGCTTCTTAGACCGTGGGTCAGAGCTGTGTGTCAGAACAGAAATTAAACTCCTCATTGTTGCCTTTATTGTTTTATATTTTATTTGTAAAGAAATATTTTAAACAGTTGATTTCTTTAAGCAGGTGATTCCCCTTAAGGCAAACAGACTATTATAATAAATCGTGGAAGATATCAACATTTAAATCTATCCTCGTTGAGAAAATTAAGCCGCCGCTCCCCGTTTTTCCATAACTGTTTTTTAATTGATAAAGGAAAGTTTCCTTTCATCCTGAGGTTTCTAACCTTCCTCAGCCTTTTGTGTATTCCCCCCAATCAAAAGGTTTTGATTATTTAAAGAAATGACACCCACTGCTTCCCCCTTACAGATCATTTTGTCGCTGCTTTCAAAGCATTTTCACAGGATGGGGGGCCGAGATTTACCCCAACAAAAGCCAGGCTAGCTCTCGCTTTTGTTACCTCTGCCTAGAAGCAATTTATAACTTTCTCTTCGGTGCCCAGTGAATTGGTTATACTGGATCCAAGAGCAGCTGTGGGGGGCCTGGGTTGTTTTCACAGGATCTTTCTAGAAAGGGAGGCAGCACAAAAATTCTCACAGCTCAGAACAGCACAGAGGAAAACTTTCCTTTTCAATCTCGGCTGATTTCCGTTTGCTACTTAATCTTGTCAATTATTTCCCACTGCTCAGATGCTACCCTGAGTTATCTGGGGCCGGGGAACAGGTTAGTGGGGGACACAGGAAAACGAAGTGAGGGACAAGAACACGGCTCTGAAGGGAGAAGAAACTTCTCATTTTAGTCCCAAGAGATGATTGTTAGAAACTTAGAAATTAAAACTGAAAATAATGACTTAGAGACAAAGCAAAAACTCATGTTACTGGTGGAGAAACATAATTGGAAGGTGGCAATTCATTTTTTTTTCTGTTTCATAAAAAAAAAAAGAAAAAAAACAAAACAAACCAAGTCACAATTACCTCTCTTTGTAAACATTCTAAACAAAAAGCTTATGGAGTGAGAGTTTCCTGGTGTCTTCCATTCCTTTTATTAAAGGAAGTGAGACATGTCATGTTATTGTCTTTAAACAATAATTTCTTTATTCTTTTAGATAGTGTCTCATGTAGCTCTCAGGTTAGCCTAGAACTCTCGATGTAGCGAAGGATCTCCCTGAACTTCGAATCCTTCTGCCTGGACTTCCTGAGCAGACCCGAGCTTCATCCGTGCCAGATAAGCACCACCAACTGAGCCAGGACCTTTTTTTCTATTATGTTAAATACACGTGTATAATACAAATACAGATTATGTTATTTTTCCATAATGGCTCCCATATTGTATAAGCTACACTTTCATTTTATGGGTGTCTGAGGACTTCTCACACATTAATACAGGCAGATCTACGATGTCGTGTCTAATAGCACACATTGTTCCGTAATGTGGACATACCAGGAAGTACCCAGTCTGTATACACGTGGATATCTGCAGGAGAGTTTCTTAGAATTGGAATAACTGTTCTCATTCACTCACAACAAATATTGGCATTCTGCAATGTTCCCTAATAAATGCGCTGGGGTCCAGGGTCCATTACTCAAGAAGACGTGGGAAGTTCTCTGTGAAACTCCACGTTCCTGGGTAAAACACTTGAGAAGCATTCTCCTACTCTTTAATGTGATCCGTGAAATGTTGTTCGCCTTCAGCTCACCCTTTGGCTGCTTTTCTCATGGTTGTGTGTGTGTATGTATGTATGTATGTATGTATGTATGTATGTATATGGTATTATGTATTTTCTACAAGGTAGAAGGGCATTTCCACAAGGCAGTATGAAAGGATGATACCAGAGCTTTATTTGCACATAAGAGATTCATTAACTATATGACCTCAGTGTCCTGTGTGCACTCAGAGTCATTGTGGTGAAAACTTTTGCTCCTCAGAGTGTGACTCTGTGGACCAGAGACATCTCATTGCAGAGGGCTCACTAGTACTTCCTCTCTGACACTCGTAACTGACACGTGTATCCCATTAGCTCCCCAGGAAACACACTTGCGTGTGAAAGGGTGAACAGCACTGAGGTAATTCTCAACCCAGCTCTACTTCAGGATCATAGCGTAGGTTTGTGTGGGTGTGTGCATGTGCATGTCCATGTTCATGTGTTCACATGCATATAGAGAGAGGCCAGAAGCCAATCTCAGGTGTTGTTACTTAGAATCTAACGACCTTGTTCTTTGTAGTAGGGTCTCATTCTGGAACCTGGAACTTACCAGTGAGGCTAGGTTGGCTGGACTGTGAACTCCAGAATCCTCTTCTCTGCCTCAATGGTGTTGTATAAACTGGGATGACAAACATATACTACCGCTTTCTTGTTCAAATGGGTACTCAGGACCAAACTCAGGACCCGGAGTTTGCCCAGTAAGCAGTTTACCATTTGAGCTATCTTCTGGCTCCGGCCATCTTCAGAATTTTAATTATTCACATATTAAATGAATGCAAGGTTCACTTCCCAGCAACTGTGGTTCTACTGCTTTTGGTGGGGGAGGGACCAGGCAGGGCATAGTTCTTATTGTTATTTACCTCCTAAACCATTCCTAGTGAAGAAGCTGGAGAAATACATCCCAACACAGGCCCTGTTCTCAATGCTGGCTACATTAAGTGTTAATCAGTAACAGTTCAGTGCCTACCACTGTGTTGGACCCTGTCTCCAGCCCCCAACCCTCCCCATGCAGCAGTCTCCAGTGACTCCCCAGAATGCCTGTGGCCAGAGCCCAGAAAGAAAAGGGACTCGACTAAGGTAAACTCATGTCACCAGCATGGCACCTCAGAGCCAAAAGTCAGTGATGTGTCTGTCTCACTTCTCTGCCTTCTATCAAATAAGACCTCAATTCCACACAGTCAAATCCCACACAAGGTTTTCCAGCTTCACCCTTTACATGTATGTGTCTCTACTCTCTTTCAAGCAGACACCTACTAAGAGGCAGCCCTTAAAATATGCCTTTCTGGGAAGCCTGCCTTTTCATTTCTTGATTCTAAAGAAGACCCTAGCTCAGGAAATATAAATGAAATCCCAGGCAGCTCCACATATGCACATGAAACTTGCAAATTTTCCTCTGGGTCTTGCCTTTTAAAGAAAAGTTTTCTCTGGGCTGGTAGGTATACTCTCCCCAGCGACAGTTCTTTGCAATTGGAGATCAGCCCCTGCTCCATGCAGGTGAGAATGTTTGCTGAGGCAAGCTGGTAATCCCAGGTGGAGAGGCAAGTGCTTAGAGCTCTGGTAGGGAGGGAGGGTCTCGGTGCCTTTCTTTGGAATGCGATATTATCACTAGATTAAGAAGCTAGACACCTGGTGAGGAAATATTAGCCTGATTCTGTCTGGGTGTTTTTGATGTCTTCCTGGATTATTGCTGGTTGGAGAGTTTTCCGTTCTAGTCAAGATTGCATGACCCTGAGCACCTCAGAAATGCAACTAAGAGAACAGAAGGAGGTAACCGTGGAAAAACATGTTTAATAAGACGAATCTCTAGATTGCTGGAGCTTTTTGGTGATTGTCACTATGTTTATGGTGATTGCATACGAGACCTTCACTTGCTGATGGAAACTTTATGGTGCTAGAGAAGCCATTGGTTATTTCATTTGGACTCAGTATTTCCTATAGGTCACACTGCCACAGAAAATGGCAAGCTACCATAGAGCCTCGAGGGTGGCTGTTGAAACCTCAAGAGCTAGTGTAATAGTAATAATAGAAACAAAACAAGCCCAGCAAAGAGAACAGTGTGTTATTCTCAGGTGGGGCTGATAGGGATGTGACTCTGGTTTGAGTTTAGTCATGCTTAAGTAGAGAAAGCAGGCTGAGGGTCCAGCCCAGAGGGAAACATGTTTGCAACCCAGGCACAAGGACCTGAGTTCCATTCCCCAGAACCCACAGAAAAAGCTGTGTGCAGTGGTACATATTTATAATCTTAGCAGTTGGAGAGGCAGAGATTAGTAGGTCCCCGGGATTCATTTGGCTGAACAGCCTAGCTCGGTCAATAAGTCTCAGGTTCCAGTAAAAGATGTGATGTCAAGAAAGCAACATGAACGATGCCTAAAAAACTGAAACCTGAAGCTGAGGTCTGACCACTACCATGAGCATGCATGTACCAGAGTACACAGGAATGTGTGCATGCACTCCCCACCTCCAACACACACACAAAGAAGGTAAAGCCGTAGGGACGGCTGAGGAGAGAACAGACGCCCACCCTCGGGTGCTTAGACCTGTCTCAGAAGATCCTGACCTTGAATCTTTTGGAGAGGTTACAAATGCCCCAGTGTCACTGTCTGTGACAAGTCACCTCTCAGGTAAAAACTTTGGCCCAGAGAAAAATAATTGGCTGATACTGTAAAAAGTCTTCTGTTTGTGCCTTACAACTTGACAATTTCTTTGAAGAATTGTTATTGAATCTTTTTCTTCAGGCCATGGACTGTCTCGTAGAAAAGTCAAAAGTCAAAGAAAAAGAAAGATGGAAAGAAATATAGATCATAAAGTTTCTAAGCTTACAAAAAACTCCATTGGCACTCACGGGCTTTTATTACCATGCCTCATTTGTACGTGATACACTGTAATCTTCCAGGAAAGTACAAGCTCTGCAGCCAAGCCTTCTCTGTGGCTTACTCTTTTGCTTCCCTTGTATACTTTTCTGCTGTCGTTTTGAGACAGGAAATTATCCTGTGACCAAGACTAACTTCAAACTCAGGATCCTCCTGCCTCAGCTTCCTGGTGCAACCAAGACAGACTTGTAGACTGCAACTGCTACATGGTGGCATTTTGGAGAAATACAGCTTGAGCTGGGTCTAGGATGCAGGCCTGTCATCCCAGCTACTCCTGTGTTGATGAAAGTTCAAGGCCTGCCTGGGCTACCTTGGGAATCCAAGATCAGCCTGGGTCTTGCCTGAAAATGTGCAAAGGAAGATGTGAGTGGAGCTCAGCAGCTGAACACTTACCTGGCATATGTAAATCTCTGGGGGTTAATACCCAAACCACAAAGAAAAGAACTGAAAAAGAAAGCTTACCTTGAACAGGTATTGCTTTTTTTTTTTTTTTTTTTTTTTACCATAACGTATACTGTCTATATGTTCTGTATGTTGAGTTGCACAGCTCTGGTTCATTGACTGGATTACTCATATGAATGTAAGCTGGCACAGCCATCCCATTTTTGAATGATGGATACATACACAGTTTGTGATTTTCAACCACAGCATTATTTGTTTTAATTTAAAGTCTTTTATGAATCTTTTTCTGGATAATTATAGAAGCTCCTATAGCCATGTACCAAAGACTGGAATTCTGAGTTGAATGGAAACAGACCTTCAGCAGACATAGTTATTACCGACATAGCAGGACTTTTTAATCTAAAAGATGTGCTCTGCAATTGTGAATTTCAGTGGTGACATTTTAAGCCTTTAAGTAAGCCTAGCTCTGCCATGTGGCTCTGCATTCCACAGCCTGCATCTGGGGCACATGCATCTCATCCAGCAGTGACACCTGGAAGTTAGGTGTGACACATTCTGTCTTTGAAACACAGAGCTTATGCTTGTCTTCTTTCTGTCCTGGTCTTTTACAGAAGTAAAAGTAAAACTTGCCACTGAGAATGTGCCTGCATGTGAAATTTGGTACCTATTCACAGACATGTGTCAGCCTCCAGTGTCATCCTCAGGCCCTCTACATTTCCGAGACAGGATCTCTCACTTGGACTGGAACGTGATGCTTGTGCTAGGTAGACAGGTAATGAGCTCCGGGCAGCCATGTGTCTTCATTTCCCCAGCACTGGGCTTATAAGCACATGCTCTGATTTCTGCATGGATTTGGGGAATAGCTTGTAGATCCTTTCACTGTGTAGCAAGCGTTTTACTAACTGAGCTATCTACTCAATCCCATTTTTTCTTTAAAAAAAAACACAAATAAATTGGAATTATAGAATAAGGGTTTGTAGATTAACTTTAAAATAAGGATGAGCTGAAAGCTTGCTTGAAAGAAATAACAACGCAAGTTGGAGGGCAGGGATGGTGGGAAAGTATTTTTCATCTAAAAATCTAAGTTTCTGTTCCATTATAGGAAGGACCTTGATATGACTATGTTAATGAATCAACAGGATTTCCTCTTTGGGCTCCTCTCCTGATACTTTTAGGTAGCTGGGTTCAAAAAAATAAAGCCATCAAGGAATTTTCTATTTAAAATAAAATGTTTTCATGCTACAGAGAACTCAAAGCCTCCCTTCATATAGTTAGTTAGTGATGTTTATCTCAAGGCTCCCAAGACATATTGTTAAGTTAAAGTAAGTTGAAATCACATTGTTTTAGTGACATCTTTAAATAAATTAACACTCTTAAATTAGACCCTAAAAGAGAAAGGAAAGAGCTGTGACCCTCAGCCAATATTCCTTTTTCCCAAGGGCTCTGTGGTTTTGTATCTCTTACACATCTAGATTACTTAGGTAAACAGACTAGAAGACACTTGGGCCTTGGGTACCACTTTGATGAAACTTTAAGCCCCATTTTGGTACAAAAAGTGGTCAACCTATCTGTGCATATATCTGTAATTCAAAGTAAATTTTTCCACCCACTCAAATAACATTATTTTTAATAACTTATTTATTTTTATTTTATGTGTGCTGGTCTGTGCAATGATGTCAGAACTGGCATTATAGATAATTGTGAGCTTCTATGTGGGTGCTGGGAAGTGATCCTAAGTCCTCTGAAAGAGTAGTTAATGCTTAGGCTCCTAACCACTGAGCGATCTCTCCAGCCCACATGGATTATATAGCTTGGTGCTACTGGGAGGTGTGGGGACTCTGTAGGCAGAGCCTGGTAGGAGGTCTATATCACTAATCACTAATTATTAATTACTAGGGGGAAGCCCTGAAGGAGATGTTGACTGTTTGCTCTCAGAGTCATTGATGTATCTTCTTAGAAGTTACATACTTCATCTTCTTACAGAGTCCTGAGGCTGGTAAACCACAGCTCCTCCACATAGAGTAGAATACCTGCCTGTGACTCTCAACTGATTCACTGAGGCACTGCTGTTTCCTGTGAGGAGTTCATGGTTCTGAAGTTCCTTCTTCCCTCAGAGGATACACTTTGAGACAGGAGTCATCAGCCTTTCCTATTTCTCCATTCTCTTCAGAAGTATGTTCTGTACATCTAGCATACACCATCACGATACATCACACGTGAACACTGCCTGAAACACTTCGGATTTAAGATGACTGCATGTTATAAACTGCGGGGCTTTTTACATACAAAGTTCTCTGCTCTTATAGAAACATAATAGTTGATTTATATAAAACAAAGGCTTTTACTATTTTCCTGGCATTCTTCAGCATATGAGTATTAAATTAGTACATCTTTGTATTGTATTATATTAGACTGTTTGGTTTTTTAACATTGCTGCTTTGAGATGTATTCAAAAGTCTTTAAATTAATTTGAGAATTGGGACAGAATTTCCAATAATTTCTGAAATGGCCCTAAATGTACCCCAGCTGTCTTTTACTAAATATTAGTGCAAAGTGGCATTCTTAGCATTGATGATTATCAAATAAAAATGCTGATTGATTCAGAAAAGTAGTGAAGGTGTTCTGCTGTCTACAGTATCAAATACTTAGCTGAGATTTAGTTCTTTGTGGGAAAATAAACAAGTACACCCATCTCATCAGTATTGAAATTAGATTTTCATTTTTGATAAATGGTAAAATTCCATATATATCAAAAAACTTTAAAATATGATTATTTAAGGTGTATTCTCTAAAAGTGTTTGACTTACATTCCTGTGGTAGATGCTTTTAACCTGGGCTTGTATAAGAAGAGATTCATGTGGGAAAGGTTGCAGTTGTATATCTGGAACAAATCCCTCAGTCTTCCGTTACCTCACCCTGCCTTGCCTTGGTTTTCCTGTGTGGACTGCCAATCCACTTATATGTCTCTAAGACTGTAGAGAAAAATTACACTGCACCTAAGTCTATTTGCACTGTGTAGAGACATTCCAGGAATGACTCTTGAAAACTCTTGTGTATACTCACTGAAGAATTCACAAGTGCTGGGAAAGACTTTTGACATTCAATAGGTAAGCAGGTGAAAACCTACCAGGTTCAAAAGCAATGTTCTTTGTAATCTATGTTTTTAATTCCATTGTCAGAATTCTGCATTTGTAAGCACCTTTGCCCACTTGAAACTTCAGTTAGTTATTGGTGTATATGACTGCCCCATAAAACAGAATTCACAAAATGATTTACTTCTTCCAAAACCCCATCCCAGATCAAGTATAGAACATGATGCCTAATCTTATCTTATTTCTAGAATTATACTAGGGGTCTGATAAAGCAGCTCACTGATTAAGAGCACCTGCTGCTTTTTAGAGTTTGGTTCCCTGAACGAATATGGTAACTCACAATTGTCTGTAATGCCTGCTCTGGAGAATCTGACTTTCTGTTCTCCCCTCTGAGAGCAGCAGGTATGCATCTTGCGCACATCAGTACTTGTAGGCAAACATTCACACATAAAAAGTAAAAATCAACAAATCATTAAAAGTATATTAATTTTAAGGAAAGAACTACTCCTTGAAATTGCAGAGTGATGCAGAGATTGGTTTGAGAATTGGAAAGAAGCCCACCCGATAGTGAAACCAAGTGAGCTAATCAGGGTCACAGACTTAGCTGCCCTAAGACAGACCCCCAAAATTGTCTGGCTCAACCCCTTCACTTTTCACATTAGTGAGCTTAACATGCCTACAACCCAATACCTTTCAAGGTAAGTGTCTACAATGTCATCCCAGGATGACCTTGTTCCTAGTTACAGGCACGACCAGTGCTTCATGTGCCTTTGTGATAACGTAAGGAAGGTTCTTAAATATACCCACACCCCATAGCTGTGGTGGCAGAATTGAATGTTCTGTAGCTCTTTGGAAACCTCACCATGGAAACAAAGGACTGGAGCCTTCAGATTGTGTTTCTACCCTCTTCCTCTAGAGCAGATAAATTGAGGCTCCTGCAGGCCTGGGTTCTGTCAGGTGAAACTTTAAATTTCTAAGGACTCATTCCTCCTGGCAGGACACTGAAAAGCGATTCCCTGCTAGTTGGGAATACAGTCTGTCCCAGTTCTCTCAGGCGCCCCTTTGAAAATCTTGATGGAGAGAAAAAAATCATTCCCAGCCTCCAGGACTCTTTGATGGTCTGAAGAAATGTTGCTTGTAGCTAACAGACAATTGCTGCTTAGAGAATCTGTCTGGGTGCTTAATACAGAGAATGAAGACGATGTGAAAAAATCAAGACATGTAATTTTTAGCTTAATGAAGAATATCCCTGTGACCAAACCATAATCATGCTAGAAAGTCAACTGTACTTCCCAGAAGCTGTGTAAACTGAGGATGTGGTGTTTGGTCCTAGAGACCTTAACAGTTGCTAGATAGTGACTAAAGGGGTGGGGGCGGGCAAGTAAGGGGCTTATTTCAGTCTTATTTTCAAGCTGACGCAGCGTATTTTAAGTGGCTGGTGTTTGGTTTCCTCTTCAGCAGCATCTGTCCGGTGCTCTGCCATGTGTCCTCAAACGCTTAGTAATTTAGTAGCAGGTTGGGAATGGCCGATATGTAAAACGAGACTCTGTTACTATAGGGACAATGACACCCCCCCCTTATTTTAAATTACCACGCTGGCAGAAGGTGACATTTTGCTCCAGGGATCAGGGGGGAAATGAAGTTATAAATTACATCATACATGTGAACTTGTTGAGTTCGCAAGTCCTCCAGAATCTATTCTTAGGATACTGGCTGATAGGGGAACTGATGGGTTCTAATCAACTCTGCATGAGATATGGTAATTCTACATTTGTTTGAAAGAAAAATCTGATGATTTTCATGACCAAGCGTACCTGCTTGTGTTCATCTCTACAGTGCTGGTTGGCTGGTTCTTTTTTCTCTTTTGACCCATGTTATTAGTTGTTGTTATCCATCCCCAGAGCTGAATGACATGCAAAGTATAAAACAAATCAACTCCAGACTTAAGGGTAGGCATATAACCTGGTTCTTTTCCCATGTTGCCTGCTTTGTATTGACCTTAAAGCACATCAGTAAGTGTGTCTCCAAGTTGTTTAAAGAAAGGGTTGCCCATAAAATCTAGGACAGCATCCAGATGAGCGTGCACCCATACTGTTCTTACAAAAGCCACCAGGACATCTTCACAGATACTACTTACAAATATTCTCTAGCTTTAAACATATTCAGGGTTGGGGTAGAAACTTCTGCCTATGAAATTCACACAGGACGTGACACCCACACTGGAGCCACATGTGCTGCCCCATGATTCATTTAGATCTTGAAAACGGGAGCATTGCTGCCTTTTCTGTTATGTGTTTGCTTTTGAACATGTCTGTGTTCCAGTTACAAATCAATGTTTGGTTCAGTCCCAGTGAGGACCAGTTAGAGTGTAACACAGGCCATGTAGCGTATTTCTTCCAGTACTAACGTACATTATAATTTGTCATTTCTGAATCAAATATTTTTAATTCAAGCATTTTTGAATCCTATAAGTGTTCAGGCGGACTGAGCCTCTGGAAGGCACATTAACTTTTAATTTTGGGAAAAGTTCAGCATTTTTTTCTGTCATTTATAAAAACCCTGATAAATAATATAAATATTATTTCCTGGATACTAATTGAGAAAGGGAGAAGAAATAAAATACACTGTAACTAGCTTTAAAACTGAGACAGTCCTTTGCAGCAATGGGTCTTGCTATTGAACTTCAATGTTTTTTGAAAAAGTTAGTTTTAGCTCAATATATATTTATTCTGAATAGTTTGAGTGAGGAGGGAGGTCTTGTCAACGTGGAGATGAGAGGAAACACTGAGTGGGCAGGAACAGTACCACAAGGTGTGGCACAGGATCAGATGTGTGCCTCTACTCCAGACTTTTTCCCTGCTCATCCCTCTCTTAGGAGGTCCTTCAGCCTTACCCTCTCTTTGAGGAGTCTTAGAATGCCTGTGCACCAGTGAGTTGAGAGTTCACTTCTAGGCACAAAATGTTCTTGGATAAAGCACAGAAGCAATCATGCCCCCGGCACACCGTCACATTTTTTAAGGGCTGCAATAAACTTGAGTAGTAACTTGTGCAATAAAATACCACCCAGGAGACAAGCTGCCACAGCTTTCCCACTAAACAGCCAGTTAATCATTGTTTCTGTACATGCCCATGTCCCCTTTTTAAAAGCATGGTTTCCTTGCCCTGTTGCTGAATGTTCTTGAGAGGAAGCTGAATGGGCACTGGCCAGAGCTAGGGACAGAAGGCTAAGCATCTCTGGGTTAGATAGCTATGTCACTGGATCGTGTTACATTTCCTGTAGGACCCACATCATAGATTGTGTTAAATCTCCTATAGGGTTAAACCCACACCACTAGGAGGACCTAGGGGAGGAAGGTGCACTAATGATGTTTCTTGTCACTGGGACAGGTACCTGATGGAAGCAAGTTAAGAAAGAAGAGGTTTATACAGTCCACCATGGTGGAAGTATTGTTTGTCATATCAGAAATACAGGCTACCATTGAGCAGAGCGCACAGAGCCAACCTGTGACCCTCAACTTCTTATCATCCTGATTCTGCCACTTGAGCCCCATGTCCACACGACTCCACAGCCTGCTAGCACATCACCATTATCTGGGCACCAAGCAAACATAGAAACTTGTTGAGGGTAGGACTGGGCCTTTCACACCCAAACCATAAAAGATGACACGTGATGATACAAGTACTATCCAAGCTTAATCATGCTTTTGAGAGAAATATCTATTATCAATACATCGTGAGCATGCCCAGTTTTCTGTAGAGGAGTGCTAGCACCTGCAGCTAGTTGCATCTTCTGCACTTTCAGGTAAAAAAAAAAAAAGTTGACTCTAACTTGCATGTCTGTGGGGCTATTTTCATATCCCTGGACCCACTCAGTTCATGACTAACTGTGAAGAGATGTGAGATATTCAGACCACAGCTCATCACCAGCCGCACCTGTAGAAGGTGACTCTGTGCATGTGAGCAGTGTCCTTTAAAACATAGATACTTAGGTTTGTATAAGACAGTCTGTTGCTATAGTTATAACTAAAAGATATGGCAGAATTGATATCTGGCCTTGCCCCACTGATAATAGAATCCTGCCAAGAATACCATGGTTTGGAGAACTGGGTTTAAATTAGAAACTTGGGCCCTGACTAGTATCTTCCACCGGCCAACGGCAGGATCGTTGGTGGGGCTCGTGATGAGGCCCAAGCTGTGCCTAAATTATTTGAACTACTTTTGCCTGTGTCTGTGTCTTGTCTCTGACAAGAGAAGATACTACCTTTAATCCGAATTGCTCAGCTGTTGGCAGTTTGGCATTGCCCCCTCTCAGAAATGAAGATATAAGACTTAAGGTATTTCTGAGGAATGTTAAATAATTGTTCGAATCAATCTGAGTTCTGCATAAACCTGCACACATTTGGGGAGTGAAAACAAAGGGCTATTCATGCTTCTCTTCCCTTGCCAGATGGGGTGTGTGTAAGCTTATTAGAATTTGCTTATATATCTTAGTATAGCGACTTAAGCCTTAAGAATATAACACCCTGAGATGCTTTCAATTTCAAGAGGGTTTTACTGGTCTTGTTTTCTTCTCAGGCTATGATGCAGTGTGAACAATATAGGTGGGCAAGTGATTCTTCCAGCCTTGTGCTCGGCACCAAGGGGGAATTAAAATACAAGGCTTACAGGTTGTACAGACTAATATAGCAACAAAGTGAACCAGCAGGAAGCGCCGAGTTGGCGTTCTCCTGGGTCAAGCTATCAGAGTGAATGGGTGCATCACTGTGGTCTGTTAATTTTAGCAAACAAAAGTAAGCTTTTTTTTTTTTAAAGGTAGAAAGACTGTTCTCAGAGTGAGTCAAATAAGCCATTTGCCAAGTCATCAAGCAAGAGGTGTCTCTGGGCAAGCAGACTGCAGGCACGGTCTGTGCTTCGTACGTGGGACATGCAGGCCCTAGCAGTAATGTAGCAACTGCCATAAAACACAGGCTCGCCTTTACCAGACAGAGCAAACTCACATGTTTCTTGTTGAATTGACTTCTGGGAACCTCCTGGCAATCTTAGTATTCAATATCAGAAACAATATCTCTGTAGCTTCCTTGCACAATAATGCCTCTCCCCAAGTTCTGATTCAGTAGTTAGTACCTTAAAATTCTGTAAAATTGTAAGTCCTCAAATGCTTCGTGAAAAAATAAGGTGAAAATGTGTCAAGTGCCATTGAAGTAACTTATTATGTGCTTCAAACTTAAGATTTAAAGAAAAATCTAGAAAGTTGGGCTGTTTGGATTGTACAGAGCTGTGAAACCAAAGTCTGGGGGATCAGACCTGATGCAAAGACAGTTCATTATTCTGTAGGGACACAAACTGTTTCTTGAACCTCCCAGGTTTGCCCTTCATGTGTTGGCGTCGATGTGCCGTAGATCCAACACTTCCCTCTGTGTGCTTGTGTCAATCAATCTCTTCGAGGCATCTCCCCTCTGCACACGCCCCTCAACCCCATCACAGCTGAACACCAGCCACTGCTTGGTGCAGCGCACTCACCGTCCACAAACACAGCTTTACTGTTGTCCAAGGCATTCCTGAGGTGCAGCTGAGGGCGCAGGAAAGAAAATTGCAAAGAAAAGGTGTAAGAAGCCAACAAAGCCTCAATCCCACCTGTTACTACTTCACAGTAGAACTGACACTCATTTTATTAATTTTTAAATAGTGTCTAGCGATGTAATGCAGGCTGGCTCCTGGAACTAGTGATCTGCCTGCCTCTGCTTCCCCAGTGTTGGGATCATAGCTGTGGTCACCACATTGGGGTTACAACGGGCTCTTAGTGAGTCCAATTTTATAAATAATTTATGAAAATTTCTCTTATTGGATCATATTTTTCTCCTGCCTTTCTTTGTAGTTATTCACTTCAGTCATCAAAGATCCAAAGGTAAAGGTGTTTTTTGTTGTTGTTTGTTTGTTTGTTTGTTTGCTTGCTTTTGTTATTTATTTATTTATTTATTTATTTATTTTTCATTGCAAGTTGCGAGTCAAGGAGATTTGGTAGCTTGCTCCCCTGCCGGCCCTCTTTCCTACCTGAACGAGAACTCAAATGATTAGCAGGTGGCAGCAGTAGGCTGGGGATTGGCTCCCCACATTCTAGGACCCTCAGAAGATACCAAGGGAGGAAGCAGGCACGGGCAGGGTGGCACAGATTCTACGCGGTTAAGAACAGAGGGCACCAGCAAGCCTGAAGTTTCCAGGCCACCATTCTGACTTAAGTCCAGTCTTGTGGCAACACACAGCCCAGAGATCCAGTCATTAGCATCTTTGGTTGACAAAGGGATGGGCCCCCTGAGGAAGGGGTCCAGGCAACAAGCGGTTACTTTTGTACAAGTTTCTACTCTTGACCATTTATTGTAAATACATCTCATATGTTCTACACCACCTTACTGGGTGTCATTTTATAAGCTGATCAGGATGCTAATTTGTCTGAGATCTCAGCAATAGTGACGAGATCCCAATCCACAGTCAGGTTCTGAAGCTTGAATTTTCTCTTCTGTGTGAAGGCAGGAGGCTATGGTGTCAGTCACTAAACACCCATGACATTATCTGTTCACCTGAGCACTGAGCAAGTAATTGTAAGTAAGACAAAACTGATGGCTTAAATGCAAAGGTTTGACTTGGTGCGGAAGTTTTGATCAGAAATGTAGGCGTCTGCACCAGTGGGCGGCTGCATTTCAGTTCACAGCACCTTTAGAGACTTTCTATCCCTTCCTGTCTACCTCTGCGTTCATTCTCCAGCGAGTGTATCTTAAGTGTGTGTGCATACTTGTGTGTGTATGTATGTGTGTGTGTATGTATATAATGCATGCATGTTTCTGTGTTTCCATGTGTTTGTAGTAAGGTATGGATGCGTGTGTGTGTGTGTGTGTGTGTGTGTGTGTGCAGAGGCTTAGGAAAATCTCAAGTACCATCCCTCCTGGGGCTCCATGCAGATTCTGACCACCTTGTTTGTTTGGTTGGTTGGTTTTGGTTTTTGGGTTGTTGTTGTTTTGTTTTGTTTTGTTTTGTTTTGTTTTAAGACATTGCTTCTCACTGTCCTGGAACTTGGGAAGTAGGCTTGCCTGGCTGGCCAGTGAGCCCAAAGGATTGTCTCGGCCTCTCCAGCACTGGGATACCAAGCACATGCCACTACATGGAGCTTTGTTTTACATGGTTCCCAGATATCAACCTTCTTTCAAGTTCTTTTCCAACTCTTCTGAAATGTTTCCAGTGGAAACTGCATTTAGCATCACCCCCTATAAAAGCCATTCATTCTGCAGTGCTTTCCATTTTATAGTTACTGACTCTGACCCTGGAGGTGTCCTAAGACATGAGATGTCCACTTGATTCTAAAGAGAATGAGGCTCTGGACTCTTCCTGTTCTTCCTCCTTCCTCTTGTGGGATTGTTGCTTGTCAGGCCACTTAGCAACCTGAAGAAGAGTCTTGGAGACCCTGATTTTAATGGGATTGCTTTAAGTTTCTCTCAATTTAGTTTGATGTTGGCTACTGGTTTGCTATATATATTGGTTTTACTATGTTTAGGTATGGACCTTCAATTCATGATCTTTCCAAGACTTTTAGCATGAAGGGATGTTGAATTTTGTCAAATGCTTTTTCAGCATCTAGTGAGATGATCATGTGTTTTTTTTTCTTTAAGTTTGTTTATGTAGTGTATTATGCTGATGGATTTCCATATATTGAACATTCCTGCATCCCTGGGGTGAAGCCTACTTGATCATGGTGAATGATCATTTTGATGTGTTCTTGGATTCCTTGTGCAAGAATTTTCTTGAATATTTTTTGCATTGATGTTCATAAGGGAAATTGGTATGAAGTTCTCTTTTTTTTTTGGTTGGGTCTTTGTGTGGTTTAGGTATAAGCATAATTGTGGCTTTATAGAACAAATTGGGTAGTGTTCCTTCTGTTTCTATCTTGTGGAACAGTTTGAAGAGTATTGGTATTAGGTCTTCTTTGAAGGTCTGATAGAATTCTGCACTACACCTAGGACAAAACAGCAACCAACAGATTGGGAAAAGATCTTTACCAAGCCTACATCCAAAAGAGGGCTAATATCCAATATATACAAAGAACTCAAGAAGTTAGACTCCAGAGAATCAAATAACCCTATTAAAAATGGGATACAGATCTAAACAAAGAATTCTCAACTGAGGAATGCTGAATGGCCAAGAAGCACCTAAAGAAATGTCCAGCATTCTTAGTCACCAAGGAAATGCAAATCAAAACAACTCTGAGATTCCACTTCACACCAGTCAGAATGGCTATGATCAAAAACTCAGGTGATAGCAGATGCTGGTGAGGATGGCAAGAAAGAGGAACACTTCTCCATTGTTGGTGGGATTGCAAGCTAATACAACCATTCTGGAAATCAGTCTGGCAGTTCCTCAGAAAATTGGACATAGTATTACCTAAGAAGCCAGCCATACCACTCCTGGTCATAAACCCAGAAGATGTTCCAACATATAACAAGGACACATGCTTCATCATGTTCATAGCAGCCTTATTTATAATAGCCAGAAGCTGGAAAGAACTCAGATGTCCTTCAACAGAGGAATGGATACAGAAAATGTGGTACATTTACACAATGGAGTACTACTCAGGTATTAAAAACAATGAATTCATGAAATTCTTTTTTTTTTACATAAAAGGGTATTTTTTTTTCTATATACCATCTTAATGAACACACCATGTACATTTTCTCAGCTGGCAAATAAGACACAGAGCAAAACTTCCTCAATGCTCAGAGAATATCACCTGTCTTTGGGAGGATTCAGTTTCTGTGATCCTGTCCATGGGGGTACCAGCGATGCTTTGTGGTGAAGAACACCTTGCTCAGCTGTTCTATCATGGACCCTTGGTCCAGCTGCCTGCACTTTCCTTCTAACTTGGTTTTCAGTATCGGCTCGTGTGTTTCCTCATTATTATGGAGAAGATCTGGTTGAGGGATGGGTTTGATGTGTTTGCAGGGGATATACACGGAAGGGTAGTAGTACACTATTGTCCTGCCATCAGATGTCAAAACCAAGTTTACCTTGCAATTGTAGTCATCTGGAAGAAAAGAATACGTAGATTTATGACAAGCACTAGATAAAGCTCCATTTTGGATTGGAAATAAATGCTTCCAGATAGTTCTGTTTGATATCACCCATTTTACTGCTGCCGCCATGACCCTTAGCAAGTGATTTGAAAAAAAAAAACAAAAAAACAAAACAAACAAGCAAAAAAACAATACTGTGAAGAGAAACTTCCCCTAAAACATATGGCTAGGCACACAGATTTTCATTCCATGTGCTGGCCATCTTGCTTCAATTCATGAAATTCTTAGGCAAATGGATGGAACTAGAAAATATCATCCTGAGTGAGGTAACCCAATCACAAAAGAACACACATGGTATGCACTCACAGATAAGTGGATATTAGCTCAAATGCTCAGAATACCCAAGATGCAACTCACAGACTACATGAAGCTGAAGAAGGAAGACCAAAGTGTGGGTGCTTTGTCCTTCTAAGAAAGGGGGGCAAAATACTCATGGGAGCAAATATGGAGGCAAAGTGTGGAGCAGAGACTGCAGGAAAGTCCATCCAAAGACTGCCCCACCTGGGGATCCATCTCATATTCAATCACCAAACCCAGACACTACTGCGGATGCCAAGAAGTAAATGCTGTCAGGAGCCTAATATGCCTGTCTTCTGAGAGGTTCTACCAGAGCCTGACAAATACAGAGGCAGATGCTTGCAGCCAATTGGACTGAGCACAGGGTCCCTAATGGGGACCCCAATGGAGGAGTTAAAGAAAGGACTAAAGGAGCTGAAGGGGGTTGCAACCCCATAGGAAGAACAACAATATCAACCAACCAGGCACCCCAGACCTCCCAGCGACTAAACCACCAACCAAGGAGTACACATGGAGGAACCCATGGCTCCAGCTGCATATGTAGCAGAGGATGGCCTTGTTGGGTGTCAATGAGAGGAGAGACCCTTGATCCTGTGAAGTCTTGATGCTCCAGTGTAGGAAAATTTGAAAGCAGGGAGGTGGGAGCACCCTCATAGAAGCAGGGGAGGGGGATGGGAGGGGGGATTGGGGGACGTTGAAAGGGGATAACATTTGAAATGCAAATAAATAAAATAGCCAATAATAAATGAGAAAAAAGGGAGTCTTGGAGACAAGAGTCTTGATTTGAATGGACAGTCAGTGAGTTAGACCCACAGGGTTGTAAGAAATTCCTTCATTTTATTTTACATTTCAAGTACAAATGTACATTTTAATATCTGCCTTGAACAGTCTTGAGGGGGGACTCACGGTGGCAAGCAATGACTACACTGGTTAACTTAGTCAAGTCATTGTGAGAACTCATTTTAGCTTCTTACTGTAGAAGTGCTGCTAGACAGCTGCACATACTATACACATTGTATGCAGTAAATGTGCTGACGGGGCGTGCACATACTATATACACACTGTATGCAGTAAATGTGCTGACGGGGCGAGCACATACTATA
>NW_021604564.1:19441692-19448280 GCF_004785775.1 Grammomys surdaster | reverse complement strand
ACACACTGTATGCAGTAAATGTGCTGACGGGGCGAGCACATACTATATACACACTGTATGCAGTAAATGTGCTGACAGGGTTTAGAAAGGTCAAGGTTTTGGGGAGTGTTAGGGGTTAAGACTAAGAAATTATCCTTATTATAGAACATTTATAATAGCTTGATTAATGAGATTTCATCTTTATGGTTTAATTCCCATCTCACTTTTAACAACTCTCCATTGCTGTGCCAAAGGCTTTGGCGGAACTCAGCTAGGGTGCCTTGGGAATACATGGGAATAGGGGAACCTGGAGAGCCAGCCTGAAGCCCAAGTGGTTTCCTGAGTCCTTGACATCTACAATGAATAAGATTTCAGAAATAATGCTAGGATCCAACCAGTATATACAAGCACAACTTTACATTCAAATATTGAAAAGTTCATCTGATGGTTGAAAAACAGTGAGTTCTCTTAGGTCTTACTAAATGCCTGTGCACACACCTGGTACTCCTTAAAGCTCAACTAGGCTCCTTCAATCCACTGAATCCAGTAAACTAAGGTTATAATTGATGTAGCAGAGGTCACGGTCCTTGGAAAATCAGCCACATTTGCCACATTGAAGACATTACTTTTGTCCTTTCCTGAAATGCATAATCTTCATGGGTCAGAGTTTCTCCTATTTACATTTCTATATGAATTTAATAGAAATTTAGAGTGGAAAGGAGAAGTGAGGAAGGGAGGGAGGGAGGTGGAATAGGAGGGATGGAGAGAGAGAAAGAGAGAGAGAGGGAGGGAGAGAAAGAGAGAGATCCCACAGGCTCACACTGAAGATGTACTTGGTCAGATTCAACACATTCCACCTTGTTGAACATCTTGAAGTGTTCAGAATCCAGTGGTGTTCTGTAAGGCCCAGATGTTTACAGCCAGGTGCTTTCCTCGCAATATTTAAACCCATTTTATAGAGGATTTAATCCATCTTTGGAATCACTGACTTTGGAATGCATTCCTTGAGAGGCCATCTGAGATGATAAAAAACAGGTCCAAAGATGATATTCAAAGATGTCATTTGTGGATTGGCAGAAAGGGGCTGAGGAGAGAAACTTGGCGGTGCTTTGTGGAGTCATTTCAATGTGCCCTGTTCTAGAGCACAAGGGAACTCTTGAAATTTCATAATCATGGGATCTTATTTATTCATTTCTCAAAGAGCATGTTTGTGAGTCAGTGTATAATATAGCTATTTGTTCCCTTGAACACATCTTAGGGATGAAAAAGGAGTTAGGAAAATGAGCCCATTGTTTTTTAAAATTAGTGACAAACTTCAAAATAATTCCAAACAAACCTCAAATAAAACGTTCTCCCCCTACTGCGAATCCCATTTAAACTGTTTGGGTCAGTCTGTTTTAATGAGCTTCATTCATGCTGACTCGTCCACACACTTGAGACAAAGACAACTGTACCTCTAAACCCTTTTGAAAGTGATGGATGGCTGTCAGCTTTGTGAGCCGAGCATGTGGTGGCTTGATAGCGCAGTGAAAGCAATCGCCGAGTGTGAGTCTGTTTCTTTTGGCAACAGAAGGGGTTGCTAATGGATTCATCATTTTCTGTTAAGCATGAATGTCAAACAAAAAAACATTTAGGGCTCTATTCAGCAGAGTTTCCGGCGTGATGCCTGCCAGCCATGGAGGCCCTGTGACTTGGAACCTGCACAACCCAAAGCCTGAATTTTATTCCTCCAAGTTCCGTGGAGCTAGAGCCCCAGAACCTGGAATTCTGCCAATAGCTCCTTCCTCATCCTCTACCTCCTCTGGCCCCTCCTCCTTCTGCTCTTCTCACACCTCCTCCCTCTCCTCTTCCTTTGCCTCCTGTGGGTGTTTTTTCTCCACCTCCTTCCTTGTCTTTCTCTTCTATCTCTTTCTCTTCCGCCTCTTCCTGCTCCTCTTCCTTCTGCACCCCCTCCTGCTTCTCCTCTTCTACCTCCCCCTTCTCCTCTTTCTTTTCCTCTTCCTGTCTTCAGCTCCTCTCTTCTCCAATCATGTGACATCATAGGCCATGCTCTTAGATTGATGGCATCTCTGGAACAGAGTGAGATGCCAGCTCTTATCCCATCACTGACTCTCCCTAAGAACCATACAGGACATCCACTCATAGAGGGGTGGCAACGTGAGCACTGGGCACATGTCCAGTGGAACTTGCATCTTAGACATGACTGGATGAAGCAGGCATGGCTCATTTGTTATTTGAGAATCATAAACCATCCATGTTCTCTGAACTCATTCTAAGCCCAGAAAATGAACACAAAAATAAAAGCGACTTTCGAGATGCTGTATTGGTCTCTGAGTAGACCTGAATAGACCGTGAGAAGTTAGGGGGAAATGCTGGCCTTGCCACACAACTCTTACCCCATTTACCACAGAAGGGCCTCCTTCTGTGGGAGAATGGCTTCTTCAACCTCATTCACAGTGGACAGAGGTAGGAGCTGGGCCCAGACAAGGGGAGCACTACCCCACTGGCAGAGCAGCAGTGACTATGATTTAGACCTTGGAGTGACTGAGGGGCTGGCATGGATCTTAGCACCAGCTCTGACATCTGACATCTGACATCATGGATAAGTCTCTATCAGCCTCAGTCTCTGAGGTTTTGAACATTGCTGTTTTGTAGGTTAAATGAAATTGCCAAAGAGCAGTCGTCTAAATTACACTTCATGCACATATAAATTATTAATTTAATTATTTTAACTAGTTAGGTGAACAAATAATGAAATCCAGGAGCTTGTGTGAGGTTTAAGAGCTCGGAACATACAAGAGATAGATTATTGACTCCCACTTGCTGCTCTACCAACCAAATAGGTGTTCCCTCTGTCTGGGCTCAGCTCCTCCTCTTCGCTCTGTGGATATGGTTGGACAAGCCACTCTCTCACAGGAGGGTGGGGTCCTCAGACATCAATAATATAAAAAGTGCTGTGTCTTCTGTCTCTAGTCCCCAAAGTGCTTTGGTTATAGGCAACTGTACATTCATACATGGCGTTTGAAGGGGGATGCTCAGCTTCAAACTCGGGCCTTCATGTTTGCACACCAAGTGCTCTTCCTCTGAGGCATCTCCTCAAACTGGAAGCTCATGCTTTACCTAGCATCTAGTGTTTTCATAGGGAAGACTGGATTTGAGCACAGGGTTGATGCCTGTGCACTAAGAAGGGAAATAGGATGTGAAGACGGACCTGGGGGTTTCTTTTAACTTCTTTGTGAGTGTGGCTTACAATTCTCTTGTCTCTAATCCTCAGTATATTTGGAGGAAAGTTAAAATAAGTTGTGAAATGTTGCCAGTGCCTTGTAAATGACAGGAATACTGGTGATTTAATGTGACAATTACATTGATGACTTAGCTTAGGGGATGAAGCTAGACACTGAAAAAGCAAAAGCAATAGACTTCTCTGAACTATCAAACGGCAGCTCCCTCTGGAAATTCCCTCAACCACCTACATAGAGCCAATTGGAATTTCTCTCCTTTGTTTGAACATTTATAACACACACATATTTACTGTGACCAAGATGTTGATCTTGACAGAGACTAAGCTAGAAGAACTCAGAAAATATTTGTTGAATTTAGTAAATGTGTATCTGGAAAATAGAGAAAGTTGTTCTACTGTGTCCAGGCTCATTTTATCTACCCTTAACCTCTGCGCTGGTTTAGTTGCTACCCACATGACATTTTCACCAAATTAAGTAACATTTTGCTAGCTCATTTCACTAAGGTCTATATGCCTTTATCTCTGGAAATATAAATGAACTCCCATGAGAATGATCTACACATGCATTATACAGTCTACCAGGGGAGCTGCAACCCAGATGTCATTTTAACCTGCAGAAATGGCCGGATCCCCATTCCACAGGACTGATTTCAATGAGGAGTTTTCAGAACGATGAGGCCAGATTTAGCTGGTAGCAATTATTGGCACATTTCAGATGAGCTCAGCATGAAGAATAAGACTGAAGTAAGGTTAAGTCTCAAATAGTAAAGGAGAGGGGAAAAAATGAAAAGAGAGGCCAAAGGGTTTGGAAAGCAGGAAAGGACCAGCTATCTGCAGGATGCTGGTATTCTTGTGTGAGATGTATGTGACCCAGCCTGGGTGAGAATGTTATCTCTATGTGATCTGCAGAATTTTGCTCTTGACTGCAGCAACTGCAGAAGAGTGAATTAAAGTCTTAAGGAGAAAAATCAATAAGAAGAAAGAGACAATAAAAGCGAGGAGGCTAGAGAGCATTTCGAAAACCAAGTAGAAGTCTCCCAAACGGCCACGGAGGACCGAGCAGTATTTATAAGGGTTTAACAGGAATCCCAATAGGAACATATTCGTTGGTCACCCTGGGGAGCGGGGAGACTGAAAGGCTTCTGCACGGTTTATGGCATTTGCCTGGCTTCTCACCCCAGTGTGTGACAGACAGGAATAGAGAGTGTCTGAAGAACTGTATGAAGCCAGGTCTAGTTGCCAGGCACCTTGATGGTGAGAATTTGACTGGAAAGGCATGTTGAGAAAGCTGGGGCTGAGCTTCCAGAGGAACAGACTCTCCGAGGACAGGTCTTGCTACTGCTCCCTTTCTCTGTCTCAACTGGAAAATGAGAAACAGAGAACACATTCATTTCATCCCAATAGCAGCCAGGCTTTCTCTACCTTAGATTTACAATCCTATAAATGATTTCTTTTTGGACTATTATATGGGGAATTCCTTCCAAAGTTGGATGTCTTCTATTTAAATGAGAAGTAGAAATGCAAGCGTGAAAAACACTCATGAAGTGGTCAGAAAGTGGACAGAGGGTATTCCTATGGGTCCAGAGCTTAGGAACCTAGATTTTAGGACATTAACAGTAGAGGACGTAGATATGGCCTTCCCTGGAGGATCCATGCAGGGAAAGCATTTGATACTGTATGCATCTTACCATGAACTGATTTGTTTGTGACTTCTGTCCTGAGTTTTCATCATGCCATAGGGGTTCCTACTATGAAGAAAAACTCCAAAAATCGGATAATTCACAGCATGAATATCTTAGTCAGGTAGAAAAATGAATTGTGTATTAGGGTGAAAGTTGAAACTGAAGTTTAGCAGACTCCAGAGTTTAGAAACGTACTCATGTAGTAGAAATGTGCACACATATCACAGCACTAAAGAACAGCTGAGAAGCCATGGGCAGGAATGGGGGTTTCTGTTCTGACAAGTTGAGTCAAATTGGCTCCATCTGATTCCAGGGGAAGAACTGTGGGTGCCGGTGTCAGGGCTCTTGAGTATCTGACTGTGCCCGGTGAAACTTCGGAAGAACACAGAGATTCCCGTTCCTCTCATACTTTTATCAGAGCTCCCAGTGCCTGATGTACTCGGACCCTCACCTCAAAGCTATTCGTACTCCAGGCATTCAGTGACCACAACTGGCCATCTGTGGAGCCAGTCTATTGAGCCAGTGCCTTTCTGGTGGCCTCTGAACCCCTGTTTCCTTCTCTGCATGAAATCCTGTGTCAACAACCCATCTGTCCAGAATGAGCATCTGCACCGCTTTGGCCAGCCCCACCCTCAGAGCAATGAGCATTCTCCTCTTTCTTTGTTTTTCTCCTCAGGGCAAAGTCCTTCATTTATATTGCCTCCAATTTTCCCCACCACCTACAAGGCTGTTATTCTCATTCACAAAGGAGGAATCCCAGATTCCGTGGAGCAAGCTTTAGGACAGATCCAAAGCCATGAAGCTGAGGAAGACAGGATAAAATTCCATCTCAAATCTTTTCCCTTTCTTGTAATTCCACAATTCTTTACCCAGAACATATGGCTAACGGATTTCCAGGCATCACATCAGGCTCTCTGGACCTGTACAGGTTCCTCCGTGCTTCTGGCAGGTGTCACACCCAAGCTTACACAGGTGACCATCTGACCTCTGTGCCAAGCACCTTGGGTAGAATACAGTCCTGATGGCCTGGACCACCTGAAAAGGCCTGTTCTTGGTACACAGCCTCCCCTGGAGGTGTCCTCAGTAAAGCTAATTTCACATGGAGACAACAAACATCCCTACCCAGGTTTTATATCATCTTCCTCTCTCGAAAGTCCCCTAGAAAACTAAGATATCCTCTTTGAGTCATATATATATATATATATATATATATATATATATATATATATATATATATATATATATCAGCTTCAATGATCACAGCTTAGAGAAAGTACATTGGTTTCTGGTGCTAATTTGTAAACCTAATTCTAAGCCTTCATCTGAAAAGAAAAAGAGCAGTATGAAGTCAGGGTTGCTGACAGGGTGGTGTGCGTTAACTTACACTAATCCTTCAGGGATTAGCATGAAGCTGCTGGCCATAGGGCAGCTTCTCTCATCATCACTGTCACCATGTTCATCAGAACCATCACATCTAGACAAGGAAAGTCCGAGGGGAGGGGTAGTGACACGCCACTGCCATCTTGTTCTCACCAACCTGGCCTGGAGCAAGTGCTGTGCTTACAGAAGGGGGTGGAGCTCAGTGTTCAATAGGCCTGCACTGGGTTGCCTGCTCACTTGCTAGCTCTTTTCCTCCCAGTGTGTGTGTGTGTGTGTGTGTGTGTGTGTGTGTGTGTGTGTGTGTGT
>NW_021604564.1:19430008-19441682 GCF_004785775.1 Grammomys surdaster | reverse complement strand
TGTGTGTGTGTGTGTGTGTGTGTGTGTGTGTGTGTGTGTGTGTGTGTCTTTCTGAGTGTCTGTGTTTGTGCATACATATACTCAATGTTCATGTATGTGCACATGCATAGAGTGTAGAAGCCAGTCTCAGCTGTCATTTCTTAGGTATCTCTTATTGGCCTGAAAGTCACTAAATAATTGGCAAATTACTAAGCCCAGAAGTCTGTCTGCCCCACCTCCCCTTGCTAGGGTTACAAGAACACATCCCACACCTGGCTTTTTTTCCTGTGGTATATTAGTTAGAATTTTTTTATTTCTGTGTCTAAATATCTAGCAAGAGTAACTTACAGAAGCATGGGCCTATTTTCGCTCACAATTCATGGGTAAGTGAGGCAGCTAGTCACATTACCAAAGCTGACAGAGATGGGTACTCCTATTCAGCCAGCTAATTTCTTTTTATCAGATTTGAAAGCCCAAGCCATGGACTGATGCTGCTTACATTTAGGGTGGAGCTTCCCACCTCAGTGAAGCTAATCTACAAACTCCCTAATGGACTTGTCCATATGTGTTTCCCCAGTTTTCTAAATCCCCTCAAGTTGAAAATCAATATGAAGTATCACATGTGGTCTCTGGGGATGGATCTGAGGTCCTTGCATTTCAGTCAATCTCTTTGCTGTCTCCAGCCTAAGGCTCAGCAGTTTTATGTTTGAAAACATGGGAATGAATGACTGCCTTTACTGCTTGAAGTTAGTGCTCACATATCTCTAGACCCCTTTGATGTGTGTGCTCTGTGATACTCTGATGGAATGAAGGCAGAGCATAATCTGAGACACGGACAGTGATTTGCCCAATTTGGGAGTATGTATTTGCATCACTTCTCCAAGGCTGACCTAACAAAGTTTGACAGGCATGTGCTTTATGCAAAGGAAATTGTTTCTAGTGGTCTAGAGGCTGGCTATCTAAGACCCTGAGGCAGCGTTATAGTTCTTTTCTTTAGCTTACAGATACCATGTTCTCCATCTTGGTCCAGATTCCTTTCTACACAAGTACCCTCAGATTGTGTTAGAAGCCATTTTAATCTTCTCTTTAACTTAATAACCTCTTTATGGAACTATCTCCAAACATTGCCATTCTGAAATATTTGTGCATTAAAAACTAAAAATGTATACAGTCATGTCTGGGATGTATCCCAAGTAAACAGATGTGCTTATTATCTGTTAGCATGGCAACCCTGTCTGAGCCTATGAAGTATGGTGAGAGGAAAAGTGAATTCTCTGGACCACACTATCTGCATGCTCAGACTGGGGAAAAGGGCTTCTGGCAAAGACTGAAGGGCATTCTCATGGTATGAAGCTTTCTGGTTAAGAAGCAAGATGCCTGAATTTATAAAACAAAGTAACACAAAAGGTAAGATACATGTTAGTATTCTTCCAAATATAAAAGAGAGTGTGGAATGCTTATTAGAGACACTGTCAGTTTCGGAAGACATCATTGTGCTAAGAGAACACTGGTGAGAAGAGCTGTGATTCCCAGATCCAAGTCAGTAGTGGATTGTGGGAAGTATCTAGACATGTGATAGTTAGAGGTTGAAATTTGGCATCAATGTGAAAGACTTGACAAAAAGGACATTACTGCTCTTAACCTTGTCTATGCCTTAAGCCAGGGTCCTTGTCTATACCACAGGCTAGAGACCCTACGGAATTTAAGTATTCTTTGTATTGGAAAATAGAAAAAACAAACAAACATACACACAAACAAAACAGAAACAAACTCATGCAAACCAACCTAATGGCCAATAATTAGGGGATAGATTTAGGACAAGTATTCTATTCTTTACAAATATAATACTAGTAGTCTTAAAGTTTTTACTGTATAGGTCTTTCACTTGCTTGGTTAGAGTTATTCCAAGATATTTTTTGAAGTAACTGTGAAATGTGTTTCCCTGATTTCTTTTTAGTCTGCAGTTGTATATAGGTAGGATACAGATTTGTGTGTGTGTGATAATTTTGTATCCTGCTACTTTGCTAAAAGTGCTTGTCAGCTATAAAAGTTGAAAATTTCCTGATGGAAAATTTTGGGTCATTTATATATAAAATTGTGTCACCTACAAATCAAAATACATTGACTTCTTCCTTTCCAATTTGTGTTCACTTGATCTCCTTCAGTTGTTTTATTGATCTAGCCAAGGCTTCAAGTTCTATATTGAATAGGTATGGAGAGAGTAGACACCCTTGTCTGTTTCTTCATTTTAGTGGAAGTGCTTTGAGTTTTTCTCCATTTGTATTAATGTTTGCTGTGGGCTTGCAATAAAGTGCCTTTATTATGTAGAAGCATGTCTATTGTATCCCTAATCTTTCCAGTACTTTTATCATGAAGAGATTTTGATTTTGTCAAAGGCCTTTTCTGCATCTGACGAGAAAATCAAGTGCTTTTTGTCTTTCAGTTTGTTTATGTGGTGAATTATATTTATTGATTTGTGTATGTTGAACTATTCCTGCATCTGTAGGGTAAAGCCTACTTGATCATGATGGATGATCTCAATGTGTTCTTACATTTGGTATGCAAGTATTTTCTTGAGCATGTCTGTATTTATGTTCATGAGACATACTGGTTTGTAATTCTCTATTTTGTGTCTCTCTGTGCTTCAAGACAATGAAGAAAGAGACTAAAAAGAACATCAGAAGATGGAGAGATTTCCTATGCTCATAGATCAGTAGCATTAATATCTATGAGTAACAGTGAAAATGACCATCCTACCAAAAGTAATCTGTAGAATCAATACAACCCCCATGATTCCATAGATTCATACTTCACTATACTTCACAGAACTTGAAAGGACAATTTTCAGTTTTATATGGAAACTTAAAAAGCTTAGGATAGTTAAAAACCAGAAAACAAAACAAAATCCTGTGAGTAATAAAGGAGCACATGTGTCACCATCCTTAATTTCAAGTTACACTACAGAGTTGTCATAATAAAAACTGCATGGTATTGGCATTAAGACAGACACTTTGACAAATCTAATCACACTGAAGACCCATGTATAAGTCCACACATCATGGGACACATGGTTTTTGACAAAGAATCCAGGAAGACACACTGGAACAAAAACAGCATCTTCTACAAATGGTGCTCATCAAACCAGATGGCTGCATGTAGAAGAATGTAAATAGACCCATAGTTATTAACTTGCAAAAAAGCAAAAGACCTCAACATAAGGCCAGATACCCTGAGTCAGTTAGAAAAGAAATCAAGGAATAATCTTGAACTCACTGGCACAGGAAAAGACTTTCTGAACAGAGCATTATTAGCATGGACACTAAGATCACTAGTTAATAAATGGGACCTCACAAAACTGAAAAGCCTCTGTGGGGTAGAAAACACTACCATTTGAGCAAAGCAGCAGCCTACGGAATGCATAAAGATCTTTACCAATTAAGAACTAAGAAAAACTGGACTCCAAGGAAACAAATAACCCACCAGGGAAAACAGGTTATAGACCTAAATATAGGCTTCTCAAAGGATGAAAGAACAATGGCTGAGAAACATGTTCAAAATGTTCAACATCCTTAGTCATCAGGGAAATGCAAATCAAAA
The DNA here is from genome assembly GCF_004785775.1 of Grammomys surdaster. NCBI lineage: Eukaryota > Metazoa > Chordata > Mammalia > Rodentia > Muridae > Grammomys > Grammomys surdaster. The sequence goes on along the minus strand of NW_021604564.1, from coordinate 19,438,106 downwards.
CTACTTTGAGATTTCATCTTACACTAGTCATAATGTCAAGATCTATGAAACAAATGATAGCATAGACTGGCAAGAATATGAGGTCAGGGGAACCCTTATGCATTGCTGGTGGGACGATAAACTTGTACATCCACTACAGAAACCCGCGTGGTAGTTTTTCAGGAATCTGGGAATAGATCTGTCTCAAGACCCAGCTAAACCACTCTTACATATGCACCCAAAGGACACTGCATTCTACAGAGATACTTGTTCATTCATGGTCATTGCTTCTCTATTTATATGTGAATGTTAGCTTGTAAGCATTCAGTACACATACTATAATGCATATAACCACAAAGGTTACTATAAAGTAAGGAACTAGGGAAGAAGGGATGGGTCTCCCAAGTAAGAGGAAATAAAATGTATAGTTTCAGAGAAACAGGAGGGAAACTGAAATGTGTGGATTAAATTGGGAAAGAGAAGGAAGGGAAGAAGAGAGAAATCAGGGTAGAGAGGGAGGAAGAAGGAAGGAGGGAAGGAAGGAAGGAAGGAAGGAAGGAAGGAAGGGAGGGAGGGAGGGAGGGAGGGAGGGAGGGAGGGAGGGAGGAAGGAAGGAAAGAAAGAAAGAAGGAAGGAAGGGAATATGGGAGGGGCAATATTAAGGGCCCTTTGAAGACTTATATGGAAACCTACCAGTAGAAGCTTCTTAAAATATGTACACAAGTGAAAGAAGTCTAAAAGGAGTCACTAAGTAATGGGGAGACAAAGTCCCAACTAAACATTTTTTTCCACCAAATCATACCTCCAGTGCCAAGAATGGGTTATAACTGGTTAAGTTGTTGGCCAAATGGATGCCATGGAAACCCCAAACATCTCAGGCTATTGCCAAAGCTAATTGCTTTCTTCTCCACAAACTGATGGTAAGTCCTTATTGCTGAAAACAACACTAATATGAAGTGGGAAAATTTCTACTTTCTATTTCTTTGGAAAATCAGTATGTCAAATGATGTTTTGTTGGGGCACACAGAAGAAAGGATGTCTTGCTACAGCAGACATGTGAAAGAATGTTTTCCTGATGCAGACACATGAAAGAATGCATGATGTTAAGAAGTAATAAAAATATAACCCAAGAGATGGTATTGGTACCCCTTGTCATACCTTAGTGGTCATTGTTTGTCGTGACTTCATAGAAACACACCAAAAAACTTCTGGGGGTGTTCTGGTGGCTTCCTGCCACTTCTATGGACTCAGATCTACTGGCAGAGTAAAGTGAAAGTTTCTGGATATGTCAGTTGGTACAGACTCACATAGAGTTTTGCTAAGACAGACTCATGTGGTATTTTGCTGAGGCAAGACCCATGGAAGAACACTTCCTTTTTGGAGGGAGTAAAAATAGGACTTAAGGGACAGTGATGGCTGGCTTGAATAGCTAGCTTTGTAATGCTTCATTTGTCTCACATCTTTGTCTCTGCTGATCTTCACTTCCTTGAGAGAGGCAGTGCAGAGGACTTCTCCTAGTATCCCGGCTGGCCCTGGTCACTCCTGCTGACTTATGCCGATTCAGTGGAGGCCTGGCTGTTCCTGCTGGGTTGTGGCACTGCTGCTGACTTGTGTTTGCTATCCTGACACTACTGAACTGCACTGCTGGTATCCTGACAATTGGAAATCGAAATTGCCCCCAAGGCACTACTTCTAAACAGCATGCAGCAGAGCCTTGTGGTTTCTTCTGGATCAACCCTGCTATCGATGATTTGTGAATGGTGTTTGTGAGTGGATCGAGATCCCGCTGCTGATTTGTGTAAACTGAACTGCTGATATCCCAACAACACAGATTGGCTTTTTTTCAAAGAACAATTTCTAAACAGGTCCATTTCACCTGTATCCTAATAACCTTTCTTTTCCATTACCTCTGGTTGGTGGTAGGCTAGATGGGAGATTAAAGCATTTAAGAAACCTTATTAAAAGTAAGTTTTGAAAAATCTAAGCTAACACTAACATATCTCATTAAACATGGACTGGTTGAACTTGTGCCTAACCTGAACCTTTTCCCTGCTGACTAGTGTTCATGGTACTGAAAGCTACTCTGTAAGCTACCAGATAAGAATGATGTAGCATCAAGCCAGCTACAAACTCTTCCATCTACAACAGATCTGGTAGGAATTTGGAAAGGGGAAACTGTTCAGAATATGTTATATTTTTTTTCAATAACCCTTAAATATAGTATTAGTATATACTTATTAAAATTATATTGTAGAAAGATATACATATAATATTTTGAGAAGTATTTTTGATACAGCACTAATAGATAAATTTGTTAATTATAGAATAATGATTTTGTTAGTAAAAGTTATTAATTATCCTTTAAAAATGGCACATTGCATATATGACAAGCTGTGGCTATCTTTAGACGAGAGATTCAAATTACTTTCTTCTTACTGATATTCTGTGCTTTTTTTCAAGTTTTCTTATGGTGCACACAGGTTATTTATAAAACCTGAATTTTAAGAGTGTTTAATAAAAGAAATTCCAGCTCTGTGAAGACGGTAACCAGAGTGATAGCTATCATTAGACTGTCTGTATGATGGAGAGGGGTTGTTTTCTTTCTCTTTTGGAAATTATCTTTCTTTCTTTCATTAAGATATCATTTTGAATAAGATGACAAAGATAGCAGATAGTAATTTAAAGTACATTTACTTGGGAAAAGAGAAATGTGGTAACCCTTTGTCACCACTACTCTTTAAAACATTTTCTTACATGTCTCCAAGATCCGGAAATCTAGAATCAACTACAGTAAATATTGTATCATTTACCATGAAAGTCTCACACATGCATCTGAAACAGCTACGCCGAGTCTTCCTTCTGCTCTGTTGTGTTTCCACTGGAGTTTAGTTATGTGTTCTGCTCCACAGTACCAAGGACTTGTCCAGTGGCCTGGATAGTATTCCCACCTGCCTCTCTGATTAGATCCATTACCGCATGCAATGTTCTACTTGTGTTGGCATAGGCATGCACATCTACACAGCTATACACATATAACCTACATATTGCTTTCTTTAAGCAATATGATCACAGAAACCACTATAGATGATCTCCATGCTCCTCTTCTGCATTTGTATACATATAAGACATATAAGTATGTATGTATTAATGTATTTATGTGTGTGATAAATTTAATACTTTAAAAATAAACAATTTGGCCCTCACACATTTCATACGTTTTGAACCTTCTACAAGACTTTTGCTGGCTCATAATTTGATTCTTATGCTTGAGCTGCATAACAATACTTTTTATTCAGGAAAGAACCATTATGACTTTTTCTTTATGAAACTTGACTTAAGTCTCACTGTCTTCTTTTATTCATCTAAAGCTGTGTTTCAAATCTAACTTGAATGTGCACCTTGTTTTCATGAATCCATGCTCAGTTATCTTTTAATAAAAGAAAAACAATATTAAGAATGCAATAATGAGTGGGGTAAAGCAGTGGAGGAGGTCTGTAGTCACAAGATGGCAGGCAGAGGCAGGAGCACAAGTTCAAGGGCAGACTGAGCAACAGGAGACATTGTCTCAAAAAAAAAAAAGAGTGGGTGAGAAATAAATGATTAATTTATCTTTAGAAAAAATGTTTTAGAGAATTCTTTAGGGAATTCTCTGAATTCTCTAGAGAAAAATTGAATTCTCTTTAATATATGATGAAAGATAAATCATAACCAGGATTAATTAATGTCAGACAAGGTCTATAATTATATCTGATATGACAGAAATCAATTTAAAAACCACAATAATTTTGATATTCAAAATACACATTCTAAATACTTAACAGAGCTTTTGAACATAGTGTGCAGTGTGTTAACCAAATAACACAGCCCTGCAGACGGAGTATAGTACAATGGTGAACAAATTCACCAAAGAGGAGGTCAGGCTGTGGGAACAGAAAGTGTTTGCGCAAGGTTCATTGAAGGCTGGGTGCTAAGGCTCCTGGAAACAAGCTCACTTAGAAATGGATGGGATCATGTTCTATGCCTGTGTATGTGCACGCTCATGCGTGTGTGTGTGTGTGTGTGTGTGTGTGCGCGCGCGCGCGTGTGCATATGTGAGTCTGTGTACTCTCATGTGGTTACACAGGCGCAGATGCCCATGTAGAAGCCAGTGTGTGATAACTGGTATCTCCTCTTATTGTTCTCCACCGTATTCCTTTAAGGTAGGACAGCACACTGAGTTCGAAGCTTACCCTCTTAACTACACTGGCTGCTCGTGTCCACCCCACCGACACTAGGATTATAGATGTGCACAGACGGTTGGCTCTTTATATGGGTGCTGGGGATACAAACTCAGATCCTCATGCTTACACAGCAACCCCTCTTACTCACTGAGCCATTTCTCCAGCCCTTGGCTTTCCTAAGTTAAGGGATGGAAAATGATAATCTCAAAGGAATTAGTCCTGGCTCTGATAGTATTTAATAGTTTTAACCTGGCTAAATAAGAAAAGAAGTTCGGTACTGGAAAAGAAGCCATGCTTGTTTTTCTATTTCATTACACTCAAACTTTCCTTCAGATTCCCTGAGGCCCCTGCTTCTTGGTGCAGACCCAGAGTTTACTCACACTGCCCTGTCAGCCTTCCCTCCTAGTTGATCTCCACTTCCAGCTACAAGAACACTTTCTACCAGGACTCCCCATTGGCCACCCTGGGCCTAGGCACAGGTGGGTGATTTTCACATTCTTTCTGTCCTTCCTTCCCATCTCTCTAGACCTAGTCTGCATCCTGCTGCAGTTTACCTGCAGGAGCTCCTTCTCCCCTCCATTCCCTGGGGACACCTCTTGGTGTGGACCCAGGTTCCCCAGCACTTTCCTGATGGCTTTCTCAGCCTTTCCTCACAGCCCATTTCCATTCCTTTTCTCCACCCACAGACCGGACAGCAGAAGACACTCCCTTCTGGGGCGCCAGGAGCCAGCACGCTTGCCTGGGACACTGAGTGGGCAACAGCAAAGAAAGAACACATCACCCACCAAGAAAGATATCTACACCAAGAAATACCTCAAGCACCATGACTCCAGATGCCTAGATCCTGGTGTAAAAACATAAACATGAACAACCAAGACAATATGCCTCTCTAGCAGCCAGCGCCTACATTGTATCACACCCTGCAGAAAAACGATTCAGCTGAGACACAAAACTGGGAAGAGTACTACATACTCATTAAATAAAAAATTCATAGAATTCTAAACATTTATGCACCTCCCATAAGGACACAGACACCCACGATTGAATAACGTAGAGAGTAAAAGATTGTGGAACTCTGAGTCCTAAGTCTTCATCAAACGACTCCCTTCAAGACTCAGGCATCTGTGTGGAAGAGGGAGTTACTCTTCCACACAGATGCCTGAGTCTTATAAGACAAGACTTTACGTAAGATAGAGGCGAGCGAGAGCAAGGAGGCTTGATGGGCCTTGCCAAGGTATCCTCCTGCCAAGTCATGTGACAGGCCTTCTGTAAAAGGAAATTTATTTGGGACCTGGAAGAGGGGGTAGAGTCAGAGGAAGGGGGACCGAGAGGGACAGAAAGAGAGAGTAGAGAGGAAGGAAGAAAAGAGGAAGAGGCCGCTGGGGACATGAGGGGAAGAGGGAGAGGGAGAGGAACAGAGGGAGAGGAAAAGAGGAAGAACAATAGAGGGAGAGGGAGAGAGGGAGGGGAAGGAGGAGGGAGGGAGGGAGGAGAGGGAAAGAGAGTCCTTTTATATGTGAGCCAGGCTCCTACCTGGCTGTTGCTAGGTAACTGTTGGGTGGAGCCTAAAGGAAATGCTAAGAGAAGTGGAAAAAGTGTAAGCACCAGAAGTAATGAATGAATCCAAGAAAATGGCTGTCTGGCACAGCACGGCAGATACACATATGAACCCACAAAGACTGTGGCAGCATGTACAAGACTTACAGGAGTTCAAGCCAGATGGGTACCGGCACTGAGTAAGTAGTAAGACGCCACCACTCAGTAGCTCCTCCCCTAACAAAGAAGCTATTTGCCATTGATGCCTGCTGGCAAAGTTTTATCCAGGTTGTGTAGAGTATAACAACCAAACTCCAGGGCAGGTCCCATGCCCGGGACTAGGTGGCTACAGAAAACAGAATACACATTTTGTTGCAGACTTTAGGTTCGTTTTGGCACATTTTTGTCTTATTGGTCTCTTGCTTATTTGTTGTGGTATTTGTGTTTTTGTGAGTTTTGTTTTGTTTTGGCAAAGAAAGAAGGAAGAAAGTTGGGTTACTAAGAAGGTGGGAGGAATCTGGGAGTTGGTGAGGGGAGGGAACATGTTAAAAATATATAAAAAATTAAATTAAGAAAAAGGCAAATAAATTCTTCAGATTTATGCACATCCATTTTTCTGTTCTTTTTCTGTTCAATATGTTTTGAATGAGTTAACAAATAAAAATGAATAATGATGTTTCTAACTTTTAAAACTTAATTTAAATTATAATTTCATTAAAAAGTAATTTCAAACATGATAAGAGACGATAACAATGGCTTCCTATGCACCAATTGCTTAGATTCAACATCTAGTCATTGTATCAGTTCCTTTCCCAGTTGTCATGACAAAATAACTTGTAAGAGAAACTTAGGAAGGATATATCTTGGTTCTTGCTTTGAGAAGATAAAAGTCCATCAGCAGCAGGGAAGGCACGAGGCAGCTGCTCTCAATACTTATAGTCAGGAAGCAAAGAGAGATGAACTGTAGTATTCAACATCCTGGGATCCCAGCCCAAAAGATGGTGACACCTGCAGTTAAGGTAGGTCTTCCCACCTTAGTTAAACCTTACTGGACATTCCTCCCATAGTCCCCCACAATCTGAGAAGTTCTCAATCCAGGCAAGATGACAAGAAAGATTAACCACTACACAGTCTATTACTAATCTTGTTTTGCACCGATTCATCTGGTTCCCTTGGTTATTCTGTTAAAGTAAATCCAGACATCCTATTATTTTAGCTGTAAACATTTGAATATATGTCTCAGAAAAAAATAAGGACCTTCTCTAAGTCACAATGATAACAGCACAATAACACTCTCAATCTTGTTAAAGGCTGTCACGGCTGTGGTGTGTGTATTTGTGTAAGATAGAATTCCGGTAGAGTCTACAATCTGCCACTGACTAGAACTCTTCCTGAGAATCATTCAATCCACATCCCCCTTGACTCTTTCCCTTTCAGGTATGTTTGTTAAGATTTTTCCTGTAGAGGTTTTTTTAGCACAGATATAGCTGTTTGTGTGTCTGGGGTGTTATCTAGGATGTTTTTTTTCTTGGTCTCTGGTTTCCTGTAAATTGAGAGTTTGATAGACAGGCTTGATCAGAACCAGGTCTGACTCTCCTCAGTGAGACTATTTCCTAAGTGGTACTGTGAGCATCCATCAGGAGACATGTAATGCCTGGTTGTCTCTCTTTTTGAGATGCTAACAGCTATTAATGATCCTTGCTGAGACCCATTAATTCATTAAAAGCATCAGACTCTACTGTCTTATTTTTGCTTCTTCATTTACCAGCTTGAATACATCTCTAAAGAAACATCCCTCATCAACTCCGTATTTACTTGGGGGTATCCCCTGTAATTACGGACGACTACATGTTAGCTCTTCCTCTTTTTAACCAGTCTCCAGAATAATGAGCCCAATCTCTCTTGTTCTCCAAAAGGAGCTGATGAATTCTTAAAGTGTCCTTATTGGCTGGAAACTTAAGCACATTTGGTAGTTTTCAATCCATCCCACATATTCCTGCATTGCTTCTCTACTTCAGGCAGTGACATTCAAGAGCCACCCTCTGAAGTAGGGGTGGCCCATACTTTGGAACTTGCCACTGCTTTTCAGTGATTGAAATGAGGAGTAAGGTTTTGCCCCCTAGCATTATACCGTTCTCACAGTGCAAAGCTAGGATGGCAAGGGTTCATTTGTTTTTCTTGAAACCTCCTTGTGTTATGTTTCCTTGTTTCACACAGATAAAATCAAACTAGAAAAATTGTTGTTCTTTGTAGTAGTTTTCTTGATTCTTGCAGTATATTCTAGAAGAAATGAATATTCAAAATACTGCATTTTAAATCTACCAGTCTCTCTCTCTCTCTCTCTCTCTCTCTCTCTCTCTCTC
>NW_021604564.1:19393392-19429908 GCF_004785775.1 Grammomys surdaster | reverse complement strand
CACACACACACACACACACACACACACACACGCACACAGACACATACACAGAGACACACACATAGACATACACACACATAGGCACACACACACATACCTATTACTATACGTCTTCTTCCCATCTTGACCTTGTACATAGCACTGTACACTGAACAAAACCCCAGTCTCTATACAGTCCTTACATCCCTTTCTGCTACCCCATTGTGTAGCTGTGTCAAACTTTATTTATCTCTTTCAGGTTTGTCTTGGCTATTGTCAGTAGTTTGCATTTTTTTTAATGCTTGTACAAACCAAGTTAATGAATGGTTTTCTGTGTGTGTGAATGTCTTCATATTTTGCTCATGTGTACTTTTATGCAAGGGGGGTTGTGTCAAAGAATAAATGCACTGGAATGTATACTGAGATACTCACCTACCATCTACACCTTACTCTTTCTGATAACTAAAGCAGCCAAAGATTATGTTGTCCAACAACTCAGAGCAGATTTAACCGGCTTTTTTTTCTAACGAAGGAGGCTGAATGTATTTTCATACAACTTACGTTGTGCTTATGCAGAAGCACATCCACTTACCTCTAGTCTGCTCTTCCGTCAGAGTTTGAGCCTCCGACTTTTCAAGGGTTAGGAGTACTTTATATAGCGGGTTACAAACTCCTTGTTAGGTTGAGTGGCAACTATTGTAGTCAGTTGGCTATTGGAGATTTTATTTTTCTTCTTTTAGTATTTTTTTTTCTCAGACAGGGTCTCATGTAGCCTAGCCTGCCCTTGAACTGGCTATGTAGCTGAGGATGACTTTGAACTTCTGACCCTCCCTTGTCCACTTCCCAATTACTGATGTTATAGGGTTGAATCAATAAGCTTTGCTTGGTTGTTGCTGTTTGTTTTATTAACTATTTTTGTCTTTTTGAAGATTTTTTTAAAGTGTGTATGTGCATATTTGTGTGAGTTTGAATAGACACTTGAATGCAGGTACCCAAAAGAGAGTGGATGGGGTGGGGGTGGGGATGGGAGGTCAGAGCCACTAGAGATGCTGAGCAGGGACAGCAGAAGCCAAATTCAGGTCTCCAGCCCTAGATGTTTATTTTGTTATAGAAATTTTTAAATTTGTGTATTTTTGAATTGACAATAGATTCTTCTCCCATACAATTCATCCTGACCACAGACCACAGTTTCCCCTCCCTCAATTCCTCCCAGCTCTTTCCAGCTGCCCCCTCACCTCCCCTCTCTCCCAGATCCACTTCCCCTCCATTTCCCTTCAGAAAAGAGCAGGCCTCCAAGAGACAACAACCAAATATGACAAAACAGAATATAAGACGAGGCAAAAAGCCCTCACACTGATGCTGGACAAGGCAACCCAACATGAGGTAAAGAGTCTCAAGATGAGGCAAAAGAGTCAGGCACACATCTGCTCCCACAGATAGGAGTCCCGCAAAAACGCCAAGCTAACAGACATACACAGAGGACCTGATGCAGACCCTTGTGGGCCCCATGCTTGCCACTTCAGTCTCTGTGGGCCCTGCTTAGTTGAGTCAGAAGCCCATGTTCTTCTGGTGTTCTCTACCCCTCTGACTCCTACACCCTTTCTTCCCCTTCTTCTGTGGGATTCCTCAAGCTCCAGGGAGAGGACCCGATAGAGACCTCCAATTTAGACACTCTCTCCTCTCTCTCCTCCCCTTCTCCCTCTCTACCTCTCTCCCTCTCTCTTTTCTCCCTCTCTCCCTTTCTCTCTTCTCTCTCTCTCCCTCTCTCCCTCTCTCTCCCCCTCTCTTTGTCTCTCTCCCCCTCTCTTCCTCTCCCCCGCCGAGTCTTGGCACCCACTCTCCTCTGCTGACAGAAAAAGCCTCTCTGATGATTGGACAAGACATCCATCTATGAGTCTAGCAGAATGTTGTGAGTCATTTCATTGATTTCATTTCAGACTTGGTTCTGCTCTAGGTCTCTGAGGATCCAGTCTCTGGTCTCCACCCATCCCTGCAGTGTAGGGCTATGGGCTCCTTCTCACAGAGTAGGCTTCAAGTTAAATCAGACTTTGGTTAGCTACTCCCAAACGTTCTGTACCACCACTGTGTATGTTGCAGGCAGGACAGACTGTAGGGCAAAGGATTTGTGGCTGGGTTGGTGTCCACATTTCAGTAGCCTACAGAGTACCTTCCTGCACTAAGGAGATTAGAACATCGGATGAAGGCTCCATGACACCAGCTTAACCTCCCCACATTCAGTGAAGTGTGTGCGATGTTATCCTTGACAACGGTTTTGGAAAGCAACCCTCTGTCCTAGAATCAGCCTGGGTTGTTTGGGGATCTCCACCAGACCCCCATGACCAATACCTCAATTGAATTCAACCCAGTCCTGCCTTTGGTAGCCTTGCCCGGATACTAGAGATGGTCAGTTGAGGGTGTGTATCCCCCATTACTAGGAATCCTCACTGGGATCATCTTCATAGATTCCAGGAAGTTTCCACTGCATTAGGTTTTCACGGTGACCTCCCAAAGCTCACCAGTTCTAGCTGTCTCTCCCTGTACTCTCTCCACCCCATCTTCCCCTTCACCTGATCCTTTCCACTCCTGTCCACACCCACCCCCAGTGTACCATCAAAATCTGTTCTATTTCACCTTCCTTTGGCAATCCATGTGTCTCACCCAGAGCCTTCCTCTTTATCTAACCTTTTTGGGGTTTCAGATTGTAGCTTGGTTATCATTTATTTAACAGCTAATATCTACTTATATGAAACACATACTCTATTTATCTTCCTGGGTCTGGATTTATCTTACCTCACTCAGAATGTTTTTCTTTCTAGTTCCATCCATTTGCCTACACATTTCATGATGCCATTTAAAAAAAAAATAGCTGAGTAATACTTTGTTGTGTACATGTATCGTGGTTTATTTATCCTTTTTTTTCCCCTGAGGGACATCTCGATTGTTTCCAGTTTCTATCTATATTCTATTCTATAAAGCCACAATGGATGTGGTTGAGCAAGTGTGCTTGGAGTAAGATGGATTATCCTTTGAATAGGGCCCAAGGGTGATACAGATGGATTTGGAGGTTGATCCTGTCCTTGCTAGCATGAGCTGGCACTTGTGTTACTGACCTTAGCCATTCTGACAGGTGCAAAGTTGAGTCTCAAAGTAGTTTTGATTTGTATTTCCCTCATGGCTAAGGATGTTGAACATCTCTTTATTTCTCAGCCATTTGAGATTTCTCTACTGAAAACTGTGTATTCTTTTGTTTTGTTTTGTTTTTTGGGTTTTGTTTGTTTGGTTTTTGGTTTTTGGTTTTTGGTTTTTCAAGACAGGGTTTCTCTGTGTAGCCCTGGCTGTCCTGGAACTCACTCTGTAGACCAGGCTGGCGTCGAACTCAGAAATCTGCCTGCCTCTGCCTCCCAAGTGCTGGGATTAAAGGCGTGCACCACCACTGCCTAGCAAAACTGTGTATTCTTAAGTGTATCATTTCTTCTTGTTTTCTTCTGGATTTCAAGATTCATTTGGAGATGGGATCCTACCCTAAAATCAAAGAGACATTTCTCCAGTTTCCAAATCTCACTTCTAGGGCTTTTGTGGATATTGAGCAGTAATACTCAAATGTCATATATCTGAATTTTTTTGAGTGCGATATGAAGAGTGAGTCCAATGTTATCTTTTTCCATGTGGCTATCTACTGATCCCAAACCCACGGGCAGGACAGTGTGCCTTGTCTCTGCAGGGCTGGCAGACACTGTCTGTCTCTGACCTGTCAGAATTGGGACCCTGCTGTGTCCTATCTCACTGTTCCACCTGTCTGATTAGACTGAAACAATTCACTCATTTTTGAGGTCCATTTTCTTTCTCTGTGGCTGTCTGTGGACCCTTCTTCTGCATCCTACCTGTTGTGTTTACTCCCATGGAGTTTGTTGATCTCTGCATGACAATTTTGTGATCTGATACTTTACTAAATTTTGTTATTGTACTAAAAGCTTTTTGATTTGTTCTTTTGCATTTCTCCAAGGATATAGTTCTATAATTTCCATTTAATTATTTATTTAGAATCAAAATGCTTTAGGGCTTGGTGGGGCTTTTTTTTTCCTCTATTAGAGTAAGCTGTATTTTTCTAGAAAAAATGTTTAACTGAGCCTGAAAATGTTTTTGCACGGGGTTGTCCCATTTTAAAACTTTTTGCTTACATTGGATAACTATTTCTCACTTGTTAACTTTATGTATTTATTTGCATGTTCTCAATCTTCTACTCAGTAAATCATTTTTCACTCTGCATATGTACATTATGCCAAAAGAACATGTGTTGTCCATGTGCACCTCAGTGAATTCTCACTAAGTGAGTACATCTGTGGAGCTCTAGAAACACCAAGAAACTGAGCACTCCCAGAAATGAGGCAAACAAAACCAAAACGTGTTCCCTGCTGCTCATGACGGCTTCTCCATCTGATTGACAAAGCTGCCCCAGCTTTTCACCTGTTGCTCAGTTTCAGTTTCTTCTACTCACTGTTTCCTGTACATGCCCCTGTACACCTCACATTCATTCGTTTTTGTTAGTGTCCCCCAATGGAATAAGCCTGTTGCTGTCAATTCAGATATGCAGCCCCCAGACAGTGTTGTCAATGACAGTACCACCCTGATACTCTAACAACCTGATGCGTGTGTGAACATCAACCTGATTCATGTGTGAGCATCAATATCATTAGGCTGATGCGGCTGTGTGTGCCAATGTGACTGATACCGCCAGGTTTTCAGAATGGTTGTTCTAATTTGTACCCTGCCCCCAACCATGAGCAAATTGCTTTGGAAACTTAGTTGTATCCATAGTCTGACCTCTGACTATGCTAGTTTAAAGTTTCATGTTTTGCTGATGACTAAAGACCATTTTCTCATACATTACTATCTATTTGGCTAAATTATTTTGGTAAAAATTTTGTTTGAGTTTTTATCCACATTCCTATTAGATTTTTGTTGTTGTTGTTGTTGTTGTTGTTATTGTTGTTGGATTAGGTAAGTTCTTTATATGTGCTAGGTTTATGTCATACGTAGTATTATAGATATGGACTATTGTCTTGCATTTTGCCTTTTAATTCTCTGAGTCTTTTGAAAGGTATTAATTTTCCTACAGTGCAGTTTTAAAATTTGTTTTCAGAACCAGTAATACTTTTAAAAAATTATTTTTGTCTTTTAAAATTTATTTACTTTTTCACTTTACAACTCAATATCAGCCCTTCCTCTCCTCCCAGTACTTGTTCATTCAAGTCCTCTCCCATTCCACCTTCCTCTTCTCTTTTGAGAAGGAGAAGTGCCCCTCTGGGTGTCCCCATGCACACTACCCCCACCCCTCATACACAAACATCGAGCTGCTGTGGAACTAGGCACATCTTTTCCCACTGAGCTCAGACAAGGCAATCCACTTAGGTATCCACAGGCAGGCAGGCAACAGGCTCAGGGACAGGCCCTGCTCCAGCTGTTGTGGGACCCTCATGAAGACCAAGCTGCACATCTGCTACAGATGTCCAGGGGGCCTAGGTCCAGCCCATGCTTGCTCTTTGGTTGGTGTTCAGTCTCTGGGAGCCCCCAAGGGTCCTAGTTAGTTGACACTGTTGGTCTTCCTGTGGAGGTCTTGTCTTCTTAGGGACCTCAGTCTTGCTCTCAAGTGTTGCGTAAGACTCCCCGAGCTCCATGTAATGTTTGGGTGTGAGCCTCTACATCTCTTCCATTGGATATTGTTATATAATTTTATTTAATTATTTATTTGGAATCAAAATGCTTTGACTGCTGGGTGGAGCCTCTTAGAGGACATTTATGCTAGGTTCCTATCTGCAAGCATAAGAGAATATCATTAATAGTGTCAGGGATTGCAGAACCAGTAATTTTTGAAACAATAAAAACCATTACCACATAAAATGTACATTGGTTTAATCAGTCTTTCTCACTCTCTATCTCCTGCTTCCATTTCTTTCCTCCTTCTCACCTTCCTCCTCTCTATCCATCCTTCTTTCTCTTTTGTTTAAAAGTCAGTAAATGAGAGAATTGTCATGGGTTAAAAAATTAACTATGACAAAAATGTTAGTATTAGAATTTTACTTCTCTGGGTCAAGCTTAGTGGAAGCTAATGGGAGCTAGTCTACTGTTATGTCAAAAGTTTCCTAGTGGTCCTATGCAGACCTTGTCTCAAACAGCTCACCAAAAGCATGTAGCTCTCAGATAGAGAAATCATTCTCACAATGTTCCCAGCCAGATCACTATTTTGAACTCTAGATAAGTCTTGGCTGAGACAAAGAAGAACTGAAGGAGTCACAGTTTGCTCATAATACATACATACATACATACATACATACATACATACATACATGATAAAATTATGTCTTAAATTGGCTATTGCCATTCTGGACTAGTCAAAATTCTCTAAAGAAACAGAACTGATTATGTATTCATATAATCAAAACAGTAACTGTAAAGAACAAAGAAAGAATATTAAAAGCTGCAGAGGAAAAAAGATCAAGTAACATATAAAGGCAGGGCCATTACAGTAACACCTGACTTTTCAATGGTGACTAAAATCCAGAAGAGCATGGACACATGTTCTGCAAATTCTGAAAGAGACTAGAGATATCACTGAAGACTACTATACCCACCAAAACTAACAATCCCAATTGACAGAGAAAGAAAAACATTCCATGTTAAAACCAAATTAAAGCAATTTCTATCTACAGATCCAGCTCTACAGAAGTCTCTGGAAGGAAAACTTCAGTCTGAGAGGTTAACCACACCCAAGAAAACACAAAGAATAAATAAATCAAAAGGTGAGGTGGGATGGATGGGAACCATACAATAATGAGTAATAACAGGACTTAATAAACATTGCTCGTCAATAACTCTCAATATTAATGATCACAATCCTCCAGTAAAAAGAGACAGACTAAAAAAATGAATTAGAAACAAATACATTTTTCAGATGCATCTAAAAATCACACCGTCAAGTATAGTCACTCCAGGGTAAAAGGATGGGAAAACACACTTGAGAGAAATGTTCTCTCAAATACAAAAGAATATACTTTCTTCTTAGCAACTCATGGATCTTTCTCCAAAATTGTGTACTCGGACGCAAAGTAAGTCTCAACAGATACATGAAAATTTTAAAGACCCCCTGCATCCTATTATTAAACCATATATAAAAGATGAATGTCAGCAACAACAGAAAGTAAACAAACTCATAAAAACTGGTTAACTCACTACTGAACAAGAAATGGTTCAAGACAGAAATTAAGAAGGAAATTTAAAACTTCTTAGAATTGAATGGAAAGGAAAATACAACATACCCAAACCTATGAGACACAATGAAGACAACTCCAAGAGGCAAGTTGATAGCAGTAAGTACCTTCATTAAAAAAAAAAAAAAAAAAAAGATCTCATATTAACAGAATAGGTACTCCTAAAAGCTTTAGTGCAACAGGAAAAAAAATACCAAAAAAGAGCAGAGAGTAATAAACACTCAAAACCCACAGCTGAAATCAATGAAACAGAAACAGCACAAACAAAAAAATAAATAAATAAATAAATAAATAGATAAATAAATAAATTAAGAGTTGGTTCTTTTAGAAAATCTTTAAGATTGACAAACGTCTTGCCAAATTAACTGAAAGATGGAGGGAGAAAATCTAAATTAATAAAATTACAAATGAACGTGGGAGACTTTACAACAGACATGGAAGAATCTCAGAGACTCATAAGGACATACTTTAAAAATCTATACTCCACTAAACTGGAAAAATCTAAAAGAAATAGAACCTCTTAATAAACACAGCATACCAAAGTTAAATCAATATCAAATAAGCAATTTAAACAGATGAATAACCCCATGTGAAATGGAAGCAGAAAATAAATAAGTATAAAAGTAAAAACTACAGGGGTAAGCAGAGAATCTTACTGAAGCTTGAGATAACAATGACCATCAATACCCACTAAATTTATTCTACAAAACAGAAACTGAAGAAACATTTTCTAATTCTCTTTATGAAGCCATAATTACCCTGATATCGAAACCAAATAAAGACCCAACAAAAAAGAAAAAAAAAGAAAATTTCAGACCAATATCTCTAAACAAGACATATGCAAAAATTCTCAGTGAAATATATACAAACTGAATTCAAGAACACATCAAGAAATTGTTTACCATGAACAAATCAATAGTCTATATCCCAGAGATGCAGCGATGGTTCAACCAACATATATAAATAGGTAAACATAATATATCACAGAAAAAGACTGGGAGACAAAAATCTTATGATCATCTCATTAGATGTAGAAAAGCTTATGAAAAAATCAGTTCTCTTCATGATAAGAGTCCTGGAGAGTCTAGGGATACAATGGACATGCCTCTACATAACAAAGTCAGTTTGCTGCAAGCTTATAGCACCATCAACCTAAATGAAGAGAAACTCAACACATTTCCACTAAAATGAGGAACAAGACAGTGATGTCTACTCTCTTTATATCTACTCAGTACAGTACTTGAAGTCATAACTAGAGCAATAAGACAAATGAAGGCCTCAAGAATGAAACAAGTCAAAATATCTTAATTTGCAGATCATATGATTTTATACATAAAAGACACCAGTGCTAGTGAACATCTTCAACAAAGTAGCAGGATAAAAAATCGACACACACAGATTAGTAGCCTTTCCACATAAAAATGACAAAAATTCTGAGAAAGAAATCAGGGAAACTACACCTTTCAGAACAGCCTCAGAAAGAAAAATCCTGAGGCATCTCTAACCAAGCAAGTCAATGAAGAAAGATATTGAATAAGATAACAGAAGATGGAAAGATCTCCCATGCTTATGGATCAGGAGTAGATGAGAGGCAGGGAGATTAAACTGGGGCGGATTAAGCAGGTAGGAGAATGGGAAAGTTGGGAATGGTAAGGAATACAGGGAGGGATTACTAGCACTAAGGTCATTTGTTAGGTTATATGGAAGCCTACTTCTGTAGAAGTTCTTCAAGCATATACATATGTGAAAGAAATCTAAATGGAAGCCCCAAATAATGAGGAGAAAAGGCCTCAACTGAATATCTACTGCCATAAAGTGATCTCTCCAATGCCAGGAATGAATTACACCTGGTTGAGTTATTGGCCAAAGGTACCCCGTGGAAACCTCAAACATCTTAGGCTATTGCCGATGCTATTGGTTGCTCTCCATAAACTCATGGTAAGGCCTATTGCTGAAGACAACGCTAACCTCATTAAACATGGAAACCACCAACCCAGCTACAAACTCAGTGGTGACTTGCCTACGTGATATGCTGGTTTAATAGTGGCAGTAAAGCTGTTGAGATAATCAACCACTCTTTGATTGGATTTAAGGCCCATGGTTGAGATGAAACCCATGCCTGTCACTGCTTGGATGGCTAAAAACTTGAGACTTCATAGGCATGCTCCCAGGAGAAAAATCAAATGCCATTGTTCTGACACAAAAGCATAGTAATAGAATGATTTCTAATGACAGTCTGCTATTTCCATAGATAAGTGACGATAGCTCAGCCATCATCAGTGAAACTTCCTCTTACAGTATGTGGGAAATAAACAGAGACAGACAACTAAACAATATTCAGACTGAGAGATAGAAGTACACTCAGTCATAAATGGGATATCAAACCCTTCCCCTCAGGGCTCAAGGAACTATGCAGAAGGGGATGCAGAAAGATTTTAAGAAATACAGGTGATGGATGACTCCAAGGAACAGTGTCTTCCAGACACAACAGGACTAATGTAATATAAACTCACAGAGACTATGGTGGCATGCACAGGACCTGCTTGGGCTCAAGCCAGATGGGGCTGCAGTGCTGTCTTCAATTGATAATTACTTGCAAAAAAAAAAATTCATTCTCTCCAGTGATTACTTTGTTCATGGGCTCAATGGACAATGACAGAAATGAGTGGAGAAAGAGGTAGCTGACCAGAAAACGGGTGATCCTCTGTACTTGATGACTGAACGACTCTTCTGATGAACTTACATTCTGATGAGCATTTAACATGGCATGCAAGCATCCTCATAGCCTTTGCTCATTCAAAGAGCTAGATCTACATGCTTCTTCCTCAGGTACCTTTCTCATCATTTTCCCAATTGTGTTCTTTTTAACCCTCTGACCATCCAGCTAGTACATTTGCTGCAGCCCATTAACCAGTAACAGTCACACATCTGGCCTCTTCTCCTTTCAAGCACAATCTATTACCATGTGTAGTAGGCTGAGTTCTGCCCACTTGAAGATTTCCCTTTTCCCAGTGTTTTTCATGGTTGTCAAGAAGAGTGTTACAATGTTGCAGTTGTCCATTTCTTTACAGCAAGCAGAACCATCAATAAACCAGGTCCTAGTCATCTTTTCTTCTGTCAACTGATCATGAGGCACACCCCATGATGCTACAGTTGCAAGACATTGTAATGGGAGGAGAAACCATAGGCATTTGCTTGTACCTCAGGACCTGCTCCTCTCCACTTATATACCTCTTCCATTTGATAATGGATAACTGCTGTGCTTGTCCTACTTTATGGCTTGGTTATAAATATAATACCTACCTCGTGATGAGCAATTTAAATCACATGGTCCCCCAGTGGCCCATTCTCTAACATTCTCAATAGTTGTCTGTCAAAGAGATAATAGTTGTCTGCTGGTGATGGTAAAACCTTTCTCAAAATCCCAAAGGTCTCCTCTGTGAATCACCTACTGGGGCCTGTCAAAAGCTCCAAACAGCATCCCTATCTGTCACTGACACCTCGAGTGCAATTGGGTCTGTTGGATTATATGGTCCAAATAGTAGAGCATCCTGGGCCTGTTGAAGAGCCTTCTCCTATTCCAGGACCCACTCAAAGCTAGCAGCTCCCCAAGTCACTTGGTAAGTGTGCTGGAGTAACACGTCCAAGTGCTAGCTCCAGAATACGTATATTCACACTAAACTTTGTGTTTCTTATTGGTGGGAGGGGTCAGGAACAACAACATAACCTTTAACTTAGAAAGAATATCTCTGCATGCCCCACACCACTGGACTCCTAGAAATTTCATTGATTTAGAAAGCTTGCATATTTTGGTTGAATTTAATTACTTTTTATCCTCTGATGGCCATATGCATTGCTAACAAGTTTAACATGGGTGCTACCTCCTGCTAGTTTGTCCAATCAGCATAATCTCATGACTATAGTGGATTAATATAATGGAAGAATATTGTAGAAGATTTATATGACCAAGTTCCCTTTGAACTAAGTAACTTATGACCCAGGACTTGAGAGTTACTCTATCCTTAAGGTAAAGGTGGCTACACCAACTGAAAGGAAATTGCTTCTGGTGCTCCTTATAGGCAGATATCAAGAAAAGGCTTTGCTAGAGAAATAGGGACATGCCATGTATGAGGAGATGTTAGAATCTGCTCAAGTATGGACACCACACTTAGTACGGCAGCTACAGATAGTACTTGTTTAAGTTTGTGATAGGAGAATGAAATGGATATATGGGAACCACTGCTCCTGCATCTTTCAAGTACTTGAAAGTTCTTGGCACTAATTTCTGTATATCTTCCCTGGATTTGATATTGGTCTTGGTTCACCTTTTCCCTTACAAAGAAAACTGCAATAGCTTCCATTTGGCTTGTCCAATCATAATACTCCTCAATCCACACAACCTATGTCTTGTCCATTTCTAAGAGTACACATCCCAATTATATGTTCAGAATTGTAGAAATAACCACAGGATAAATTCAGGGACTCAGTGGACCACTAGGAGTCAGATTTCAGCTCTTGACCTTCATAAGCCTCTACTTTGACTGGGGCCCGCAGTGATTTGGGGAGTCTTGTGAAATCAGTGTCAAGTTAGAACTAGTATCCAATAGCACCACCTCAAAATTCTAATTGTTTCCTTTCCCCCAGTGTACAGTTACTCTTGAGAATGCCAAAAGGATAGCAGTAAAACTTTGGTATTGTAGCAAGCTCCTTCCTCCAGGAGACCGGACTTTCCTTTCTTTCAAGGGGTCCTGAGTCTACAAACCAACTCACCAAGAAATTGGTTCATGGGTCAAAATTTCCTATTGCTACAACTCAAGGTAATCATTATTTTCTTCATTTGTTTGAGAATTTTCTGTTTTCGAATCAAACAAAACCACAATGGGTTTCCTATGTATTTAATTATTGGGAATACCATGACTGATTAGCCAGTTCCAGTGGTCCTTATCAGTCATGTCATTGTAAAAATCACTTTTTTCTGTGCTGTCCATTATGGGTTAGTCCATTATAGACACTGTTTTTGCCTGTGCTACATATGAAAGCGTCACTCACCTTGCCTTTAGCAATTCAGTGTTGTCTACTTTGGGGGACTTATGCCTGTCATGTTTAGTTCATCTAACTGAGCAGCAGTGTCTCCAACCCTGTTGGTGAGCTGAGAAGAGCAATGACAAGGCTCTCAAATGTGCCCCTCTTTCCATTTTGTGTCATATGGTGCTCAAGAATTGCCCTGTCTTCTGGGCCTTCCTATTATGGGAGATTAGCTTTACACAGTGTATCCATTCTAGCATGATAATTTCCCTGAGCATTAAAATCCCTTCATCAACACTAAGCCAAGGGAAACCAGGCATCTCCAGCTCCTTTTCAGTAGGCCTTATAACGAACGTTCTGCCAACCATCTGACAAAGTAGTGGCACCTTAAGTGTGCAAGCTATCATATTAAGCCCAGCATTCCCATCCCATAGGTCCATATTGATAAACTCAGCATATTGGTAGACTACAATTAAGTAATAGCGAGTGGATAGACAGGACCAACATTAGCTTATTTGCTTCTTTTAATTTTAATGCCATGACTGAAGCAAGTCCCCCATATACTTGTGTTTTTGATTACTTAATGTTTACAAGCTCATATTGCAGGGTTTTTACTTTATTTCTACAATTTTTGACATACTGTCTTTTCATCTGTTTCTAGGGAAAGAAGCTTTTTATTTGAGTCTGTGGAATGGATTCACCTTTGTACGGTCTCCTGCTTAACTCACACTGCATCTGACTTGTTAGGAAGCGATATCTTTTAAAAAGAAAAGATCCTGATAGACTTGAGTTCACAGCACTGCATTTAGGATTTTTTTTTCCTTTTTTACATTGAAGTCTGAAGATGAACTTGGCCTGTAATTTAGCTTTTTCTTATTGTCCTTGTCATTTCTCTTCATGTCAAGATCTTTTTGCTTAACGGAGATGCCTGTCCTCTTTTCTGACAGGACGTGGTAATTGGTTTTTGAGATTATTAACACTTGATTCATTTTTGGCTATTGTTAAGATTCGTTTAAAAGGTCAATAACTACTGCATCAGTTTGGAGCATTTTTGGGGGGGTGCTGTGTTTCTTGATAGTGAACGCACATTTAGCCTGAAATTTTTAAACAACTATATGACCTGTGTAGAAAACATTCATAAAGACAGAACATCTCCTGACCTCAGAGAATTCTCCTGAAGAGGCCCAGCCCTTGACCTCTGAAAGCCTTTGTCTGCTCTCCTGTTACTGCTATCCATAGCCTTGCTAAGCTTTGGTTTAATATAAATGGAATTATGCAGTATGTACTCCATCAAGTGTGGATTCTTAATTATTTTCTGATATTTATCTATATTGTTGCACTTATCAATAATTTTGTTGCTAAGTAGTACTCTGTAGTATGTGTGTGTAGTATATGTGCTCTAGAATATTCTGTTTTGGTTTACTGTACCATGTTTTTGTTTCTTAATATGTATGTATGTATGTATGTATGTATGCATGTATGTATGTATGTATGCATGTATGTATGTATGAAACCAATTGACATGCTAATCCCCCCATTAAAGAAAAAAAATTTTTTGTAACAGATCGAGACCATTTCAGAAGACCACAACCAATCAAAATCCAGAGTTGTAGCATCCAATCCCAACTGATACATCTATATTGCAATTCCTGCACCTCAGACACTGTGGAAGAGGAAACAGAAAGCTTGTAAGAGCCAGAGGAACAAGAAGTTTGCAGTAAGATTGTGTCTCCTAGTCATGTCACAGGCAACACCCATAAAGTCTCACCAACAAGACTGCCTAGACATGGCCTGGACAAGGATGACAGGGGAGGCACAAGAGGCCTCAACTCTACACAGTGATTTTCTGGCAGCTACAAACAGAATTGCCATGAATGGTTTTTCTTTTAAACAAGTCTCTGGGTACATATGTCATTTTTAACGGACAAAGAACTGAACATAGAATTGGTGGGTCGTGGAGTAGGTGAGTAATAAACTTAGTAAAAGGTGCTTGTAAAATTTTCCAAACTGGTTTCTACTATTTTTACATTTCACCAGAAATCTCTGAGTTCCGTAAGCAATTAATAAGTGAGCGCATCACTCTGTTCTCAGCTGCGAGTCTGTCTGGAGTCATCGTTTTTCAGTTCTGGCTGCAAATGGCATGACTCTCAGTGATACCAACTTGTGTTTCTGTGCTGGTTAGTCTTCTTTGTAAGCTTTATGCCAACTAGTCACCTGGGAGGAGAGAATCTCACCTGAGAAATTGCCTCCATCAAATTGTCTTGTGGGCACGTGTGTGGTACATTTTCTTAATTAATAATTGATGTGGGAGGGTCAAGCCCATGATGGACAGTGCAACCCTGGGCAGGTGGTCCTGAGTTGTGTAAGAAAGCAGGTGAGCAAGCCAGTAAACAGCATTGCATCATAGCCAGTGCTTCAGTTCCTGCCTCCTAGTTCCTGCCTTGAACTCTTGGCCTAGCTTCCTTCAGTGATAGACTATAACGTATAAGCCAAATAAACTCTTTCTCTTCCAAGTTGTTTGTTTGATTATTTCTATGGCAACAGAAGCAAACTAACAGTGTCCCTGATGATTAGTGACTTTATTGAGCACACTCTCTTATATCTGCTTATCTTTTAAGGCATATCTATTAACCTTTTACCCATTTTACCTTGATTTTAGTTCTTTGTATTTTATGTATGTATCTTGCTGGTTAGAAATATTTGTCACTCTTATTATTTGGCTCATGACTTTTTTTTTTACTTTCTTAATTATGCCTTTAGATGTGTACAAGTTTTTAATTTTGCTGCTGCTGCACAATTTATGAAATTTCTTATATTAGAACTTTTTGTGTCTTAAGAAACTTTTTCCATCCCAAGACAGTAAATACATCCTCCTCTATGTCCTGCTAGATTTGTAATATTGGCTGTTACATTTGTGTGTACGATTCATCTTGAACTGGTATTATTGCTGTTTTCCATGGTGTTGGAAGATCATGGGTTATTTTGTTTGTTTTTCTGTCCTTGGCACTTTATAACTCGAGCAATCTTTATCGAATCCAAATATTGTCTGTCCCTATACTTTATAACAAATCAGAATGAGACTCCAAATTCCTATTACAGCCTCACTGCTTCTAAGACCCATTGTCATCTGGCCCCTGGTCTCTTCCTCCACTTCTTTTTACCTCTCTCTTCCCTTCTCTCTTGTCCATGGGAGCTGATCATATTGGTCTAATCTCTGTTTCCCAGGCTTGTTGCCCGGACTCCTTTCTGAATCTGAACACTGGTCTATGTCCCCTTAGCTTGTTTACTACATTCAGATCTACATTTGGATGTTATCCTCTCAAAAAAACAAAACCCTCCACCATCTACCTTAGAACAGCACCCCGGTACCCTTTGCTTCCTGCCCTGGTGTCATAGTTAGCTTCAGCTATCAAATACAAATATAGAGTCATCTGGGAAAAAGGAAACTCAACCAATGCATTGCCTAGATCAGATTAGCCTCAGGATAGATCCATGGTGCAATGTCTTGATTGTTTATTGACATGTGAGGTATCAACTCACTGTGGGTAGTGTCATCCCTAGGTAGATAAGTCTGGGCTATGAAGATAACTGAGCAGCTCAGACACAGCAAGAGTCTTAGTTAAAGTACTTCTATTTTAGGGTTTTACTGCTGTGAACAGACACCATGACCAAGGTAACTCTTATAAAGACACCACTTAATTGGGGATGGCTTACAGGTTCAGAAGGTCAGTCCATTATCATGGCAGAAAACATTGCAGTGTGCTGGAGGAGCTGAGAGTTCTACATCTTGATCTGAAGGCAACCAGGAGGAGACTGGCTTCTACAGGCAGCCAAAGGAGGCTCCCTCTTCCTCACTGTGTGGAGCTTGAGCACAAGAAGCTCTCAGAGGCCACCTACACAGTGACACACTCCCTTCAACAAGGCTACAGCTCCTAACAGTGCCACTTCCCATGGGCCAAGTGTATTCAAACCACCACAGCAAGTTACTAAGTGGTTTCTACTTCAAGCTCCTGCCAAACTGTAGATGCTCTGACTTCCTTTCTTTCCTCTTTGCCTTTGGTCATGATGTTTATTTCAGCAACAGAAATCAAACTAGGACACAAACTGGTACTGAGGAGTTGGGTACGGCTAGGAAGAACCCAACCATATAGTTTTTAGGACAAATGTGGAAAAGCTCGTACTAGAAAAACAGGCTAATGCTATAGCAGAGCTTACTGGGCTATTCTAGTAGGATCCTGAGAGATGGTAGGGCTGAGAAGGATGTGTATGGTTGAGGCCTGCCTCAAGAGTTTCAGAGGGGAACATAGATTTCCTTAGAAACTGTGATGGAGGCTATTCATGTGCTATTTTGGCAAAGACTCTGGATACTTTCTGCCCATGTCCTCAAGAGTTTTCCTAGGAAATGAACTGATTTCCTTAGTGGAGACGATTTGAGGATAGCATCACAGTGAGTCTGTAGCATGGTTTTTACTGTTTATGCTTATGCAGTCCTACAGTGGATAAACAGCAAGCAGGGCAGAAATAAATGCCAAATGTATGGTTTGGAGGGAGAGAAAAATACCAAGAACCTTAACATTACAGCCAAAACTGTGCCTAAAGTGAGGCTGATTCCTAAAGAGAACAGAAAGATGGCTCAGTGGTCAAGGAAACTTCCTGCTTGCAGAGGACCCATGTTCATCAGTTCCCAGCACCCACCTGATGGCTCATAGCCATCTATGGCTCCAGTTTCAGAAAGTTCAGCATCCTTTACTGATTGTCACAAACACCAGGCAGTCATGTTAGTGTACATACATATATACAAGCAAAATACTCACTTTAAAAAAACAAAAACAAAAAACCAAAACAAGCAAACAAAAACAAAAACAAAAAAAACCCCAAAGGTTGCCAAGGTTACCTGCTCTACACTGGAACAGAGGGAAGGGAACAAACAAAAAAAATCGAATCAAGGTAATTCTTAAATGTACTCCCTCTAAAATCAAAACCAGTAGGAGTTGGAGGGACCCTTTAGAATGTACCAGAGACTTAGGAGGCAAGAGACTCTCAGGACTCAAAGGGAGGGACCTTAGATGAAATGTCCTACAGTGGGAAGAGGGAACTTGTAGAGTTTACCTCCAGTAGAAAGACAGGGCATCAAGTGGAGGGATGGGGTTGCCATCCCACAGTTAAAACTCTGACCCAGAATTGTTCCTGTCTGAAAGAACTGCAGGAACAAAAATGGAGAAGAGCCTGAGTGAAATGTGGTTCAGTGAAAGGCCCAAATTGAGATCCAGCTCAGGGGGAGGCCCCCAGGCCTGACACTATTACTGATGCCATGGTGTGCTTACAGACAGAGGCTTATCATGACTGGCCTATGAAGCTGAGGAGGAGGGCAACTTTATAAGAAGACCAACAGTCTCAACTAACCTTGACCCTGAGATCTCTCAGACACTGAGCCACCAACCAGGCAGCATACACCAGTTGATATGAGGCCCCTGACACATATACATCAGAGGACTGCCTGGTCTGGCCTCAGTCAGAGAAGATGCACCTAATCCTTGAAAGACTTGGTGCCCCAGGGAATGCTAAGGTCTGGTGGGATGGGAGTGGGGGGTGGGGACCTCTTCTTGGAAGACAGGGGGAGGAAGAAAAGGATGTGAGTGAACCAGGATGAGGATAAAGTCTGTACTGTAAAAAAAGATTAAAGGATAAATAAAAAGAAGAATTACCTTGAGTCTCTGAAGAGACTTTGGACCTTGGCACTGAAAACATTGTTGAAATTCACAGCTAAGGTTTGACTAGCTGCATTTTTTTTTTTAATCATGAGATAGCCATGAGCCTGTGAGGACAGAGAGTAGAGTATGCTGATTTGAATGAAAGATGTCCGCCAGAAAACTCGTGTTTGTGAACACTTGGTCCAGAGATGGTGGTGCTGTGTGGGAGATGATGGAACTTTTAGGACATAGAGATGTGCTGAGGGAAACGTACCACTGGAGCAGGTGCCACTGGAGCAGGTGCCACTGGAGCAGGTACCACTGGAGCAGGTACCACTGGAGCAGGTACCACTGGAGCAGGTGCCACTGGAGCAGGTACCACTGGAGCATGTACCACTGGAGCAGGTACCACTGGAGCAGGTGCCACTGGAGCAGGTACCACTGGAGCATGTACCACTGGAGCAGGTACCACTGGAGCAGATGCCACTGGAGCAGATGCCACTGGAGCAGGTATTGAGAGTCCACAGCCTCGATTCACTTTGAGTTCACTTTGTGTAATCCAGATCACAGCAAGTTCATATAAGTGCACTCATTTATGCTCACACAACAACCACATTACCTGATGGTGCATTTCTTAGAATTAATCCCAATGCAAAGCCGAGTGCATTTTCAAGTATGTGGCTCTCAGCACGCTACGTATCTTTCTATTTGCAGAGTGGCCTCTGTAACAGCTTCTGCATTGTGACAAGTGATGCATTTGACCACGTTTACAGGATGCTGGATAAGTGGCAGTTGTAGGAACCACCTAATTAATGCTATCAGACTTCGTAGGAAGTAGCTCTTTGAGGTAACTGTTCTGGGTTGCCAACTTGATACTTACGAAGTGAACTACAATCCAGGAATGAAGGGTGCACTTGTCAAAATTATTTTTGCTTGGGAGGAAGTGGATGAATCCACTTCTAGTCCGGACCTTTGAGGTATAAAGACACACACTTTTGATCTGGATCCTGAGATAGGATGACACACCTTTAATCTGGGCCACTTCTCTTGCTGGTAGCCTGATTAAGGACATAGAAGGAAGCTTTTGTTCTTCACCTGCTTGCTTTCACCTTGCTATCAAGTCGATTCCTTCGTTGGCATTAGAGCCTTCTTTGGAATTCCATTGTCTACTGAAGAACAGCTGAGACATCCAGCCTTGTGGACTGAGCAACTTCTGGGTTCTTGGACTTTCCATTCATAGCCTACCATTTTTGGATTAGTTGAACTGTAATTCCATATATCATACACATACATATACAGTACATATACATGAGCAAGAGAGAAATTTATTCTAGAAGTTCTGCTACTCTAGTGAACCTTGACTAATACACTCTTCCTGAGACCACCATGTTTGAAACAACTATTAACCTTTTAGGGACATACACAAGGCAAGATACATCTCTGAAAGTAAAGAGATGCAGACTTCACATTTTTTTTATCCCAGAAAGAATGTGCTTCTTTTGCATGTCAGATTTTTTGTTCTTTTTTGAGGCAGCATCTCCATAGAGCTCAGTCTGGCCTTGAACTTGATATGTACTTGAAAATGACCTTGAACTCCTGAGTCTCCTCCCTCAGCCTTTCTGGTGCTGGGTGGTACATGCCTCCATGCCTGGTTTATGCTGGTTGTGGAACTCAAGACTTCTCACACGGTTAGCAAGTACTCTCCCAACTGAGTCACATCCCCTGCTCTAGCTAGATTTTCACGGTGTCTTTGAAGTCCTGTCTTCGTGCATCATAGCACCAGCCCGTTAGCTCATCTCCACATTCTCTACCAGCTAAAATCTCACTTTGTTTACAAGGATGGCAAGAGGTCCTGGGTTTTAGGAACTGGAAATTTCTGTTGGAAACCTACCATCTTCTCAGAAGCAAATCCTTCCCGTTGCCTGTTCCATGTGGTAGAAGGTAGCACCTTCAACAGGATTCTCGGTGAAAGTACAAAATATTTACATATTCAATGAATGTAGGGGCTCTAAAGATACCTCTGATCTGAAAACATGCTCTAAAGCCAAGAAATATAAAACTAGCTGTGGTGGCTCACAACTGTAATCTCACTTTTTGGAAGATTGAGGCAGGGAGATTGCTATGAGTTTAAGGAAATCATGAGCTAGAGAACTGTGTCTCAAAACCAAAAATGAAAAAAAGAAAAGAAAAAAAACAAAAAGAAAAGAGTCAGTTATGTGGCCTTTGGCAGTGGCTCACTAATTTCCTTTTCAATATTCAGCTACTGGAGAATAGTCTTTACTCCTTGTCAATCTTTCTCAGATTGTAGGGGGAGGGGATAATCGGGGTCTCAGCCAGCAACAGGCAATGTCTACCTCACAGATGGTCAGGAGGACATAGTTCTCGCCATAGCAAGCCTTGGATCTGGAAAGCCAGAAGAATTTAGAATGTGTTGGGGAAAATTCAAATTTGGCACTTTAGAAGTAACTTAGAGGGCACATGGGAAAACAGGGAGAAGGAAGGGTCTCTGCAGCCCTCCAAACAGCATGCTCGACTCTGATACCTCTGTGTCTGCCACATGCAAGCAAGGGGACACTGGGCTTACATTTTTCCTGCATTAGCTGAGTACTTTCCTGGGTGTTCAACTCAATCTCGAGTTGATATTTTCACATTAGTTATCTCATTTATTTTTAAAATATAAAGCCCTATGTGCTATTTTGGGATCTAGAGCTATTCCTCACCTGAAGTCTGGCATGAACAAGGATTGCCTGTGTGCTTGCTTGTACACCAGTCTTAGCTGTGGAACTCCAGGAGAGCAGGTGTCCTGACACTTTTTGCAGTGTGTAAGATGGATAGGTATCTGAACTTCTTCCAGCCTCAGTTTCCCTGTCTAAAGTGTGTCTTCGTTCTTATGCAGTGCTGTTGCTGACCTAGTCAAGATAAGAGATGGTGAGAACCCAGTCTCTAGCACACTAGGAAGAGTCCCTGTCATTCTTACTAACCTTGTTGGTTGCTGGAAAAATCAAAATCTGTTACTAGTTATTTTATCTAAGAATACCAATTCGAGATTTAGAATTATCTCCTGAAAGTAAAATACTTAGCGTCTCACTTCCATATCCAACCCCACCCCCAGGGTTATCCTCCAGATCCCAGATCCCAAGCATTGCTCAGCCAAGCCCACTGGAGTCGGGAAAACCAATAACAAGGTCCCTATGAACAGCAAAGGGGTTCATCTGTCTTGCTTTCTGGTCTTCCTGGCTGTGGAGGAGCTCAACCTGCTCTGGCCAAGGCAAAGGTGCTTCCTGCATAAAGGTGCAGGAAGGGTGCCCCCACGCTGGGGAGGAAAATAGCTCAACAGCTCAGCCCCGGGCCAGACATCTCAATGAGGTACCGTGGGCAATTAGAGATTCATTACAGTCCCACAGTTTGTATCATGGCCCTGGGTCAGCACCGGGTCACTGCACATGGCAAACTTAGGAAGCTACATCTAGAGTAGTGACGCCAGCCTGTGGCTCTGTGGGGCACGGAGGCCGGGAAGTGGAGCCAGTATGGCGGAGAGGTGCACAGGGGAGGTGGATGGGGACTGAAAGGTAGGGTACAGGATGCAGAATGCTATGGGCCTGCTGAGAACAGACAGAACTTAGCCCCAGAAACACCAGCTCCCAGCTGCCTCCTAGCTACCTCCCATCAGCCTTCCAGACCTGCAGGTCCCGCAGACTTCCGTGTCACCCGCCAGTCCAATCTCAAAACATAATTGGGGCCTGACACAGAGGAAGACCATTGAATGCAAACAAAACAAGTGTCATCCCCTATCAAGTCACCACGGAAGAGAAAGGGGATTGTCCCACCAACTATCGCAAGAAGGACAAAATCGCAGGGTAAATGACAGTCATGTAAATTTAATTAATTTAGCTCACCAACTTGTAGTTGTTTTTTCTCATTACCAGGAAGACTTGGAAAAATGTTCTCTGTCTGGCTTCAAGCTTGTCCTTCGTGACTTTTTCTACAGCGGCAGTGGGGAAAGCACAACTATGTGGAGAATTTTTTTTTAATTTTGCTTTATTATTTTAAAAAAATGGATAAAATTGATAGAAAGATCTCATTCCAAAATTAACCAGAAACAAAGGCTATTCAACTTAATGAACTTGTATACAATTTGATTGACATTCAACACAAAAGTGTTACATTAAATTTTACACTTTCAATCTTATATATGTATATATTATATTGATTATATATAAAATATATATGCTATATATATTATATATACTAGAATCCATTGTCTACATTCACTCCTTCCTCATTCCTTTATACTTGGTCTTTCTTTTTCTCTTCATGGTATTTGCTTACATAGATACATGCATTATCGTCTAGATTCTACACATAAATCTGCATATGGTTTACTGCCTTCAGTGGAGAATATTTACAGAGATAAAATAACACATTCTGTTAACTCTAGTATGAAAAATAACTTTCTTTATCTTCCATTCCTTCTCTAAACACTCCTTTAGTCTTGTCAAAAGAAGAGTGAAGGAGAAAAGGGGAAGAAAAGAAAGAGAAAGCCATCCTAGGAAGCCTTGCAGTTAGGGTATATACTGTAAGGGTCCATGATTCGCTGAAGAGTGACACCCCAGATTTAAATAGCATGTAAATGCAGAGTGTTTCATTCTGCAGAAGTCCAGCATGCTGGGGGTCTCTTCATTGCCAAGATTCAGACACCCAAGGGAGCTCGCAGGCCTGATTTAAAGCACATTAGGGAATTCTGGGGTAGGTGACCTCTATGTAAATCTGTTGGGTCCATCTCTATGGACATTCCATTACCAGGGTGTGGGGGCTGGAAACTTGCTGGGGAGGTCTGGAAACTGTTGCTGAGGAAGTAGCTGAGGAAGTCTGCAAACTGCTGCTGACCCATTGTCCTTGCTTCAGGCCAGGTGGGTGGGGCAGCTTCAGAGGCCTGGACTTACCTAGAATTTCTTAGTTCTTGAAAACAGAGATTTAGGCATAGTCTCCTTAACTCCCAATCTGACTCCTGTCATGGAATAAGCCTAGCCTTCTCACTCCCCCCTTTCAACAATGGGCCATCTCGAATCCTTGGGGTGTTTCTGAGGCCCCTATATTAACCATATTGTGCTTCAAGCCACTCTCGTGGGTCTTCTACACTCAAGGCCACAGGGCCATCATATTAAAACAAAACAAAACAAAACAAAACAAAAAACCCTGCTCTTTAGGATAGCTGGGCTGCTCAAAAGAGGGAAGCTGGGTGCATTTAGTTAACAGAACAAAAGCTGTCCACACCTTGCTGCAGCCAATGTTTTATATGTAATGTTAGATTTTCTCCTCTTAAAGAACATCTTTGTACATAATTTTGTTCCATCAAACTAACTACTGTCACCGAACACAAGTTTGTCTTGATCAAGCAGGCAGAAGCAGTAGGTGGAGGCTGTGGGACAAAGGGACTGTGGTCTGGGGGAGACAGCAGGCTTATGTGACTTGTGGCTGCACGTGGCTCTGGCACCTGTAGAGGCTGAGGGGCACCAGTGGGGACCTGGGACCTTCCTGGACACTAGGGATACCTTATATCCATGACCTTAGTCTCTGATGGGCTGAGCTGCATCCTTGCCTAGATCAGCTGAGATTCTCCTTGAATTCTGTATCAACTCTCAGCATGACTCTAGCACAGCCACATAACTAACAGGAAAGAGTTTCAGGGCAAGAAGAGCTTTGGTTTTAGGAATTAGTAGCAAAGATTCTTCTGTCCCTATTCCCTTGAAATTGGGGTGATGGGGTGGCTTTGTGTTGTTTTCTCACTAAAGTAAGAACAGTTGTGGGTGGATTGGAACTATTAGTTTCTTTTATCTTAAAATGCGTTGAAAATATAAACAGTTGCTTAATTTACTACTTTCTAGGTTAATATACAAGTGGGTCTCATTGGCCTGATTAATGGAATAAAGATATTATCCCAATTAACTCTTAACTCTTGAATAAAAATCAGTCCTTCATATATATTTGAGTTAATAGGAATGCCTCGCTGTTAATTCCTGGTTCTGACACAAACAATGGCCAAGTTCAGTATCATTGGTGAAAACTAAATGGAGGTTACATTTTGTGTGTGTGTGTGTGTGTGTGTGTGTGTGTGTATACATATATATATGTATATGCATATATATATACATGTATATGTATATATATATATATGTGTGTGTGTGTGTGTGTGTGTGTGTTTGTGTATTACAACAACTTTTGGGATACTTTAACTATTATAAAATCAGAGTACCTTATTACTTTTAGCTTTTCACATAGCTTAGCTTTTCATGTAGCTTTCTCCTGGCTAAGAAGGAAGATATCCAAAACAAGAGTGGATAGACAACAGAGAACCCAGCCCTCAGAATTGGGATAGGCTGCTACTCTGCGTTGTCTAGATAGTTCCATACTCTTTTTTAAAAGCCTTTGCTTGAAACCATTCACTTTCTAGTTCCTGTCTTTCATGATGTGCATGTTTGTTCTACTAAGCTCATTTATCCATCTGATCTCCATCCATCCACTGTCTCATTCATGCAATAACCATTCACAGAGTGCCTAACCTTTGTCGAGCACCACGGTTTCAGAGCTGGATAGCAGAGAATCATGTCCAGCCCTCATAGAGGTGTACAGGTAAGCAGACAAATACTTTAAAAATTAAAACAAGCTTATTAACCTACAGAAATGGGAGTCAGAGAGCAGAAGGGATAACAGGAGTGATCCAGGGAGGAGATGGTTATTTCAAACAAGATCTGGGGACATTAAGAGAAATGACACAGGAAGAAAGGGTCATCAATGCCACAAGCCTGGTGCTACAGCATTGGACTCTCTGAAGGAGGGAGGCTTGTGGCTGGAGGAAAGTAGGAGGCACAGGTAGAGAAGTTCAGTATGGGTAGAAAGGAGTTGGGTGTATGTTAAATGTGGGAAGGCACTCAGATTTACATCTGAAAAGAACCAGTATGGGAACCTGCCACAGGGGGACCCAACCTAAAGCTGGAAGAGCATCGGGGGCCAGGCAGCAGCTTACAGGGGAACAAGGGTTCTCCTTTAACTTTGGCTTTAAGATCTATGACTTTCTGACATAAAATTCCAATATTGAATACACTTTGGCTTAATAATGTAGGGATTCCAATCTGCCCCAAATGTGGCACAGCACAGAACAAATAACACATTTTTGTATTCTGGGTGTCTCTGGGAAAAGGGGACATCATGACAGAAAGGAATAAAGGCAGAGAGGAACAAAGGTTATACAGCGATTTGCCACAGACTCTTAAGCGGCAGTGAGCACTGCTTGGCTGGCCCCCTTAATCCGGGGAGAGCTCACGTGCAAGCACCTAGCTTTACATCAGCACAAGTGGCTCTCTTGTGCAGCCACCTTTTAAAGAGCTATTTCTTTTCTTTCTAGAATTGCCAGCCACTCCCACAAGGATGCTTCTGTGTTAGTAAGCCTAGAACATGACCACAACACAATGGATGTTAAAAATGCACTTTATAAATGAGTTCATATTTAATAGCCTGAACAGATACAGTGGGAATGGGACATTTATTTAGGAAAACTGAGGATGGCTCCAGGCTCTGGGGAGTGTCTTCTGGCTTTAATGCAGCCTTTCCATAGGACAGTCTGCAGCCAGCATGCCACAGGTTGTTGGAAGGCATGACTTGAAAATAAGGCTTTGCTGTATGGTTTTTTTTTCTCCTGGTTTAGGAAGTCTGGGGGCTGAAAGCACATGAGCTCCCTCCCTTTGGGACTTCCCAGCATTCTCTCCTGTTAATGTCTGTTGCTGGGAACAGAAGACAGATGTAATTTGCAGACTTTTCCCAACTTCTCTGACCACAGAATTCTCCCCATACTGTCTGTTAGAATATGTGGCGCAGTCCTGGACAAATCACATGAGAGATTTTATTGGCAGAGGCAACTCTGTGATGTGGGTGGGTGGGGAGAAGAAAGAGGGAGGAGGGAATGAGGAGGGAAAAAGGAGGAAGAAGAGAAAGAAGAAGAGGAGGAGAAAGAGGCAGGGTGGGGGCTTGGGATATGAGGTTTTTTTTATCCCGAGTATGATGTCTGTGACGCATGTACAAAGAGACATGTGGCAGGTGCTATGGTAACAGATGCAGGAGCAGCACCGTCATCTAGAGATGATGTGTCTTGTCTCCGGGTCCGAGGGCTGGTTGTAAAGATGCTTCTAACTGT
Source organism: Grammomys surdaster (assembly GCF_004785775.1). Taxonomy (NCBI): domain Eukaryota; kingdom Metazoa; phylum Chordata; class Mammalia; order Rodentia; family Muridae; genus Grammomys; species Grammomys surdaster. The sequence continues at coordinate 19,403,761 of NW_021604564.1, read as the reverse complement.
CCATGGATACACCTGATGCTAACACTGTCTTTTTCTATGTTTTAGAGACAAAGTCAGTTTGTAGCCCAGGCTGGACTTGAACTTGTGATCTTCCTGCCTTAGCCTCTTGAGTCTGGGATTGCAGTTAAGTATCACCATTCCTAGCCTTTTTCTTTTCTCTTTTTTCTTCTTTCCTTCCTTTCTTCCTCTTTCTTTCTTTCTTTCTTTCTTTCTTTCTTTCTTTCTTTCTATTTTTCATCATTCAGAGAAATGGCTTAGACTATGGTTATAAAACACGTCATTTTTGACAGATTTCAGTGGAAGTCCTGCAGGAAAATACAGAAAGTAGGCTTTTTTCCTTCCTGATTGCTATAAATAAAACCAAAGCCTACAAGAGAGGTGGAACAATTAGCAAAGGCTTGAGTTGTCCTTTTTGAATAGATCCTCCTTGGCAAATATTTAAATATTTAAATACACTTTCTTCTCTAATCTTAGCAAAATGCTGAGCTAGTGGCCCATCCAGAGTGAAATGCACAATTCTCTAACTCCACAGCTTTGTATCTGAATCTACTGTGCGCTTGTTGGAGCTGTAAGAAAGGACAGCCTTTAGTAATCATTTTTCCCCTATGAAATTTCATCAAAAGCCAAATGTTATGGAAAGAAAGACTATATCAGAGTTCACTGCAGAAATTGAACTTTGCAAATTCAGAACTGGTGCCATCAGCACACTGGACCATTTGGCATATCACTTGAACTTGGAAATATCCAGCCTGATCCAATTTTTCTTGCCTTTTGTAATCATGTGATGAGGACACTGAACAAGCAGCCTTTGGTCAGGTCTCAGTGGCTGAAGCATCAGGTAGGCTGTGGGAATGAATCTATCAGGACCACTGCGGACTGAGATGTTCTCTAGGCATCTAGCAGTAAGGAATGTGGCCTGTTTAGGAATGAAAAGCAATGAGGAATGGTTTCTCCCTGGAAATGATCTCCTGTTATATCCTGGAGCTCGGGCAGCCTTCTTTCTTCTGTTACCTGCCACCAATACCAGGATAAAATAGTGAATAAGTGGCAGACACACTACAGAGTCCTATGAAGGAGAACTTAAGAGAAGAAACTGTGCCCACTGGGACTAAGGACTGGTTAGAACTGCCATGCTTTCAAGAAGCTAGACTGTATGGAGGCTATGTGCCTCACCTTGTGCTAGTTTTAGCCCCATAAATAGCCATTCCTTGTCCACCTCCTGTCAGAACTAACAACTTGTGACTAACAGATAAAAACCTTCTAGAAGTTATTGATGTAGAAGACCACTAGCTCTCACAGCTCAAAAGCTAACAACGGTATCAGGTAGTGTTGGAAAAACAGAAAGGCATCCACCTCTCTGGTATAGCTATCAATGTAAACTTGTCTTGATTTACGTATTCTTTGTTCTATGAAACTACTTTTATGTAGGCACATGAAATTTGGTGGTAACTTAAGTCTATGTTCTAGGCCATGGTCATTCATAGCACCAGAATAAACTGTCTCTTATCCCATTTAAGATGAGAGGTGTGGGAAATTCTGCTCCGAGGGGACTGAACGACAGACCCTGGGAGGTTTTGAAGGGAGATAATCAGTGGAGGGTAAGGCTGTAGCACTTGATGCATCCCAACAGGAAAAAGGCAGGTCTTATGGAAAGATGCTTTATTATAGTTTCATTGAACTGGAAAAAAAATGGTGGAATGGAGCGGCACTCAGCTGAGAGAAGTAGAACTAGAGACACAGGAATGGGAGTGTGACCACAATAGACAAAGGAACATGCTGTACAGAAGGGGCAGTCCTCTCAGGCACGGAGCTGCCGCTGGGCCGCCATCACTGCCGCAGCCACTGCTGGTGGTCGCCCTGCTGTGGAGAGGAGATCACGGGACTGCAGAGCTGCAAACACAATGGCGGGGCCGGAGGTACCAGAACTTGGGGCAGGGTATTGTACAGCAGCCTGGAGCTCTCACAAGGGTCCCGATCCTCACCCTCTGTTCAGTTATGCAATCACCCTTACTCTGAACAAGATATCAGAGATGGTTCATTTTCTTGATTTAGTCGCCTCAAAAGACTTCTGTGGTCTGTGCTACCACTGTAGGCCATGTTGGGATGTTGGTGTTCGTGGTCCATGTTGCCACCACAGGCCATGCTGATGTCTGTGATCTGTGCTGCCTACAGAAACCATGAGGAAGTCCATAATCGTGCTGTCGCCGACTGCTTTGGACAAGGAAGCATCTTTTGCAATGGTATGGATGACTGGTATGGATGACTATAGACTCATAACCGAGAATGAGAGACATTGAAGGTTAGAAGGCTAGGCTGATTCCATGACAGGCTTCTGATTGACAGTTAAGGAGAGTTCACTTAAACCTCTCTTTCCAAGAACTGACAAATTCCAGGTAAGTCCAGGCCTCAGAAGATGCCCCACCATCTGGCTTGAGGCAAGGATGATGGGTCAGCAGCAGTTTGCAGACTTCCTCATCTACTTCCTCAGCAGCAGATTCCAGACCTCCTCAGCAAGTTTCCAGCCCCACACCTTGGTAGTGGGATGTGGATAGAGATGGACCCAACAGATTAACATCTGGAGTAGGTGACCTACCCTAGAATTCCCTAACGTGCTTTAAATCAGGCCTAGGAGCTCACTTGGGTGTTGCTCTATCTTGGCAATGAGGAGACCCCAGCATGCTGGACTTCTGCAGAATAAAACACTCCTTGAGTTTACATACTAGTTGGGTCTGGGATATCATTCTTGGCGATTAATGAACCCTTACAAAGGATTCTGTGACAACATTCCCCAACCCCCCCCCAAAAAAAAGACCATACAGGAAGCTCTTAATGAAAGTCCTTAAAATTGTGTTGAAGATGTTGAACTGTAGCTCTTCACAGTTGATGGGGAGGGGTGGAGTGATGGCTCAGTGTTCTCTCTCTCTCTCTCTCTCTCTCTCTCTCTCTCTCTCTCTTTCTTTCCTTTTTTTTTGACACCAGTTTCTTTGTGTAGCATCCTTGGCTGTCCTGAACTAGTTCTGTTGACCAGGCTGGTCTCATAGAGATCTGCCAACCTCTGCTTCCTAGCACATCCAGTGGTGGACTCAGTCTTCTTTCTTTCTTTTTTTTAATGTATGAATATCTTCATGTACACCTGCATGCCAGAAGAGGGCCCAAGATTTCACTATAGATGGTTGTAAGCCACCATGTGGTTGCTGGGAATTGAACTCAGGACCTCTGAAAGGGCAGCCAGTGCTCTTAACCGCTGCATCATCTCTCCAGCTTGGACTTAGTTTTCTTTAAGGGCTGGACACTGGAATTTTGACCATACTCCAGTGAGTATATAAGCAACAGGAATTGAACTTGGTATATTTTTATTTATTTATTTTTATTATTTCTTTTGGGCAGTGGGGGAGTGCAAACATGGAAGGGTGGACCTAGGAGAAATGGGAAGCTATTGTAATTGGTGTCCATTATATAAAATTTCCAAATAATCAATAAAAACATTACATCAGAAGAAAGAAGATGAGTCTTTTGCACTGACAGCATTGTGTCCTAAGAGAACTCAAGAAAACCTGATGATACAGAGAACCTCGGGCCAACCTCTTTGTGTTCATCTCATTAATAAAGGAATTTAAGGATGGACTCAAATAAAAGCTCAAGGACAATTTTATTAGAACTGAAAAAGAAAATGTCCAGAGCAGACAGGTTGTAAACCTCAGCAGTGCCCAGAGGACAGGGGAATGGAGGACAGAAGGGAAAATAGCATGTGGAGGTTGACATAGGGGCAGACATGTGACATGTGACACACAGCAGCCACTCTGGCAGGAAGGGAAGCTTTAGAGAGAGTAAGGAAGCCCAAAATGTTGGAGGGAAAGCCCCAAGTGCTTAGAATGCTCTCCTAAGAGACAGTAAAAAGAAAAGGAAGAGTCACAAGTGGGCAGACTTACAATCCTACACGGCTCTAAGCTGCTGCTTTGGGGCCAGGGATTCTGGAAAGGAACAAGTTCAGTATCTCATTGAAGAACTAAGTATTCTGCCTAAGTTTAGCAAGGTTTAGTGTGATCTGCCTTCCTGAGGGCGGGCTCAGGGATGGGCGGAGTGATTAACCCTGTCTAAGTAGAATATTAGGTCTCCACATAGAGCCAGAGATTCCATTTTCTTCACCAGTTTTTTTTTTAATCTAGCATTATAAACGAGGTCTCTGTACCCTAAGAAGCTAAGAGCAGGTGAGTTCAATTTAGAAGACATAGACAATCATTGTTGCAGTTGCTAAAATGTATTCCCATTATGTCTGTACTAAGAAATAAAAGCTGTGGCTCACAGTTTGGCCATAATTGAGCTAATTTGAACACACATTATTTGGAAAATATTAACAGCTAAGTTGGTGTTTATATCTGTAATGTTTTCTCTCCTGTAATAGATCAGTAACAGCAAAGTGCTCTCAGGACAAAAAAAAAAAAAAAGGTACTTGATTCTTGCACCATTTTGGATAACGAGAAGTCAGTCTGCCAATGGACAAAGGCCTTAGACCAGTGGCTTCAACCTTCTTGTTGCTGCCACTTAATACAGATCCTCATGCTGTGGTGACCCCAACCATAACATTATTTTCTTTGCTACTTCATAATAATGGTAATTTTGCTACTGTTATGAGTTGTAACAAAAATATCTATGTTTCCTGACAGTCTTAGGTCACCCCTGTGAAAGGGTTGTTTGATCCCCAGAGGAGTTGCAATGCACAGGTTGCCTTAGACTCGCTACTAGGAGACATGCCTGACTTCAGTTGAGTGAAGCGTTATTGTCTTTCAGCATTCCTCAGGTCTGTTGTGTCAGTGATACCTTCGCCTCCGACATGCTTTCTGAGTCCCCACTGTCTGTGAAGTGCAATATTCTGAGTGTGGTTTTGTAAGGCTCTCTGCTCACCACAGCAGCACAGACTTCTCTGGGAGACTTCAATGTGCCCACACTTACCTCCCGCATCTAGCTTTGAACCTTCAAGCCAAGCATCAACTGCCCGTTCTCTACTTTCTCTTTGTGCCTCTCTTCTTTTCCCAGGCCTTCCATGGGGATCTCTCTTGACACCCTTAATTCATCATACTTATGACATACACACACACACACATATATATGTATCAGATGCAGATATACCACTCACATGCATACCATACATAAACATATATTATACATATCATATATATATCACCATACACATATCATAAATATGTATATAACCTATGCACATCAGGTTCATATATGACACAAACATACCACAGGTATAATATTTCACACATTTATATTACCATATGCATATCACACACAAAACATCATGCACAAATATATGCATTTATGTCACACATATATGTATCACACATACCATATACATCCCACACATATAATATGCCTATTATAAAATACATAAATCTATGCATATCACAAATGTGTCATATATATATCATATAGTACAAATTATATACATGTGTTCTACACATACCATTATACCCATATATATCCACACATTCATTTTACAAATGCATCTGTCTCACATGTATGCGTATCACACCCATCTATATAATGTAAATGCCCATCACCATACATGTTACATGTAGGACACATATACTTCATATGCATACCATACACACGCATATCTATGAACACATATCACATACTACACATATGATACACATGCATATCACACACATACCTGTATGCTTTTGGAAAATTACTTCTGTCCATCGTCCACTGTTCAATGCTTATCTTCGTATCAGTCCCTGAGCTACTTGCAAACATGCCTCATATTGCTTCTTCATTGACTCGTCCTTTGTACCTGCCACTTTGCCAAGAAAATAGTGGCTTGATTAAGGAATATGAAGGAGTGCACAGTCTGTGATGTTATGCTCTCTGTAACATTCCAAGTGATTCTTATCAGGCTTTTCTCTGACTTAACTACAAGTGAACATACTAAGTTAATAAAATGGAGCTAGAAAGTGAACAGTGTTAGTCAGGACTGACACAGGGTCAAAGGTCTCACCCCAAACAAAGACATGAAGTCTCCTCAATAGTGAACATTCTACCCTGACTGTGGCTGGGAAATGCTGTAGTTCAGATGGGCATGGAACATGGCGTCCTGGGAACATGAAAACTTCATACTCACCAATATTGGATAGTCAGTAAAAGATATGCACGAGTTAGTAGTTTTTCCGAATCACCAATTTAATCAAATGGTTTGTGCACTTTTGTTGTGGAAATAGATTGCATTTCTTTCTTTTCCTACTCATTATTTAACATAGTAACTCCAAAGAAGTAATTTAAGTGAAGTTTGCTTCTCTATGCAACAACACCCAATAAATTGGGAATAGATGTTCAGTAAATGAAGCAAAGACAGTGTTATGTAGTTTTGTGTTGTCTTTCTTGGCTTCCTACCCTGTGATATTTGCTGAAGGAGGTCAGGTCAGATGCAGGCATCGTGGAGAGGACAGGCAGAGTTCGTGACAGAGTGAGGTGGGACATCTCATGGGTGAGAGTAGACAATGGCCAAAAAGACCCTTTAGCAGCTCTACACTCTTTAAAAGTATTTGGAAAAGACAGCCTTCCCAGGATGGATTTCCTGTGAGGTGATTGACAGGCCCATTTGAAGGGCCTCTTACAGAAGGGACAACAGGATGTCATTGTTCTGCGTCACAAAGTTTCCTGCTAGATAGTAATCTTATAAGGTTCAGGGCTCCTGGAGTCAGGCCTAGATAGTTATCAATGAATGACCTTCTCGGCCGTTCAGGATGACATATCTCTTCCCAGGGCCAGAGATGTGACTCAGGCCCCATTCCCTTGACCAATAATTAGAGTTTTAAGTGCCAGACCTCAGTTTCACAGACTGCTGACTATGAGAGAGGGGGCTCTATCCCAGTGTCCTCTAATCACTCCTACTAATGTCTGTTAATTGTCTGACAGCAGTAAATTCACGATTGTGGAAAACCCAGGGTCATGTTCAAATGTTCTTGCTTCCTCTAATTTGGGAGTTTTATGCTGGGATTCTCATGTAAACATTTAGCATTTTACTGTGACTTGTTAGATCAGCCATGGATGAATATTGCCAACACTCACTTTTAACAGAACTGAATGTTTTGCTGTGTTTGAGCACATAGCATTCTCATGAACACACACACAAACTATAAATGGCATGGACAACAAGCTGTGATTTTGTGATGGGCTCTAGTCATTTTGAATGATCTAACAAACTTTACTCAACTAGTTAAGTTAGAACAAGAAGAAGATAAAGTAGAACAACACTTTGTGTATGCCTGTCCAATTCTTTTTGGTATGACATGTTTCCACTGGGCACTTCTTCAAAGGGCCCTTTGCTTCTAGATAGTTATCAGTGAATGACCTGAGTAGGATGAGTTTCCAGTGGATATCTCCCCTCACCCACTCCCCCACCCCCCACACACAGAAGGTCTCTTTGCTTACTGCCACTCTTCCTGGGTTCTTATGTTTATCTTTGAACTCGTGTTTGCTAAGTTAAATGCAAAGGGGTGATGAGACTTGAGCTTGTGCATAGGAAATGTGCATGCTACCTACAGTGTCTTCTCTCCCTACTTTCAAGAAGGATTTCTAAGGCTCTCGAAGTGCTGACATCTTGGGGATCCCTTGGGTGAAGGGGCTCAGTGAGACAGAAAAAGAAACCAAATTACCAAATAAAGGACTCCTCCTTTGGCAAACCACACAGAATCAAAACATTCCCCAAGGTCCTCACTAGCATGCAGTCAGGCTGAGGGGAGAGCAGGAAGAAAAGGAAAAGACAGGGTGGCCCAGTGTCCCCTTTCCTTCATATTCATCCTTGCTCATCAGCTGGCCAAAGGAAGTAGCAGAATGTGCACACACGACAAAGCAAATTAAAAACAATGGAAACCAGTTTCTGTTCTAGAGAATAAAGCCCATGTATGAGCTTCAAATGCCAAACTGTGTCTTGACAATGACACTATAGTTAGTGCAATGTCATTTAATAAAACTCACTTTGTGCAAGACAAAGACAAATGGCAATCCTTATTGTTTAAATTTTGTTCTTAATTTATAAAGAATGTGTGTGTGTATGTGTGTGTGTGTGTGTGTGGTGTGTGTGTGGTGTGTTTGTGTATGTGGTGTGTGTGTGGTGTGTGTGTGTGTGGTGTGTGTGTGGTGTGTGTGTGTGTGTGGTGTGTGTGTGTGTGGTATGTGTGTGTGGTGTGTGTGTGTGGTGTGTGTGTGTGAGTGTGTGGTGTGTGTGTGGTGTGTGGTGTGTATGTGTGTACATAGTGGAAGCCAGAGATCACCTAAGGTGTCATTCTATAGGTGTCATACACGCTTATTTTGAAACAGGATCTCTCACTGGCCCAAGAGACCCACCACTCTCCACTCCCCTGGAACTGGGACTGCGAGTGCATGCCCCACACCTTACTTTTTAGTGTGAGTTCTGGGGATCCAACTAAAGTCTTCTTACTTAGATGGCAAGTACTTTACTGACAAGCTATCTCCCCGGCTCTATAAAGATGTTAAATAGCAAATACAAGTCACTCTAGCAAGTCAAGAGGAACCATAGGGAAAAGAGGAAATGCTTTTCCCTTCCCTTCCCTTCCCTTCCCTTCCCTTCCCTTCCCTTCCCTTCCCTTCCCTTCCCTTCCCTTCCCTTCCCTTCCCTTCCCTTCCCTTCCCTTTCCTAAAACACTTTGAACTGCATATTTTTCTTCATTTTTTTTAACCAAGGGAATCTACATTTCCTTCCCCCTTGCAAGAGTGCTGCTTGCCTTAGACTTTGCCAGAACCTCTCTGCTGAGAGCCACTTGGAATGGTGGAATCTCAGACATATCCCCCTGCCCAGGCCCGTTGCCCTATAGAGAAGCCCTGGCTAGGGCTTTGAATGCTCAGCTGATACGGAGGAGCCTTGCTGACCTTGGGAGTCCAGGCACATCCGTTGCAGTGCTTTAAACCACACCCCCCTGAAACAACATGCTGGCTGTAGGTATGCTACTCGCCATTATATTCATGCCTCGAGTGAAATTACCAACACCTTGGAAACTGCTTAATGATACATAAAATTCTATTTTTCCTGTGTGGAATGGCACTGGGCAAGTAGGTATTGCTTATAGATGTATAAATATTGTGCATATTAGCATGAAGAGTCACTTACAAGTCAATAAGCTTTCTAACTAGAGAAGAACAAAAGAGAGAAAAACCACAGAGAAACAAATAATTTCATAGGACTTTTGTTCATTATTTCTTAACCTTGGAAAAGCGAAAACATTTCTATAAAAGGGAAACTTTAATTTTATTTTGAAGGTAATACAAAGGCAACGTTAAATTAGTTTTCCACTTTACCATTTAGCCTTGAAAGGAAAAAAAGAAAGAAAGGAACTGTCTTTGCTTTTACAGAACAGTCCTGTATGTGTGCAAGTATCCTGAGCAGTGCAAGGGCTGAGGAACAATGCTGGTGTCCCTGTAGGTCTCAGTGTCTCTCATTCCGCTCCCCACACCTGTTTCCCTCTGACTTAACTCTTCACACTCATGCAATAGCCCTCTGAACACATTGCACGGCTGCCAGCGAGGACAGGTGCTCCAACCTGTAGCCCTCATGTCTTAGCTCTAGGCTCAGACTGTGGGACAAACCCTTTCTTTCTTTTCCAGTTCCAGGAGCCAGAGTGTTGTTGCTTGCCTGTTAGTATTCTCTCTATATGGCTATGACAGAATGCTTCACAGAAATGCACGTAGAGATTCTGAAATCAGAAGAAGTTCTGTTGAATCTATGTATGTAGCGTTTTGATTTTGAATGTATTTATTTCCTGCTCACATGTGCTTATGTGCGAGCATATGTTTCAGTGTTCATGAGGAGGGCAGAGGACAAGAGGGAGGAGTCAGTTTGCACAGTAGCCGATTGTCACAGCTCTTGATGGTTAACTGTTCTGTATCAGCACATCATAACCTTATTTTTAACTGATTTTTAGATTTCTAGTTTTTTTTAATGTCAAACACTGTATTGTTGAAAATGATATATGCACATCTTTGTCATCTAGTGGAATATTCAGGAAGGTGTATCCCCAAGGTACTTTGCTAGTTTAGTGTGTGTGGATATTTTTGAAATTGGTTGTTTATTTCTTGTTGAATTTTTATTGATTTAATTCTTGTGTGTGTGTGCGCGCGCGCACACACATATGTGTGTGTCCTTTCACTCTACTTCATTGATAAATCCCTCCAACCTTGTCAAAAGTCCTAATCTGAATCATTCACAGCAGTAGCTCTCAACCTGTGGGTCTGACTCATTTGGGGGACAAATGATCTTTCACAGGGATTGCATATCAGATATCCTATATATCAGGTTGATCATTTATATCCTACATGATTTATTGGGAAGGTTGTATGACTGCAT
>NW_021604564.1:19384533-19393292 GCF_004785775.1 Grammomys surdaster | reverse complement strand
CTCCCTCTCCCTCTCCCTCTCTCTCTCTTTTCTTTTGTCTTTTTGTTGAAATAAGGCAGAGACTTATTTCTCTGTGTAGCTTTGGCTATCCTGGAACTCACTTTGTAGACCTGGCTAGCTTCAAACTTACAAAGACTCACCTGCCTCTGCCTCCCAAATGGTGACATTACATCACCACTCCCCAGCTAATAACAGTATTTTTTTTACCAGTCACTTCTTACAGAATAAATATTCTTGATGAAAGCATGGCTAACTTTTATTAATTTTGAAACACTGCATACAAAGTAACAATTTTCATTATGATGTGTGTGTGTGTGTGTGTTTAGAGGCAAAATTATCAAGTACCATCTACCATATTTTTATTTACTGATTTATTTATATTGTTTTTGAGACAGTGTTTCTCTCTGTAGCTCTGGCTACCCTGAAACTCAGTCTTTAGACCAGAGCATCCTTGAACTCAGAGATCCACCTGCTTTTGCCTCCCTAGTGCTGGGATTAAAGGCGTGTGCCACCACTCCTGGCTTTTTAATTAATTAACTTCATTTTTTACCCATCTTATTTTTTGAGATGAAATCTTTCATTGGCTTAGGACTCACCAGGCAAGTAGATTAGCTTGAAGCAAGCCTTGAGTATCAGATTGTCTTTGCCCTTCCTCAGTGCTCTGCTTACAAGGACCTGACATTACAGTAAACTTTTTTCTTGCAAGATGCTCAAGATTAATGTCTGTGCGGGGATAAAGTATCTGAACAAAAGCAACTTAGAAAGAAACATTTTTTCATGTAGTCTGTATCTACTATGTCCCTTTCTCTCTCTCCTGAGATCTTTTTTCTTTCATGGTCCCATTCTAATTACATTATATATACAAATGAATTTAAATCTAGCTTCCACATATAAAGAAACATGTAGCATTGGTCTTTATGAATTTGATTTGTTTAACTTAAGTCTTAGGGTTTCTATTACTGTGAAGAGACCCCATGACCACAGCAACTCGAATAAAGGAAAAGATTTAATAGAGGTTGGCTTATAGTTTCAGAGGTTTAGTCATGGTGAGAAGCATAGCCACATGCAGGTGCTGGAGAAGGAGCTGAGAGTTCTACATCTTGATCCGCAGGTAGTAGAAAGAGACTGTATGCCACACAAGGCATAGCTTGAGCATCAGAGACCTCAAAGCCCACTCCACAATGACACACTTCCTCCAACAAGACCACACCTACTTCAACAAGGCTACATTTCCTAAAAGTGCCAATCCCTATGGGCCAAACTTTGGGGAACCAATCCTATTCAAACCACCACAGCTTAACATAGTAACATAAAAAGCTTAACAGATTTTTAACCTCTGTTCATTTCTCTGAAAATGTCACAATTTCATCTTTCTTTGCATATGAATAAAATTCTTCTAAATGCATGTGCTGCATTTTCTTCAGTCATTACTCTGTCGATGGGCTGTGTTGTGTTGATTTACGCTGGTTCCATTTCTTGGCTGTTGTGAATAAATGTGATGTTCAAGTGTCTCTGTGGTAGGACATTCAGTGCTTTGGGATACACAGTGGTAGTAGGATGCTCCTGTTTTCACTTGATAAGATGCTTCCATACTGGTCTCCTGAGTGGCGTTCCCACCCACAGAGAATAAAGTTTCCTCTGTTTCTGAATCTGTATTTGCTGTCTTTGTTTTCTTTGTGATAGCCTTTCTGAGATAAAGACTAGAACTTACTGGTTTAATTTGCATTTCTCTGACTTTGGAAACCTTTAAAAGTATTTATTGGCTATTAGGTTTTCTTTTAAGAGCTGTCCAGTAAGTTCATTAAAGCATTGATTGGATGATTTATTTTGGAAGGAAATGCTTTGGGAGGGGGTGTTAAAAACTGAATTCTAGATTTAAAACTCTCACTTGATGCATAGCTGGCTAGATTTCCCCATTCTGTTGCTGTTTCTTCATCTTGGCTATTACTTCTTTAGCTTTGCAGAATCTTTTGATTTTTTGTGATCCCATTTATCACTGATATTTTTTACGCCATTGTCAATAGGTCATTTCAGAGTCTTCAAGAAGTTGTGTAATTTTCTTGATTTGTATTCCTCTGTCATTTAATAAAAATAAGACATTGTTTCAGCTCTTTGCATTTCCTAAAACTTTGTGGACTACCACATGGTCTATTTTAGAGAAGACTGCAAAGCTTTTGTGAAGTATGTACTTTGTATCTGATAGAATCTTCTGTAGAGAAAACATTGTGTTTATTGTATGGATGCATCACCTGTCAATTAAAAGGCCTATGGATTTTGGCATAGGCAGGAAGTAAAAGGTGGGACACAGGGAGGAGAAAACATTCTGGGAGAGAAGGAATCAGGGAGATACACTGGAAGATGTGACAAGATGGTTGCATGGTACCTGAATGCCATGAGGCAGATTATAGGCTAGAATATATGGGATATTTTAAGTTATATCTAGTCAGAGAAGAGCCTAGCTATATGGCTAAGGTATTTGTAACATATTTGAGTCTTAGTCTTATTTCTAGGAGCATGGGGCTGGAAAGAATAACCGGGGTCCAACCACAACATAATGGCACCCAACATGGGGCACCAATATGTTGTTGAAAATATTTAATCATAGTCTGGAGTTCAATATCTCCTTTGATGACTTATTTCCTGGATAAAAGGCATACACAAACTTTATATTTATAATAAGTCTTAATCAGTACAAGAGCGGGGCAGATATCTATCCTTTATGCTATTATGTCTATTTCCCAGACAATAATCCCATTATATAAATTGCCATGTTTTGCCTGGCCTGCTTTTAACTCCAACCCATGTGGCTATTATTTTAAGATACATAAACTTTCTTTTTCTCCTTGTGGTTCTCTTCTGACCCCAAGCCTGGGAACCATAAACCCCACTTATGTCTCTTTTGCCCAGCTGTCAGCTTCTTTATTCACCGATCAGGGATAACTTGTATGTGCGACCACTGGGAGCAGCCAGTATTTAGCATAGCACAAGACCAAACCTCAACAGGGGACTATATCTGCTATAAGGTGTAGTTAAAACTACTTTTGATGAAGTTTCTAAATGAAACTGAGATACTAACATCATCCGCCTGTGTTGCGTCTGGAGCTCTGGGACTTTTCATGCTCATTAGAGTTTATTTACGAAGCTGGGAGCCAACTAGTCAGGGCATGCTATCTCTGAGTGTCAGTTCTTCCTGATGATCTGATGGCACAGTGAACACTTCTCTTTTTATCTCTTCTCACTAATTTTGGTTTGAAATCTACTTTATCAGCTATTTACCTGAATAATTTGTAACTTCATAATAAATTCTGGATTGGTTTTGTTAATTGTTTGTTTTATACTCATTGATGATACATTAATGAACATTAATACATTTGATATGTATTTCTTTGTCTCATACAGTTTTATGTCATTACTGGTATAGAATTTGTTCTTTTCTCTCTAATCATACTGTGGGTAGAGTATTTGAGGGAAAGCTGTGCTATTGAGAGAATAAGACAGCACAAAAAACAAGAAACATGAAAATTCAAGGCTTCTTCAATGGACCACAATTCCTCAGCCATTGAATTCTAGAATACAGAAATAGATAAAATTGTGGAAGAGATTTCAAAACTTTATTAAAGGAATGATCGGAAATGGATAAAAAAAAATAAGTAAATGAATTCAACCCAAGGCCTAGAGAGGAAATTCAGCAGCATAGACCAAAGAGTGAACAAAATGGGCAAGAAAGTCAGTAATGGGGAAGAAAGATTAAGTTGAGACTTGAGGAAAAAAGCAAATAAAAGCCGAGAAATTAAAACCTCAAGGAATACACAAATACAAGGGAAAGGATCACCCGTAGGCTCTATCAATTAAAACCAAGAAGGACAGCGATGGAGGAGAAGGCCATGCGACATTCAACCTTTCCAAGAACAAGTTCAGCACAAGCACGTAAGTATGAGTCTCAAAAATAAGATGACGCCAAGGAGCTTAGCAAGCAAGAAGGAATGTGTACAAAACAGTAAAAAGAAGAAACGAGAAGAAAGCAAAAATGACTGCTTGACAATAAAAATGCATGAAGAAAAATTTTAAATTATGAAAGGGAATTATAAAAACCTGTTTTTTTTTTTTTTAATTCGGTAAGGTAAAACAAAACATTTAAAATATGGATTCACACAAAGGCAACAGAAAGGAATGAAGTGAGGAAGAGAGATGGGAGAAGGAGGGAAGAGAAATGGAGGTTGGATGAAGGAAGGAAGCAAAGATGGAAGGACAGGAGCAGGAGGGAGGGAAGGTGGAGACGAAGGCAAAGCTGCAACACTAGGTCTTTGAGATTGGAGGTGGCATCGTAAGCATGAAGAGGGGAAGCTGGAGTTAGATTTCAGAACCTTGGGTTTGTGTAATGTTAAACAGGCAGTGGTCAAGTGTCTGGTGTTTCACTGGAGTTGTCTTCTCTTTAATAATTTCCCTTCTCTGAACAGAAAGGCACACTTCACTTTGCAGTCTATGGACTGGGCAGTTCTCTCATCGTCCAAGCTGGGAAGTGTCTCACAAGTATGATACAAACATGACACTGATATCTGCACAAGGACCCATCTTCATCCCCTCAAGATCCCCTAAGTATTCTTCTGCAGGAAGTAGCTGTGTAACTGTAGATGTCAAGTAGACCCTGCTGGTCTTTCAGAGTTCTTACACCTACGGCAGTGAGGGTGGAGAGCTGGCTCTATAAGTTGGCCCATCCTCTGACCTCAGACTCAGGGCTTTAGAAGCCCTGAATTACTCTTGGGAAATGAAGTCTGCTCCTTGTCACTGAGGATAGGGCTGCTACTGCCGCTGCCACCACCACCACCACCACCACCACCGCCGCCGCCACCGCCACCGCCACCGCCACCTTCAATTTCTGAGCCTGTCCTGTTGCTGTCTATCTATACTCTTTGACTTGTCAGAGTCCAACTTTCCTGTTCCCCACATCTGCCCCCTGCCTCCTCTCCTCTTAAACTCTGCCACTGGAGAAGGTTCAAGGCAGGCTTTCTGGCTGGTGGTTGTTCCCAGTCTAGGGTGGTTCAATATTAAACAGTAGGTTTCCTTTAAAAGTTATGCTCAGCCACTGCCTCCCTGACTTCCACAGCTGCCTGATCCCTTGGAGGAATTACTGTATCAGTGACATTCACCACAGGCTTGTGAGGGTTGCACACTTGTCCTGAGGACAGGCTTGCCGGTGTCTTTTCACCTGGGTGGCTGGCTTATATTTGGGGTAAGGTTTCCACATGATCACCTCTTCTGTCAGGGGCCACTCAGTGAGTTCCTTTTGGCTAGACTTCTAGTTCATTGTCTGTCTGTCTCCCCATACTTAATTATTCTATCATAACTTTGAGAGTTTCTAAGCTCACTCTTTTTTATGTCTTTGAAATAGTCTGGTTTTCTTTATTGATTTCTTTATTAGTCCACAGAGACATCAATCACTTAGACTATTTTATCCAGAAATTCTTAGCATTAATTATTTACATAAAACTGTGTATAGTGTAAATTCTAAAAAGTCAGGATAGGAGCTGGGCATGGTGGAACATGCCTTAATCCCAGCACTTGGGAGGCAGAAGCAGACAGATCTCTCTGTAAGTTTGAGGCCATTCTGGTCTACAGAGTGAGTTCCAGGCCAGCCAGGACTTTGTAGAGAAATCCAGTCTTAAAAATAAAATTTAAAAAAGTTGTAATAGATAATACTTAACCTTATCACTGATTGTCAAGTACAAAGCTATGGAGAGTTGCATTTTAAGAGTCCAGAGAGAGGTCCTAGAAGCTCTGATGTCACCTGGCAAGTGTGGTCACCCACTCTTTCTGTGCATGTTAAGTGCTGGTGATGACACCTAGGCTTGCACATGCTAGCTGGCACTATCACTGAACTATGCCCCAGCCTGGACATCTACTGTTGAATGCTAGTGTCACACACTCTCCACCGTCTCCTGGCTCCTCATTGGACCTGTGCAGAGTCCTGTACATAAGAACCAAACAGATGGGGGCAGAAGGAGTCCCTTCCCTACATGGCCTTTACTAGATTTAAGATACTTGTCACAAAGAGATAATGTTTTCCTCAAACTTGATACACTTCCCTGAGTGGTTTTCGAAGCTCACAGACAATTTCCTAGTTGTGTTTGAGAGTCACCCTTCCTCTGAGTGTTGTTATTGCAGATTGAGTCTTATCCTTGCGCTTTACTGAGTCTTCATAGACACTTCCAGGATCCAAGGGAACTACAGAGGGATGGTCTGAAAGCAGGTCCATTCTTACCCCTAAGTAAATGCCATTGTTCACCTGCTATTGTGACTCAGAGGAACAAAGCAAGTCTTTTATACCTGTGTCTCCCTGACAGTCTGCACTGTGTCTGTCCTGTCTACAAACGGCCTTCCTCCACACAGGAAGCACCTGACACGGCACAGTGAGTTTAAGACTATTCCTTATTCTTATTTGGCTGGGTAACACCAAGAGTCTGACTCTAAGACAGGGAGAAGGTTAGAACAACCCATATGGTGGTGACGACAGCTTATTGATCCTTGATTAGCTCACCTGAGTGAACTTGTGCAGTTGAAACAATGTTATAAATGTAATCCTAGGCCCTCTAGTCAACTTTAAGAACTTTTGTGGGTAGTATTCATAAAACTGGTAGGTAAAGAGTGTCACCTATGTTTCTCTTAAATATCTTGATCTCCTTGGTAAATAAAATAGCTGTAGTGTATTCCCTGCTTGTAATGTGCCAAGCTCTTTGTGCATAGTATCTCTGTGTTCTTCAGATTTGAAAGGAAAGGATTATCCTGTCCATTTATAGATGAGGAAGCAGAACACCAGGAGGGGTTAGAGCCATTTACAAGGTTACTTATCAAAGTCAAACTCAAATCAGGCCCTGAGTTCCAGGATCAGATAGAAAAGCATCTCTCAAATAAGACATCGACCGTGTCTGGCTCCGAGGGGAGATTTTCAGTTCTAATATTTAAAGGTTGACCACAGAGTAAACATTTTCCCATAATTAGCGATCTCAGGAAACTAGTTTCCTTTTCTTCCATGCCTCAGTAACCTCCATAAGTCATATCATCCCACCCCATGCCTTGATTACTGCATCAGAGAAAGCGGATGGGGAAATCCCCACATTTGAAGGAAGTGTCTGGGACTATTGACTTGGTTCTCAGGCTACTGTCATATGTGAATTTTACTCTGTTGAGGACAACCACCAAACATCTGGCTTAATAGAAACCAAGCTACCCAGTAAAGGTCTACATGGATGCAGCTGGAATGAGCCAAATAGAGGATCCCAGAGGACAAAGAAAACTGGGCTTGTGTGTCACAAGCCTGAGGTCACATATCACAGGGTGAGTGTGACATGTGTACTCTAGCACTGAGTATATTGTGCCTTAGGTCATTCTCCTGGAACTTACCTGTATAAGAACGGCCACTGACTCTATATTATTCGGGACTGTTTTACTAACAGTGGTGTGTGTTCTCTGATTGCACATCTTGGGTCTTCCATCCTCTATTAGATTACTCTAATTCTCCTAATTACTAAGGCAAATTTGATGGGAACAAGACTGATATGGTGACTGGCATCACACACTATATCTCAGTCTGGAAATTGTCATTTAAAACTACCCAGGCAAAGTGATTGACAGAGCCTTCCTTCATTCTTGATGCTCTTCCAGTCATGGCTGCCTTGCTTTAGCTAATGTGAGCCTGTCAATCCCAAACTGGTAGGAGCTTTGACAGATAATTCATCAGATGATCTCCAGCCTCAGTCTTCCCTTAAGGGGTTCAACCCCTGGAAGTGGAAACTCAGAGCCGCACCCCCAGTGACACCAGCTATGGGGAGAGTAGCTCTTGCACTTTATTGGCCAGGATTCAGGAAAGCTCTGGATTCCCCTCACTGTAACCTATTAACATTCCTTGGGTGATATAAATCCTCTAGCCCCTGTGTGTGCCATTGCCACTTTCTATATACGAAACTCTCTTGACATCCGGGCCTTTACCACATCTCCAGCTCAGAGTCTCAGCATTTCCTTTGATTTATTAGGTTTACTTCTCTCCACAGTGAGATGGCAGAGAGTTGCTAGGGCTTTGTACATCTCCAGCACCCTGCTCTTAGACACTCATTTATTTAGTGGGGTGTTATTGTTTCTTCTCGCTGAAGTCACCCTCCCTTTCCTGCTGGTGTAAGATACCTATGAAGCACTGATCTTCCTCCTGCCCAAAGCTAACATATCTTGGACACACCTCAGTATGGAGTGACCCAATGTGGACATTTAAAAAGTATTGAAACACTCTGAAACTCCTCAACAATGAAGCTAACAAGGAAATATTTATACAATCCTTGAAAATACTACGTTTTTTGATTTTGACTGAAGCCTGTTGTGTTGCTGGGAACGCCACTGACGTGATGTTTACACATTCCTCGGACAGGAAAGAAGACTGAGGAGAGAGCCTGCTCCCTCCACACAGAGTGGCTTTGTTTGCCATCTGGCTTCTTGCCACCTTGAAGCATCCTCTAAGCCCTGAGGAGATGGGACTGAGAGTGAGTGTGTGGCTGTGGGTTCCTGGAGGCCTGTGTCTGCTGTCTGTGCCATGCCTCTTGAGGCCTATGTCTGCTGGCCATGCTGTGCCTCTTGGAGTCTGGGATGTGGCAGGTGTCTGAAGTTTCTTCAACAGCACAGAACGACCCAGAATGTCTAGCACTGAGCACTTTCTATAGAGGATGAAACAGGATTGCAGGGAGAGGGAGAGGGGGAGAAAGGGAGAGAGAGGGAGG
>NW_021604564.1:19296714-19384433 GCF_004785775.1 Grammomys surdaster | reverse complement strand
GGGAGGGGCAGTTCAAGGGGTCCGTGGCCCCATGGCCATACCTTTCTGGAAGTCTGAAGCTTAGCATAAACTTTGTTTTTTGTTTGGGGAAAATAAAATTCCTACAGTGTTGTGACTCATAGATCCTAAGGGCCTGACACACACACCGTTTTATTCCGGGGTCTACCCTAACTGAAATGATTTATTTCAGAAATATGCATGTGTTTCCACAAACCACCATATTGCTTGTCTTTGCTTTCTGCTTCTGTTTCTTTTCTCATCGAGGTAATGCCGACTTCTCCAGGCTCAGCACAGACCCCTGCGATCCTGTGATCCATCTGTTTCCTTGCCTTGCCTCTTTTCCTGTTCTTGCCCTCGAGGGTGGAGCTTCCCACTGCTTATCCACCATTCCTGGAGCTCCGCAAACCAAGGACTTGATCTGCCTCACACTGGTGCCCCTAAAACTCCCCGACATCTGCACATCCTGTTGGTCCTCAATAGAGGTTTGTGCAGTCGGCCTAACTGTGGCTATCATTGAGCCTTGCTGAGCACTAAATCAGATGGGTGAACCGTTAAATCCTGTCTGTCAGCTCAGTCCCCTGTAGGCTCCCTCGCTAGAAGCTAAATTTAGCCAGCTTCTTGCTCATGTATTTATTTATAATTAGAGTGAAGATTTTTCTGGAAAAAACTTAATCTATGCATTTATTCACACCCCCTTTTCAGCCCTCCCTTAATTTCCTCCCCCCTGAATTCTACTCTGGAAGGGTGGTACCTCAGAGCTGAGATCAAAGATAATTGTATCTGTCTTAGAGACCCCCAGGTTATTTTTAAATAAAACAAAATGGGATGATTAGAAAAGATCATGTTTGGAGATATAATTATTTCCTAACTTCTGAGCACATGCCTTTGGAGTAGTTCTCTGAACACACACGCACTGACAAATATTCCATAAAGGATAGGCCTGTTTACAAGAGAAACACTTCAGTGCAAGAAGGTTATCCACACGGCAGTTTCTCATGCTACATGATAATTACATACTGTAATTCTGAAAGTTTATAACTATGAAGAAAATTCCACATGTGAACTCTATTTTCAAAAGCCTATATGTTAAAAATTGCAACTTTATATCATGTAGATCAGAATTAGCACATCTAAACTGTGGAGTCAGATTAATGCCCCTTAGGAAAGGTGTCAATAGGATGAAAAGTTGGAAAAGTCAGTAGAGCCTTGTGCAACCTGAAGGACATGGAGTTACTCATGCCTTATCAGGTGCAGTTGGCCAATCAACCAGTGGCTACCTGCTGAAGATGCCTCAGGCCACACGGCAGAAATATAAAAACAATAGCCACCTCTTATGAGAATAACGAGTCATTGTGAGGATGGTTGCTGGTCTTTTCCTCATCGTACCAAAGAGACAGCTCTCTGTTTTCCCAAGCTCCATTAATGGAGACAATCATAGCTCGAATGGAAAACACACCGATTATTTTGTAGGCTGCAGGGAACTACAGTTCAAACTCTATTAATTTTGAATCATGTCAACTAGCTTCAATAGTTCTAGCACAGGACTGGCGTATAGCTCAGTTGGTAGAATACTTGCCTAATATGCATACAGTCTGAGTTCAGTCTCCAGCACTACACAGAACCCAGTGTGGTGATGCATGTTTGACACTTGGGAGGTGGAAACAGGATGATCAGCAGGTCAAGACCATCCAAGACTACCTGGAGGGTTCAAGGCCAGACTGTGCAACTGGAAGGCCTGTGTCAAAGTAAATAAGTACGTAAGTAGACAAATGTTCTAGAATACAGAAAGCCAGGAGCTAGGTTCCTCCTCCATTCCTGCCTTAACCTGCCTCTGTGGGCTGGTGTAGTAGAAAGGATATGAGAAGATTCGTCTTTATTGAGTCAGACCCTCTTGGGGCTCCACCTGGTCTTATCACTATACAGGATGCAAAATTGATTTCTGCCTCTTGTTCTGTCCTACCTAACTTGAGTGTTAATTTAGGAGACACAATGTATACACAAATATTTTGAGAAAAGAAAAATGCAATGTGTTCTCAAAATGTATCTCTGGGATTTAGGAAGAATAAACAAAGAGGTTCTAGCTGTTCCTGCCTGCTTGTGGCTGGTTTCCAGGTCTTTGGCATCGTGAATACAGACTGCAGGATTCACATGGGCTCTGTGTTCTGATGAAACCCTCGATTTCAGAGGAAAGCCTTCCTGGGTGCTGCTGATAAGGTTGATTGAGTGACGCCAAATGCATCTTTTGGTTCCATTTTGATCCAGAAACCTCTTGCCTCAGAATGACAAGAACTTGGTCCTTAAAAAGAAAAAACGGCTTGGCAAACAGAGTTGGCCCTGTTCTGCCAAAAATAGAAAAACGGATGGGCTACCAGGCATTTCATACGAAAGAACTGGGTTGAGAAAAATGCATTTGAAGATGAGATTTTTAACTGCCAAGTTTGAGAGAGGGGATGATAAAACAGGGGTGATTTCAGAAGTTTCCAGGAATATGGCTCCTTTGAAAGCTAACCAGGAACCTGGAAGGATCATGGCTGCTGGGAAAATCGCTGAGTCTGCTCAATTTCTGGAAAGGCGAAGACAATCCAGGCATTCTCTCTATCTTGACACTGCAATTGAAGATGTTCCAAGACAACGGCATGAATTCAAATGCACAACCTTTAAGAACAAGCACAACAGTCAGGGAGAGCTCCTCTAGAGGCCTTGCTCTTCCTTTGGAACAGCAGGGCTGTGTTCCAAGACTTCCTGCATTTCGCTGTTTCCTCATTGACATTCTGCCAGGCAGGCAGGGCTCCGAAGTCAATGTATGGGGGAGCGTGCAGGAGGCCCCGACTGAGAGTTCCCACCAGGAAGAGGTTGCCATGGCGCACACCCACTGCTGACTGAAGAAGGTAGCGTTTGCTTACCGGATGTCAGGCTTTTTGATTCTAAGAATCTCCTTCTCTCTTCGTTGGAGAATAGCTGACATTTTCTTCATCTTACAACTTGAAAATAAAAAAAAAATTAAAAAAAAGGTTCATAGAAATAGAGAAAAAAAGGAGAAAACTTTTTTACAACATCTTTTATAATCTGTGACAATTGCATCTTGGTAATTATTTATGTAGTCTCAGAGGCTTCAGGAGTTCAAAAAGCTGGAGCATGAGTCATAAAATTCAAACAGTAGCAAGTAAAATCAGATTGTGGGACAGAGCAGGAGGCTGCCAGGGTGCAGTGAGACGTTGCTGGATCACGGAGCAGAGAGGTTTAACTGATTGAAATAGCTGTGACTTTGGGCCAGGCCTGGCTCAGGCTTTTAAATGCTCTCAAAATTTCTATTTAGTACACTTAACACACAAACTGAGAGGTGCAACTCTAGCAAATAAACACTGTTAGTAGGTCACATGATATGGGTGTTAGATTCAAAGAAACAAGAAAAAAAATGTATGTTATAATTCTCAGGGGCAGGAGAGGAAATGACCCGACATAACTGCACTCTAACACATAACCATACCTTCCAGAGCAAATATCCACGTGATTCTTGAGATGACCCCAGGAGGTGACCACTATTGGCATATGAAACACTGAAATCCGCAGGGGTAGAGTTTGTCTAAGGTTAAACAGTAGTCAACCCTGTGACTGGGACTCAGACTTGTACTTTCTAGCTGTAGATTCTAAATCCTGAGAAGCCTGAGGGAAATGCCATCGGATGTTGTCCGATAGAAACCCCGATAGGTAACCATGCTTGGTGAGGTACAAACACAGCTAGTCTAATCATGAGAAGAACAGGAGTGTGAGGAAGGCAGGAGAAACAAGGAGGGGAAGAGAGGAAGGGACAGAGAGAAACATCCTAGCCAAGGTGAACCAAGAGGGAGAAGGTAGACATGATCCATGTGCTAACACGGCAGGGCTCACACAGGCTGTGCTCTATGAGCCTTGCTCTATGCTTCTGTCTAGCTGCTTTTCCTAAGGTGATTAGCTTTAGAGACTCTCACTGTGGCCAGAGCAACACTTAGAACACAGAGACACCATTTGTTCTTTTCAGTTCCTGCAGCTCTACAATCTTCCTCTTCTTCTCCACACATTCCTGCATCCTCCATCCTCCATCCTCCATCCTCCATCCTCCATCCTCCATCCTCCATCCTCCATCCTCCATCCTCCATCCTCCATCCTCCATCCTCCATCAAGGCCCTCTCCCAGCCCCTCAGGTCTTGCTAACTGTTTTCTGACTGTTTCCCATTTTGAACAATTCGGGACACTTGGAACAGCATGAGAGTTTAGAATCTGACCTTGACACATTCTAAATCTCAAACCATTGTTTAATAAAGACAGCTATAGAAGATGGATATACACATTCAGGAACAGTAGTAAGACCTGACAATGGCAGGTGTTATCCCGGTTTCCCTTCCACCATGGGACCTGCATCGTATAGGCTCACAGTTTCTTCTTGCTAGCAGAACTGTCCCTTTCAAGAGGCCCCAGAGGCCTCCCTTGAGTTTGATCTCTTCTGCTTCACCCAGCACAGGTTTGTTCAAGGTACAATAAATGATTGGCTAGAATGACTGCATTTTTCTTTGGAAATCAATACTATTTAGAAATCATAACGTTAGAGAGAAACCATCAAACCTGCTCTAATGCAGAATAAATATTTTTTCTAGCCTTCACCTAGGAGCCATTACAGCTCATATATGTAGGGATAATCTTCAATTTTTGAAAGTATATGTGTCTTTTAATAGAAACCTGAACCAGCGCATCCTCATTAGCCCTTCTTGTATTCTGTTATGCAAACAGAATACTTGTCTCATTCTCAGGGCAGCAGGAATTCCACTGAGTGACAACATACATGAATTTTCCTTTCTTACATTTTTCCACCAGTGGTAAATAGAGCAAAGGGTTATCCTAAACTCCACCAACAAAGGCACTCATTAGATGCTTGCTGGCATTGATCAGGATTAATGTGTGGGTATGTTCATGGACAAAGGGCAAGGAAGGCTCTTACTTATTAAACATAACAAATTGCAAGGGAATAAATTGGTTCATTACCTTTAATTGGAACATCTCCAACTGGCCACATTACAGGGTCAAAGAAAACAAACAGAAACTTGGGGCAAATATTGTTTTAGGCTACACATTTATCAGTTATTGTGATAGTTGGATTAATAACCACTGATAAACAGATTCCAAAAACCCTCACAGCATGGGGAAACAAGAAATCATAAGGAAAAGTGGGGTAAGATAAGCCAAAGAGACACAGAAGAGTGAGAACTCCACACTTCCTATGGATATTTGTTCCCTGAGATCTTTCTAAAAGGGAGAAGACATGAGGTAGGCAGTGGACAGCCAGCCACCAGCATGTGCTAAGCTCCATGTGGTACTCTTCACTACGTCATTTTGCTTCATTTTTTAAAATCTAAGTTTACATGTGAGAATACTAAAATCTGGGGGTGTGGGATTGTCTGTCTTTGCAAACGTAGAACCTAGAGATTCAAAGGCAGATTTGTGTGTCTGCAGCTGTCGTGGTGGCCATGGTTACTCATGGGCAGTCTACACTATAGCTCTTCTTTGTTTGCAGAACAACGTTCCTGAGACTCTGTGTTTTGGTGGAGAGGACACTTCTTACCAGGACCAGGAAGACACTCTTGAGGAGTTGCTGACCTCTTTCCCACTGATTGGTTTAATGACCAAGATTAAAACTCCAGCCACAGAAACTCAACAGTTAGTTGTTCTAGATAGTTCTGGAAGGATTGCTATAGCTTTTAAAGATAGGTCCAGAGGAGAGTGACCCTCTTTGACATCTAGATACTGTTACCACCTGTAAAAGAAATACAACTGACCTAGATTTTTCCATGAGGTTATTGAGTTACTAGACTCACAGGCCTAAGATCTCCAACCTTCAGGTCATGTGGAATAATACATTTAAGACCATTTTTAGTTCTGTAGCCTCAAAACCTCTTCCCAGACACCAATCCTATAGCTTTTCAATAGGACATCATTGTCCAAGAGAACTCATATGTAAACTTCAGGTGGCAAAGACTTGTGACAGAATAGGCATCTTAACAGAAAAAAGTAAAGAGCAGCAGGATAGGATAATGCCATGGTTGCCATGATTTGACACTACAGTCAAAGGCCCAGAGAGCACAGTTCAGCTACTGTGGCACCTTTCCTCCAAGAAGCTTAACCTTGGGCTCTGAAGCCAGACAGTCCTTTGTGTAAGGAGGATCTTGGTGAATAGATTTTCTTTGGCCCTTGTGTTCTTCTCACAGAAGGTGGGAAGCCTTTTGGAAGGAGTCTGACCTTTCCAAAAGGACTAAGAATTAGCCAAGCAGGAAACACCTTTTACCATTCCTTCCTTCCTTTCTGTCCAGCTCCAAGGTCTATGTACATTGCCCAAACTGCAGAGTAAATAAAATAACCATTATTTAGAGCGGTTCTTGGAAAACCAGTCTTGTAGGTTGATGATCATAGCATTGCAATACTTTAAAGTAAAGTAAGAAGTCTTTGGCACAGCTACAGAGAAGCCAGGGTGTGTGGAGAAAGAACTGGGGCTTAGAACCGACCAGCACTATAAAGCCTTAGGGCTGTAGAAGAACTCAAGATTTGGGAGAAATCATGCAAATACAGATGCGTTATCATATAACAACAAGGGAACCAACTAAAAATCGCAGTAAGTTCAGGCTGAAATTGATGGGAAAGACTGGAGATTATGCAGACATTTAGTCACTTAGTAGATGTGAATCCTGCATCACTATACTGCATCTCCGAGACCTTTGAAAAATGAATGCAGACTCCTTCCAACTTCCATGTCCTCATCTGGTAAATGCTGGGGGCACATCTCAGCAGGGTTCTGAGGCTTAGTGGCATGGTTTATGTCCTGAACCCTTATGTAGTACTGAAGTGTTGACAAAGGACAACTGTCTTGACGCTGGACAGGGACTTGTCATTAGTCAAGTCTTAAAACTACAGATGGCAGATACTTTCTTTCCTTTTCTCATGTTGTAGACATGGAAACCGTGGTAACAGGGGTCAAGAAAAGAGACATAGCTTTCTGAAGACCACATGGCTTGTAACAGATAGAAACAGTAGCTGAACATGTGCTTACCGACTTCATTTAGTCTGAGCACTTATCCTTTCACTCTTCCTTTCCAGTGCCCAGTCTTTCTCAGCAGCGTTCTACGGAGTCTCTTTCCTAGACCCCACATCCAACCTCAACAGTGTATTTCTGAGCAGTGAAAGAGTCTGTCATATCCAACCCTGTTTTGTTTTACAATCAGATCCCCCAAATTAAAGCCGATATTGCTGAGCATGGTGGGTCATGCCTATAGTACCAGCACTCAGGATGCTGCTGCACGCGGGCTGCTGCGTGTTCCAGGCTAGTTTGGACTACAGAGTACCAGGCCCTAAACTAAAGTCGATGGTATTGGGTAAAGATTTGTATACCAACTCAAGCCTCCTTTAACATTAAAGCATGTGATAGTTGACCTTCATTGTCAACTTGACTGGATGTAGAATCACTATAGAAATGTACCTTAAGGGCTAATATAGTGGGGAAAATCACCTCTGAATGTGGTGTCATGGTTCCATGGGACAGGATCCTGAACTGAATAAAGAGGAGAAAGGAAGCTGAGTGCAAGCATTGATTTCTGTCTGTTCCCTACTCAGGGACGCAGTGTGAGTATTGACCTCATTGTCCTGTCACTGTGACTTCCCCACCATGAGGGTGATGATTTTTCACACGGAAGGCTAACCACTCCCTCAGAAAATTTGTATGAGTCACCGGTCCTGGAACTGTTCTTTTCTCACCAAAAACATACATATTTATGTGTGTGTATGTATATATGTGTATATACATGTGTTTATATATATATACATATATGTGTATATATACATACAAATGTTATGTATATATGGATACATATGTGTGTGTATATGTATATATATGACATTGTGTATATATGTGTATATATAGGGATGTATGTATACTGGAATGTATACAAGGATATATTATATATACATTCACACATACACACACACACGCATATATATACACACATGCACACATAGTGGACATTATCTTCATCCCTGAGTTAATATTTATGATCAATGACTACCATCCTTACTCACCTTTCTCTATAATAGAGAGATTCTGTGTAAAGAACTGAATATTAACATCCCTGTGTTTCCAGTGAGCAAGAAATAACTGAGCAGCAGCATGTTTGCTCAGTTGCTAAATGAATGAAGTAGACCTGTGAAGTCTCTTCAGAAAACGATAGAATAATTTCATTTCTGTTCCTCTTTTTGGAAAGGAAATGGTTGACCAAAGCAACCCACAAATTGGTAAAAGTGATGACCGAGAACGATACAAAATTAGCATCAGGATTATTAGTTACAGATGTGCTAAAGCACTTTATTTGGAAACTCTTAAATGGTTCATGTCTAACAGACCACGAAAAGGGGAAAGATTAAAGGTTTTATTATTTAAAAAAAAAGAGATTGTCAAGTAGACATGCATAACTGCATCCCTTGCTATGATCATAATTCTGGTGGAGCTGAGTTGACAAACATGCCATAAGCAATGCCTCAAATGCCATCAAATTATAAAAAATGAACAAGAGGGCATTTACAGCATAGCCAACCAAAGAATGTCAAGTTTGTTGAAAGAGAGAAGGGCTGGGGTGCAACTCAGCAGTTGAGCACAAGCCTTGGCTATACATGGGGCTGAATTTGATTCCCAGCACCACAAAACAAGCCAAAGGATGTTCCTATCATACGTGCTGCTGTTGTGTTCCTAGACTGTGCTGTGTTCTGGAAACCTGCCTCCTCCTCCACTCTAGTTCCCTTTCACCCCCCCAGCTGCCATCCTCCAGCTCTCTACCTGGGTTTTTACTCTATTTCCTTAAGCTCCTTTACCAAAGATGCTTCCAGAGGAATTATCTCTGAAGATGTCTCTTCCAAATCATCATGTAAACACTCAGAGCGTTTTACACGCTTCTCTCCCTTCAGCAGACATGACTGTTTTTCTTAGCTCCTGGGTGGTAGTGGCTTTCTTCTGGGAGCAATCCCAGAATCTGGTCCAGGAAAACTGTGAAGCGACTTTCAGGACCTTTGTAATGGATGCTACCAGTTGCCACATTTTTATCTTGGTTTCCTTGGGAGAAAGCAACCATGCACTTCGTTCAGACAGGCAAGCCAAGTTCGCTTTCTGATGCCAAACTGGCAAGAATCACAGAGCTTGATGCTGGTCTGTGTATGGGAAAAAGCATCAGAAAGAGTTTCTGACTTTTTACATCTTTTGAAAATGAGCAGCTGATACATTAATTTTTCTTTTGGTCAGGGAACAAGCATCAGATGGCATAAATACTCATTTGAGCAGAAATCACCTCCTAGTCATTCAGCTCTCTGGCAGTTAACAAAAAGGTTTTAAGATAGAAACTGGACGATTTGGCTTTCATTAATCATTCATACTGTTCAAACACATCACACAGTAACTGAAGAGGGTTATGGTAGCTAAGCTTGAGTCTGTTGTGGAAAGTAAGTTTAACTTTCTATGAACTCACTGGACACAAAGAGTGTCCCCTGCTTACTATTCCAAATGTCACCAGCCAGAGGCAAACGGATGATTGCGAATGGTAATGAAATACCTCTGAAGCCGTTTGTACACTAACAAAGACTTACTGTCAGAACTTGAATAAGGTCCATCTGCCTGTTTTCAAAGAATGTTAGCATTATATAAGGGGTGAAGCAGGCAGCAACAGCTAAATAAATACACAAACAAATACGTTTCTGATAACATTTCTTTAGAAGAACACAGTTTTTCTCAATTTCTTTTCTTGGGAAAATTAGAGATCAATGAAAATATTTCACATCCTTAAATCATTTCAACCCCACAGTGGCCCATGAAGGGATTAGGAGGGTTTTTAGACATTCCATCTCTGTGTTCTGGATTTTGGGAGGTGGGGGGTGCAGTGGAAATCCCTGGGTTGAGCTTCTCTGGCTAATATGTTTTCTTCGTTTCATTTGCTCTCATCTTAAGAGAAGCAGGAAAAAGAGGGTGAAATTTTCTGGATTTTGCCTCTAGGATAGAGAAACCCAACAATTGCTGCTTCTTGGAGGCACTGGTGTGCAGCCCAGGAATTTCTCGATAGGCTCCTCTGTTTAGCTGTTGCTCACGACCAGGACAGTGTGGATTCTCCTGGGCTTCAACTGTGCCTCATACTAGATATGTATCCTTCTTCTGTAGTGAGACCTCACCTTTTATGAAGGAGCCAATGAGTGGAAAAGAGCCCATTGCTTTTGAAATGTACCTAAAATCTCAGGGCACTGAGGCTGAAGCTGCGTGGTTCCTGAAAGGGAGTCTTCACTTGCCACAATCTATGGACAGGGCATTTCCTCTAGATTTGTATCTACAAATCTCATTTAGTATGTTTTAAGGTCTTTAGTAGAGCTCTTTTGCCAAGGAGAGAACTACTTGGGAATCTGATGATTTCATTTAGTTCTAATGAGGGAAAAAAAAGAGGCAGATGTGGTAGCAGCTGTTACAGGAGACGTGATGGATAAGGAGAATGCAGAGTTACTGACACCCATGCAGGATGCGTTAAAGGCGTGTTGAAAAAGAAGGAAGAAAGTATCTTGAAGACACAGAATTCAGTGCTAGGAAAAATGTGTGTATAAAATCTAAAACAACATTCTATATCAATTAAGTGATTTTTTTCCTTTAAAATTAGCAGAAACTGTTCAAAAGAACAGAATAATGTTTTGACTTGTGTTCTAAGAAGTCTAGAGTCTAGGGCAGGCTTCTTGGAGGAATTGATCTGGCTTAAGAGTGTCTCTCTGATTCCAGCAGTCTCAAAGCTCCGAGTTCTGTTCTCTGTGTAAATTTTATTCCAAGCCGCCCACAATATCTGGACTGCATGCTTTCTTAAATTCAGGTGGAGAGGACAACATGGGGAAGAGATGAATGCCTTCCTCACAAACAAAGTCCTGGGTTTCACTCTGAAATGCTCTTACCTTGGCAGTAAGAGTAGACTCAACGCTCTCCCCTCAGATCAAAACAAAACGGGCTGATGTGGAAGAGAATGATGGAGCCAGAGTGGTCAGACTGCCCACAACGAGTATTAGCCCCAACACAGCTTGATGTGTGGCTTCCACCAAACAAGCCTTCCTGTAAGTGACCTTGAAAACATTCATTACTATTTCTCAAAAGGCAGCTCTTGGGCCCAAACTGCAGAGATGTGGTTTAATTGAAGATCCCTAGATCCTTCAGAATCTCTGTAAATGACAGTCGTAGATGAGAGTTTGCCTTTTTCGAATGGTCCTGGGTGCCTTTCATGCCCGCTAACATTTAGAGGTCACTATTCTGTAGAAATGTAATGATGCTCAAAGGCTAAGATTTCAGGAGCCTGTGGGTGTGTGAAAGGAAGATCTGAGAATGAATTTCATGGTGCCTCTGTAAACTGTCCTTGATACAATAGCTGCCAATGGTCCCACCTGAAAGACATGGCATATTAATGAGGACTTGACTTTATATTGCCAAAATACAAGCACCTCTTGCTGAAACTGTTAACAAATGACTTGTAGTGCACAGTTCCATGATCTGTGAGGGAACCCAGCTCTTTGGCGTACTGCAGCGCTTCAAGGAATTCTGCATTACATTTATCTCTTATTTTACATACAAATTTTATGTGTGCTGGTACAAATATGTGCATGGAAGACCTGCACATGGGTGCACATGGATGTGAAGGCCAGTGGACAAGCTTAGGTGTCATTCCTCAGGCCCTGTTCCCCACCCCTCTTTAAGACAGGGTCTTTCATGGTTCTGGAACTCACCAAGTAGGCTAACATGGTTGGCCAGAGATCCCCAAAGGTATCTCTCTGTCCACCTCCCACATTATTATGAGATCACAATGCATGCTATTTTATTTTTCCAACTGCTTTACATGCATTCTGGAGACTAAAGTAAGGACCTCAGACATGTAAGGCATTTTATGGACTGAGTCACTTCCCCAACCCACATTTCTCCCTTTTCAAGGGATGCTTTGAAATCATCCACATATACTGTATTTTAATTTCCCTTTGGTCATGGTAGTAAGTACTGCCGTATTGCAAATGTTTAGTATAAGAAACAGTGCACCACCACATTTAGAACTGCTTTTGGATGGGGGGGGGGCAAATAACATATAATTCACTTAGCTCGTTTATATCAGGTAAAAATTAATGTTCTTCAAGGAGAAAGCTGAAAAGTTAATTTCTTTTGTCCTTTAAATGACCAGTGATTCATAGGTAAAACTGTCTTCTAAAATTTGTCTTGATTTTTTTTTCATATGAAGAAGTTACTAACTCACGTGATCTCCATTACCATCCTGTCATCCTACTGCTGAGACTGGGCTGCTAAGCATGAGGACCTTGGGTGAGTGAGTTTTCCAAAAGGTGATACATTAGAGACAGAATTGCTATGTGAATTATGTGTGCAGGTTTAAAGTTATTGATTCACTGAGAAGCATCGTTCTATAGCTGCTTTTTATCAGACCCCAACTAGGTAACAAAACAGAGTTAACAAAACATACCTGGTCCTGAGGCTTGGCTCTGTGGTGAGCGCTACTACCCAGAGCGATAACATCTAATCATGTATTCACACTCAAAAGTAACAGAACTCTCAGGGACATCAGTCACACTGCTGATGCTCATCAGCCACACATGAGCACTGTGTCTACTGGACAGTGCTGGCACGCGGATCTTTACCACCATGGAAGATGCTGTGCACACAATAGTGATGGAAGAATTGTCTGTGCCAGTGTGTGGCTCGGTGCTAAGATGCTAGCTTAGCATGTAAGAGGCCCTGGACTCAGTTCCTAGCACTGAAATAAAGCAACCTACACTCATATCATATTTATCCATTAAACCACTGCATGAGGGAAAGACTACTTAATTTCTCTGAACCTCTGTCTTCTACTCTGGGAAGTAAGAATACAATGGCAGCAC
The DNA here is from genome assembly GCF_004785775.1 of Grammomys surdaster. NCBI lineage: Eukaryota > Metazoa > Chordata > Mammalia > Rodentia > Muridae > Grammomys > Grammomys surdaster. The sequence goes on along the minus strand of NW_021604564.1, from coordinate 19,371,485 downwards.
AGCAGTGGTGACAGTGAGGACTACCTAAAATGATATTGAGACACTTGTAGCCAGCAGTCACATATCTGATACTTAATGGTTGCATGCATGCTATCTATATAGACGTGTTTGCATGGGACTAGAGTAGCTATGCATGTAGGACAACATACAAGGATTCAAACAAGACTTTTTGTAACTTGGTGATGTAATTCTTGGGCATAAACCATGCAGATGAAACCATCAAATGTCAGATGCCCCTGACTGGAATGATACTTGGAAGGGGAAGAGGTTGAGATGGTCTCTGGGAGCTATTTGAAGGGTGCTGAGAAAGCTCCAGCCAGGCATCCGTTTTGACCCACGTTTGCTCTCCCAACTTTTCCTAATCACAGAGTTGAGTGTTGGACTATACTTACTGCTTTTTCCTGTAAAGGTCTTGGGAATGACTGAGAAAAAAATCTTCACAGTGAGTGGCCCTGTAACACTGACTATATTCAAGAGAGTTCCAAGGAGACACTTTTAGTTATGTGTCCACTTACAAAGAGTGTCACAAACGAGTCTTTCAAAATGTTATGCTGAGTGTAAGCATGGAGAATTTTGAGAAACATTCAACTCTTTCGCCTGTGATTTATAGATACTGGTTTTGTTGTTGTTGTTGTTGTTGATGTCTGATGATACTGTAGTAAGTAGGTACAGCAAATTGAATGACTCGTTATCATTATCATAGATAAAGCTACCTTTATTTTCAGGGCCAATTCCAGCCAATTGGTAGAAACGTGCTATAGAGCTTTGTAGGAAGATTGAGGAGGATGAGGGTGAGACCACTGCAAGAAAAAACTCTGCGATCTATTGGTGATGCCTGCCATGGGTTGGGAACTAGAAACCGCCAGGCACCCACTTTACATATTAACCATTTTGAAACTTTAAAACAGTTCTTATTTTAAAATACCATTGCTAAGTACTGTCTTTTTTTTTTTGTGGAATGGAGTTTATGCACCTAAGATCTAAATCATCTCAGGCCTTTTTTCCCTTAACAAACGTTTCACAAACATTTGGTGTCAGCATCTGAAGTCGACAGGTGTTTTAAAACCTGCAATTGCAGGCAGGGAGTGGGCTTCTGCCTTACATCACAGTCCATTGGCAAGATCTGGTGATATCAAGGCAGAGGCAGTAGTGTAGGACACTACCTAGCTTCCTACTTGTTATGGGTTGTATATGCTCGGCCCAGGGAGTGGTATTATTAGAAGGTGTGGCCATCTTGGAGTAGGTGTGGCCTTGTTGGAGTAGGGGTGTCACTGTGGGTGTGGGCTTTAAGACCCTCATCCTAGCTGCGTGGAAGTAAATCTTCCACTAGCAATTTTCAGATGAAGATGTAAAACTCTCAGCTCCTCCTGCACCATGCCTGCCTGGGTGCTGCCATGTTCCTGCCTTGATGTTAATGAACTGAACCTCTGAACCTGTAAGCCAGCCACAATTAAATGTTGTCCTTATAAGAGTTGCTTTGGTCATGGTGTCTATTCACAGAAGTAAAACCCTAACTAAGACACCACTGAATAAGATGGAGGAAATTAATGAAAGACGTAAAAACCTTCACTACCACCACCACCCCCAACCCCAGGGCCCAGTGACTTATACTCTGGCCACTGCTCAGGCTTCTGTCCTGCAGTTCTTTAGCCTTGAAGTTCTTGGCACCATTATTTTAATATTTACAGATGAACAGCAGTAGTCTGCTTCAGTGTACGATGCTGGGCACGCTCCTCTGGCAGTCTCAAGCATGTTGTCTTGATCGTCTCCACCAGATCATCTGCACACCAAAACTACTTTATATTCCATATGAATTCTAAACTTGCCCTGTAATGACAACAATGCTGAATGTCACTGGAAAGCCAAATCCTTGAAGACAGGGCTGTCTGCAGCTTCACTGGGCACAAGGAGGATCTATGTGTGGGTCTTGTCATTTTGTCAAATTTTCTTTCTCTTTTAAAGTTTTCTTTTCCTTCCTTCCTTCCTTCCTTCCTTCCTTCCTTCCTTCCTTCCTCTCTTCCTTCTTTCCTCCCTCCCTCTCTCCCTTCCTTCCTTCCTTTTTTCCTTCCTTCCTTCCTCCCTTCTTTCCTCCCTCCCTCCCTCCCTTCCTTCCTTCCCTCCTTCCTTCCTTCCTTCCTTCTTTCCTTCTCTCTCTCCTTCTCTCCTCCCTCCCTCCCTTCTTTCCTCCCCTCTTCCCTTAGCATTCTACTAGAGGTTGACCATGAGCACCAGGGCTTACTTCCCCAGCTTCCTTTCATGTTTTATTTTGAAATATGATTTCACTCTGTTGCTCAGGCTGGTCCCGAACTTCTTCTGTAGCTCAGGCCGAGTCGACTGTCATTGTCCAGCCTCTGCTTCCCTAGTATGGGTTGACAGTCCTCACCACCAGGCCTGGCTCACTTACTTTTGTTCTAACTACTTCTATGGATCTTTTAAAGGAGGAAAATGAAGAAAAGGTGAATATAGATAAATAAACATTAGTTTTACTAGTAAAATAGGCTAACCTAGGAAATATTACTTATAAAAGAGAATAAATACTTTATTTAGCCACAACTAACAGGCAGATCAGAATTGTGATTTTTCTAATATTAGTGTCTGTGAAGAAAATTAACATTAGTAATACATTTAAATCAGTATAGGAATACATGAGTTAAGTCACAATATGGAAGTCTGTGACTTAAGTTCTCTCACTGACCCCTCACTCCCAAATTCACCTGATTATGTTATGTATTATGTAAAACAGTATCTGAACAATGACATTCTTACATGGGAGCAGAAATGTCGGGAAACAATTGCAACATGGGATTGGAAAAGAGCAGACAAGCGCACTGTATGTAGAACATTTGTTTTGATGGATGAAAGTCAAGTTCCTCCCTTCCTTCCTTTCCCAGTAGGCCAATCTTGTATACCAGCATCCTTACATAATAGGACTACTGGGCTTCTGGTCTCCGCCTAGCCGTGTCGGTACTGCCCCGTTCCAATGTTGTACAGCTGTTTCCTTTACATTGAAACATCCCTCCTAGAGGAGGGAAGCCGATAAACTCAGGAAGTTCATGAAAGTTACAAGACTCACAAGGCCCTTCCCACATTGTTTTATAAAGAGTAACAGTTGCTAGAGAAAGGAGATTCTTGTGGAGCTGCCTGCACGTTGTGCGGGGAGCTCCAAAGGTGCATATTTTTGTGAGTTGTCACCCAAGCAGAGGTACACTTCTTGGTGATACAGGTGCCTCTGAGTCACTCATGTTCATGTAAGGAATCCTAATAAAGCCATCAGTTCTGCAAGCTTCGTTTGGATATAACTGTTTCTTGTTTCTTGTTGGGTCCTACCTGGGCTGAACAGACATCTGTTCTGCAGGGCTGTCATCTGTGGCTTGGACCTTCATGATGCTTTTCTTGAGTGTCTCATATTGGTAACTTGTACTTACTTGTCAGTACTTAATCAATCCCTGCGACACAGACACACACAGTCAGGCAGACAGATGCGCATGCACACACCTAGTGAAACAAGCATTCCTGGATTAGTTAGTAAACAACACAGAACATTAACTGCACGGTTACTGGAGAGTGTCCATATTGCATCCTGTAGATCCAGTAGAAAGTCCTCTGACATGCAGGGGGCTAGAATGATCTGAGACCAGCTTCTCTCCCCGGAGTTGGCCATTGTTACTGAAAATCCATCCTCCTCCTCCTCCGGGGGGACCTCTGCAACATTGTCTTGTGTACCCCAACACATACACATGTGTCGGACAACAGCCAGACAATACCACAAAGGAGATTAGGTACAAAGGTCATTTGGTGCCGAGGTGCAAAACAACTAGCAGAAATTCACAGGAGAACAAACAAGGAAAAACTAAATGACTAATGGACGGGACAGGAAACCAAACCAGCAAAACAAACAAGCAGAGAAAGCAACTGGAGATCAAACAAAGAGGCCTAGTGAACCCTGGGACTGAGGCACAGACTCACCTGGGGCCACCTGCAGAGCAGGTAAGGGAGGCAGCCTGGGCTGTGTCCTTTTGTGGACCCAGTTCCTTCTCTTCCACACCCTGAATCAGGTAGGGTGTGGTAACTGGGAAAACTATGCTTGTTGTTTTTACTCGATGGGAAACTCACAAGTATTTTGTTATCAGGAACCCATAGACAGGGCCAGCGGTTACAACAAAGCAAGATCACAGGAGGGATGAATTTAAACTCAAAACTGTAAAGCATATTACATTAAAATAAAACTTATGCTAGCTGTGAAGCTAGGGTCTTAAATTCGAGTTAAAGATGGCCATTAGGATAATGAGTAAATTAATCTTTGTACTTTATTGGCAATAAAAATAATCCTCCCTGGGGCTAGAGAGTTAGCTCAGCTAGTAGTGTAGTAGGCAGCCCTAGGTTTCATCTCCAACCTTGAAGAATACTCATGGTCTCAGGGCTGAGGAGGTGGAGGCAGGAGGATGAGGAGTTCCGAGAAGTCATGCTTAGTTGCATGGTGAATTTAAGGAAAGCCTGAGGTACAAGAAATCCTGTCTCGAAAAATGAAAAGTCCCGTCTTTGGAAGCTCGTGTAAATGGACAGACAATAAGAAATATTTATTGAGGGAGGCTGTGATTTGGATAGTGTGGGATAGATTCACTGTATTTTAGTAAGAAACAACCAAAAAGTGGTGCTGTGTGTGTAAAACTGAACAGACAAGGTCTATTAACATGTTTCCAAAACGCTTATTTAAGACAATTCAGGATGGGAAAGAGGCATAGGTAGGAAACGGTTCGAAGGACTGATCCTCTTTTTACGATTAATACAATGAATTTATTCATTTCTAATTCATCTACAGGGTATTTTTTATTTTGGGTGTTTCCCTATAGCAGTGGTATTTAAATTCCACTTTCCTAATGACATTATATTGTCTTGCTTGAACTTAGTGTTCACATTGTCTTAAGGAAAACACTTTACAAGTAAGTTAGGATCATTTCTATTCTGTTCACATTTAGCTGTTCTGCAGACGAAATTTGTCTTGTAGTGAGGCTAATGCAGGATACTTGGGCCATAGAATCTTCTGTGTGTTTCCAAGAAGAGAGGTACAGATTCGCACATGCCATTTTTGCAACAAACGCAAAGAGGAGAAAAATCAGCTTGCAAGATGTAGTACATACATGAAAGCAAAATCAAAGGACCACAATTTGGCACCTGCATCCACCACAACTGTTCTAGAAAGGTTGGCAGGTAGTACGCTGAACAGTATCTGCATTGTATGCTTTTGGCAAATGCTGCTGTTTCCATTCTTATTTTAAATTTAAACTAGGCTGAGGACGGTGGGATGGTTCGATGGTCAGTGCACTCCCTGCTCTTTCAGAGAACTAAAGTTCAGTTCCCAGCACTCATGACAGGCAGGTCACAGCCACCTGTAACTCCAGCTCCAGGAGATCTGATTCTTTCTTCTGACCTTGTACATATATAAATGTGAGCACACAAATACACACACATATATATAATAGATAGATGATTGATAGATAGATAGATAGATAGATAGATAGATAGATAGATAGTTGATAGAGAGAGAGACACAGAGACAGAGATAGAGACAGAGATATATTTTAAATTTTAACTACCTTGCAAAGTGGTTGTTTTGCAAACCTGGAAGAGGTAAGTAATGGAAAGCCATATAAAATCTACACAGAGAATCAGAAGATGGAAATCCATGCTCATGAACACACAGTTTTTAACACTCAGTACTACTTGCCCTTGCTTTATTACTTTTCAAGAGAAACTTTGAAAACACTTTCTTTACTCCACAAAGAAACATTCTTTCAAGTTTCTGTATCAAAAAAATTACAAAGCAGCAGCTTTCTTGGCCCTGAGAGTTCTGAGCCCACTTCTGCTGATACTCATGACAAGGGGGCCGAGTCCATCTCTGTCCGTTCATGTTGACCTTTGCCCAGAGCACAACAGAAAGAAGAGCTGAGTCCGTGCTGATTAAATATATTCCCCCGTTGTTCCTTCCTCTGGGCATTCACTGTTCCCCAAGCCCGCCCTGTGCTTTCCCTCCTAAGCCCCTCTTCTCAAGTCAAGGCTTCCCCCAAATGCTCCCTCCACCCTATGGTTGCATAGAGAAGCCCTGTGCATATTTCCCATGTCAATCCAAATAACACTTCTTTCAGGAAACCTGGTCCAGTTACCCATGAAGTCACTCTATCTAAATCTCCCAGAATCCCTCAGTTCACAGCACAAAATTGCCTCCTATGCTACACTGTAGACACCCATAGATAACTATTATTTTCTTATTTATATCAAAAATTTCCCTTACCGTTTTTGTACCTTCTTATGAACTATAATTATTCCAAAATAAAGTGTTCCATTACAAAATCATTAATATATTTTTACTTAATGTTTTATTGATATGGAAAAAATCCTTTAAAGGGAAGGAAGCAAGCAAGCCCATCCCTGGGGGCTTTCATTTTTGAAAGTAAAGACCTGTTTTTGATTACGTGCAAGCCTCAAGGCTGTGGGGTGAGCATCCAGGTGTACATGCAAATGAGTAGAAAGAGAGGTGTAAGCTTGAGTTTGTCTCTCAGTTTTTCTTCCTGGACAAATCTGAAACAAATCATTCAGTCTTGCTAAACCTCATTTTTCAATCTGCTAACAGAAACTAAGACTCTTTGGTGGGCTACTGTCAGAACTAAGTGATAGAGAGAACATGTTTGCATCCCATGAGCCTTTGTATTGTCCCAATGGTGGTTGTTATGATGTTAGTGATGGGGGTACACAGTCTTTGGCCCAAGGCTTGCAGGGGTATAACTCTGGTTTGACAACCTTGTTTGTAGCTTGTCACACTTTAGGATGTTCCAGAAGCATTCTTCCTTTTCCATCACTCACCACAACCTCCCAGTAAACTAAGCTGCCCTTTTGGACAAGACATGCAAGCAACTAGAAAACTGAATCACCATCATGAAGCTCAGCTCCAGGGAGTTTGGGACATTAGTTTTGTATTTATAGTCAAATGCCTTCAATTTGATCTATGTATGTTCTGATCACTGTCACACTTAAATACAGCTCTTGTGAGGACGAGGATACCCCTGGCTTAGAAATGTTAGTTCTTAGAAATGTTAGCTCATGAACAAGGAGCCCAGAGGCAAGCCACAGTGAACTCAGACATGTGGAGGCTTCATGGGGCAGACCATGGGAGTTATTTTGGGAGGAGAATGTGAGGCACTTTAGGGACAAGCTTCGCAAGCCAATGAACTAGTGGTAGTAGAGTGGGCCCAGGGGACATGGTGATGGTTCTGATCCTTTCTTGGATGACATCCTGGCTCGGTCTCTACCCTTCTACCAGGAAGAACACGATGGAGGAGCTATGTGTCCCCTGTATTAGAAGTCAAAGCAAGGTCAAGATTTGTTGTCCACAAGCCAGGAGCTGAGCTGAACTGGAGTCCTTGTATCCTATGATAGAATAGAGGTATCCTCAGTGCCCAGGCAGTAGATACCCTGTGACGTGTCCTGTCATTGCTAAGATTGAGCTAGACAGGGTGGGCCTTCATTCTGAAACACTCAGGAGATCTACCCTCAAGATGCCCCAGACTAGGATGATGTTGTCACTGCTTTAAAGGGGTAATCCAGCCAGACAAACACTATGTTGCTCTGACCCCACCCACCCTCCGCCCTCAACTGCACTCCAAGACTGTAGCTTGGTAAACAGCACATCTTTCACACTTCTGACCCACACCTCTCCAGGACTCAACCTCACCTGTGCTACCCACCTGTGCCACCAGGACGGCTATGGATACACAGTAGGCCAGAGTCACCTCCCTTTCCTCCATGCCTCTGTGCCAGCCTCTGTGACTGCCCATGATCCCAGAGAAGGTGCTCTCTGCTGTAAGCTGGAATAAGAGGAATCCCCTTCCCTGTGGTGACAAAATCACTCTAGCATGGACATTCCTGTGCCTGTAAGACTCCAGCACGAGCTTCTGGCTAGCCAGCAGCTTTGCTGTGACACAACTTTTACTTCACAGCTCTGGTGCTTCCATAGTGCTATGAATTTTTGCCCTAACTGAAGAATTTGTTCAGCAGCATCCAAGAGAGGTCCATGTAGAGACCAGCTTGGCTCCTTTCTGCTATACTGCAGAAGTGGGGCTCTGGTGATACTGACGGGATTAAGGAATGCAAGCTATGGGACACGGAGTTTTGCCCAGATAACCTTAACATGGGCAGACTTTCTCTGTGTTCAGATACTAGGTTTCCTTCACGTGTAAATTTCTTACCATTACATTTGACCACATGTTGGCTCTTATTCTTTGGTACATTAAACTAGGAAGATAATTAGCACCGTCTCCCTTAATTTGGTTAAGAGGCATAGTAGTGGCAGTTTTCTTCCATCCTCCCTAAGCTCGGTAGTTAGATATGATTTATTTTACACTAAAAATAAACCAAGATAGTATTTGGAAGAAGTCAGAATGGATGGGCTGATAAATTATTTATAGGATTTTTAAGCAGCCTGCCAATCTGTTTAAAACGTAGTAGAATCTTAATTTTTCAGTGCAGAAATCTATGAAATTCAGCTGGCATGAAACCCATGACCTCTGAACGATGCTGCTGGGGCCCAGCCTCACTGGGCTCTTTCCCATGGTCTCCCAGGTCTTTTGCCTCTACCCTCCAGCCAACCTTGCCCGGGTCAGGTTAGGGAAGCTGTCTGGGACAAAGTCTGACTAAGACAGGAAAGGTGGAGTGAGGGAGACGCTCAGATCTCAAAGGCAGTAAAACAAACCACCTTGGGGAGCCATTGTTGCCTCCTCAGACTTGTGTTTTGACTAACTGTGTGCAGCTATTGAGCCCCACATCCTCAGACTGTTGTGTCTGTTCTTAATAATAATAAAACACAATGGGTGGAAATCTAGGGACAGTGAGAGGGAATTCATGAATACAGTAGGTAAGAGGTGAAGGCAGCCTGGCGGTGTTCAGGCAGAGGCAAGGCCTCCTCTGAACAGACGCCGGCTCATCTCCTGCTTGCCAGAGCCTTCAGTCCTGCACACTGGACTTAAAAGGGCTGTTTAGCTGATTCAATGCCCCAGATGGTTAAGGGTTTGTTTTGTTTTTGTTTTTGTTTTGTTTTTTGCTCTTGAGAGAAGTCTGACATGCTCACCACGTTCTTCCAGGCCTCTTCACATCCTCATTAAGAAAACATAAAATAGTTTGCAGGTTTTTCTTTTTCTTTTTGAGGTGCTAGGGATTGAACACAGGCTGTGGTATGCTGAATAAGTACTCTGTCTCTTGGTTACATTGGTGGCCCTTTTTACAGATTTTTTTTATTGTTTTTTTTCTCCAAAGGCTTTATGTAAGATTTTAATAGTTTCAAATCAAATATGCTCATAAAGGAGTGGTTAGAGTATTTCCTTCACTTGCACAAGTTTTTTAAAATATAACTACAGCACTCCTGTAGTTAGTAAAACAGGATTGTAAATGTTTAATTCAGGTGCTAGCTTATGCTTTGAGTTATTTAACATTAGAATTTATTAGAACCCTGGAAATCATTTGCTTTGATGCCCTTGTGTGCACTTGAGAAAATATGAGTCAGAAATGTTAAGGAGATTATTTGGAGGTCACAGAATTCGTAGCCTTGGAATCCACCTCAAGATTTCTCCTCACCCACAGAGCCTTCACACACAACCAGTGGTAGCCAGCATCCCTGAGCAAGGGCTGGTCTGCACTCTCTTCCTTCACATGCTGGTGTCTTCATCAGTAGAGGCTTTACCTCTACAAACTGTGTGAGACATCAGATAGATAAGCGTGGTGTGCTCTGACAGCAAACTCCCTCAGTGTTGTAGGAAAGTATGAGAGATATGACGAACTCAGGGCCAGGTGTCCCGAGGAGACAGGAAGGGCTGACCTGAAGCATGGCTTCCCTTCAGAGCAACGAGCCAGACTTTCTGGAAGGGATGTGAAGCAGAGAAGTCTTCTCTACTTGTGCGAAATACCAGGTCCTTTGATGGAGCAGACAGAAGGCTATGAATCACTAGGGTGGTGGAAGGTGAAACTCTGTTTCATCCTCATAATTAGAAAATTGTGTTAGAAATTGCCTGTGTAAAATAAACTTTCTGCAGTGTTGTAACATGTTAGCAAGACAGGCAGACGTGGCTTGGAAATTGTGAAAGGCCTGAATACCTTCAGTTTCTGCAGAATGCTTTGTAAGTTGAGATCTGTATGTACAATCCTGTTCCTATCTTGCAGCACGAGTGGCTTGATGGCTAGTGATTCCCTCTGAGGAGCTGTCAGTTAAGTTGATAATATTGTGAATTGGGCCTTCATTAAATGCAGGCTTGTTTTAGGATGTCACTGCTGGCTCTGGGTTTTGCCATACTGAGGGAAGAAGGGAACAAACAAAAGGAAAAGGGTACAAATAAGACATCAGATTATTTTAGCTCAGCAGAGTCACTTTGTACTTTTGTTGTGCAGACTGTCAAACCCATGGTGGATCAGGCATGGGCTGCTCACAAGCAGGTGCTCTCGTACACAGGTCTGGGGATGGACGGCCACCTGTGTATGCTTCCTACACTCTTTTTTGTGGTGACAGTTTTAAAAGTGAACTCCAAACATAGGAAATTTCACCCCTAAACACATCTAGTGGAAGTATTTATTGAAACTAGTTTGATATCATTTTATGCAATTCCAGGGGCACAACTAATATAATTAAGATGCATTTTCTACTATCCCCTAAAACCCAATTTGCATGTAACTCTCCCAATATGTGTTTGATAACTGGGTTTGATTAAACTAAGACCCTCTAGTTCCTGGAAATTGCAAATGGGGCCTGCAGATTAGATTTGAGTCAAATGAATGAATATTTGGAGAGTATGTCACAGAAGACCTAAAAATCCCAATTATGGTGTATGCTCAAAGAAAAAAAAAAGGAATGTTTGGGCATAAATGCCTGTGGCCAGAATCTCAAACTGATTTTATTTATCCTCATTTATAATTACTCCAAACAGGAAACAACCCAAATATCTCTCAACAGAAGGGCAAAGAAACAAAATGAACAGCAGAATACTACTTAGCACTTAAAAGGGAATCAACAATCAATAAATGCATCAATGTAGATCAATATTAAAGGCACTGCTCAGGGCAGTTCTCCAAAATGCACGTACTATAAAAAAAAATTCAAATTACTTCAAAATTTTAAACCTGGTAAGTTGGCCTGAGATGTTAGAGACTGGAACAGGACATGTGGGCTGCTGGCCACAGAAGGTCCAGAGGGAAACTGGTGGGCAACGAGAAGGCTCTGTGTATTGATTCAGGAATTGCGACAAGGGTATAGGGACTCCTCAGAACTCACTGTACTACTTTGGCCTTTATGATGGACACATGACACTCTGACAAAAGAAAGAAGCAGTGAATTGCCACACCTAATGTTGTATTTCTTTAGACACAATTTGCAAACAGCCTAATTTTTTTTTCTTTTTGGCACAAAATCATACTTAGCCCTCTGAAAACTCAAAGGTTGTCTCCTTTGAGTTTCAGTTGTTGCAATACAGGTTTCTGAGAGAGGAACTGAGACAGAAGATGAACAGGCAGCATGGAAAGTTCTAGGCACTAGTCAGCACTCTGCTCCATGGGATCAGCACACCACCAACACTGCCACAAGACATGAAGACAGGAAATTCACTGCAGGGTTTTGTCCTCATGATCACCAGAGGGACCATAATGTCACTGATATCAAGGTGCCAAAGACTGCTACCCAGAGCTGCAACTGTATTGGTGGGCTGTCTCTGTAGGGAACAAGGATGCAAAGTCCAGGACTTTATAGCTGTCTTCACATGGTGGTGGGATGACATCATCAACACTCGCTTCACTTTACTCCAAAAGTGAGCCACTATAGACACTGTTAAATCACCCCTTCCAGGAAGATCTGGACTTTCTGACTTCCTTCCCTCTCTGGAGACCTTGGGCCCCCACATGACTATACACATATGCTTTGGAGATGAGCCTGGTTCATGTGACCTTGTGGTAAGTGCTTTCTATGATGTCATCTTTCTATGAGCTATTCCAGGGCCCCAGAACTATAATCCTCCCAAAATTTCATCTTTCAGAGAAACGAAAAGAACGGGTTGCTAAAACACTTACTGAGTGAAAGCCTGTCCTAAGGTTGAACAAGAAAGTAAATGAACAGGATCTTATCTCACCATAAACTAAATGGTTAGAAGAGGTGAACTCTCTACAGTTTCATGTGCTTCGAGTCATGTAATCTCTTGGTTTACTCTTTTTTATTTTTCTTTATCCAGAATGTATTTGAAGAAGCTTAAAAGTACACACAGTTCCAAAGGGAAGAATAAAAAGCTACACTAATAAAGACAAAAGAGAAAGGGAGAGAAAAATAAAAACTTGGAGAGGTAGGCACTTGTCTAAAGTCCTGGAGGGGCAAGGTATGAGTGGTAGGCATAGATATGGCCCTGAACCTACTGTGACCTCCTCATCGAAAGAAGAACACACCTGAGTCCCCAGGAAGTAACAATCCAATGAGTGGCTCCTTAGAAGGATAGGAGGCAATGCAGAAATCTCAGCTTTCTAGTGAGTTGGAACCCTAAGGCCCTCCGATTGAGACTCCAAGAGTGTGACAAAGTCTGCAATCTAATTTGATCATGTTGATCACACAACAATCTCCCATGTCTGCCATGTGGGCTGAGCATAGCATAAGTCCATGAGGCTTGCACAAATGGGTAGGCAGCTGCTCCCATCTCAAATTTTCCCTTGGGCATTTTTCGTTGAATATTTGTTAAGATATAAAAAGCAAAGCTTTTTTAAGGTTATATTCTTTGACAAAGGGAAATATGAGGGCGCATCTTTCTTGAGCACTTAGTGTGTACCAGGTATTCTAAACACTTGCTGTGTACCATTAGCTAGTACAATCTCCATGGAAACCCCACGATACCATTGTCTTCATTCCTCAAGATGAGACAGGTAAGGAAGCAAAAGAAACTAAAGGTCAGATAGTTTTGATACCAAAGAATCCAACTTAGGCTATCTGGTTTTTCTGTGTTGAAGGGATTTTAGGAATGATCTCAATGTGTTCCTGGTTAATGGCCAGTCCTAGACTAGGAAGGCTTACATTTCCTCAGATTCCACAGATGGCCCCACACCAAGCATATACAGGCAACACTACATGGTCCTAATACTCTTTTTAAAGAGCACATGAAGTTAGAAGGGATCCAGAAGGGTAGAGGAGATAAGAGAGGAGTTGGAGTGAGGGAATGTGAAATTCTCAATAAAAATAATTATCAAAAGGGAATAGCCTAAAGCAGTATATAGTAGAAAAGATACAACTATTATGTGGTGAAAAGCTACATGGGACAGTATTGCCATCAGTAGTCACTCTGTTCAGCGGCACGCTGGAACCACTTATTCCTTCCAAACCAGCACCCACTGAGCCAATCTCCATGCTCTCTCCATTCTGCCACCTCTGTAGCAGTAGAAGTCATAAGTAGGTGAGCCCCAACCTTCAGGTGATCAGCCTCTTTAGAAGCTGTGTGTGAGGTCGTGTAAGCTTTTTATTTCACTTAACATCATCATCTCCAGATCATCTATGTTGTCACAGATGACAGGAGTTCACTCTTTTTATGGCTACATAATACTCCACTTCATACACATACCACATGTTTTGTGTGTTCCTCAGCTTGTGGATACATAGGTGGTTTGCCTTTATTTATATGGCAAATGTGTCTACTTTCAGTAATTATCAAACAGTTGTCCGACAGTCTGTGATACAGCCTTAAGAATTTCAGTTTAACTTACAAGTCATCGTCCATCCACTGAAGAGGGATTGAGCCCAAACTCTGCTTCTCAGAGTACAACGTAAGGACCAGTGGTATCTACATCTACATTCCTGCAAGAGTCTACCTGGAAATTCTGGGCTCAGTTCAAACAGTTTGAGGCCTAGGGCAGGTGGGCTCAACTCCTCTAAGCCAAGGTCATCCCAAGGCCATCCAGTGACTAGCTGACATCTGTAGTTAGCCCTGAGACTGACTTGAGGGCTCTGTCATGACTTATCCATCTTACACCTCCTTCCTCTGGCCAAAAGAAGCTCAGATGATTGGCCTGCTCTAAGAACAGCCCTCTGCTGGGCTTCAGGAGTGATAGTACCTCAAGAGGCTCAATCCATTTGGGCTGCACATTAAACAGAAAATTTAGAACGTAGTTTTGCAGTGGTACATTTTGGAAACACAGTAACCTTTGGGGTAAAAATGGTTTATGGTTGCTCAGATTCTGCATCACTGAAACATGAATTATTTTTAATATATATATTTAAAATATGGAAACTGGAGTCTATGCCCCACTGAGGTGGTAACCAGCTCCTGCACGTTGCTGGTATTTTTGTGTTTTTGTTTGTTTGTTTCTGGTCACAGGTGCCATGTTTCTCTGAGGTGACGTTACCCACATGTGTGGTCTGCCTGCCTCCCCCTCCTTAAGTCCAGGCTCCCATCTCTACCCCGACCCACACCATAATCACGTCTCAGTCTGTAGAATCAGGGATAATCAAAGCATTCACAACAAGGAACACTGGATCAGAGACTGTAGAATGTGTACTGACTCTCCCACTGGGTGGCCAAGAATCCAGTCACTGGACACCTGCCTGTGTCATGAAGACAGGTGTTCTTTAGTGCCATTTTGTGACACATTCATTTAAAGAAAAGTACCCTAAAAATTTTTCAAAGCTCTTCGTCTGCACCGTGTGCTCATTTGATTATTGAAAGGCTAGTGCTCCCTACCCAACCACCAAGTCGTCAAACCCTCAGCAACTTGTGCCTCTTCCCCGTGCCAACATACCTCTCAAAAGAAAGAATATAACCTAAAGAAAAGCAGTAGAAATGGATGGTTATTCGACTCCAGGAGACCCAGGAAAAAGCAAGTCACCTTTGCTAGGGTTAACTTTCTCAGAATCAGATATTGGTCCAGGCTAACAGCTACAATTTCAGGTCCCCCTCAGGCCGCCAGCAGGGCAGTGTGAGAGGGAGGAACGATGCAGAGATAGCCTGCGCTTTCTCATGCCTCTCTTTACCTCCAGCGTGGCTCGGATTCGTGGGCCAGCTCATCTGTTTGTTTCCCAGGAGTGTCCTCCTCTTCAGGTACAAGCGACTTGTTGTTCCTCCATCCCGTCTGCCTCCTTGGTGACAGACAGATGAGAACTGTGCCCTGTGCTCTGGGACTCTAATGTGATCTTGGCTGAGCTGGTGGTGGGAGGGGAGAAGAAGAGGGGGGTATGGATTGGGGGGAGGCAAGGGAAGTTAAGGCTGAGGAAACCAGTCTCAGAAGAGAAAGTGTGCTTGTTTTTTGTGGATCAGGCCTGCTTTCTCATAGCTGTTACAATGTTGATCTAGTCACAATTCAGGAGATGTTAGCACCTCAGTAGGAAACCGAGCAGAGGAAATGGAGAACTTGGTATTTTTCTTCCGATGAAGCAACTTAGAAACTAAATAGTATCAAGGGGGTGGGGGGAAGTCTCTGTGGTTCTATGTTTTCAAATAGGTACAGGTATCTTGAAAGCAGGCAGGTCTCAGACTTAGAACTTTCAAAGGCCACTCCAGCCAAGGACCTCGGAGCTAGATTGTATACTAATTAAAATCTGCACCAGGGGAGGCGATCTTCAGATACATAGTAAGCAGGAAGAAATTGAGGCAAGCAGATCAGCGACTTGTCTAGATTCCCATGCTAATATTGCTGGCAGGGTTCGGAACTCCCCACCCCCACTCCCGCATCTCACCTGTCTCCTGACAGGAGGCTTGCCTTGCCAGACACTTCCCAGACACTTTTCTGACACTTTGAACTCAACTCTCAGCCTCAGACATTCTCATTGCCCACTGGCTGCCACAGTTTGACTTTTTAGCACTTGCAGAGCAGCTGTTTCAAGAAGTCACTGTATCCTAACAAGTATCTCTTCTAAAGACCTGTATCTACTCTGTGTGTCTAAGTACAGTGTTCCCAATACTTACCCAGCCCTGCCCTGTATGTTAGCAACTTAATGTTGTAGAAAAATGCCAAGGACTACAGATTCCAGGAGACTACCCACAGAGAAAAGTGAACTCCTTAAAATCATGTTTCCTAGAGTCCTTGACTGTGCCCTGTCAGCTTCCCAGAGTTGGACACATTTGAAACCATGCTTCTTCCTTTAACCTTTTCCCAGAAAGAACCTAAGGCAGCACACCTTGACTTGATAAGTCTATCAAAAATGAACAAAAGCTCAACTTGTCTTGCAAATTCAGAGAGGAGAAATAAGATCAAGAAAGTGTCAAGCTGTGGTTTTAGGAAGAAGGGGATGAGAAGAACAGGAGTACCCCCTTGGCCTCATTCACAGTGCTACCGAGTGTCTCTAAATGAGGCTATCATCACCTGAGACAGTATTTCAGCTTTCCAGACACCTGCCTGTGCAAGAGAGAAGGCTGGAATGTTCCAGTCCCTGACTGCAACCTTTCTGTGTAGGCATTTGGTGGTGCCCCTCCATGTTTCTGCCTCATTCCATTGCCATGTAGACCCCGTCTTGCTCTGGGGCTAGGAGTTCTGTCTAGTCAAATTCATGTCACCTGAGCAGTGCCCTGACGCCTATGAGGAAAAGCATCCTTTCAGTGTTTGTTTCTATGTGTGAGGGCGATTGAGGGATTGCCGACGATGGTTCCATTTCTTGAAGATGCCTTCACCGCTGTGACCTGAAGAACACAGAGAAGTTTGTGGAGAAAGAAGACTAAGGAGGCCTGGTCTTTGTACCTAATTCACACAGTTAGCAAATCTCTATGATGGAACCCATTGCGAGGATATGAAGATTTGGAAATTCTCACATGACAATGGAGTTGAGACACAAAGGTGTGGAACAAACTGATAAAAATCAAGGCACCTGAGCAAAGAACTGAGTTCAGAGATGGCACAGTAGGAAGACCAGAAAGGTGATGCGAGGAAGGGTGTCCATATGGCGTTGGCTTTGAAGGGTGAGTGGGCAGAAGGGTCACTGGGAGGGAACAATTCACCAAGAAGGGACAGTGTGACACAACAAATGAAACCATGCTAGAGAGGCCGGGGTGCTCAGAGGTACGGGTGGAGCACTAGCCTGGAATACAGAAAACTCTGGGTCTGATCTTTAGCACCGTGTTAATTGGGCATGATGGTGTATATGCTTGTCACCTCAGCAATAAATGCAGGAGAATCAGCTCTAGGCCAGCCTGGGCTGCAATAAGAAGCCTAAGACCAGTCTGAACTATGGAAGATCCTGTCTCAAAAACAAATAAACCCATGTGCAGATACAGATAAGATAAAGTAGCTTATGGGAAGGCATAAGCTTTTATGAAGAAGAGAGCTGGTGGAGAGTTTTGAGCGAGAGAGCCGGGAGAGCGGGCATGTTTCATGTGGACGCCCTGGAAAACGAATTGCTCTGTGGAAGCAGGCAAAGTAAATGATTTCATGACCATTTCCTTTGATCCTGGGGGTAAGAGTCCTTCGAAGCATTTACCTTGCAGAGGCCATAAAATCACATCAAGACGAATCATGCACTGTCACCCCCTGAGCCTCGGGCTCTGATGGGCCTGATGCAATGCTAAGGTTTACTGAAATTTCAGGTCATCAGTGCGGGAGAGAAATCATCTTAGCAAACACAAGCCATTTGTGCGGGACTCCAGATCAACCCTCAATCAAAGTGTGTATCAAGGAGACTCCAGGCTCGCAGGCAGCTGCACAGAGCCTTCCTGTACCCCATGAGCTTCACTGGGCTGTGTGGGGGCCCATTGTGTCTCACCCAGGACAGTCATAGCTTGAGACACCTTCTGCAGGGAGTCCTGGAACCTTAGCCGCATGCATCTCTCCTGGTTGAGGTAGTTTGTGGTTTTTGTCCCCAGCATAATGCAGCCAGGCACTTAGAGGCACATTTTCAGCACAGTGTGTAGGGATTTAGCCACACACCTCCCATTCGAGTTAATGGAAATCCTGCCAGGAAATCTCCATGCTGGGCTACACTGAAAATTCACCCCTGATTGTTGTTTGATTTGTTTCACCTGTGTCTTCCTCTATTCAGCGGTGCTAAGGATCTTTGCTGCCTCCTGAGTGGCAGCCTGAGCTCAGGGCTGTGCCTCAACTCCATGCAGAAGCAAGGAGCCATAGAGGAGTCAAAGGCTCAGGGACTGGGAGGACTGGTCTGGAGACCGGTATATTTGAAGCTATATTGGTTCCAAGAAAGCCAATCATCTCCTGGATGGGGCTCTTTGGACAGAAATGCCCGTATGTCCAGAGTTTACTTTTCCTGTTTTCAGTTCGGAGTGTAAATAAATAAATAAATAATGTCTTGTGTAAACGGGAGACCCTGAGCCACCACCTGGATATGGGGATACAGAGAATCTCAGTCTAGTCAAGTCCTCATACATGGGGTGAGCCTCAGGAGGGAACAGGGTCTTTCCTCTTCCTGCATCTACTGTATGGAGGGCAGAGATTGTCCCTGGAGGGCCTGAATGGTTGTGGATTTTCTCCAGGCTCTAATTTAACAGTCCCCTTCACATTGGCCTGATTTGTCTTGCCAGCCTGCACCATGACATGCTCACTACTGGATTTCCCTCTTTGTGGTACTAGAATGTGGTCAGCCCAGGGGTGACACCAGGACTCAACTGATATGATGCTTTCTGTCCCTGGCCACCACCATATATCCACTGTGGCATTCATGGTCACCCAGTGCCACTCAGCTTTCTGACCTTTCACATGCTTCTAGCTGTTGACTAATTAAATGAGACCGAAGGAGGGAGCCCCAACTCCCTTTAGCACCCTCATGCTGTCTACCGAACCAAGAGCCTGGAAAGTTGGGTTGATTCAGGGTAGAACTTGCTTTACTGCCTCCTCATAAAAGCGCGTGCTTCAGAGTCAGAGCCCCAGGCCCAGTAGCCACCACAAGGCCCTGAGCAGATTAGTCAAGCCCTTTGATTCCCAGGCCTTTGTTTCCCACCTCAGTAGACAGGAGATGATTATGGAACTGTGAGACAGGCACTGGGGTAAAATCCAAGTGAGAGCATACAAACAACAACAACAAAAATGCTTCTGTGTTTCCCTTACAGTATAGGCTCAAAAGTGACATCACTTCTGCAGCTCTCCCAAAGGGTGCAGTGTTTGTAAACAGACGCAGAAACCTTGTAGAAAGAACTTGAAGAGTACTGTCATTTTTTTTTCATTCTGTGTGGTGTCCGATTCTTTATTTTATGTGTTCTTTAAAAATTAGTTCGTATGTTAATTAAAAAGTTAATTATGTACTTAAACTTAGCTCCACTGGTGACAGTAATGAGTCAGTTGTGTGCAGAGCAGTTTGGAACTTCCTTCTAGCAACCATGAGAGAGGCACCAATGGTACTCTACCCTGATATCACAGAGAGGCCCCAATGGTTCGCTGTCCTGATATCACAAGCTGGGAAACTAACTCTCAGGACAGTAAAGGATTTTCTATATCATATGGAGAGTGTGTCTTGAAACAGAGATTTCAAGTGGTCTTTATTCAAATATAGTATCTTTTATACTTGTAGGGAAAATATAAAATGGACAGAAAACTCGATAGAGTTTCTGAGAAAAAGAAATAAAAACAATACTCATCTTGAGAAGTCTGGTAGAGCCCATTTGCAGGAGAAGCCAAGCAGTCTCCCCCTGATGCTCCCCTCAAGCCAGTGACCTTGAACTTGAAGAAGTTTAATGGGAAACGATTTGGACAAATCCAGTTCTCACTCTTCAGGTGCATTTATTTTCCTCGGTGCAGTTGCCTCTCGAAGTCTACCAAGAAAGACAGAAACAGGAGACTCCTACCTTTGTCTTCCTGAGGAATGGTTGCTCATTATCATGAATTATTGATTGATTAAGAAACCAGTTCTGTATAGGGATATACTAAAAAAAAAAAAAAGGAGACTGAAAAAGAAAGAGAAAAAAAAAGCTTGTCTACACTGATCACATACTTCCTGGAACTCATTTTTGTCTCTGCAAGTTAAGAAGTTCATGCAATTCCACAATGCAAATACCTAGACCAACAGAGGCAGGAGGGCCAAATAGGACAGCACTGAGGGAGTTATGTCACTTAATTGAATCTCTGGAGTTCTGTGGGGGTCTCGATTGTTCCAGCTGCCAAGCTCAAACATGTCTGCCCTCTGACTTAGGGAAAACAAAAACCATCTGTGAAGTAGATGGGGCTGACCCCATGGCTTCTCAAAGACTAGTCAGGACTTTCCTTGGCCTGTAGCTCTAGTAGCTGTCATAGACTCTTACATAGTTAGCGCCTGGGAGATGGCAGGTAGATGACACTGGGTGAATCAGCTGAGACAAGATGACAGGTACACAATTAGTTGGGGTCATAGTGGTGGCAGGAAATTTCTAAAATATCCTAAATGGCTCTGTGGCAGAGGTAACTGTATTTAACCAAGGACCTAGACTACTCTATGACTTCAAGAAAGCTCCCACAATCTAAATTAAGATGGAAAGGAGTGGGTGGTTTATAGCCTTTAAAATAAATCTGGCTCTCCTTTCCCCCAGAAGCCATCAATGGTCCACAGCACCTCAGCTAGGAGGGAGGGCTCATAAGCGTAGTACATTCTTGTTAAAGTGAAATTGGCCCTTGTCCCACTGTGTTCCAGCTCTCAGAATGCCATCACCACATCACTCATAAACAACAGCAATGTCTTTCTTACAGTTCTGGAACTTAAGAAGTCTAAGCTCAGATTAAGACCCCAGCCCATGTCTGGTCCTTCCCAGCTGGACTCTCAGCAGACTCCATTCCCCAAAGACACCAAGTTCAGCCCTACAGTTTTCACATAGGGATTCTGTGGCCCAGGAGGAAATCAAGGATCCCATGGCACAGTCACTAATGGTCTCTGTGGTCCTAGCACCCATGAATTTCCCATGAATTTCAGATGGTCATGGCCTTCGATTTACCCTGGTGAGTTCCCTTCTGGGTTCTCTATCCCTGCTCACAACCTCCCCATTACCTGTCATAGGCCCATTACCTGTCAAGTGGTAGTGGGTCACTCCCCACTTCAGAGTCATTTTTAATATCCCTCCTTTCCAACAACCCCCATCAAAAACTTTTATAAACACATATATATTTTTATATATGTAATATTTTAACATTCATCCTCTTTTAAAAATACATGTATTTAGCAACACCTGCTCTATGTTAGGGGTCACTTCAGGCACAAGAAGGTGAACAAGGCCATCCTATGAGAAGATATAATAGCATAAGAAGGGAAAGTTAGGTATAATGGAGAACTCTAGCTACCCTAGAGCGACTTTATCTTCATGAAGGAAAGGTTCAGAACAACATCCATCTGTGGTTCCAGCACTCATGAGGCAGAAGCAGGAGGACTGCTGCAAGTTGGAGGCCAGTCTGGTTTACATAGCAGTTTGCAGTTTGCAAGTGAGCCAGGTATATATATGGAGACCCTGTCTCAAAAAGCTGCAAACTTCATCCCCATCTCCAGCCAAGTGCATATGGGCTGTGTTAACTGGACTGGGAAGTTATTAAGGATTACAACGTAGTAGAATGTCATGCTCACTCCAGGAATATGCTCAGTCTTTCAGTCCCTGCCCCTCTCTCCTTTCCAGAGGCACAGTGATGGTTAGGCTAGTTGTAATTGTCAACTTGAAACAGTCTGGAATCATCTGGAAAGAGAGTCTTAGTGAGGGATTGTCTGGCTCAGGTGGACCCATGGGCCTGTCTGTGGGACATTGTCATGGTTACACTGGAGATAGGAAGCTTAGGTTTAGCTCTGGACTGCCAGTGTATAGAGGGGAAATTGGGATCAAGTACTATGTGTGCCACTAGACGCTTGGAGATGGTGCTTTGATCTTCTTGCAGTGATGGACTATAAAGCTTAGAATTGTACACTAAAATAAGCCCCCCCTCCTCCATCCTCCTCCATTGCCCTCCATCCCCCTCCCCCTCTCTTTCTCACACACAAAACCAAAAACCAAGCCAAACCAAACAAAATAATATCCAATATACAGGTAGGCATATAGTAGGTGCCAGATAGACCCGGCTGAGCCTAGTGAAGCTGCTATCTTCATGGCTTACCTTTGGTTCCTTTCTTCCTGCTGCCAAGAGTATGCTGCTGGTGTTCTCACTAAATTCTTGCTGCTCTCTGGCTATTATTCTATGGCAGACCATTGCACACTGTCTCTGATCTTATTATCTCTTGGGTCAAGAGATTCAGGATTTATCATATCCAGAGGCACGTGGGCCCTACTAGTAGAAACAGTGGAAGTCCCTTTGAGAATTCTTGTGTCATCCTATGTACTGAATCATTAACATTGGGTGGGGACTTAGATTTTCCACTTGCATCTCTTGGCAAGGAAGGAAATAAGACACATTGTGTTTAAAACAGTTCTGTTGATTGAGCCTAACCAGGCTGAGAGTTGATCTGGAGCCCCATTGAGTGGCGTCTTGGTGAGCTGAAGCTGTGAGCAGAAGATAAAGGAAGAAGAAACCAAATTGGCCTAGCTGCTTGTTGCTAAGACATGCAGCAACACCGTAACTCTCCAGACCAGTGAAGGGGGGGGAGACCGATGAGTGTGTGTGTGTGTAAATTAATTTCTTTACCGTCAGAGTTAGCATCCTACTTTCTTTCGGCCCTGAAGCAGTTAAAATGAACATGGCATTGGAGAGAGCGCTGCAAACACTGGTTCTCATGAAAGAAATGTGAAGTGGCTCTGACATCGCCAGCAGTTACCTGACATACATCTTTCCCACAGTGTTTTAACAAGCGAGACTATTTTTAGGGAAATTCTTTGCCTTGAACTAAATTTATGGCCTTAAAGTCTTTTCTTCTACTTTTCGTGTGTGCATGCTCCGACGGTCCAATTTATAACTGGCACCTCTACTACCCACTGGCGTATTGGTTTCATCTCCCAGAGGAAGAGAAAACCAGACCCTGTGACTAGTGAACTGCATTGAAAATCTAGTCTAATGCTGACAGATAAATGCACTAATTTTCTTCTGCAACCGGTTCTGCATTGCAGGGTGAACCTGCTTCTAACAACTCCCTCAAAAGGCTCTGTAACCCGTCCAAAGGATGATGTCAACTGGTACAAGGACCCAGGTCAGCCTGCATCATAGGTAACAGTTACCTCAGTGATAAAGTTACCAGGCAGGTTTTGAATGAGATTGTGTTTTTAAATGAAAGGCTGGCTGGAAACGTAGACTTGGACCAAGCATTAATAGGGGAAAATTTGAGACAAACAGAGGTTGGCATTTGGTTTCTTTGTGGTGTTCAACAAAGGTCAGGGAAGGTTCTAGTACAGAAGGGACCCAAGTTTCCATCGAAGAGCCGTGGTGTTCCACTAATATGCCAGTGTGTAGTTTAGACAAAGCGAACTCTAGGCTTAGGCAGGAGCAATTTCATGGCATGGAGGCCCTAGTCACTCCACTGGAACTGGTCCCTTAATTTGGGCAACTCCCTGGGCATTGAAGCCATGTGTAATTTTATTCTGAAGAAGAGGTAAATCCCCTTCCATCCCCACCCCCATGCCAACTGTTTGGATCAAATGAGGGGCGGGTGGTGCTTAAAGAGCAGACAGGGAACCCAGAGAGCCTCTGAAATGAATTTTATGTCCCCCACCTTTGTCAGCAGAGCCATGGCTATGGAAGCAGCTCATGAATCCACTAGAGCCCAAATGACAACCTCGGTCCCATTATCCATCTGCTCTGCTTCCTCACAAAGGTTTAAGTACAAGATTGATTACGCATGTCGGACCATGTGAAGTACCTCAGAGTGAGGGCAGGAGGGACCGTCTCTCACTCTGGACAAAAGAAAGAAGTTGGACACCCACAAGATGAATGGGGAAACTCAGGCACCAAGTATGCAGGAGGTACCTGTGGTGTTTTGTTTGGGGTTTTGGTTTTTCTTGTTTAAAAAAAAAAAGTCACAATCTCCAGATTTGAAATACTTAAGTTTAAAGTACCTACAATGAGATGATTTTTAGAATAAGTTCGTTAAAGTAATCTTCAAAGTGGGGATAACTAATAGTTAGCTATGTCCTACAAAAAGCCAGTTTTTTTTACAGAAAATGCGAAAGAATTTTAACCGCGCATATCTAAGATGATCCGCTACTAAAAGACAAAACCAGATCATTTATCCAAATGAAGAGTTTGTCAGTGGTGGAAAAACAAACTTACAATTTCTTCAGCTTTGAAAGGACAGCAGAGGCTTGGACCTGGTTAGGATAACTGGTACCAAAAGTGGGCCTCACACTGTCTGCACCTGAGGGTGCTTTCTGCCATGAGTTGTGTGGAGTTTGCGCAGAGAGAGCTGGCTCCTCTCTGCGCGCGCACCTTTGCAGGAACTACCTGCCCACTGTGACCCTTTGCAATCGGAAAAGAAAAGTTTCTGCTTATCAGTGCTCCATACCCCAGAGCACCGGCGGAAGGGTCTCCTTTCCTTCTTCATCTTGAAACAGCAATTGCTTTTACCTCCCCCTCCCCCAACAGGAAGTCAGAAAATCCCTTCACAGAGGTTGAAGGGACGCAACAGGCCATCCTGAGGAGACTTTTCCCAGGCTTCTCTGGAACTGTGAAAGGGAACAGGTATCCCTTAATCCCACCCCATCCCACCCCATCCCACCCCAGGATTCAGATGACAACCCGAGAAGTTGAAGTCTGCTCACACGAGGCAGAGAGCTGCAGAGGCCCTAGCGTGTAACCTCTGCAAACTGCATGTGATTTTACACTATGGATGTTCTGCAGAGGTTTGTCAAGCATCACAAGGACCGTTCTGTGATCGTTTCTTGTTTCTGCTCTTGCTGCCGCTTTACCATCGTATTTATTTGCTGTTCGCTTTTTGAGAGGGAGGCAATTATGTTTTCAGATGGGTTTCATTTATGTAACCATAGCCTTAGGGTGACCTCAGAGATGGAGACAGATGCATCAGCCATGGATGATGTGGGTAAGTAGCAAACAAATTTGACACGCCTTTGGTATAGATAGCAATACATTCACTTCTGTTATCTAAAGAAATCATTTTACTTAATGACTTTTAAAGTATTTTTTAATGTCTCATTGTAAGCTTACTCAAATTGTTAATTTAAAAAGGCAAAGCAAAACAAAACAAAATGTAGGGCTGGAGAGATGGCTCAGCGGTTAAGAGTACTGACAACTCTGCCAGAAGTCCTGGGTTCAATTCCCAGCAACCACATGGTGACTCACAACCGTCTGTAATGGAATCCAATGCACTCTTTTAGTGTGTGTCTGAAGACAGATGTAGTGTAGTCATATAAATAAAAAATAAATAAATCTTTAAAAGAAAAACACAGTTTAGGAAGAAATCTGGATTGTAATGCACCCTTAATCTTCAGTGATTTTAAAGTTCCACCAGGGGGCGCTCCCACTTCACAGCCCAGAGTCAGGAAGGACAAAGGACCACAACGGTCTCATGTTTAACTTGCGGGCATACACTGTCTTGTTTGCATTTTCAACTCTTTCTCCTCTTCTCTCTCACACACTGTATAAAAAAGTCCAAGTGAGCTTATACATGCCTCCCTTAAACACTGGAGCACAAACTAACACCACCACAAAATTAGCAAACACAGACAATTGTGAATTACATTGCTCCTGGCACAGGCCATGGAGTTATTTGAAATCTGCATTGAATTTTTGGTTGTCAACATCAGTGTAAGAGTACATTAACATAGGATATCAAGAAATATGCCTCTGCTGGGCCACCCTGGGGCAAAACCTGTGGCTGCTCTTCATTGGTCCCTGGGTGGTATGAGCTTTTTCACCCTCTGTGGTAAATCTTTTGGTAAGCCCAAGTCTCAAGAAAATGCAGAGTCAGGAAACAGACTAATTAAAGAAAACTCCCCAAGGACAACCCAATGACAGAGCCTGAGAAGAAATTAGTTCTGAAGTCTGCTTTTCAGTTCACATATAAGTTTCATATACTAAGAAGTCTGAAATCATTTTGAACACACATATTTAGGCAAACAATAAATAGAGCATTTCTTTTGGGAAGGAAATAAGGTATTTCAAAGTCAGAAGGGAGAGAGTACAAGTTTGCCAAGCGTAGAACCCCACAGAGTCCTCTGGCCTGGAGTTTCAAACTGATCCAAACCCTTTGGGGGTTTGAATTTCTTTGCTGTTGGCAAAACACAATTCCTGCTTCAAAGAGAACTGGCATTAAGAAGGCCTGTTACAGAACACTCAAAAGACTTCTGGGGCACCAAATCACTCTTACAAAACACCATTTTGATGAGTTTAGTACAGATTAATGAAAAACATATGGATTAGATTTTTCTTTAAAATTACATTGGTCCATGGCATGAGCAGAAGGGGCTGTTAAACGGCATCTCCAGCTCCAGACACTTTAACAGTGGGTTCGGGCGCTTCCCAGACAGATGCTGTTCTCCGACATTGTTGTACACGCAGGTGCATGGATTCTGCCCCTCTGCCTTGGGCTTGGCAAACACCAGTGGGTAGTCTGATCCGAACTTCAGTGTTTATTCCGCAAGGGTGAAAAAC
The DNA here is from genome assembly GCF_004785775.1 of Grammomys surdaster. Taxonomy (NCBI): domain Eukaryota; kingdom Metazoa; phylum Chordata; class Mammalia; order Rodentia; family Muridae; genus Grammomys; species Grammomys surdaster. The sequence continues at coordinate 19,345,022 of NW_021604564.1, read as the reverse complement.
CTCCATTTACTCATGTGTCCTGGGATGCTTCGTGTTGTCTGATTGGGAGGCAGTGCCTCTCAAGCAGCTAATAACTTCTCCAAAAATGCATGACAGCGACTAATTATTCATTCTTTTCTGAGGGCCCCAGAAGGTCAATATATCTGTTACCAAGCCTGGAGTGGCCATCAAAGCAGGAAAAGCCTCCTACTTCAGTGGTTATCAAAACACCCTCCCTACCAATCACCAAAACCAAAAACCAAACGGAGCCTTAAACAGATAGCGATAGACCAACCAGCAGCCAGAGAGAATCCGGAACAGTAACAGAAACCACCTGGACCAGGCAGCTCCGCAGTCTTCCCTTTTTCCTAATGTAAGGAATGATTCAGAAATGAAGCAAAATAAACAAAAAGCAAAAGTTGGAATATAGCTAATGGCTCTCACAAGGCAGGAAGTGAAATGTCTCTGCCTCCTGCAGGAAGTTATCTCTGCCTTTGGAGAAGTCTGTGTGTGTGTGTGTGTGTGTGTGTGCGTGTGTGTGTTAGGTAGGTAGAAATTTTTATTCTTACAAATGTTAAACAACCATTTGTAGTATAACTGGTAAATTTAGGGAATTTTTTTTTAGAAAGATTTATAATAAATCTTTCTAAATGTTTACCTTGGAGCATGGTTTGTAGCCAAAGCTTCTCTATAGCAGACACATCCACTTTGCTTTCGACCACATGTTGGATTAAGACCAGCACCACAAGCAAAGGTAGCTGCTGCTTATGGCTGGGCTGGGCGTGTTCCTAATGTGCACGATTTTCATCATAGCCGTAAGGTCTCAGGGCTTTATCCAGCACTGCTCCTGTCAAACCTCCCATGTTTCTATTCCTACCAATGGTCATTTCAACTTGGGCTGGACTTCAGGACAGGCTACATCGGATCGCCCTGTGAAGGATAAATGTCATTTAAGGTACTTGTTAGTTTGAAAGCTTAAATGGCGTTCTTGATAGAAAATACTTTCTCTGGAAAGAACCACCTCGAACTATCTCACCAGGGAATAGGTCCCTAAGTGAGAAAAAGAACATGTACATAAAGCTTTGGAATCTATTGCTTTTCTCCTTCATTGTCCAGTGATGTTAGCTCTGGAGGCATCAGGGCTGACATTACTTAAGAAGGAGGAATAAACACACTGCAACAAGGCTTTGTTCTGTCTGCCCTAGGTAAGGGAGACATGCTTCAGGCACCATGTGTTGTAGAGAGCGTTGCTATGTTTCTAGAAATACTGTGCAGATCCTTAAAAGAGTCCCCAAAAGACAGAAGAGTCCCCAAAAGACAGAAGAGTCCCCAAAAGACAGAAGAGTCCCCAAAAGACAAAAGTTGGGCACACTCTCCACCTGACCCCTGGTGCTCTGTAGCCACTGAGAAAAAACAAACAAACAAACAAACAAACAAACAATATGCTACTGAAGAGCCAGCCTCACCAAAGGAACCGAGATTCCCAGTAAGATAATAACAACAGAAAACTCCAGCGACGCTCACCAGCACGAGTTGGTTATCTACAGAAGCCTTTGAAATGAAGTAAACACTGCCATTTACTTTTGTCTAACAGAGAGGAAAATAAAAACAAAACAAAAAACAAAAATGGGAAACACTTTCATTAACATTAGATTCCTGTTTACGTTTTTTTCAGACTGACGAGTGTCAAAGGGAACAGGCCCACTCTTGGCCAGAAAAGAGGACTCTGTAGCATTCACATGTGGAGGGTTGTGATTTTCTGACAGTCACCGTTGTCTAAACCATAGTCACCCGGCGCATCTGAATGACACAAATGAGCAAGGAACATTTTGATGTGTTGAGGAAAGTTGTTTTGACAAATGTCAGAACCCGGGTCTTGCTGGCTGAGGCCTGTTGTTAAATTTCCCAGGCTGACTGAGTGCTGAGCCCAGCAGCTTCTGTCGGGGAAATTGGACATATCCAACACAATTCCATTTCCATTTCTCTGCAACGTTACAAGCTTCCTTGGCAGCAAAATCACATATTCTTATCACAAAAATAAATGAGAGAAAAGAAGACATACATTTCTGTCAAAGTTATGTCAAGACATATTTGGTATGTGTTTCACGTCACTGCCACTGACAGCAAAGATGTCATGCGCTCCCAACACACAGCAAAGAAGGATTTTCCCTTCTCTCGCCAGGCATCAATTTCATTTTATTCACTTATAAGTGCCAATGACAGGAAGGTGTCTTTTTAAAACAAAGCTTTTAAGGGAGAGGGGGGAGAATGGTTTGGGTATCGCTGGCTCTCTGAATGGACATATTGTGTGAAGCTAGCCTGACAACATCATAACAACTGTGATAACAGCCGCCCATCACCATCCAGCACAGGAGTCTTGTTCTGACTTACTCCTTCCCATCAGTGGGATGGGGATAGAACTCAGAGGGAGGCCCGTGTTCCCTTAAAGGTACTAGTGAAAAAAGTTAAAAAAAAAAACAAAAAAACCTCTAGGGGGTGGGGAGGAGGGAGAAGGAAAGGAGAAAGGAAAAAGAAAGAAAGAGAGGGAGGGAAGGAAGGAGGACAGGGGAAGGGGAGGAGGGAAGGAAGACTGGAAGAGGGAGGGAACAAATGCATAGGGGAGGAGGAAGAAAAGAAAGAAGGACAAGGGGAGAGGAAAGAAGAGAGGAAGAAGCAAAGCAGGAGTGGGTGGGCAAGACAGAAGGAAACAAAGACAGAGGAACAAGTTAACCATTTTTCTTAGAAAGAAAAGCAGATGCTTAACACTAAGTTAAATAACAACCTTTAACTGTGAGGCACTAAGAGAGGGCTAACACAGAGGCAGCCTTGGAGGGTCCTACTGAGTGGCTGAGTCTCACCTTCTGTGTTGTTATGGTGTGGGTATTTTGGCAGATCCAGGGCAATTCAGCTCAGTAGAAGCTTCTCCATCAGCAAAGTGGCAGAGCCACACTCATCCAACCAGTGATGTCTCTAGGCCACCCTCACCCCTGTCCTGGGAGGAGCCTTCGCCAGGAATTTTTGTGGATTCTGTAACACTTAGAAGTCCTTAAGATTCAGGAGCTGGTAACTAATTCAGAGACTCGTTAAACAACCTCCTTTATAGCTGAGATCGAAAATTTCTCAAGATTGAGGAAAAAAATTGTAAACAAGCTGGACTTAGAGGTCAGTTGTATAATATGACTGGGGAATTTCTGTGTACTAAAGAAACACAAACCCAATAGAAGTTACAGGTGTCTACCACTGTTTACCAGACTTCTGGGGTGTCCAGTTCCCTAAGTAACACATACATCACTAATTGTCAGACAAATTCGTTGGACAAATAGGGAACATTTTTTGTCCACTGGAGTAGCAGACAACACATAGTAGACATTGAGTAAATACTTATTAAAATTCCTAGGAGAGATATTTGTTTTTGAAACTCTCCATCTAAAAAGCAAAACAACAAAAACAAACAAAATCTACCAGTAAACAAAAACAACAACAAAAATAACTGAAACTCCTGACACGTCCTGAGGTCCTAGTCTATAGGTCTGGGTGAGCTTAGGTTTGGAAGATACCAGCTTAGTCTAGTCTAGCTGCTTCTGCCAAGAGCGATGATCTGGGCCTGAAGGTATAGGCCTCATAGGTTCAGGTCACGCCTCTCACACTTAGAAAGGGAATCATAACAAGAAATTCCTGTCCCACTAGTCACTGCAAGGGTTAAATGAGAATGTGGGTGTGGGAATAGCTACATAAGCATACATGTTCTATGAATGTCTAAAGAGCAGGACACTGGATTCGGTGATCCTCTCAAGACCTGTGTGTGTGTGTGTGTGTGTGTGTGTGTGTGTGTGTGTGTGAATGTGTGTGCCCATGCATCTACACCACTTGTGTTCCTTCAACCAGTCTCCATCTTCATTTTTGAGGCAGGGTCTCTCGTTGAGCCTGGAGCTCACGCACCAGGCTAGACTACCTTCTTTAGACGTTCTGCCCAGTCCTAGGGTTACAGGTATATGCCATCATGAACAGCTTTTTGCATGGCCTCTGAGGATCTCTACTCAGGTCTTCATGCTTACTGCAAAAGCATAGTCCCTTAAGAATTAACTAAAAGCAAAACAGCTTCCCCACCATGAACACAGTCTACCTGAGCGTGAGCATGGAGAAAGGGACGTACAGGAACAGGTTCTAGAAGAAAGCTGAGGTGATCGATCGCTAAGAGAATCTTAAGTTTATTATCAAAAGACACATTAGGAACGTCTTGGAATCCACCATCCATTTTCCTAAATTGCCCCATCCCATGCACACTTCCCAATTCCGGTTCATTATTATATCTAAATTCATAGGTACCACGAGCACTGGATTGGGAGACTTCTACCTGGTGAGGCTATCCATTCACAAGAGAGCCTTTCACTGAAGATCCACAGCACACCCTCAAGGTTTCCACAGCTACGGCCTTTCTCAGTACCACATCTGGGAAGGGCTTACCTGTCTCTACTCTGTCTACGGCTGCACCTTAGCTATGAAGCACTCACACATTGTACACACGCTTACACATTCAAAACTGGAAGGGAGCTCACAATGACACTCCCCAGGGAGCAGGTGCATTAATTCATTGGTTCCTTCTTTTATTGATTCTCTGATTCATTCATTCATTCATTCATTCATTCATTCATTCAAACATTCAATTACCATGTCAGCGACTCTCAAATATGTGGAAAATATCTATGATGTAAAGTTAAACACCAACCTATCTCAAGAAAGCTGAGAGGAGGAACAGTCAAGGCAGCAGAAAACAGAAGGCTACGCAGGACACTGGGCCGGAAGTACAGATGTACAGACCATGAAGTACAGTGTAAGCTAAAGAAGGTAGGTGAGACGTGAGGAGATTCCAGTAGACCAGGACAAAAGCTTGGTGAGAAGTAGGGTTCACTTAAGCAAGCTCCTTTTGTTCCCCTGGAAGTTCCATTGTAGTTTAGTTAATGCACTGGTCCTGTTCAACTTTATTCTGTATTTGGTTATCTTAGATGTTATTTGCATTTATTTCACATTTTAAACATTGCAAAAATTATTTTAAAAATACAAAAAAAAAAAAGGACAAAGTAGCCTTGACCTTGCGTTTCTTGTTTCCCTCTTTCCTGCCCTGACCCCCATTACTCTTTAAATGTTGTCTCAAAGACAGGTAGTAATCCTGCCTTCAAAATAATCTCATGGCTAGGGAGGTAAGTTAGTGGAGGAGCCTTTGCTTAGCATGTGGAAAAGCCTGAATTCTAGCTGTAGGGAAAGGAGAAAACAAACAGCAAAACTCCCTTACCTGAGCCCCAAGAGCCAACCTAAGGAGACCTTGGGCAATTTCACACCTTTACCAGTTGAGCTGGGTTTCAAAGGCTTGCCACTGCATTCTGGAGGGCAGGTGCTTTTTGCAGAGCTAAGCAAGAGCTCCAACTTCCCCAGCTCTTCCGTGTTCAGAAAGACCTTGAACTTGCAATTCCCTTACCTCAGCCTCCTGAGGAGCTGAGGTTACAAGCCTGTGCCACCAGGCTCAGCTAGAAGGCAAATTTCTTAATGAGACTTATTTACAAAGCAGAAAGTAATTCTGTTTTGTCGTTTGTTTCATATACTAATTTTTATCTGAAACAAAACACACAGGATTCTTCTCACCCCGTGTGGCTGTTTCTTTCTTTGGTTTCCATCACCCACTTGAACATAAAAGAGTGTCAGGTGGGTATCAGGTGGGCGTGAGGCAGATTCATCAGCAGAGGAGAGGGGAGGATGAGGAGGGAGTGTGGGTACCGCAGTCACAGTCCAGGAAGTCTGAGAGTGGGAAGCACTGGAAAGCCATGTTTTATGAGGACTAAAGAGATGGCTCAGTGGTTACGACCACTGCTGCTCAAGGACCTGGATTCCCAGGACTCACACATGGGTCACAATAGCCTATGACTCCAGTTCCAGAGGATCCAACACACCCGTCTGGTGCCTCCAGACCCACTACACACACTGGGGCTCATGCACATCAAATAAATAAATAGGTTCTTAAAAGTCATGTTTTGAATCTTCTCAAAACAAAACTAAGTAAGACACTTTCCAAAACCCTACACCTCATAGTTCATGGAAAAGAAAAGAAAAGAAAAGAAAAGAAAGAAAGAAAGAAAGGAAGGAAGGAAGGAAGGAAGGAAGGAAGGAAGGAAGGAAGAAAGAAAGGAAGGAAGGAAGGAAGGAAGAAAGAAAGGGAGAGAGAAAGCTACTCGTATTAGGCAGGAAAATATGAATGAGCTCTAACCGTATCATCCGGAGGTGGCCATAGCGGAACAGTGTCGTAATGCCCTTTTAGTTTTACTGACGTGTTTCTCCTCATTATCAGCAATCCCGGATCTCTTATTTACTTTATTTCTTGAGCAGTTTTCTCAGAAATTTAAAGTTACCAAGATGCATCATTCTTAATAGCTGTATACTATTTTACTGTATAAATTTAAAAGTTCCTAGGTGCTAGGCATGGGCTCATTTTCAATTATTACTATTAAGATAACTCGGTGCTAAGTTTCTTCATGTGTATTAACTGGTTTACAGTCTGTCTATTAGTTTTGACTAGCTAGACTCCTAAAGGTAAAAATCTTTTGCAAATGTCTTTTTAAGAGCATACAGAGTTTTAGCCCCAGTTTTCAATCGTTTTAAATTAAATGCCATCTCATATTTTATTACATGTGTGTGCTCCCAGCCTCCCTAATAATTTGTTGAGAAAGGCCCTGGTTCTTATAATAATTTGGAAAATGTATGATTGAAAACATTGATAGCAGGTTTCCCTGCTGGACTTTCCTGAGCTGGCCACAGAGTCAGGTCTGTGACTCCAGCACAGTGAGGTAGAGGCAGGGGGAGTCTTGGGCTTTGCAGTGAGATCTTGGCTCAAGCGAAGGAAGGAGGATGTTCCTTCTGAGCAGTATCTGTTCTTCCTGATGCTTTCTGCTTCTGTATTCCATTCATCAGACATTTCTACACATGGTGCTTTAAGAAGGAACGCAGTCCCTTCTACATGCTCTGCTCTGATTTTTACAGGTAGAGCTTGTCAGACAGAGTCTGAGGATATGACCATATTTTTTTCTTCCTAAGCCTTTTTTTTTCCTTCCTATGCCAGTCTGGTGTATTTGAAAGTTTTGAGGTATTCATGCTTGCACACTGTGGTCCTTGCTTTCACAGGCGGACGGCTGAGCCTTCCCTGAGCAGCTCGGGCCCTTCTTCCCTGTGGTCTTACAAGTCACGTAAAAGCTGCATCTCTCAAACCCATGAGCAGCAGATGAACACATACCTGCAAAGAGCCGCTGGTGGCTGACTGTGACATTTTGACTGCTCAGAACAAGCCAGAGGCATCTATGGATTTCCTGGTTAACAGTCCTTCCTTCCTCCCAGTTCGGAACATAGTTGGTGAGAACCTTTCTGCAGAGCTGCAGACAATTGTGGTTTTTAAACATCTGCCCATCCTCAGAACGTCATGACGTGGCTACTTTTGTTATTCTTGCTTCACAGATTAGGATGCTGAACACTGAAGGACACCAAACCTCAGACTTCCAGAACCCAGGAAGCCATTTTTCTATGTGATATACACATCTAGCTTCTACTCTCTGGACAGACAAGATTTTCAAGGTGCTCATGGCAAACTGAAGCAGGAGCCAGAGGTCAAAGGTTCCTCTTTGGGATGTACGGATGACATGGGAAAACCAACAATAAAATGCCTCCTCCTGTCTTCTTCTGGAGCCTCCAGCTCCCAGAAGCATTTCTGTCTCTATTTACACTTCTCCAAGCCAAGAACCTAATGTGTTCTTTCTGTCTCAAGATTCTAGTACTCTGTCAGCAAATTGCATCCCTCCCACCAAGTTCCCGAGAGCACAGGGGAGGCTCCTTCCCTCACTTCCTCACAGACATCCTCAGCATCCATGACTGACTCAGCTTGGTGTTCACAAAGGGACAAACAATGCTGGGGCCTGCCACAAACAACTGTTGTTGCAGCCCACGCCACTGCAGAAGGGCTAAATGACAATGTTGAGTTCCCCTAGATAAGTCATTTGTCATGGATTCACCAGACATTCTGCAAAAGACACTGCAATAAACGACCAGGATTGTCTAGATGTCAGCACCTTAAACTGCTGTGGGGTACCCCATATGGGGTCATATAACTAAATGGGGGAAGGGGAATCACTAGATATTTGGAAGAGGAATTCTGAACACGCAGGGACTAGAACTTAACTCAAAACTGGGTGCATAATGAACCTGTTCCTGGTGGCTTTCACCTGTGCGGTGTCAGACAGCTTTACTGCAGCCTGAGTCACAAACACACATGTGTGCCTTGATATCACACCACACCGCATATGACACCATACAATGAATACCAGTAAACACTACCTGAAAACCCACACCTGCTCATAGGTGACATTATTATGTTATGAATTGAAGTGTTTTCACTTTGCATACAAAGTTTTATGCAGAAACATAAGTTTTAATTATGAAAAACAAAATATTTTCCTATTTCAGCATGAGAATATAAAATTAGCACGCCTCTGGATTTTACTGTGTTATAATGATTGATTCTTAAAATTGTTTCAGATGCTGGTATGCTTAAGAAACAGAAAAAAATGAGTACATGAATTTTAGTTTAGGGTTGGGACAGAATTTCTCATAATCTCCGACAGAGCCTGGGTCATATAAAATGTTCTCAGGTGAAAAGAGGTAATGAATGAGTTCACAAAGTTTAAAGCACCTAGACAAAGGAAAACAAATACTAGTAAACACATTGTTCTCCTTGGGAAGCTCTAGTCAGAATCACTGATCAATCAGAATTTCGATTTCACCACCAGTAACCTGTAATTGTGTCCTGTTCCCCCCCCCGCAATCTGGCAAGGTGTCTTAGTCGCCAATTGGTTGCTTAAAAGCACGGCCCTGATGATGCTACCTCCTCAGTTAAGATCATCAGTGACTTCCTGTCACCTGTGTCACTGGTCAGGCATGCCAGGCCCTTTCTGAAAGGACATGTGCCTGACCATCATACTTCTGCTCTCAGTCCCCACATGTTCCTATGTGTGGGCATGTCAGCCTGTTTCTGTAGTCTCTTCTGGCTGGAGTCTGTTCCCAAGACTGTCTCTTTTAATTTCCCCTCAGTGTCCCAAGCTTACTTCTTTTGGCTCTTCTCGCCATTGTCTCTCATTAACTGTAAGCTTTTGAGAAAGGAAACCTACTTCTCACAGTGTCTAACTTCTAATCTCTATTTAATAATGATCACTTAAAAGAAAAGGAGATGGACAGCCAGTGTCTTAGTTAGGGTTCTTCTGCTGTGAAGAGACATCATGGCCAAGGCAACTCTTATAAAGGGAAACATTTAATTGGGGCTGGCTTACAGTTCAGAGGTTTAGTCCATTATTATCATGGCAGGAAGCATGGCAGCATGCAGGCAGACATGGTGATGGAGAAGGAGTTCTACCTCTTGATAGATCCACAGTCAGCAAGAGACTGTGTTCCACACTAAATATGGCTTCAGTACAGGAGACCTCAAAGCCCATCCCCACAGTGACACACTTCCTCCAACAAGGCCACACCTACTCCAACAAGGCCACACCTCCGTGTATTGGTGCCCCATTCCTATTCACACAACCCTGGCACATGTAAAAAGCCACTCATGCTGGCTCACATATGTGATCTCAGAACTAGGGAAGTAGAGACAGGAAATCTCTGGAGCTTTCTGGACAGCCAGTCTAGCCTAATCTGTGATTCCCAGGTCCCTGTGAGAGACCCTGTCTTAAAAACATAAGATGGACCTCTGATCCCCACATACACGTGCATACATGTGCATGACCCGGATACACACACAGTAAGGGGGGAAATCCTCAGAAAATACTTAAACTGTGTGGAGAGGTTGAATGTTGTCAGGTTGCTCGCCTCAGTGACCTATAAACACAGCAGAGCATCTGTTTGGGTGTGTTCTGTATCTGCTGTAATAGGGCAAGCATACTACGCTTTCTTCTATTACCATTCCTTCTCACCATTAAAAGGGCATTTGTAATAGCAATAGAGATCTTCTTGGCTACCGTAACTCAAAAATGTTCCTTAGTTAGTGGACATGCATTAGCCCACAAGATAGGCTCAAATGACTCTGTAAAGTTCCAGATTAAGAATCAAGAATCAGCCGTAACCCTTTCCCAGCTCCAGCATACAGGGCAATCCCCAGCAGTGATCGACCAGGACAACAGTCAGAATTGCAGGGTAGACCTAATGGGAACTATGCTGAGCTATAGGGATTTCAGAGACTCAAACAGTCTGGTACCAGCATCTTTCCATCAAATCCAGAATGTCTCTTTGTCCCTTCACTCCAACCCCACCTATTGCCTGGGGCACTGGTGTTCCTGAGAGCACCATGGACTCCAATCTTTCTTTTCTTGGATAATTTTAAAGAAGCAACCATAATCAGAAACTGATTCACCAAGCCACCTCTGGCTCCAGGCCTGACTCTGGCTTGTCTGTCCCACTAGCCTGTGACGTCCATGGGAATAGGAGTTGATTCAAATGTGAATAAAATTCACAGCTGATGCCTGGCCTATCAGGCTACTCTTCAAAGTCACACTCAAGAGTTTTCCACCTTCAGAAGCCCCATGCCTCTGCCTGCCATGGCTGTCTGTGGTGGACCATGACAACCTCATAGCCAGCATGTCCTTCTGGTATCGTGATGAAAACCAGCAGAGCCGATGACTTACAGTAAATTCCTCTTTAGAACTTGATCTAAATTTATCTCCACATTTTCTTCCTATATACATATTCTTTGACTCAGCCTATACATATTCTTACCCCCCTCCAACATACATACTGCTTGTCTGTGTCCCCCATGATTTAACCTTTGTTCATGCTGAATAACCAACTGCTTAGGACATAGCTTCAACCCAGCTTGTCTTTCAAATCTAATATAATTCCCCTTCCCTCACACTCTTCCATTCCTCAACTCAAACCCACTTTTAACCTTCACTGCATGTTTTGAAATTAAAAGCTAAAGTGTTTCCCCCCCCCCCCTTATTGGCCTCTAAGCTCTATACAGCCTGTGACTTATTTGGTCCCCATCTCAAGACTGGGATCATGGTCAACATTGTCAATCCTGACCAAGTCCAACACTGCCATAGGACTTTCTTGGACCTCAGCCACGGTGGTCTCTGCCTTTGTTGAGCTCCAGTTGTGTGACTCAGGGCATCGAAGCTCACTCTGTTCTTAAGGGAGTCTGTTCTGTCAGTCCACTCCAGCCCTTGGGCCTACTAAGTTACAGGCTCCTTGTGTCAGCCCACAGGACCCAGAAGTGTTGTTTGGATATAAATACCAAAGCAAAGCTGTAAGCTGTTTGTTTTCAAGAAATGATCATGAATCGCAGCAAACATCTTATTTTCTAGGAGTAGAACTGCCCTTGTCAAATGTGATGGAGATTGTCTCTGTAATCAGCTCTCATTTATCCTGGGCTTTCTGTAAACCAGCAATGTTACATACATGAACACTTACCTCTTATGATAGATTCCTTTGTCCTCCTGAGAGGACCCAAGAGAATGTGGAAGGTAAAGTTCAATGACTCTCCAGGGTCACCCAGCTCTTTAAAAAAAGACCCACACACAACACTGAAGAGGATTGGTACCACAGCCTGTATTCTTCCACCACTACAGGCTCAGACAGGCTGAGGACTCTCTGTACATTCTTTCCTATGCTTCCTTAGTCGTGGCACAGGTCCACCCTGTCTCCCTTGGGGATCAGAGAAGTGCAAGAGCAACATTGGGCTGGGCTTTTATGTGTGACTGCATCTCTGTTGACAGTCCTGGATGTCATCTTGGGGCTTGGGAAAGCCCAGAGGCACCTGAAGCAATCTGGTTTACCCGGACTTGAGAGCTTAGAATGACCTAGGGCCAGCAAGGAGGCCCCCAAGGGTCAGTGCTAATTGGGGCCGATTCCCCAGGGGTACACAGCCCAGACTGTTCCCAAGGAGTTCAGCTGGAACTAGATTGCTTCAGGAATGTGAGCCAGGCAAACAACTGCTCAATTGTTTGAGCCCCTGAGCTTGGTCCCCGCGTTGCTTCCCAGTTAAATGTAGGCCAACAAGATTGCTGAAAACTGTTGGCAAAGCTAAACGCAACACTTCCTTCATTTGCATCTAAAAATTAAAGCTCAGCCTTGAAGTGGGCATTAGGCAAACCCTCCCTAAATGAATACCGAACAAGTGCATGCGATCACCCTGGTTCCTCAAGCGCTCTGCTCCCCAACTCTAGCAAGCAGAGAGAATGGTTTGTTTGCCACGACTCTTTCTCCACCACAAGACCTTGAAGCTGCAGCCTTCTCATCTAAGGTGAAACATTTTAACTGACGGCTTTGTGGGTAACTCTGGGCCTTTTCTCTAGCATCACTGTTGAGGCTGTTTCTTGACCTGCCTATGTTGAACACATGTCCAGAATCAACTCCCATCTATGCCTGGCGTTTAAACTTAATGCAGATTACTGACGTTTGCATGGAGATGTTCAGGGTCAGTCAGAAGTATCCAAGACATCCTCCTGCCCAGCCCATCTGTGTCTGCCTTCTCCTTCCCACGATACCTACACTACAGATTTGGTTCGTGTTTTTATTCATTTACTGGCTCTTGAGAAAGCAAAGGTTTCTTGGCTTCTAGTCCTCCACATCTCTTGTGTGAAGGTTTTCTAAAAACATGGTAGTATCAGAACAGCAAAAGTGGACAGGTTCCAGCCTGCCATCAGATGCCTGCTGTTTAAAATCGAACTCCTTTCAAAAGCACAGCTACAGGACACTCTATGAAATCCACACTGTGAAATTATGTCTGCAAACAAACACAAACTAATTAAATTTCTAGGTGTATTTTGAGGCTTTATTGTATTTGAGGCTCTTATCTACCTTCATGGACTTTATTCATGTACATCTTATCCTTATGAACCAATATCACCACCTCTGACTTGACTGGGCAGACCAGATGTGGCCAGGCCAGCACTGGTTAACACATATCTAAAATGCTTATAAGTTAAATAATAGACACAATGTATTTTCCCTCCAAGCTTAAAGTTGCCCCTTCCTGCTAAAGCTTGTTTCTGGCTCCACAGGATGAGCTATTTTAAGGGAACACCATCCTTGCAATGTTCTGACATTGGATGACTAAACAAAATTGCTGTGGTATTGTGAGTTTCTAGGTGCATGTTTGTTTAGAGATATCCTTTTTATTTGGGGGGCTCTCCAAAGAAGCTTGGTTTGTTTTCTGTGTCCATGATCAAATTACTTGCAAATGGCACACACCTGTTGTGTATTTGAAATTTTTTTTGTACACACACACACACACACTCATGCAGGCATGTTGAATCCAACAAAGAAAGCTTCATTTTAAAATCATGTGACCTTTCCCACCAAGGCAGGCCCAGATAATCGAGGCTTGTGTATGTCCGTGGTAACGTTCACTCTGGGCCCATGTCAATTCCGTGGGCTTCCTTCTGGTTTGTTGCACTGTCATGTCTGAACCTACTCCCCCGCCTCGTCACAGCAAAAAAGTTTCTTAAGAGCTTAACTTACAGCCAAGTGCCAGCTCCCCCATTTAATTTGTCCTGCTAACCCAGCACTTGTCATGTGTGTTCAGGCAACGGTGAGGTCAGTTCTCAGGGCCCAGCTCTCTGGACACCCTCAATGATGACCTCATTAGAGGCACAGATGTTTGCTGCACTTTGGGAGATGTGGAAAAAGCAGAGCAGTAAACTAGGCCAGCTTGCAATAAGGCTGTTACCCAGAATTCAAGATAAAATGCCGGATAGTTCCCACTAGGTTCTGGTCGGCTAGGAGACGGCAACTTATTAATCTTGTGTCAGAGAGCCAGCTGCAGCATGGCAGTTTCCATATTTCACCACTAACCCTATGTCTGGACAGCCATTGTCTTTTCTTATGAAAAAACTCTACAAATCAGCTGCGTTCTCTCTCTGCCTCTCTCCCCTCTCCTCCTTTAGCTCCGCAAAGCCCCCCACTTGTCCTCTTTGGAGAGTCGGGGCGCACCCTCCAGCCTGGGCCTGGCTGACTAATTCAGAGCCAGTGCTTACTTTCTAACTTTAATGATATTCCCTCAGCGTAGCACTTCGGTTGCTTGGCGACAGGATTTGAGCTAGGCCTCTCATTTGATTCCCACACATCAGACCCTGAAAAGCACTTTTTTCCCCCGTCCCTCAGCTTTTGATTCTTTCTGCTCTGAAACCCTTCCCCCGCGGTGTCAGTATGGGTGGGCAGGGCGGTGGTAGGAGGAGGCCAAGGGTGAAGGGCGGCCTATAGTGCACTGGTTACACATCAAGGCCTCCAAACAAAGCCTCCAGGAACCCTCCCTGACCAACACAAATTCCCCTCAGAAAAAGCAAATTTGGCTTTCCCTCATAGTGTGGGTGTCGTTTTGAGACTTTGCTTAGATACTTTATTAAATCTGATGCCTCTCATTGTTTTTTCTGCTGTTTCTCCCCAGAGACTTCCCCTATCAACAAGTTGCTGTAAGCATAAGCAAACAGATTACAGAGAACTGAAATAATCGAACAGACAGCAGGCTGGCACCCACGCTCCTGATAGCTTCTAATTAAATCATACTATCTGTTAGCGAAGAATCCTCTATCATGCTATTCAGGGAGATGTGCTGTTTACCACACGAGGAGGAAACGTTTTATGCTAAAATGTGTATGTGAACATCCACAGTGCTACTGGAAAAAGATGATGGAAAAACTTCCCCCATTTGGCCTTTTTAAAGGAAAATAAAAATGCTGTATATGCTATGGAAAAAGCTCCACTGTAGAAAACAAAACAAACAAACAAAAAAAAACAAAAATCATGGCATTGAACATACTTCTGTGTTTCATGGTTGAGACTCTAACACAAGAGGGGACAATAAAAGAAGAACTCAAAATGAAGGACACTTGAGTTTTCCTATAGTGTTGTTTCCATTGAAATTGTATTATACAAATGTGTCCTTAAAAGTCACAACACACACACACACACACACACACGCTCATAGAAAGGAATGAGCTGCTTCACTGACCACAGCCAGTGAACAGTCATACTTCTTCATACGGATTTCAGACACACAGGAGTGTGTTCTTACATGTATATAAATGTACATACAGTCTATTATACAAGACTATGTGTAATCTATTATATGTAGACATGCATAGTCTATTATAAAGACAGACACACAGAAGCATGTTTCATACATGTGTGTAGACTCGTGTCTATACATTTAGACATGATGTGTTGGTCTGTTATAGAATGTAGCTCAGATATTCTTGTTGGCTTCTTTCTCACAGATCCCTAAGGACTTGCTCACACGATGCCCACTGTCACATGCCAATCCTGTGAACTGATGGAAGCATGACCTTCCGACTCCACAGCACACTTGAAAGCTGGATTCTTAGACCTCATTGTCTTCCTGTTGGACTTACGTGAGGCTGGCGGAAGTCTGTTGTCTCCTTCTTAGCAATGGTTAAAACAGTGTGCAAAGCTCTTGCCTTCCGTTCACTTTCCCTGGACTATCCCTAGGTATTTGCCCTAACCTCTTCCATTTCCTGTACCACAGAGACTGTGAACTGCCTTCATAGCTGATAGGTGATTGAGAAGTCAGATTCATACAGCACATTCCTAATCTGAAATTCAAGCAAAGATTCTAGACAACGTTTAAACGCCGCTCTTCTATCTGTCTAAAGGTTTAATCCATACATTATCTGTATTTTAAGTGCACAGATGGGCAGGTCAGATCCATTATCCTATAACAATCTATTGGTCATTCTACTATAAGGTAGCTTTCTACTTTCTGTATGCCAGCAACATTTTGGTCTGAGGAAAACATAAGGCATGGTATACTAGTAGATAGTTGATGGCTTCCATATAAATCATCCCTGTGGTAAGACTATTAGTAAAACAGGAGAAGCACGGGTCCTTCATTTTTCTTCTGAAGAGAATGACTGGTAGACAATAAGAAGAAGGCAATGTTAGGATTCAGTTTGACTCTAGACACACCCACACTCAAACCATGTTGAGGAGATAGAGGGACAAGGGAAAGGGGAACAAAAGTCCTTGCAGGTTGGGGATGGCCATCCAGGTATGTGGTACAGAGTTAATGCACCACAAGGCAGCTGTGAGGACCCCTCAGATAGTCCAACCACTCTCATGTTGAAATCACCAGTTGCTTCTCATAAATAATGTTACTATTGAAAAACCAATCACAAACGCTTCTCAACTTGATGCCCAACATAGTTGTTATTTCATCTGCTTCTCTAAAGTGTTTTCTGCTCCCTCACTCTCACCTGACCCCACCTAAAACCAACAACTCAAAAGAACAGGCATACCTCAAGAAAGATTTCCTTAAAATATTTTTAATCTTACCCATCTCAAGTTTCTAAACTCCTGTGATGGAAACTTGATCACATCATGCTGCTGTTCTTTGCTGCCCCTGGGTTGCATGTTTGCTTCTGGAAGCTTGCTCAAGCTGCTGGGTGTACCCTCCTACTACTAATGACAACCACGCACCTCTCCGGGCCTGTCAAGCTTCTAGACTCCTATCCATACAGCAGGGGCAAAAGACATGCTCAAAAAGCAGCCGCCTCACTCTTTGCTTCCATAGAGGACAGAAGAAAGGTGAGTCCAAATGAGGACAAAGGCGGGCTCATTACTCTCGTTAATGAACGGCTGACTGGCCGTGAGAAACAAGATTATTTATTTAGTGTTGGTTATGGCCATGGCAACAAAGTGAGTATTACAGGAGATAAGAAAATAGGGAGAAGTAAAATAGCTTTGATCCGTGACTGTGGGACCTAAAGAGTGCTTCTTTTACTAGAACTGTCCGGCATGGCCTGTGTTGCTCTTCTGTTGATCTGAATGGAGTGTGTCTCCCTCAGCGTTGTGTTCCCAGTTGCACCTGGCGCTTGAACATTTGTCACTCTTCTAGATCACACCTACAAAGGAACACCCATGAAGTACAGGAAGGGAGTAGAAGGACTCAGAGATGTGTCTCCATCCTTGTCATGGTACCTTTAGCTTTAGTTTCCTTGATGTAAAACCAGGGAGGCAGTCACACAGAGAATCTCAAGCAGCCCTTCCTACTAGTTCTTACTGTGTGGTTCTGTGATCTCTGGGAAGAGTTTAGTGAGAAAAGGCCCCACCCACCCACACGTACATTTACATGTCATGGAGATAAAAGAAGGTTCTAATGCATCTATATATGTATGTATGTGCTTGGTGTGTGGTGTATGGGGTCTGTGTGTGTGTGTATGTGTGTGTGTGTGTGTGTGTGTGTGTATACAAGTAAGATTCGTATGATGTGTGTGGTACCTATATTGTCTCTATGCATGTATGTGGGTATGTGGGTATGCATACATGTAAAAATGTGTGTGGAGTGTGTGGTACATATAGTGTCTCTTGGTTTGTGTACGTGTGTGTGTGTGTGTCACATGTACGATGTGTGTGACATATATGGTGTGTGCTCAGTGTATGGGCATGTGTGTGTGTATCACATAGACAACCAGCCTTTCCACCTTGATACTGCTGAATGATCTCTGTAGTCACCAATTTAAAAACAAAGGCTCAGGAATGGTGGGGTGAAGAAACCATTATCCAATGTCCCCATAGAAGAAATTAGAAACCCCTCAATTTACTGTTCTTTGTACATCTGAAGCTTTTAAAAGTCAAAACGGGTTCTTTTCGGACATTTTTAGCAGACCCTGCTGCTCCTGTTGCACGCACCAAGTTTTAAATTCTCAGCACAGATGAGCATGGCCCAGCGGAAGTTCTAATCCTCAGAAAGGAGACAAATAACAGGGGCACTCCAACGGCCCCTTAATACAGCTGAACTCTCAGGCCTCCCCAGGACGCGGGATTCTGAGGAGTGTCCAGAGCTGGAGTTGCTATTTTGTTTGTCCCCATGAGCCCCACCTCGGCATGCCTATGCACTGACGTAAGAATTCCAAATGAGCTGCTCAGAAGGGCCCAGATTAGCCGGGTTGCTAGGCTCTGGCCATTCCAACCCCCTTTTCCACTTCAGTGGACTGAGCTTTTGACACTGTGAAAAGCAGCATTTAAAATTAATTAAAGCTTCTTATTTGGTACCAAATCTCATCACTGCTGACTACATTTGATATGTTGTATGTGTGGCGTTAAGTCCCTGTCATGTCGTGTGTTGTATGATCCTTCCGTGGAGCAGCTGTGAGTTAAAAACACAGAAGCAAGGCAAATTTAGCTCTTCACTGTCTTATCTGGTATGAGACTTCAACTGTAGAGCTGGCCTGTCTCTTGGCTCATGCAAACTTTATAAGATGGCAAAAACGGTGTCCTCTGGAATGGAAGGTGAGGAGACCTCGTGTTCTAGGTCTGCTCCCTGAGGGGGTCTATGATCAGAACAGGGGCAAGAGGAGAACTACTTTTTCAAACTCCAATTCCCTTGTCTGTAGAGGAAGGGGCCCAACCCAGCCCCAGATTTACTTCCAGCTCAAATGGTTCAGAAAGATGCCTTAGAACTACTGGCCTGGGGGCCAACAGATTCTAGATTCTCTTGATACATAACTCTCAACAGCTGTGTGACTTCAGTTCCCCATCTGTAAATGGGACCAAGTATGGCACCTCTTCATCTACCTAGGTTGTTTTGCAACCTAGATAGATGTACAGTGAGAGAATGCTGAGAAGTGCACTGTGAGGTTGGCTGCTGTGATCTGTGCTGCACTCGGGATGGTGACCAGGGGTTGTCATCACTGAGCTGGGATTCAAGGTCATCGAGCTGGTCCTCTACTCCCGAGAATCTGCTGGCCACTGCTCTTTGAATTAAACACATTGGTCACTTAAATGAGCCACGGATTACTTTCCATCCTACTAGCTTTGAGTGAGCTATTAACTTTCTTTAAAAGTCAGACCAACTTTTCCACCTCTCCCCACACTTTTTTTCTCAATAAATGTCCCATGTCCTCTACCCCTCCCTGCAGTGGGAGATGGAGAGACATGTGTAGTCATGGTAAGGTGTTCATGCTTCTATAACTGACGCTTCACCATGCTCCTAATGAAACTCATTGGTACACACACATCACACGTGGGTGCATGAGCTCACCATGGATGTAGAAAGGGGTTGGGCAGAGGAAGGGGATTAGCAGGATTGGGAAGGAAGAAGAAAGTGTAACCAGGAGACTGTGATCAAAACATACTATATATGTATAGAAAACTATTACAATGGAGCACATTATTATGAATTATTAATGTATGCTAAAAAAAAGAAATTGCCTATGTCAGATTAAACAATAGTAGTAATGATATAAAAGTCACTTTAAGGTTCAAGCCAAGACTTACGGGCAAGCAAAAGGAAGACAAAACTATCCAAACTGTGATAAAGAGGTTATGAGCTATATCTTTGTCCCAGTTCACTCTGAGGTGTCATCCATCTCCTGGGCCCTTAGCTTCTCATGGTGCCATTTTTAATAGTAGTTTGTCTGCACCTGTGTGCATTATGGTGCCCCCCCCCCCGATCTGTTGACAGTTTTGTTTCCAAAAGAGAGGAATATCATAAAGTCTGAGGAGGATAAGAATTGTCTTGAATCATATCCTGAAGACTTCTCTGTGGATGGGAAAAGAATGTGTTTCTGTTTTAGCTGGTAAACCAAACAGACATGTATGTACTTATACAGCACCCAGAGGCATAGCAGTAACCTGCACCGGCTATTTATCAAAGATGAAAGAAACATGGAAAACTCTTGACACTTACACAATAGGATGTTTCTAAAATATCTTCATATTTTTATCTTGCTCACACTCTGAAGTATAACTTTCAAAATAACAGCTGCACAATGGGAGAAAAACAGATAGATCCCCACAGTCAGCAGGCGGTCTTTCCCATTCACCTGCCAAAGCAGCTGAAACAGGATGGCCACGCCATTAGAGTTACCCCAAATTTTAAACAAGTGACATAGTCAAACAGGAAAATTCTCTGGCTACTATAATTTGCCGAACTGTCCTGCACAAAAGTGCCCTTCAGAGCTTCAGGCAACAGGAACTTCTGGTTTTCGATATCAGTTGGCAAGTTAATCAGATTGTCTAATGTCTTCATTCTAAAAAACATGCTGGCAAGCTGCTCTGCTCTCCCAGAGCTCCATTTTCTTCATCTTTACAATGGGAGACATAACCAGCTGTGGCTTGTGAGTGGGTGGTGGGTGGCAGTTTTCACCATGAATTTACAGATCACCATGAATGGCAGATCTTGTTAAAACAGTGTTTCTGTCACCGTGAATGCTATGGGACACTTACTTAAGGGACCTGAATTTGACTGTATGTGGTCATGAAGCTGATTCTGAGCCATCCCTCCTCCAACACTGCATATAGTTTGGGTTAATTAGAAGTCATAATAAAATCCCATGGCTCAGAAATTACCAGAACTTTCACAGTGTCAGAAACACAAAAAGGTTCATGGAGAATCAAATACTATTTCCTTGCACAGAAGCAGCCTTACCACTTAAAAGCAAGGACACAGCAACTTCCAAAAGAAAGTCCACCCCCCATGTGCCCTCACCCCATGTGACCTCCGCCCATACTGGACTTTCTGTTTCCCCAAGAATGACTAAGATGAGGAGACAGATATCTATAGCCTATTCCCTTCCAACATGGCTGTGTGCAATGTCCAAAAAAGCCTGTATGTTTCTGTGGGACTCCCTCTAAACAAAAGTCTTAATTAAGTAAGTAAATAAGTTATGTAAAAGCCAAACAAAAATGAAAGATGGGAGCTATTCAGTTCTTAGGAAACCTTAAAAGAGGAAAGAGACACTAAAGTGTTTGTTCTCCTAGCTGGCAAGAGCAGAGTGATCATATGAAAATTTCATTTGTGTATGTTTCTTTGTGTTTTAATCTCGCAGCTTTATCATAAAATATTTTAGGAAATTCAACTTGAATATTAAATGTTTGCACTAACAAAAGGTATGTTGTGTTTCTGAACACATTGTCCTATTTGGTAGCAGTGAGAACAGCTGTAGATAAGCGGTTTACAAAAAAGCGGTTTACAGTATGTCTCCAGATAGAACATCTTGTTGCCAGGTAGTTTATAGAATTAGAAATGCTATCGATGTGAGCCCCCAACCCAAAATGCATGAAGTCTTGATGTACCACTCACCTAGCGTTGCATGACACAGAAAGAAGTGCGTTTCTTTTTCTTCTTTTGCTGGAAAAAAAAATTCAGAAGAAAGTCTTAAACCAGAAAGGAATAATGGGCTTCGTCAAGTTCTACTAGTGAACTGAGTGGCTGCTTCCGCCCCCACCTACAGTAGACAATTATCCTAGGGTAATTAATGTGTAATCAGCCATGCTTTGGTCAGCAACTATAGAAGGAAATATATTTCTCATAAGTCTGATTTTTTTAAAAAAAAGTAAATTCCCTAACACCTGGCCAAAGCTTCTCTTTCAAATGGTCTCTAACACAGGGACCCCATAAGTAACTGTGCCGACTGTGCCGACGACTGGTGTTTCTCCAGGTGAGAATGCAGCAGAACTGTCCTTCCTCTGATGTTGCTGTAGTCTGGATGAAGCAACGAGTCTAGTCCACAACTGCTCTCTTTTCAAACTGTATTGCTAAAGTACAGATGATATATTATACCTGTACCCGAGTAACAGCCCCCACCGAGTCCCAAATAAAATGTTAATTTGATATGTAAATGATCAATTTTTAATTCCTGCAGTGTATTGTTTACCACTTACACAAATGCTATTGCCTCTTGATTAAATCTCATTCTGAGCAAAGATTTGCCTCAACTATGTATTTGAAGAGAAAAACACATAAATCTATGTTCTCCTTCCTGTCAGGATTGAATCGATCAGGGATTATTGCTCCATTCGGGCTGCTGGCTTGTTTGTTTACTTGCTTGCTTGTTTGCTTGCTTGCTTGTTTGCTTGCTTGCTTGCTTGCTTGCTTGCTTGCTCTCTCTCTCTCTCTCACTTGCTTGCCTGCCTGCCTGCCTGTCTGCCCACCTGCTAGCTTGCTGGCTTGCTTGCTTGCTTGTTTCAACCCCACCCCCGACCCTGTGCTTCCCCTCCACCAGGAAGAGTAAGAACATTTGCCTCTGTTTCTAAACAACTCTTTGAAAAGCATCAGTCTCCTATTGGCTCTGGGAATGTTGATCTGTTTCTTTAGGAGCTAGCACAGGAGTCAGCATCCCCTTTCTGAAGGCTGAGTAAAGCATCAGCACTTGCCATAGAAAGAGGAACAGATAAATCAAATCAAACCCCATCTTCAGGTTGCCAAAATAATGTCTACTTCATACTAACAGGTCAATGGCTCTTTGCTATTAGAATAACCATGTTAGGCTGAAATTTCCTGGTCTCTGAGTGGAGTACCATCCCTTAACTTTGAATTTACTGTGCATGGTGAAGGCTCATCTCAAAGGATGGGAGTTTGGAAATAGTAAAGAATCAGGGTGGTTTCACATTTATAAGTTAGTGAGAAAGACTTCAGATTTAAGGAGAGGCTTGCTTCCTGTGAATCTGAATCATTTTTAGCCACCAGAGAATGCTGTTTCCCTGTAGGAAGAGAGAAAGAAAAGGCATGCCATGATAGAGCAGTGATTGGACGTCAGATCTGAGGCTGTGGGAACATTTCACCTGCACTGAGAGAGGAAAATTCCATGATTTTCCCAGAGGAGGATAACTAGGATGATGGTTAATTAACCAGGAAGGACAAATAGATAGTGTGGAACAGAAAGCTTCAGGGGAAACCCTTTAGACCAAGCAGAGTAGGGTGTGTTCTCATCGACTTCAGAAAGTTTCTAAAAGGAATTAAAGGAAAAACAAAGTTTTCTTAATTTTGTGCACTTGGTTTCTATAGCAATACAAACAATACATGTAATTTCTGACAAGTAAGTAATCTAGTGTCTTTCGGTTTTATTAAGACAATAGACTGTTATAAGAGACAAGAAGAAGTCCATCCATACAGAAAACCAGGAACTTACTTCTGCAGTAGACCATCATTATGGAGCATGAAGACCCTTGTGCAGTCAGTATCCTGGAGACCCACTCCTCTGACTCACACATTCCCCTCTCACTGCTGTGCACTCTCCAAAGCATTCTTCTTTACGTCATATGGGACATTTCTTACCAATCAGGAAGAAGTTCTCTATACCATGATGATGTATGTAGGTTGAGTTCCTCTCTTCTTATGGGATGCATGGCATCTGATAACAAAATGGAAACAGAGTTGGCCACATGTAATCCAGGGAAGCGGTAAGTGTATGGAAGGAACACAGCTTGCAATCTATGTTTCCAGCTAAGGGATCACCCAACAGCTCTGTTTGCCTTCAGTTTTATTTTTCACTGAAGAAGAGCTGCTCAAGCCGTGCTAACTAGGCTGTTATTCTGAAGGAAGGAAGATAAGTGCATACTTGAATTTTTTAAAAAAGTGACAGAAAAATAAAGTTAGCTATCAGTGGTATCATTTGAATTCTAAATTCTTTGCAGAAATTCTGAATTCTACAGTGACCAGATTTGCCTGGTACGAGTTCTGGGTGACATCGTGGTAAATGACTTGGGGTATTGACTTCTGCAATGAAATTGATACGCTTGGAAGGAAATGACTAAAATCAAAGGCCAACCACATTGCTATTATAGGAGAGTAGACAGTGGGGTACATGACTTAAAACTGCCATTCCGATATCCTTATCAATACTGCCCTCTATACAGATAAGAAGATAGAAGGCCTTCACTTAGCCTAAAGCAAATTCTGATTCTGCATATTTTATCAAAATGTTTACCATACAGGTAATGGTTTGGCTTGAAGGTAGACATTGAGACAAACAAGATGTGCTGAAGAAGTTGATACCAAAAATGTTGAGTGTCAGTGAAACTCAGCCTATTGCCACGAGGACTGGCCGTCTAATGGCGATTAAGTAGGCTATAAATTTACGTCTTTGAAATACTTGTTGAGATTTATTCAGGCAGACAAACAAAGATAACAAAAGTCTTTTGTGGGTTTGTCAGTCATCTTAGCTCTTCTGTTGTTGTAGTGTCAAATAATGTCAGTTATTTAAGGGCAATTACTGTAATTTTAAATTCTCAACAAATTAAACTATAAAGCATAGAAGTCCAAGAAGGGGCCTGCTTGGCTTTCAGTTTCTCTCCCGCTTCCATTTTTAAAGGTGTTTAATTGCCAGAATATTTATAAAGGAAAAAAATACATTCTTTCTTGTCTCTTGGTGCCTTTTCCCTTTCTTCTAACCCGCTATAGGTTGTAATATGTCTTTTTCATTGAGCTTACTTTTATAAAAAAAATTTAATGATATCATGATTTTTCAGGTGTATGAATTAACTTGTTTTTTTATTAGACATTATTTGCTTTTACGTTGTAGCTGCTACTGTTTTAGCCTTTATGTATTTTATGAACACTCCATGAGCTTAGAGTTCAGAAAAGAAAAGGAAAAAACAAAAGTAAAAAACAAGCAAAAAATAAAACAATGTTCAGGAAATCAAAATGAGAATCCAGATAAGCAAGAAAAAATTCATGCTTATGTGGTCTTTGACAACAGAATGTTCTAGCAACGAATCTGAAATGTGTACATCATCGAGTTTTACAGGATCAATTAGAGTCATTTAACAAAATAATCTAAATTAAGTAAAAAAAAAAAACAATTTCTTGCCACAATATTTAGGCTGTGTTGACGAAGTTCACTTGGTATGTTTTATTTTGAACGATTTTTTTTTCAATTTAGTGCTGCATCTAGAATTTCTGTGCAGTAATAAAGACAATGACCCATTATGTTCTTCTGTTACTAATGATTCTGTAAAGATAATTAGAAAGGGTGAAACCTAATTCCATTAAACAGAACTCTGCTGGGACAGAGTGAAATTTTGCTATGAGGTTGAAGACTTTGAAACAAAATGGAAAGCTTTTGCATAGACATAGCAAATGGATTGGTAAAACTCACTTCTTACCCCCAGAGAGCATCTTTAGACAATCTGGGGTTGGGGAGGGAGACTGCATTGTCTCCTGATGTGTTTTCAGTGTTCAGTTAACATGAGCATTTGTACTGTCTGCTTTTCTTTTCGAAAATGCAAATGAAGTGATAGATGCAAACACTTTATCCATTTAATCAGGAAATATTTGGTGTGACTGATGATGACGACCACGGTGAGTCGGCATAAACTTTTGCTCAAGGTTAGTTGTACTTTTCTCTGGGTAATATCTTAAGGATATAATCATTTGGTCCTTAAATAAAGAGGGGCCCAGCCCTTCCTCTTTCTTCTCATATTCTCAGATGGGTGAATAAGTTTATAATTCTGTGTCTGTAAGGATAATCATGACATCTCAACCCCTGAAACTCATTGGGCTGCTGGTCAGCTGGTCTTGTGAGTGAGATAGCACCATAACAATTCACGGGCTCCTGGTGAGTGAAAAAGCAGAAGATAAAGAAGCAGAGAACAGTACGAGGCAGCCTTAGGCCTGGCTTTACAGTTGGAAGAGGAAGGTCATGTGTGAAAGATTATAGCAGCCTGTGAAAGCTGGACTAAGGGAAGGAGGAGCATGTCCAGAACCTCCCCCAAGAGAGCAGGCAAGCTACACAAGGTTGACAGAGTGGGTCTGTTTCAGATTTTACACCTGGAAGTGTAAGGTGAGACATAGAAATTTTATGTCACACAGTCGTCTTGCCATTAAGTTGATGTACAAAAGGCCCAGCAGACATGGCAGTGAGGCTCTGTAACACTGCTACCGATGCCAACCATGTCCAGAGAAGAAAGGCTAAATGTGCTTTAAAGAAAGAGTCCAACTGCTGGTCAGTAGAGGCACATGTCTTTAACTCCAGTACTTGTGAGGGAGAGGCAGGCAAATCTCTGTAACTTTGAGACCAGACTGGTCCAAGTTCCAGGACAGCCAGGTTTACACAGAGAAGCCCTGTCTCAAAAAAGAAAGTGAGGGGAATAATAAATGTAGGAAGCCAAGGATGCCCTTGACAGCTCGATAGTAGAATTGGCTCCAGGCCAGATCTAGGGTGACCATAGAGACTGGCACTGGGAATACATTGGAAAGTGCATAGCTGTAACACCCCCACCAGAAGCACTCACTAACAGACAGTTCTAACACTGCACAGAGGTGTTGGTGTTCCTCCATCTAAGAAGTAAACATTGGTGGCCCTCCTGTGTGAGCATTGTTTGAATTTAGTTGACCTAGATCCTAAAAATTGACCACTGGGGGAAGAAACTCAAATCAATTGACATTCTACAAAGTACTTGACTAGTAACCTCCAAACAGTGTCCAGGTTGGTCTGGCAAGATGGCCCTTCTAGGTCAAGGTACTTACCACTAAGCATACCTACCTGATTTAGCTCCCCTAAACGCACATGATAGAGAGAGAGGACTCCCAGGTTGTCATCTGGAAATCAAATGAGCACCATAGAGTGCACCTACAAACCCACGCGTAAACTAAAGAAGTAAGTGTAATAAAAACAATTTTAAGTGTCAAGTGTCATAACAACTAAGCAACTATGAAAACAGTCACGAGCTGAAGCCCACTAAGGCAGCCTGGCAATGAAAGGCATCTAACTATAATGCACTGGTCTTAGGAAAGGAAGGCTAAAATGGATAGAAACGCTCATGAGATCTGAATGAAGTCCATGGATTGGTTAATTCTCTTGTACCCATGTTCATCTTGGTAGCTTTATGTGGATCTTCCCTAGTCCAGCCTCGTAAGTGTTCCATAAAGACAAAAGTAAAAATAACAGTGAAAAAGTGAAGGAACATGATTCCCATGCTCAGGACAAGCTGAGGAAAATGTGTAATAGGATTTGACAGGAAAAATGATTGATAACTATACCATTAACAAAGGGCCTTACTAACCCACTGAGAGGTGAAAAAGGGAAAGGATAAAGCCAATTTTCTGCGGCATCCGAAGAGAAGGGTACAGCATTGGGGTCCAAGCAGCAAAGATAGCAAGGAAGCCACACATGTCCATCCAGTTAATTAGTAAAAACT
This sequence comes from Grammomys surdaster, assembly GCF_004785775.1. Classification (NCBI taxonomy): domain Eukaryota; kingdom Metazoa; phylum Chordata; class Mammalia; order Rodentia; family Muridae; genus Grammomys; species Grammomys surdaster. The sequence continues at coordinate 19,318,085 of NW_021604564.1, read as the reverse complement.
GTGAAAAGAGCATGCTGTCTCCTTAAGGCTGTGAACAGATCGGTGCTGCTGTTTTCATACAGATCTGCCAGAAACATGAATTGATTGAATTTGTGTTTAGTTAACTGACACACAAACTTAAAAATATATGTCTTTTGAGGTAGAAGTCTTATCTTTTTTTATATGATTGGTTATAAATTTTCCTTTACTTTCTTTGCTGTGTGGCTTTCTTTTCTAATAATGATCTTATGTATCAAACTTAAAAATTGAGTTTGCAAAAGATATTTTCCATAAAATAAATAATATATAATAATTATATAAAAGCAGAAAAGTGATACTGGAATCCAACTCTCAATGTCTTTCAAAGATGTTCTTACTATTTTGTGAAGTGAAAAGAACCCTGGTTAGCTATGTGGCATGCTTTATTTTATAGAAAGCATGCTTTTTTAAAAAATAGAAGGACAAATAGCAAAATTTTAACTGTGAATATTTTTGTCAAGGTTGTTAAGTCTCTAGTAATGCTTTAACAGTGTGTGATAGTGCATGTCTATAAACACTTAAATGTCGTGCAATAGTACGTGTCTCAACCCTAACTACGAAACAGAGGATGCTGATCAGAGCTATCCTCATCTACTTCTCAACTCTGAGGGCAACCTGCACTACTTGAGACTGGTCTCAATAAATAGTATAAAAATAAAAAGCTATCAACCAACTAATAAAAAAGAAAAGAATGCAGTCAACGTGTCTCAACTGGTATTATTTTTCATGAAGACAGTGCACAGGTACCTGACTCTTGGCACTCCCCTGTCCCCTGTCAGCCTCTTGGGATAACCACTTGTGTCCCTGGCCTTGGCAATTTGGTTTTGAAAAGATCATGTTAGATCCTGGTCCACAAACCATAGGGAGCAGGCTTTGAGCTGATGCTGGCCACAGATAAGAGCAAGAATAGACCTTTTGTTGGGAGTGTTATTTATGTTCCCATGAAGATGCTCTTCCAGAGGCACTCAGCAGGAGATGCAAATCAGCACCAGAGACTGGGATGAAGGTGCATCTCCCGTTTCCCCCAAAACACTTGAAGAATCAATTACTAACTTAAAAGAAACCACAGATGAAGTTCCAAGCCATACCAACTCCTGAAGACACAGGACGATCCACAAAAGTCCTGGGTGTCTACACCAGGATAATAATGTCACCTCTGATTTTCACCTGCACCTCAGCTCTCCACTAGTGCAAGTCTCAGAAACAGGGGTTCCTGGAGAAGCACATACTTCCAGACACATGACTGACACCTGAAAGCATCTGGTAGAGCTAAAGTGCTACATACAAGGCAAAACCGGCAGCAGAGGGTCCTGGTCGCATCATCTCACTTCTGCAGCCGTACTTGAAAATGGTGTGGGCACCTTTTTCCTAAACAGTCACTGGCAGTGACATGCCCTACAACAAACACAAATGCACCCCAAAGCAGTAGTATCCAATAAGAAAAATCTTCCTGGCAAGGGCAGACCAGTGTGTCTAGTAATATAACACTTAGAGAAGATTGCTGGCGAAGGTACACTTTAGAGTTGACATATTTTCCCCAGCATCCCTCCCTCTACAATGGCCATGGGTCCTGCACTTACCCTGGGCAGCTGAGGGACACCTTAACTGCTTTCTATCTTTTGCCAGATTCTTCCTTCCTATCTTCGGCAAGTGTAAGCCATCTAAAAGAAAATGCACCAGTTAGGAAGCTGACCAAGATCCTGTTGGAAACTTGTCACCATTCAGCACTATGACTTCAGGCAATGCTCTAAACCCCTTTGTGGTCCTCAGTCTCCTAATCTATAGAATGTAGCTTAAGGATTTTCAGTCATGAATTCCCTCTGGGGTGGCTATGCAGTAGTGGCAGATAACATCTTGAGATGGCTGTCATCGCTATGACCCTCACACACTTGGGCTGACTGTCCATCTGAAAATGTGGCTCCTGATACCTGCCCTGAAATATTTAAAAGGAGCAGGACAGTGCTGGGGGCGTGAGATCCTTTTCTCTGTGATGTAACAGAAAGAAACACCCAAGTATAAACCATGCCTGCAACACCAACATTCTAATGACCAAGCACTGTCTGGCTAGAGATATGGAAAATTCTTCCTGTGATGAATTTTTAACAGTGAAATCTGACTTGCCTCTTGTGCTCCAATGCCTTAAATGCATTTTGGAAACAAGTAGAGCATCAATAAATAAATAGTTGACTCTTCCCTTGATGTTTGGGGGTAAGCAGATGGTGAATGAGAGGACAGTGTTGAAGGTGTTGTGTCCTGTTAGCAGTGTGGGGGAAGTTGGGAAGCCATTATTCCCCGGGCCAGCCTCCTTCCTCTGCTGTTCTCTTTCTTGTTTCCACTCCCCTCTCCACTCCTGTATGGAGTTCCTTGATGTATGCTGGTCTCTACTTTGACTTCAGTGACATTTTCTTGTTGCTATTTCCTTCCTCTGTTTGATCCATCTCCTTGTTGGTCGTCATGGGGCTTTTGTTGTTGGTAGTGGTGTTGTTGATGGTAGTGGTGTTGTTATTGGTGGTGGTGATGGTGGTGGTGGTGGTGGTGTTTCTGTTGGTGGTGGTGGTGGTGATGGTGGTTGCGGTGGTGGTGGTGTTGCTGGTAGTGGTATTGGTGCTGTTGTTGCTGTTGTTATTGTTGTTGTTAGTGGTGGTAGTGATGATGATATTAGTGGTGGTGTTGCTGCTGCTGCTGCTGCTGGTGCTGGTGGTGCTGGTGGTGGTGGTGGTGGTATTGGTGTTGGTGTTGCTGGTAGTGGTGTTGCTGTTGTTGCTGCTGCTGGTGGTGGTGGTGGTGGTGGTGGTGGTGGTGGTGGTGGTGGTAGTGATGATGCTGTTAGTGGTAGTGGTGGTGTCGCTGTTGGTGGTGGTGGTGGTAGTGATGATGGCATTAGTGGTGGCATTGCTGGTGGTGGTGTTGGTGGTGGTGTTGCTGTTGGTGGTGGTAGTGTTGTTGTTGGTGAAGATGTTAGTGGTGATGGTAGTGGTGGTGGGGTTTTGTATTTCTCCTCTGTTATCTGAGATCCTGTGGTCTTGTGATGGGAGGCTGTACAGGCACCCCAGCTCGGCTCTCCACACTAGCCTTACCATGATTCTCATCAGTTGGAAGCTGCACAAGAGGACACCTTGAAGGGCACTGCCTGCCAAGACATTTGTGCTTTTATCAGCACTGGCAGAACATTCCACATGAGCTCAGAGCTGGTGCTCTAAGAATGGCTCCCACTTCTCAGGGCCCTCTGCTTAGCCCTGCAGGACACTCTCAGGGCCAGCAGCCTCCTGTATTGAATATGCATGAGGAGTGATGGATTGTTGGACAAAGTGGAGATGTTAACAAAAACAAACACTAAAAACATCAACATGAAAAGCAACGACAATAGCAACACAACAAAACCAGAAGACAGGAGACAAAGAAAGAAGCAGTTTTAGCTTAGAAGACTCCATATATGTGTTTTCCAAAACATTTAAGCTGTATTTTGGGTGCATATGGAGGAAAAAAACCACACAACTAACTTTTAGAACTAAAGGGCTTCTTGATTCATAGATTTAGAGTCTCTGCTTGGTTTTAGCAGAGGAAGTTTTAATTAATTAATTTCAGGAGAAATGGGGTTTCATCTAGTCCAGACTAGCCTTAAATTCCTGATCCCCCTTCACCGTGTTCCAAGTCCTGAGATTACATGTGTGCACCACCAGACCCAGTTAACAAGTGCTGCACTATCAACTCAGGCCCTTCGGGCACTCTACCAACTGATAACCTCGGCTCCTTATGAAAGAGTCTTAAGTGAGGCCTGAACCCCTCCCTGCAGGTTTGAGATGCACGTTTAGAGAATGGCCTCAGATCCCCTGAGGGTAGGCCAGGAGTCTATATTGCTTGAGAATAAGGGACAAGCAAACTACACAGAGGGCTGTGAGTCAGCCCATCAGGCTCAGCTGGGATGCAGGTAGTACCCAGCAGGATGATTAGCAGTGCTAGCTGACACACCATGGCCCTTTTAGGGCACAGATTGTTAATTTTTGGCACTTGCCATGTATCTGTGAGACATCATTAGGAATTCAGTCATCTTACCCTGTCATGATCAAATAGCACAGTAGCCAACTTCATTGTAAAAGCACAAGTTTTTGCACAAGTGTGTGTGTGTACACACACACACTCTTCATTCATAATTTAGTGGATAGTTTCTTGGACTTTGAGCTCTGGACCAGCCTTCGGATTGAACTTGGTAAAATTGTTGTTTGCTGTGTTTCAAGATTCTAGTCTCTTACTATATGTCAGAAATGTTTCTAGGTACCTCATCTTTCCTTTGTGCATTTTTAAGTTAGCTTTTTGCTTTGTTTTTAAAATAGTTGTTCCAAGAAGGCAGACACATTCATGGATAGTATCCTGTGGAAGATCAACAGGACAAAATCCAGTCTGATTCTGAGACAGCCACTATCGAGCCTTGACAGCCAAGGGCTCCCTCTTATCACTAATACTCATTGAAGATTAAACCTAAGTTTAGAAAAAGCAAATGTGCATCCATTCTAAAACTTCTCTTTGAAGCTGCATCGCTGTGCAATACAAGAAACGTGGAAAAGTGTTTTAGGGAGAAGAAAACAAGCCTATAGGAGACTCTGTTTTGACCGTATGTGGGAAACTGGGCAGAACAGCTATGGGGGAAAGTTCCTTGTTACTCTGTTCTGTGAGTGTACATTGCCTGTTAACTGGAAGTCCCTTGACCAGCTGGTTCCTGAGAAGGTCCGTACTGCCCCTGGTCTGTCTTTCTCCCTCAGGAAGCTGTGCCTTCCGTGGATTGCAGCTGCTTGTTAAGCTCTGGCCATTTTATGGATAATGTATCGAAAGTACAGAGCCTTTCCCATAGTACACACTGTTGGCTTTGGTTTCTTGTTTTAGGATGGTGGTTTTCAACCTTCCTAATGCCGAGACCTTTTAACATGGTTCCTCATGTTGTGGTGACATTCCCCCCCAACCATAAAACTATTTTTGTTCCTATTTCATAACTGTAATTTCACTACTGTTATGAATTATAATGCAAGTACAAATGTGTCCCAATGGTCTTAGGTGATTCCTGTGAAAGAATCATCCAACCCCCAAAGGAAGGGTCTCCACCCATAGTTTGAGAAACACTCATCTAAAGACACTAAATGAATCTTTCTTGCATGGTTATAGGCAGCTGACTTCACAAATGTTCGACTTTGCTCTGATAATACCTCAGCTGACAGGCTGTAGTTGTTGGATACTCCATACGAGATATAAGATAGATGATTCCCTGTTGTGACTGTGGTAATGCTGCTCTGTTCTTCCCAGTGAATATGCATAGAGACCTCTGCCTTGGACACACTAAACATAAAGGGAAAACAGTGATACTTTGATACAATAAAGTCTTAAATGTTTCAAATTAGTAAACAAACTAATATTATTCTGTTTCACACAGGAAAAATGGTAGTTGAGGAGGAATGAATGATTTATCCAAACTCACAGTCAGTAATTCTACCACATTACTGCCTATAACTTTGAAAGTAAAGATTCTGATCACTTGCATTGCATGCTTGGTGTGCACGTGTCTGTAGCCTATCACTACCCTACCAAGATGACTGATGCCCAAGAGGAGCGGGATCTCCTGGAAGAAATTTTCCTAGGGGTGTGGGAGACTTGAAGGAGGTAATGTGGTCTTGTTCCATTGTGCCTTTTGGAAACAGTAATCTGGTGTCTATCACAACAGATGGTTGTCCCTTTGTAAAGATCAGAATGGGCACATATGTGCTCTTTAACATGTTAAGGCCTGTGCCCTTAGTTTTATTGTCTCTGTGGCTATAGTGATGTCTAATGTGTGTGTGAGTTCTTATCAGTTGCTTTACAGACGATTCCTGTTATAGACTGAATGCTGTTTCCCCCACAACTTATAATTTGAAGTTTGAACCTTGAGAGTTAGGAGGACAGAAGTTTGGAAAGTTATTGGTGTCAGATGATGACATGATGACATGGGGTTGTGCTGTTGATGAAGTTAGTCCCTTTGTATGATGGGACATCTATCTTCGATCTATCTATCTATCTATCTATCTATCTATCTATCTATCTTCTATCTATCATCTATCTGTCTGTCTGTCTGTCTGTCTGTCTATCTGTCTCTACATCTATCTCCTTTCTTCTTTCCTCTCATATAAGGATATAGAAATAGCTTCCTGCAAGACAGAAAGAAGCCAGCCCCTTTCAGGAACTTGATGAGCACCTTGATCTTGGACTTGCAATATCTGAAGTATGAGGGTTCTGTTGTGGCTCTGTTGTCATGTCACATGGTCTATGTTTTCTCCTGATAGCAACCCAGACCAAAACTAGACTCTGAAAGGAAACCGAAGCACAGAGAGCTCTGTGGGATTCTCAAAGCCACACAGCCAGGATTTGGGCCGGGCTTGTCCAACTGGCTGTCTCTCTGTGCTAACCTGTTTCTTGCCCTTGCTCTCTGAAAAGGTGGCGAAATACAAAGCCACACCCTGCTCCAGAAACATTTGAGTCAACAGAGGAGAGCACTGATTCTAGTTGGGAAGTAAATTAAGGTGTGAAAATACTGCCCGTAAAGCTGCGAGACTTGGCTCATGGACAACCTAGGAAGCTGGTACTGATTCAGAGATAATGTGGGTATCGGTAATTTATGTATTTCTTCCCCATTTGATCATCACTGAGGAAGGGGGGTTGTTACAGGATAAAGATTGTTTCTGTGGAAATGGATGGTTCTGAGACAATGCAGACAAAAGCTTCCTGAGAACTCCAGCCACAAAATTCTTTTCCAGGTCAGTTGGTGACCAAATTACAGACCTGAAGCTCAGCAGCTTCACAGATCTGCTTGCTTTCTTCCCACTGCATGTGTCTCCTGGTTAGGTCACTCTTGTTCAAGACAAAAGTGATCCTGGAAACTCGTGTGAAGGAAGGAGCCAAGGCTGACCCTCAGCAATTCGTGAAATCTAGGTGCAGTTGTTTGCGGAACCCGGACAGACGCTAAAGTTTGTGTGATGCTTACAGATTCTCCAAGAGCCTGCCATGGTGGCATGTGCTAATCTTCCTATCACTCAGGATGCAGAGGCAAGGAGACTGCCATAAGCAGCCAGAACTAGTAAGATGATGTCTCAATGCCCTTTCCTCTACAAATAGCCCTAGAAATACTTTGTGGTGGAAAAACTCAGCCTCGGGCATGGATCGGGCGTGGATCAGGCATGGATCGGGCATGGATCGGGCATGGATCGGGCATGGATCGGGCATGGACCGGGCGTGGACCGGGCGTGGATCAGGCGTGGACCGGGCATGGACGGGGCGTGGGCTAGGCATGGATGGGCATGGACGGGCCGTGGACCGGGCATGGACGGGGCGTGGGCCGGGCATGGATGGGCATGGACGGGGCGTGGACCGGGCATGGACGGGGCGTGGACCGGGCGTGGACCGGGCATGGATCGGCCATAGATCGGGCATAGATCGGGCACCACTCTGCCATTTCCCAGCCTGGAACTTTGGGATATGTTACTTAATCTGTAGGTATGCCTCAGTTCTCTCACATCAAACAGCAATATGGAAACCTGACTCTGAGCATGTCAGAAGTGTCACATCCCATCACTTGTGTCTGGCACTTGATGCACACGCAGCCTGTGCAAATGCTTTGGGCTGTTTTGTTTGGTTTTTGGCTTAGACATAAAGATAGATCTTCCTTGGTGACATTTTTTTTTAAAGAAAAATAGCAGAATATGCTTTTAACATCAACCTGAATCTGGCTTTTTATTTTTCTTTTAATAAGAATGGAGAGGATAAGGCTGCAGAACTATTCCAGAATTTTCTTAGCTGAGCTCCATTAGTATGCATGAAAGAAAAAAGAAATCCTTTACTATAGACTGAGAAGGGAGAAAAGGGGAGAAACTTGCCTCTTTCAGTAATGAGGGATATATATTTTTGTCAGTATTTTAAAGAGGCTTTTCTTATACAAACAGAATTATTCGCTGGTCAGCACCCAGGTTTTTCCTTTTGATGTACAATTTAAATTAAAAGGAATATTCTTAGAAAGACACCTGCACCTGGGTGAGTCACATGACCAATCCTGTGAACCAGGGTTTCAGGGGATGTGCAATTATTTGCTCAGTTAGGCTTAAACTTTTTATTTATCTAATCACCCCCTGTAATGCTTTGATCTGAACTTCCAAAGCCTATTTTTCAACCACTTTAGCTACATATTTTAAGTCTTACGGTCTAATCAGCCCCAACCCATAAAACATGCAATGTCCTGTTCGGTGGATCCTATCAGGAAATCAGCCGCCACATGCATGCTCTATAATCCCCCACTTTGTGCCGGGTGAGCTATTTGGAAATGTCCTTGCTGTCATTATTCTGGGCGAGCTAGAGCGAACCGGCAGGCAAGCGCATCCTCCCATCCAGCCTTCTGCTTGCTTGCCTTTGCAGGCTGACTCAGCGGTGAGTCACTGGTTTCTGCAGGTGTATGCTTGGAGTCCTGGAAGCCTTCCACCCCTCAGCAGGGCAAATGTTTACTACATCAGTTCACGGGGTTACACAGCAATCTCAGCCAACTGCGTCTGACTGTAGAGCAGTTTAAAAATTACATAGGGATATGTGTTTGTGCTTATTGATTTATGTCTCAGGAGAGCCCTGTAACTTAGAAGCTGGAAAAAATGTATTGTTGAATAATTCAAAACATTATGTGGATTGGAAATATTTAAAGGAAATAAATAATTTATGGGTGGGTCGCCCTGAAAAAGACATACTAGAGATGTTCCTTGATTCTCTACATCTCTGGTGGGGTAGCTGGGGGTGGCTGGGGTCTGCAGCAACTGATGAATTAGCAGTCCCTTTCTTTCCTATCCTTGGGACTTATCCAAGTGTCTTCAGAAAACTTAGCTCAGTGAATATATATATATATATATATATATATATATATATATATATATTGCTTATGAAATGCTCAAATTTTGGCAATTATGCAAACATAGAAACCAAACATCAACCACTTATTTTTCTTTATTGATCTCTGACTAAATCTTATTTTTACCTATTAGCAACACCTAAGGCAGACAAGCACATCAACTGCATAAAGGAATGAGACTGCATACTGTCTGACTACCACAAGATCCAATTTGCTGGACTTTGGTCTGATGGAACAGCACACAAGGCAATAGTTATTATTTGATTATTTCCTGTGTTCAGCAGTACGTAAAAGACCCGACCTGTACTAATTTAATTAATTATCAAAACAACCTGTAGCAAATGAGAACTTTTAGACAGAGAGGATAAACAACCCAACCATGGTCACCCACAGGTGACCAGTAATCAGAAGCAGAATTGAAGCTCTGTTAGTTGATCCCAGGCCTTCACTGAGAGACAGTACATAGCCACGCTCTGATAAGATATTTTAGCTTTTATTCCTATTCTTTTAAATCTTCGCAGTGGTGGAAATCAAACTCTAAGCTATATGTGGATTAAATCTGGATGAAAAAAGAAACAGACTCGAAATGAGTAATTGTGTACAGTTAAATAAAGAACTTAGGAAGCTGGAAGTTTGGTTTTTGCCGGAGAGAGTGCCAGTCCCTGTTAAGAGGAGGGCTGGCTTCCAAACCCTTTATTTGGGAGATAGATTGAGCCCCAGTGATGGTAAGAGAGCCCAGCTGGGAGTCCATACCATCTCACTCTCCTGTCCCCATAATCAGACTCAGCCCGATCAAAGACAGATCCACGGCTCAGCGGTCTTCACCATGGTGGAGGGCACAGAAAACCAGAAGACCCAGTGGAACAAACCTGGGAACAGAAACCCCATCTGTCACCAATATCACAGACAAAGTCCCTTTCCACTTAGTTGTCACACTTACTTTTCTGCTCATTCATAACTTTCCTCAAGTCAGGAACCAGGACAGATAAATACATTTCATTGATAAATTCTTTCCCATTGCTAACAGCCCAAAGAAGGAGCGGGGGAGCCTGACAGCTAGTGAGGGCCTTTGTGTGCTGGGGGCAACCTCCTGCGGTCAGGACTGATTCAAAGAAATGCTCATTTTACGTCTGTGGTTTTCCTCCCCAGACCCCCAGTGCATCCAGTTATGAGGAAAATATGACCAACACAGATCTGTATTGAAGAGCATCCTACAAAACAGGTAAGTAGTATACTTGAGATCTGTGAACATCTAAAGATCAGGCGTCCTTAGAAACGGCCTCAGCCAAGAGAGGCCAGAGGAGACGGGGTGAGTGGCTGTACCGTGAGAAGCCCGATGGTTCCTGGGAGAGAGAAGAGGTGCTGGGTACAGTCTGTGGAAACGCCAACAAACTGAAGACTAGCTAACAACGGCAGCCTGCCAGTTGTGGCCAGGCTACAAATAGAAGAAGCTGGTGATGGAGAAAACAGTTGGATGAAACTGTGAAGGTGGTTATCACAATTCCTCTGTAAATCTAAAATTATTCTAGAATAATTTAAAAAAAAATGCCAGGCAGGCAAGATATCTCATCAGTAAAGGTGGCTGCTGCCAGGCCTGACAACCTGAGTTCAATCTAGAAGCACAGGACGGAAGGACCAGCTTACCCCACACAAATTGTCCTATGACTCCCACATCTTCACTGTAGTGGGTAAATGAGTAAATAAACGAATGCCTAGTTCAGTACTTTTTCTGGAGAAAAGGAAAAAAGAGAAGAAGAAAGAGACTTCATGGCTTCTTTCTGGCCAGGTTAGTCAGCAGGACCTTCCCTGACAGACTAGATACTGTCAATCAAACACCTAAATAGTCTGACTTCGCAATATATACAACACTACTGGGTGATTAAGTTTTAAACATCTTGAAACCTCAGTACCAGCCAATAACTAAGGGGTACATAATATTCATATGATATTATTTATTGTATGAATAATAAGGCTATTAAATATTTCTCTACTTAAAAAAACTGTCCAAAAGATATAAAAACTTGAAAAATGTCACATGCCAAGTAAAAATAATGTAAAAGCACATAAATAATATAACAAAAAGAAATTGTATCCAACTTTAATAATAGAAATAATGAATTCTACACCTGGAACCAGTTCTAAACGCGGAAAATTGAGCAAGGAAATGTTATCTGATAAGTATATTTCATTTCTTCCCTGTATAAATATGTATATTATGCAGAGAATAAACATATGCCCTGTGTGTATGAAGTCTGTATGTTCAACACTGTACCAAAGTTCCATGAAGGGCCCTGCATTTCCGGTTCCCTCTTTACTGAGCCACATTTCCTGGGACTAGAGAAACAGCGATGGAGGTCTGAGACAGAGAGTGCGGCTCTCACCTGCCACATTTACTTGTAGGACTAGCTGCTCTGCCCATGCCTGTGTGGCCCTCCCTAGCTCACCAGTTCCTAGTCTAAATCTCCACCCTCTCCTCCATTCCCTTCCCACCCCACCTCACTTCTTGGTGCTGTGTGCTTGGTTTGCATCTCTCTGTGGATATAGAGTCCGTCCTGTGGACAACATAGCAAGGGAAAGTATAGCCTCAGCCTGGATCCCTGAGTGATGGCTAATATGGATAGTAAACTCTGCAGGATCTACACTTCCCCTAGGTGTCTGGGCATGTCTGTGAGGAAATGTCCAGATGGAGTTTGAGGTGGGAAGACCTGGCCTGAACACAAGTGGCCTGAACATGGTCTGGGGTCCGAGGCTGAGAGAGCAGGAGACAGCAAGCCGAGCACCAGCAGTCATCTCTCCCTGCCTCCTGACTTCAGGCACAGTGGCAACGACTACTTCCTGTGCCTGCCATTAGTCTTCCCACATGGTGGGCTGAGCCCACAAACTGTGAGACGAACAAACCCTTCCTTCCTTAAGTTGCTTCTTGTCCGCTATTTTCTTATGAGACTATAAGGAAGTAACTGTTACACTTGGATTCTCCTTACAGGGAGCTGTGTCTTTCCTGAGAGCAGGAGGCAGTGAAGAAATGAATAGATGTGACCAGAGGACCGGATGCAAAGACTGGAGTCTTCCTCTGTCCAGCTGCTGGGTACACTTGGGCAAGTTCTTGAACTCCTGAATTCTGGTTCAGAAAGAGGCCTGGGAGCCAGAGACCATGCCTAAGTTAGTAGGTGGTACTCTAGCAGAAGGCAGGCAGTTCGTTCTGTAGCTAAACAAGTGGCCTTGGATGAGAACTGCTGTTTTCCGTCCTGTAACCACTCCCACTTACTGGACACTTTCTCAGCTGGGCATTTGTAGCATCCCATGATTCATTGACTTCTTTCTTTTTCACAGACTGGGTTCTTTTGAGACTGTGAACGGTTAATCTCATAGCCTCATTCCCAACTATGCAAGTATGTGAGGGTATGCACATGCACAAATGTGTCTCCGGCATACACACACACACACACACACACAAGCACACTCAGCAAAAACATCCTTATGTAGGCATATTCATGACTCAATGAGCTGAGTGGCCTGTCCTGTGGTTTTCAACGGTTCTTTCCACAGCTTCAAATCAGGTTTTTAACTGTGTGCATGGACGGGTGTTGACTTGCTGTGACTGCACTAGAGAACTACTGAAATTAAGTGTTAAAACGTGTTACAATAAAGATCCGGGAGTACCTGGGCCTATCCATCTGTGAACAAATTCCCAGCAGTAAGTGGCCTTTTGAAGTTTCTAGAACATTTCTCAAACATGGAAGGGAAGACATGCCAAGTTCTGGAGAGCTCTCCACCTTGTCAGGAAAAGCACAATTTTGTCAAGAAAATGCTGTTCTGACTGTTCACCAAAAATAACGGTCACATCACTGTCATTATCGGTGTTTTGCATTCTAAAAAAAATCCATTCTAAAACATTAGGTTCATGTAACACTTGCCAGCTCAGCCTCAATCAGGGTTCTCTTCCTCAGCTTCAGAACACAGTGACAAAGTCACTCATGGCATTGTCTCTAACCCGGAAAGTACAGAAAAAGCAAGGGAACATGCAAAATCAGGGATGCAGAACTTAGTGTTTGAAAGACAAAGCCAGCAAGATCCTTTGAGCTTTGTGTCCATTTTGAGCCACCATTCTGCTTATGTGTCTATAAAACCTACCTCACGGGGGACTCATTGGTCATGTCAAATGAGATGATAGGGAGAAAAAGTCTGGTACATATGTGGAACAGGAGGATAGAGTATTTGGTTGCAAAACGGATAACTATAGACCAAACTAAACACAAAACCCCAAGTCATTAAGAAAGATCCTTTCCAGGCTCAGCTATGCAGTCTTGAGGACCAGAGTTCAGATCCCAATTCCCCACATAACAGGAGAGTCATCTTGTGCATGCCTATTTCTGAGGCAAGTACAGAGACAAGAGGATTGATGAAACTTCCTGGTTTCTAGACCAGCCAAGAAAACGTGACCTCAGGTGAGTCCAAGGAGAGACCTCTTCTCAAAGAAATAAATGAAAAGTGACAGGATACCCAACAAGTTTGAGCCTTTGTGTATGCACTTATGCACACACACACACACACACACACACACAAGCACACACAGAGGCACGCATGCTTGTACACATAGGCACACATGCATTCACAGGCATGTACTAATAAATAAATAAACAAATCTATCTTTAAACCAGCCTTTTCTTCTTTGTAGAAACCTAATCCTGTCTATCACAGCTGCAGGTGCTCTGTCCAAGGCTGACTTCAGCTATGGTGACACTAACCTCCTCCAGTCTCACAGCACCCTCCGTGTCCCTTGGAATGAAAGCTGTGGTGATTCAGCCCATACCAGTGTATATCTGGTAGAGAAACATGGCTTGTGTAGACTGTTCCCAAAATAAAATAAAATAAAATAAAATAAAATAAAATAAAATAAAATAAAATAAAATAAAATAAAATAAAATAAAATATAAAATAAAATAAAATAAAATAAAATGACATCCACCTGGTTTTGAGCAACCACACTCTGTTTATAAGATAGAGAGAGACACAGCTCTCCTACTACTACCTCAGCTGTGTACCATTCCACAGTTGATCTTTCGCAGCCAGGTTTATCTAGTTTCTAGCTCTTGGCCCAGTTCACAACAGGTCTTCAATAAAGGAGTGCTGATGGTGGGTGGGGCTGGAGAAGGAACCCATCCCTGAGACATTTCCTGTATTCTTCTTCACTTGACAGTGTCTCCCCACCTGATCCTTAGGCTTCCCTAATGTCACTGGTGCAGCATCTGCTTGTCTGCTTGTCACTTTTCTCTGCTCACCTTGTCCAGGGATAGGCTGTTATGTCACAGTCTTGCCCAGGGCAGGGAGTTCTCTGTCTGAGCATTCCTCGGAGCTCCCGTGCAGTGTTTAGGCAACACTCTTGTACTTTCCCTGACTCTGTGCCTTTTCTCTCACTTTCCTCTGGGGGAATTCCTCTAGTTGTCTCCAGCATCTTGAAATAAATAAATAAATAAATAAATAAATAAATAAATAAAGAGGGTTTAGTGTTTTTAGGCAACACAGCCAGCTTTATTTACGCAACACGACTCTAGTCAGTGGTGCTCCCCTCAGCAAAGCCGGCGTTTGAGAAGCCATGGAGAAGAATGTGGAAAGATTGACAGAATGAAAGCAAGATTCATTCCTTTTCACAAATGGCTCTATCAGGCCATTACAAGAGACACATTTCAGTCAGGCTTAGAAATACTATGGCGAAAGGTGCTTTTGGCAGAGGAGAAAGCAGGCACAGAGACACAAGGAGGGCAGGGGAGTTTGGCAGACATCACTGTCAGCTTTGGTTTAGAGGAGTCTTCATGCAGCCTCTCACTGGTGACTGAGTAGCACCATGCCAGTTGAGAACTGCAGACATTTTTGTCTTACCTGTTGCTTGCTTGTTTATTTTTATTTTTGTTTTTGTGGTTTTGTGGCAGGTGTCGTGTGTGTGTGTGTGTGTGTGTGTGTGTGTGTGTGTGTGTGTGTGTCTGATGGTTTGTTTTAAGGAGAAAGAGAAAAAGGACATAAAGTTGAGTGAGGGAGAGTAATCTTGGAGGAAGGAATTGAGGGCAGGGAAAATGACCAAAATGTATTGTGTGAAAATAATACATAACAATTTAAATAAATATGTAAATGAAGGAGGAAGATGTGAGGACGGTGGGAGTCAGAGATGCTAAGGGGATGCACTCAAACCAGATATGACCAACCATACACCTGTACCTTGACCCCACACCACTTCATAAACACTTCCTCTTTACACAGAGCAATAGTTCTGTGTAAGCCTGTCAGCCACTGATGATTAATGGACAATGGCTTGGTTTGGAGAAAGAGTTAAACCTTTGCTCTGGGAAGAGGGCACATTACAAAATTCTATGAGTACCTGAGAGGAGTCCTGGGAACAGTGAGTGCCACAAGACACCGGATTAGATAGAGCCACTACTGCCTTCTGGCCATCATAGTATGGATCCTGTGAGTTATCTAACAATCCCCCTGAACCTAGCTCAGAAAAAAAAATGCTTTTAAATATACTTTAAAAACCTAAAGAGTTTTATATTTATCTAAAACATATTTTATATTAAATTATGGTGCTTAAATATTCTAAATCAAATGTTTACATGGTACTTTGTTAATAGACTCAATGATCAGAGCTGGTGGGTAGCCATGGAAGTGTGAAAATGAGAAAGGGCTTACAGATGTCACCAATAGATGCTTTGGAACGTGACAATACGCTCGTGTCAGCGTCACTGATGCTGTGAGTATGGCTGCTTTGTTTTATTAAAGGTAGAGGAAAAGTCATGTTCTCCAGTGAAATTTAAAATGCTGCTACTTCCATTTAAGTCCATAAGCCAACTGAATTATCAGATTCTTTAGTAACCACACGCTAGAGGCTCCTAGGCCAGGCTGTGCTGTCTTACATAGTCAGAGCCTTGTCTGAGGCGTCCCCTAAATCCACCTTCATCCCATGTTGTGTCAGGCGTTGGGCTGGGAGGGAGAGGACCTAAGGACTAACTCCAGCAGGAACAAAAGAGGACTGGTCAGATAGACCCAGAACTAAGATTACAAGGCTAAAAGACTAAGAATGGCAGAAAGGGAGGACAGTCGGAGGGATTATGGAGTTGCTTGATGTCTAGGTAGGAGCATAAAGACATGTGCTTGGGATCCCAGTCATAGCCTATAACAAGTTTATCCTGCAGGCAAAATCAGGAGGAACTGAGGAGGGAGGGACGGGGAGGAGGGGGAAGGATACAGCAGGGGCACCCTCACTTCCTCCCACTGCTATCGCAAAGAAGCCTAGGCTAGCTTGGTCATCAGGCTGAGTGCCTCAGGTAGATGACATTGTCCCTTTAGGCTGAGAGTCTCAAATAAACGATGTTGTCCCTCTGCCTTATGGCCTCATCTACAAAGAGAAACCATGCCAGCATTGTGCATACAAGCAATCTGAAGGGTGGGCACTGGACAGAGCTCTTAGCACACTGAGGTTGAACTACTCAGTCTGCCTAATTCTGTACGATGAAAAAGCGGGGGAAGGGTGCTTAACAGGTAGTTTTTTGTGGCCCTAACTACAGTTTCTGTCAAACCAAAGCCACTGCCTTGGGCACACCATGTCTTCTTGGTGGATTAAGTTGTAATGTGGTCACCCTTCCCCTCTGCAGACAGGTGGCGTTGGGAGCCCCTTCCTCACATCTGCCCCATGGTCAGAGTAAACTGTAAAGAAAGAGATACATGTGGAGTGTCCTGTTGGGGTTTCATGGTAACATTTGAAGCAATAGAGCGGCAGCTGTGCCCTCAACACACTAGAGAAAGAGAGCTATACTTCATGTTGCTTGACCTACCATGTCTACTTTTTCAGGTATTCAAAAAAAAAATGCCAAGAAGGGTGAATAGTAGAACTGTATAGCCTGGCTTGGCTGAATCCAGCCTCTCCCTCCATTGGCCTGTGGGACATTGCAATCACCCTGGAACTCTTTAGAAGAAGATATGAGAATGTAACCAAGCCCTGTCATGGCCCAGATGGTGATTCCCTTTGGTTGGTTCTCAGCATCAGACAGACATCAGGATGCCCCAAGGTATTCTGAGTTTCAATCCAGTCATCAGCTCAGTAGTAAGTGATACATTGCAACCAGCCACACAGACTTTGGAAACCTAAATCAGGGGTGTGCTCTGATCCCGAGAGTGCAGAACTGGAGAGAGGGTCACAGAGCCTCAGGGTGAGGCCATGGGGACACAGAACACAGCCACGGGGACACAGAACACAGTGTGTGCAGAACCCCAGTAGCTGCTGGGGTTAGGGGAAAATCTATTTAGGATCATTTTGCACTACAGTGTTTTTTAAAGCTCATTTCATATTAATTTATAAGGGTCTCATGGAGAAGCAATTACAAGCTCTTTTGGTGCTAATATAGCAGCCCCTGGGGCAGAGAAACACTAAGAATACAATGGAAAAATGCTCCTTTTCCCTGGCTTGTTGAACCTGAGGTAGGTGTGCTTAGCATCTGACTCAGGGAGCTCGCACCTTCTTTCTTCTCCTAATGCCATTTTGGCAGCTTTTCATTCTCTCTTACCACAAATCTTTGCCAAAACTTGAATCTACTTCCACCAGACTAACCATCTGTCTCCAAAAACAAAGTGATGTTTCTTCTGAGGGCCTGTGTGAAAGGGTAAACATGAGTGACACATGCCATTGGCTGAATGGTGTCACAAGGCTGGGAATCAACCCTCTAGAGTGGCTGGCTGCTCAGTCTACAGCGGGCCTCCTGTGCAGAGCATAGGGACATGGGGAAATTTCAGTGTGAATGCACACTCCTCACCAACATACAGATCACTCAACCTCGGCTTTGTTCTATTCCCAGTCCTCTGTATTAAATATTGCTTTCAATAATTTTACTGACCAGTCCTTTGTTTTAAATATCGCTTTCAATGATTTTACTGATCAAATGAAGCTACATCCTTCACAGTTCCAAAGAAACAGAGGGTCTCTTCTGGTTGCACAGTGCAATGCCTCTGGAATTTGAAGAAGCGTGTATGTATGGCCAAAGTATTCTCCAACTTTTCAGCAGAGGGAAAGGGATTGGAGCTGGAAGGAATTCTTTACTGCTCAGTGTCCCGACCTGTTCATAACCAGATCCCTCCAGAAGAAGACTCAGGGTCAACATTATTTCCTAAGCAGGTCTTTGTCTCTCTTTACTCATTAATTCCTCTTCAATGTACATACATAATGCATACATAATGTGCATGCATTAATTCCTCTTGAGTGTACATATATACAGATGTATGTACTAATTCTTTTTGAATGTACACACATACATATGTATGTATTAATTCCTCTTGAATGTACATACATACAGATATATGTATTAATTCATTTTGAATGTACATACATATGTATGTATGTACAGAGGAGATAGGAAGGAAAACAGAGCTTCTGACTTTCTTAAGAGGTTACAAATCTGAATGGCTATCCAGCACAGACTTCAGAGAGTTGACTGTTACAGGAGCCTGGTGGGAGTGTGGGCGATAGACTGGCGATTCCTCAGCTGACTTGCCCTCAGTTCCACGGGACACGGAATGAAGAGCCATACAATAGGCTAGCGAGAGTTTTGTGGCAAACTGTGGACTTGGATCAATTCTCTAATCCTGTCCTGAAATTAACCAACGAATGAGATGACAAAATAAATACTATCACTTAGTTTTATTACATTTTTATTCCACCTGAGAAGATATAGTGTCAGTAAATAGTATTTTTCCTTCATTCTAAGAAAACTATAAAATTATCCATATTTATACTTAATCTTTTCATGGCCAAGATTCAAGTTTCTGTGAAGGAGACACCTCTTTGGTTTACAGAAGCAATGTTAGAGTTGTATTTGATGTTATCCATCACTGTCTAGCATGGAAGTTGACCAGTTGCTGCTGGCTCCTATCCTATGCACCCATGGGAAACTCTTCTAGTGCTCCTAGGGGCGACAAATACTTCATGAAGATGGGATTATGTAAAAGACTCGCTATAAACTGAAGTGAATTTAAGAACTGACCTCAGCCAGTGTCTTAGAGTTTCTATTGCTATAGTGAAACATCATAAACAAAAAGCAAGTTGGGGAGGAAAGGGTTTATTTGGCTTACATTTCCAAACCACTATTGATCATCAAAGGAAGTCAGGACAGGAATCCAAACAGGGAAAGAACTGGTTATCTCATAGTTACTATCAGAAAATTAAAAGCACAGTGCAGGTTAGTTGTCACAGCTGTGCTGATGCTTTGAAGAGGGGACTCATTTCATTTGCTGGGATATGAGAAAGGTTTGTGAGCCAGTTATTAAAAGTGTACTAGTCTGCTGTAGTGTATTACTGGGGAGGTAGCTTGCTTGGCAGAGTGCTTACATGGCATGCACAAAACCCTAGAGTCAATGGTTGTCACTGCAGAATACAGATGTGGTGACACAAGGCTGTAATTCCAGCACTTGGATGGTCGAAGGATCAGAAATTCAAGTTCATCATTGGTTACTTACCAAGTTTGAGGCCAGACTGGGTTACGTGAGATCCTTCCTAAAAATGAAAAAAAAAAAATCCATGGCGAGAGTCTTTAGGGCCTAAACTGGAATCAATGGGTCTCATCCCCAAACCAAAGCTCCCCTCCTCCTGCTCTCAGACTCTTCTAATCATCCTCCTTGTCTTCTTCCCAAACACCAGCCACCTCCTCTCCAGCTCAGCTCCCAGACACCTGCTAAGTCTGCGGAGCTGCTGCTCTGGCACAGGCTTAAATGAGCCCCGGGAAACTAGGAGAAAACTTTCAACATGGCTTGAAAATGTGACTCATGCTGTTCATCTTCCACAAAGCCTCCCAATATCATGAAATCACATCTGTTCATTATATATAAAATCTGGTAACTACAGAAAGAGTGAGAAAAATTAGTGTTCATAGCTGTCACCGTCACAATCATGGTTAATGCTGGTGCACGGTCTTCTGGTCTTCCTCCTTCGCATCTCTGTAAGTATGTAGGGTATGCAATTTTGTGCCTTGTCTTTATATTTGTATTTTTATTTTTGCTCTAAAAGTCATCCTTATTGAAAAGTTCTTGTGAATGAAGATGGTCAGGTGAATATTTTCATACTTTCACATGCTCAAAGATCATTGTGGTAGAAAAAAATAGAAGGTAGTACACTCAATATGGGCAGACCTCCATTCTAAGCTAGTGAAAAATAGGAGTGGACAGCATCATGGAAAATCAAATCTATTTTCCTTCTGAATGAATTCCTTCTGTTAGGGGTGAATTTTACTTTTGAATTTTGCTCAAGCTGAGTGGAAAACTTCATAAAGAGAGGGAAAGGTGTCACAAGACTCCATTAACTGAAAGAGGAAACATATCTTTTTAATTTCATAAAGTTCATAAATACTACCTGTAATTTTTATCTAAGTATCATGGGAAAGCATCAGCAAATACTGTGTTTCTGTGTCTCTCCAGACACAGAAGGCTGTTCCTTAATGGAAGACTTTTCCTGTCTCCAATAAGATTGTTGATGCTGCTTTCCTCTATGAGAATTTGGTCAGCATTCTACAAAAATACTTTTATATTTGAGAGGACTGATTCTTAAATTGAAAATATTTACATAAGAGCCTCTACTCTTTAAAAACGAAGCACTTGGGGCTGGAGAGATGGCTCAGCAGCTAACAGCACTGGCTGCGACACCAGAGGACCCAGAGTTTGATCCCAGCACTCACAGGGTAAGCTAAACCAGCTATAACTGGAGCGCCCAGAGATTGGGCACCCCCTTTTGAACTCTGCAGGCAAGTGCCAGACAGGCATGCAATGCACATTCATGTATGCAGGCAAAACACTCATACACATGAAATAAATTAATTTTTAAAATGTAAGTACTATATTAGACAAAAGTAGATGCCTACAAAACTTTATGGAACTGATATGTAAGAACTGAGAAGGGAGAAGAGTTTCAAGGCTGTTCCTGTTCTAGCCTGTGGATCATTTCTGTAAAAATGAGGCTGTGTGAAGATTTGAAATATCACAAAGATGATGGTATGGCCTATAATCCTAGTACTTTGAAGGCTAAAACAGTAAGATCAAATGTTCAAGACCAGCCTGAACTGTACTGTAACACTGTGTCATACAATTCAAAATCAAAGGGGGGGAGGGTTCTTATATATAAGGAAAAATGTTAATGAACCATTACTGAAAACAGTTGTTAATCATCATGTTTATATAAACTGAGTGGACATGTATATGACATCAAAACCAAAGTATTCTCCATATTTAACATGTATGAACTAAATTGGTTAATTATATTTGTAGAAATGGATTTTTTGGTACAACTCTAAAAACTTAAATAAGGTGAATATGGCTCTGATGTACACAAAAATATTCAGATAACTCTTCTACATGTGTTTTACTACAGCAAGGAAAAAGAGAGAGAGAGAGAGAGAGAGAGAGAGAGAGAGAGAGAGAGAGAGAGAGA
>NW_021604564.1:19284432-19296704 GCF_004785775.1 Grammomys surdaster | reverse complement strand
AGAGAGAGAGAGAGAGAGAGAGAGAGAGAGAGAGAGAGAGAGAGAGACAGCCAAGTCATTTATCAGCAGTCACATCCCAGAGAAAGGACAAAGACTTCAGAGGCAGAGTGGGCAAGCATCGGAGAAGGCATGCACAGGCTTTGGGAAAGCAGACAGAAACGGTTATGCTTTTCTGAGAACCCAGAAAAGTGGGCAGGCACTGTAGAGCTACATAATGGGAGTTCTGGAAAGCCCATTGGGGAGGAGCTTCTTCCGAGGAGAGGTACATTATCTCTGTGAGGGGATAATTATTCTTCCCATATTCTTTGGTGACTCAACCTTCCTGGATGGCAGTGTCTTGACCAGGTTCTGGACAGGCCTCGCTGGATTAAGTACTAAGGGAAAAGAGGAGACAATAACATGTAATGTTCTGATCTTTGGAGCGGGTGTAAATGCCGTGTCTCCATCCAGGGCTGAAGGTATTTCGTTTTTGTTTTTGACAAGGAGGCAACAATTCCCTTAATGGGCCTCAATAGAGCCCTGTTATCCATTCTCAGTGGCCTCCAAAGCTCCCAAAGCACTGATGAAAGCAACTTAAGGAAGGAAAAATGAGTTGTGGCTCATAGTTTGAGGGTACTGCCCATCATGATGGAGAGGATCACAGCAGCAGGAGTGTGAGGAAGCTGTTCACATTGCATCTGATGTCAAGAAGCAGAGTGGGAACTGTTCTCTGCTTTTCATTCATTCCAGGACCCAACCCTGTGGAATGGTGCCATACACAGACAGTAAGGGTCTTCTCACCTCAAACTAATCTAATCTAGATAAATGTCCCCAGATTCCTAGGCGATTCTAGATCATGTCAAATTGCCAATCAATATTAATGATTACAGATGCACTTCATGCAGAGAAGGGCAGGTATTCTTATCAGTCCTATACTGTGTGACAAGAAAGGCCACTGCTGTGGAGAGACGAGTGTCCCTTGCATCTTCACACAGCTTCTGCAAGCAGACTTCCTATTGTATAATTCTGTATTACCAGTAGCTTAATTTACTTGACTTTTGAGTGACATGACCTGGGTGATGTAACTCACCAACATCTGGCCTAAGGAAGCTTAGAAGTGAAGGAAAATCAGTGTTTGATGACTGAAAGGCTAGACTAATGTGACTGCTATTCGTTAGAGCCATCCCCCAACTAAACCTTACCTTATAGAAAATTAAATTATATAACTACATTTTAAAGAGGAAACTCTTGCCAAGCTTACGTGACTTCCTGCCTTTTGTCTTATGACAAAACCTCCTGGTTTAATCTAGCAAATGAAGATCCCATTGAAAATGGAGAAGACAAAAATACACAGTTATTTCCTGAAGAAATTCGGTGTTTCCAACGGATCCATTCAAACGCCAAATAAATTGGTCAGTTGAAATGTTCTTTTATATTTTATACTAACATTTATCATTTCAATCAAACTTTACAGCGGGTGGGGACTTGACCAAGTTTTTCACCTTTTATAGAAATGAATTGAATTTCAAAGTTAATTTTTAAACTTAGAAGCACAACCTTTAATAAAAGTGTGGAACTATTTGCAGTGTGCATTTCTAATCTGTCTCTGCTGAATGGGGGCAGGTAGTATTTATACAGATCCCCCCTCAGCCACTTCATTTAGGAGAAAGAAAAGAAACCAGTGGCCACACAAAGATGGGGTGGAAGGTGCTGCCTGACCCAGCTGCAGCCTCAGCCTTCTGACCACCACCCTGGCATTCTGACAGAGGTACGTGATTAAAACAAGATATCCAAGTGATGACTGAATGAGAAATCACATTGCAGACACATTTTGTGTTCCATATTGGGATAAACATTCTAGCCTAATGTTAACAACTTTTTAAAAAATTATATGCAAAGCAGACAGTTCTGTACAAATCAAAAAAACACCAAGAGTAATAATAGTGTTTTTTGCTATTGAATGGATTGATTGTGTTTTGAGGTATGGTCTCACTTGATAACCTAAGTTGACCTCATATTCAAAGCAATCCTCCTGTCTCAGCCTCTAGAGTATGGTGTGAGGCACTATGCCTACCTATACTGTAGTTATTTATGAAATGATTCTATTCTGTAAAACTAACTAAAGAAGGAAATACAAACTTAGCTTTAAGACTTCTTGATTTTAAAGAAGAGAAATAAATTTTAAAATACCTATTGGAGCAAAGATTACCCTGTCTTCTGAGAAAATGTGTCTATCTGAGAAAACCTGGTGTGAGGATAGACACATGGTAAATCAACAGAGCCTTTGTCATATGTTGATGGAGTGTAATGGCCAAGTCCGACAGGGAGCTTGCTCTGCGGAAAAGCATGAGTGAACATCACCACAGCCCACAGCTACTGTCAACTTCAGGCTTAAGACTCCATCTCTCAACCGGAACTCTAAGGAGTGAGTACTTACCTGCCTGTGGCTGAGAACCATGAGACATTCAAACAGGAAGGAGAGGGGATGGTCCTGCCTTCCACCAGATTGGTCCTCACATCTCAGACAGCCAGCTTTGTCATCTGCATTTAGTGAATCAATTCTTTCTCCCTTCAGACCTACTTCTGGTTTTGCGAGGTTTGGCTGTTCTCTGAAGAACAACCTCTAGAGGAGCTTTCTGCAGCCACATTGCTCGCTACTTTTACTTTCCTCTTTAATTTGAAGCCACACTGGGAGGAAGGCAATACCTGAAATCTGACGTGTGTGAACTGGAATCTGATATGTGTGAACTGGAATCTGACATGTGTGAACTGGAATCTGACGTGTGTGAACTGGAATGAAAGGGTTTCTTTCCCAACATTGGATTAATTAGCATTATTATAAAAACAAAGAAAGCAAAGCCCCCAGTAAGTAGTGCATTAATCACATTGCTGGTGATCAGGGCCACAATAGAAATACAAGACAAAACAAAGAAGCTGGAAGTAGCTCTGAGGCCAGTCACACACTGAAGTTACCTCTTGGTATGAAATAGATACACATGCATGTGCAGAGTGAAACAGGATCTTGAATTACACAAAGTTGAAAGAGTCAATTGCATAAACACTGAATCTCAGATAATGGAGAAATTTTGATACTTGTGTTGGCTAAACTCCAGAAGAAGAATAGACATGGAGAGGGAAGAAGACAGGGAAGGGAGGAAGGGAGAGATCTGGAGGGGTAGAACACAGTTCCTTTTTGTAAAATGGCAAGAAAGCTTTGACATCAAGTCTAGCCAAAAGTCATATATGCAGGATTGCTTCATTAAAACTCAGAAATGTGACCTTTCTCTTTGCTTTATATGTAGGACTGGATACTGTTGGAAAATCCAAGCCCATTGTTGGAGTGATAAAACACTAAATTAGTTATAACTTTTAAAGAATGGAGTGAGTCATATGGGTATTTTCTTGTCCTGTGTTTTCTGTATCAGAGTCTATTCTAAAAGTTCTTTTCAAAGTCCTTTTATACAAAATCGCCGGTTTGTGATGTGCACTTCATAATTCCAGAGGATCATCAATGAATGGAAAGCACAAGTTTTTCTTCTGATTTTCAACAGCAAGTTTCAAGCCACTTTTCGGTGCATCAGATGTTCTTACTCAGAAATACTAAACTTGGGGAAGTGTTTGCAAAACATGCACAAAACCTTGGCATCTCAGGGTCATGTAAAACTGCACATGGTGGTTGCATTAGTCAGGGTTCTCTAAAGGAACAGAATTGATTATATATAAATATAATATACATGTATCCTTGTTATATAAATATATGCATTTATATGTTAAATGATTTATATACAAGTATAATAAATTTTATATACATATATATATATATGCAAAAGCTTTCATCTTCCATGTCCTTTTATGGATGTGG
This sequence comes from Grammomys surdaster, assembly GCF_004785775.1. Lineage (NCBI taxonomy): Eukaryota > Metazoa > Chordata > Mammalia > Rodentia > Muridae > Grammomys > Grammomys surdaster. The sequence goes on along the minus strand of NW_021604564.1, from coordinate 19,292,863 downwards.
GTGTGCTGCGGCCAGAAGAAAGTGTCAGATCCACTAGAACTGTAGTTATAGAAGCTCAGCAGCCATTGTGTGGGTGCTGGAGACAGAACCAGGGTTCTCCGGAAGAACAAGGAGTGCTTTTAACTGCTGAGTCATCTCTCCAGCTCTGTAATTTACTGTAGAAGTCCATCGTGAAGTGCAAATATGACATCTGATGTCCAAAAGTTATAGAAAGACTGAAAATGCTGACATATAAAATTGATTCTTATACAGATGAATATAAAAGTTAACATAGACCCAACATATTAAACTGTTTACCAAATATGGGTGCTGAAAAGAGGGCCAGTTTTATACAGATCACAGATGCTGCCTTACTTGTGCTGCTGTAACAGATCACTGTAATGTGGAAATCTTGGAAATAATACACTTATGTCATTGTTTTAGAGTCTAGACATCTAAAGAGAAGGCTTCACAGATTCAGAGTCCAGCAAGGCCCCACTTCTGAGTCCACAGATGGTTACTGTCTCCTACCTCACAAGGCAGCTAGCTGCACAAATCCTCCTCATAGAATCCACAAGAACAAGCCCAGCACAGACCATCACTGGGAGATGAGACGTCAGCACTCAGTGTCTGAGGAAACACAGGCAGCTAGTCCACAGCATAGCCCTTAACAAATTAACAATAGAAAGACAATTACTCCGCAGACTGTGGGCACAGAAACCTTTTTCAAAAATGGAAATGTTGGTCAATAAGTTCTCTAAAATAGATGGTGTGGGCTACGGAAGAACAAATTAAAGCAGTGTGGTGTCACTTGCATGTAGCAGTTGACATGTAGGTCAACAATGATGTGGAGAAGAGTGGGCATGGATGTGATCAAACTTTGTTCAAAATTGCCTTGAATGCCTGGGTGTGGGTGACAACTTTCTGAACAGAACACCAATGGCTCAGGCACTAAGACAGACAGTTAATAGATGGGACCTCGAGAACTTGAAAATCTTCTGTAAGGCAAAGGACACCATTAATAGGACAAAACAGAAGCTCTTCACCAACTCCACATCTGACAGAGGGCTAATGTCCAAAATTATATAAGGGACTCCAGAAATAACATGTCAACAAACCAAATAATCTAATAAAAGGTGGGGTACATATCTAAACAGGGAATTATCAGTAGAGGAATCTCTAATGGCCTAGAAGCATTTAAAGAAATGTTCGACATCCTCATCAAACAGGAAAATACAAATCAAAATGACTCGAAGATTCCATCTTACACCTGTCAGAAAGGCTAAGATCAAAAACACAAGTAAAACCTCAGGCTGGGGAGGATGTGGAGCATGGGGAGCACTCCTTCATTGCTTGTGAAAATGCAAACTTGTACAGCCACTTTGGAAATCAATATGGTGGTTTTTCAGAAAATGGGAATCAATCTACTTTAAGATCCAGGTCTACCACCCCTGGGCATATACCCAAAGGATGTTCCACCACACCTCAAAGACACTGGCTCAACTATGTTCATAACAGCTTTATTTATAATAGCCAGAAACTGGAAATAACCTAGATGTCCCTCAATCTAAGAATGAATAAAGAAAATGTGATATGTTTATACAATGGAGTATTAATTAGCTGTCTTACAAAAAAATAAGATAATTTTTAAAAATTAACTTTTCAGGTAAAGGGATGGAACTAGAAAAAAAAATCATCCTGAATGAGGACCTGGACCGAGGAATACAAACATGGTATATACTCACTTATAAGTGGACGGATATTAACTGTAAAGTAAAGATAATCATGCTACAATCCACAGACCCAGAGAGGCTACGCATCAAGGAGGGCTAAAAGTGGGATACATGGATCACCCTGGAAAGAGGAAATAGGTAGACTGGAGACTGGTGGGGACAGGAACAAGTGGTATCAGGTAGAAGCATGATGGAGTAGATACTGGAAGAGACAATGGAGTTGGGGTGCATCTTGGGGACGAGCTAGAAACCTAGTGCAAAGGAAATTCCCAGAAACCTAATTGCTAAGACTTCTAAGGAAACTGTGGTGGTTTGTATATGCTTGGCCCAGGAAGTGGCACTATTAGAAGGTGTGATCCTATTGAAGTAGGCGTGGCCTTGTTGGAGTAGGTGTGTCATTGTGGATGTGGGCTATAAGACTCTCATCCTAGCTGTTGGAAGCAAGTGTTCTGCTAGCAGCCTTCAGATGAAGATGTAGAACTCTCAGCTCCTACTGTATCATGCCTTTCTGGAAGCTCCCATGCTCCTGGGTTAATAATAATGGAATGAACCTCTGAACTTGTAAGCCAGCCCCTATTAAATTTTGTCCTTATAAGAGTTGTCTTGGTCACGGTGTCTGTTCACAGCAGTAAAACCCTAAGTAAGAGAGAAGTTGATACCAGGTACTGGGGTATTGCTGTGACAGGCCTGATCATGCTTTTGTTTGGAAGAATGTGGATTTGGGGAGTTTGGAGGCCATCTCCTATAACCAGGCAAGACTTCCAGTGGAGGAATTGAGACACCAATCCAGCCACAAAACCTTCTCAACATACGATTTGTCCTGCATGCAAGATAATCTAAGGTGGATATAGAATTTTGAGAGTGGCCAACCAATGACTGCTCCAGCTTGAGACCCTTGCTGAGAGAGGGAGCTCACCTCTGACACTGCCTGGAGTGCAAAGGCTGGGTAGCCCAGAAACATAGGATAGAACCAAACACAAATGGAAAAAAAAAGTCAATGAAATGATTCCTAATGATACTTTGTTATAATTGTAGACAGGAACTTAGCATAATGGTCATCAGAGAGGCTTTATCCAGTAACTGATGGAAACAGATGCAGAGACCCACAGACAAACATTAGGAATCCTTTGGGGTGGGAAGCCAGACAGGTCAAGGACATCACAAGAAAACCCACAGAATCAACTAACCTGGGCTCAAAGGGGCTCACAGAGACTGAACAATCATGGCGCCTGTATGGGTCTGACCTAGGACCTCTGTGTATATGATATAGTTATGTAGCTTGAACTTTTTGTGGGACTCCTAACAATGGGAGCAGAGGCTATCTCCTGCTTTTTTTGCCTGTGTTTGGGATCTTTGTCCTCCTACTGGGTTGCCTTGTTCACCTTAATATGAAGGAGGGAGCCTAGTCTTAGTGCAGCTTGAAATGCTGTGTTTGGTTGCGATCCCTGGGAGGCCTACCCTTTTCTGAAGGGAAATGGGGAAGGAGTAGAGGTGAGGGAGGGCTAAGGGGGAGGGGATAGGAAGGAGGCAAAACTGTAGCTGGGATATAATGTATGAGCAACGAATAAATTTTTAAAATTAATTAAAAATATAATAAAATAGAAACAGTTGGTCAGCAAGTTTTCTAAACTGGAGTGTTTATTATCAGTGCTGACTCCAGAAGGGACGTTAAAGCAAAGCTGTTGTCACCTTATATGTAGCGGTTGAAGTTTTATAAGTCAATGATGGTGCAGAGAGGAGTAGGCATGGATATGATCAAAATATGTTGCATAAAATTCTCAAAGAATTAATATATTTTTAAATGTCAAAAATGCTTAATCCTGATAACAGAACACATCCTTCCATTCTATACATACATTTGTCTTTCCAAGAATTCATTTCTGCCAAAAACAAACAAGGAAATTTACCAGTTACACTTCTGAGAGGGGCAGTGTGTGGAGAGAATCATGAATGGATATAGAAAGCATTTTCCTTAACTTTTACTTTGTAAATACAGCATATTCACATATCCCATCCCTCATAGATATGAATGCTGTTGAAAGCATCAGAACAGACTGTAACTGGATACTCATGCAGTTTGCCGCAGGGCAGTCTTCTCTATTTGTCTGCATTTCTGAAATGAAGATGAAAGCTAATTACAGTAATCCTCTCCAGTATGACGAGGGGAAGAGAAGTACACTCCGAGGCCTGTGAGAGATTCAGCAGAATGAATGTCTGAGTGTTTTTTAACCGTCCTGCCTTAACTAACATCCAAAGCAGTCTGGAGTCTCCCATGTCCTCGAAACCTGAAGGGGCACCTGAGAGAATTAGAGCATCTAGGCTCTGAGTGCACACAGCCTAGGCTTCCCAATACTGAGTTATTCTTAACTCTGAACAGCAGAGATATTAACCCTCACGCAGGAGCTAGGGCAGCCCAACACGGTGCATGCCCTGCAGAGTTAGTTCTGCCAGTAAATCCTAACTCTAGCAATGTTAAGTTGTTACTGATTTCTCTTTTGAAATAAGGGTAACAATGTACACGGTTTATGTTACTCATCTGATGTTACTCAGTGAATGCTACTCACTTTTGGCTTTTGAAAGCTGAGCCACTGTTGCCTAAGTGAATATTGGCCCCCAATTCATAGGAAGTATACGAAGAACTGTAATAGCTACTAGCCCGATGAGCTGAAGAAGCCTTCCTTCTCTTTAGTCTACTGAAGGGAAAGAGAAGGAGAAGTGAATGATGGCTTACCCAGTCCTAGCTCTCTAAAGCTATCTAAAGATAGAAGGTCTTCAGAACTGAGGGAGTAGCAGGCTAGTCTGGTAGATGAACATCCTCAATCCCAGAGTGGAGGGTGGGGAGGAAGGCGCTGGTCTTAGGTAAGGAAGGTAAGCATCCTGGTGGGATGGGAAGCCTAAGACTGTCTGGATGCATGTGCCCCACATTGTTCATAGGGAGAAAAGAACTGGAGCCTTTTGTGGGGAGGTAAGTCTTGCACCTGTGAAAGTGGCTTAAAGAGGAACTGAGGCTGAGGTCAGGCGGTAGAACATCTGCCACATAACCTGGGCGACATAGAGGAGCAGGGGTGTGATACCGGGGCCCAGTAGGGGGAGGCAGAAGTATCACAGGTTCAAGGTCATTTGTGGCTACACAGCAAGTTTGGAACCAGCCTGGGCTACATAAAACTTTACCTCAACAAACAAACAAACAAACAAACAACTGTTCACCCTTTCCTGCTGTGAGAACACAATAAAATTTGTCCCTCTTGGACACTACATCTTCTGACATCTTGACCTTGGACTTCTGAAGAATTATGAACAGTTCGTTTTCATCATTTAATCGATTGTCCTGGGGTATTTTGTTGTAGCAGCATATGAGAGACGTCAACAGCCTTCTTTACTTCCTTGCCAGATTCTGGGCTGTGTTGTAAGGAATGAGAGCCCGGTAGAGCCCAGCACAAGATCTCAAGCACCGAATGCTATGTCCTAAATCAGCAACATCAAAAAAGAAAAAAAGGGGGACAGCTTTAAGATTTGTGCCCTTCAGGAAACCATTCCATCCATACTCCTTCATGGGACCCCAGGGAAGAAAACATTAACAGAATCTTGGGTGTGTGCATCTCTTGATCAGAAGCATGACAGTATGTTACTGAAGTTTTAGCCTAGAAGAAAGTTCCTAACCGGCCCCAGCATTTGGAGGATTTTTTTGACCTTCCTCTCAGAATAGGAGAGTGGGCTGGGCTTGCCAGTGAGAGCGGATCATGACATAGGCAACAGGAGCACCTGTAGCCAGGCATTCTCAGGCAGCATGTGCAGAACATGTCTGTCTAGAGATTGTGGAGTTATTGAATTTCTGTGGCGGAGACCAGAATAGCCTGGGCTGCTTGATGTCAGGGTTACATTTACAGTTTCTCTTCAGAATCTTCAGTTTTGCAGTGGCTCGCCTTGTGTCCTGACCACGGTTACTTATCGATGTCACCACCTCCCCTTATCTCATCTCACCCTGTCTTAGCTTTCCTACCTGACCACAGCCTCAGGGGCGTTATGCTAATATTTAAGCTGGAGAGCAACAAAAGGCTTTTGTTCTCTGTAAGACCTTTCTAAATCCTTTCTCCTCCTGTACCCTGACATAAAATATGTATTTTGGCTTTCTTTGCTTTTATGAACTCAACATTTAGATAGAAGTTAAAATAAAAAAAGAAAGAAGATATTTTGTTGGGTGTGAGTAGACCCACAAGAGCATGTATATCCAACTCCCAAACAAGGGGAGAGTCTCACACCCTGAGTATGAAGGCCAGGGGCCTGGGCCTTCATTTAAGCAGACACATGGGAGCAAAAGATGTCATCCAGCTCAGGACGGCTCATGAAGGTCTGGTCTCCATGGTCTCTTCTTGTTGAGCACTAGCAGCAAAAAACTCAGGAGTACAATGAAAAGTGTCCTCGAGGAACTGAGGCAGGTGTGACCTGTGCCTGTGGCTTCATGGGACAAATGGTATTTACCTGCTATTTAATTTGTAAATGAGTAGGACCTATGAACTGCATCTATGAAGAAAACACTTCTTCACTCAAGTGTTTGAGAAGCTTGAGAGGTCGAGGAAGAACGGCCAGTGTCTCACAGCAATCAAGATGGGAGTCAGAGCTAGTGTTGGGAAGAGTCCTTGCTCATCTGAGGCTGTGGTGGCTGCCTGTGAGCAATGTGGCAGGAACATCCATGAAGGACTGTCATAACTTAAGATTTAAGCTTACAGTGGAACAGGGCACAGAGAGGCTCACCTGTGCATGGACTGTTGAGCTTTATGGTCATTACTATTCGCCAGTTAGTTATCAGGCTCCGAAGCCACAGAACTTTCTGTCTCTGCTCAGGGGAGGAAAGCAAGTGAACTCGAGGACACAGTGTAGAGCTGTGCTAACCACTCGGGACATTCACGTTTATCTTACAAGTTATAATTTACTAGCTTAAGAGTTCAGCTTTGGGTCCTATGAGCAAAAACTATTTTCCTCACACCACAAAACCCAAGTTTCAAAAAAGGTTTTCTGTGTTCATTTTTTCCTTGATAATCTGCATGAAAAGACACTTCATGTCCTACCTGTCTGCCTCTGACCAAATCTCCATCTTAGGGAGACTGACCTCCCACTATGCCAGAAAGATTTCCTCTCCTGTGAGGTCCTGGAAACCCTCTGCTAACAAACCAATTCTATCTTGTAAATCCCCCTATCACCTAAAATGATTTTCAGGGAAACCTGTTTTCATGCCTATCCATGTGTCCATTTTTTCTCAGGTGACTTTTCTTACAAAATATTTTTCAGAAATTATAATCTTTAAATAGATATGAAGGTTCCTTATGAAACTAAAAATAGACCTACTATTTGACTCTGCTATGCCCTCCTGGGTATATACCCAACAGGTACTAACTTAACACATAGATGCTTACACATACATCTATATATTTCTATACTAGTCATAGTAGCCAAGATACAGAGTTAGCTTATAGGCAAGTGGATAAAGAAAAGGTGGTGTATACCAGTGAAATTTACTTGGCCATTAAAAGAACAACATCATGTCATTTGCAGGAAATGGATGAAAGTAGGGATAAGTGAAATAGGTCAGACTCAGAAAATCAAATATCTCATGTATGGTTGTTTGAATGAAAATGGCCCCCATAGGCTCACAGGGAGTGGCATTATTGGAGGTGTGCTGTTGTTGAAGTAAATGTGGCCTTGCTGAAGGGAATGGGTCACTGGTGGGCTTTGAAGTTTTAGAAGTTCAAGCCAGGCCTTCCCTGGACTGATAGTCTTGGGCTCTATAAAAAACCAGGCTGAGTAAGCCATGTGAACTAAAATAGTAAGCAGCACCCCTCCATGGCCTGTGCATCAGCTCCTGCCTCCAGGTTCCTGACCTGTTTGAGTTTCTTTCCTGACTCCCTTTAGTGATAAACAATAAAATGGAAGTATAAGCCAAATAAACCTTCCCTCCCTAACTTGTTTGTTGGTCATGGAGTTTCATTGCAACAATAGAAGTCCTAACTAAGACAGCCTCTCATGGATTTAGGGAGGGGCATTATTGGAGGTGTGGTCTTGTTGGAGAAAGTGTGTCACTGGTGGTGGTGGGGTTTGAGGTTTCAGAAGCTCAGGCTCAGTGCCATTCTCGCTCCCTGTCATCTGCAGATCCAGATGTAGAACTCTCAACTCTTCTCCAGCACCATGTCTGCCTGCATGCCGCCATTCTTCCTTCCCTCTGGTATGTCAATGAACTAAACTTCTGAACTGTAAGCCAGTCCCAACTAAATGCTTCCTTTTATAAAAGTTGCTGTGGTCATGGTGTCTCTTCACAGCAATGGAAACACTAAGACACCGTGGGGTTTTTTTGTTTGTTTGTTTTTTGTTTTTGGTAACAGGTAGAAATGATATTTAACATACACAGAAAGAAAGTGGGGTGGAAGAGGAACAAGGTGAAGGGAGGAGAGTCACACAAGGGAGGGGAGGAGAAAGTGGGGGAGACAAACAACAAAGTCTTCCATACTTTGGATCAGACACAGAATCAAAAATCTAACATGAAAGCAGAGAAGGGACATTTGTGGAAAGGAAAGGGCAGGTGAGAAGAAGAGGGGTGAATGTGAGTGGAGGACAGTGACCATGCGTATTTAAATGCCACCATGAAACCCAATGTGTGTGTGTGTGTGTGTGTGTGTGTGTGAGAGAGAGAGAGAGAGAGAGAGAGAGAGAGAGAGAGAGAGAGAGAG
>NW_021604564.1:19264525-19284422 GCF_004785775.1 Grammomys surdaster | reverse complement strand
GAGAGAGAGAGAGAGAGAGAGAGAGAGAGAGAGAGAGAGAGAGAGAGAGTCTGTGTGAGTCTGTGTGTGCCTGTGTGTGTGTGAGTCTGTGTGTCTGTGTGTGTAAGTCTGTGTGTGTGAGTCTCTGTGTGTGAGTCTCTGTGTATGAGTATGTGCATGAGTGTGTGTGAGTCTCTGTGTATGAGTATGTGCATGAGTCTGTGTGTGTCTGTTTGTGTGACTTTCTGTGTTTTTCTGTATGTGAGCGAATCTGTGTGTCTGTCCATGTGATTCTGTGTGTGAGTGTGTGTGTCTACATGTGTGCGTGAGTCTGTGTATGAGTGTATGTGTGTCTATGTGTCTATGTTCGTGTGTCTGTGTGTGTGAATCTTTGTGTGTAAGTTTCTATGTGTTTGAATCTGTGTGTGTGTCTGTGTCTCTCTATGTGTGTGTGTGTGTATGTGTGTGTGTTTTGTTTGATTTTCATTTTGCCAGCACAGGTTAAAGAAATAATTATATGTTTATTTCTCTAACTTGGATGTTGCCTTCACTGTCTTGGGAAGCACATATTTCCTGAGTGAACTGCTTGCGCTGATGACCCACCAGCACCACCTCCCAACCCCCCATCTGTATCTCCCTGACGAAATGGACTCACCTGGTTATCTCTGATTGCAGGCAATTCGGACTCTAAGTAAGCTTGTCTTTATCAACTACTGTTTTAACAACTGATTAATTAGTGCTCTGGCGATCCAGCAGAGACCTTTATCTGAAGAGCAGTTCAACCATTAGCAGCTCAGATAACAAGGCAAGATAATAGTTCACAATCCATCTCTGGCTAATGCAAACAGGAGTACCCCCTCTTAGTCCAACATAGGAGCTAGGGGAGAAAGCTCCTGGGCTTCTCAAGATGCCTTGGACTTCAGTGGTGAAAACTTCTGCTCTTTCTGGGGAGTAATATTTAGATTATTTTGTGATTCCCTTAGCATTGCTGATATTTGGAAACTCGAATGATATCTGATAGCTGTTGGCTGATCAGAAGAAACCCAGTGCCAAGAGCATTCTGCAATGATAGAGTTGGCTTGATCTTGTCAGCTGAGAGTCAATGTGTGGGCCTGCAGCCAGTCATCCTGTTAGTTGTGTGCTCAGAAAGAAACCATCTACCATCCCTCTACTCAGTTGCCCTCTCTGTAAAACAGAGCTGGTGGCAATTCTGAGGTTAGTGAGCCATGACTTTTACTGTTCTTAGAACATCTTTGAAGTGTTTTGCAAATGTTGACATCACTACTAAAGGGAATTTGGTTCTTCAAACCTGAACAGAACTAACCAGAAATTATTCAAATACAAGCAGACAGGATCCAGGACTGTGATTGGACATAGACTTGTTATAATTGTCACCCTTGCTGTTGAGATTGTGACTTCTGTGGGAGTGTCACCGTGGTGAGTCAGCTTTGCTCTTCTGCGGGACATATATCCAATCTCACAACTGTGTGACATCAGTGCCATTGTTCTTATTTCCTTTTTACAGCTGTTAGGTTGAAGCTCAAGAACAAAATGATGATGGTCCAAGATCACTGGGAGTGGAGTGGACTGGACTCTGTGCAGCCTGCCCACAGCCTGTCCTTGTCACTCACGAGCACAGCGCATTGAGATTAGGACAGCTTTTCCAGTGCAAGTGGCTTCCCACACTTGTGAGTATGCAAAGGTGACATGCCCTAGGACCAGGACCCCAAGCCTGAGACATTGCTGTGTGAAACTGAAACCTAGACTCTCTCCATCTTCGTTCCTTACCCTTGATGTTTATTTATTGTGGGGTTTGGAGAGACTGAGGGTTTAAGGTAAAGGAGAATGGAGAAGGTGGTGCCAGGAATGTGGGGTAGAATCATTTGACCCTACTGCCATCTGTTCTCTGTGGAGAAGGAGCTGGGTGGAAGGAATCCTAACTCAAGCCTCATTCCCCTGAGCTATGTTCAACAGAAGAATGTGTGGAAAGCTCACTCAGTTTCCTAATCTCCTTTATTTGTGGTACTGAGAAGAGGTATTTTTCCTTTTAGCAAATGACTCATACTCCTGGCTTTCAAGCATTAGAATACAAAAGGCAGATAAGCTCCCTTGGTCACCTTACAGAGCTGAAGGGCATGTCTGAAGACCATGTGGGCAAATTTCATAAGAAAAGCAGGAGACACACTCCAGTTACATTGCCCTCCTCCTCCAAACACAAGCCTAGCACATAGTAGGAGGCCCACACAGCAGAGGTTTAACATAGAGTAGGAGACCTGTATAAGGGAAGACCTAGCACATAGTAGGAGGCCAATGCATGGGCAGATCAAGCACAAAGTAGGAAGCCCAAGGAGGAGCAGGAGGCTTTATTGACACTGATTAGAACACTCACAAAAGGAAATTTAAAGACATTATCTCTACATCTGAAAGACAAAATGGAATTCAACACCGCCAACAGAGAAAGCATTTGAGATCATTCCAAGGAAATTGAAGCCCTTGGAAGAGGGGAACAAGTCTCTCAGGTGTTTAAACCTACCTTTCCCTTGATTGGGAAGAAGTGGTGTGCCATTTAAAGACAGCTTCCCCTTCATCTGACTTCAAAAGGCAATGTTTCTGTTATCGAGAACTTTCTCAGTGCAAAACATGCAGTACATTTTAAGGCACGCTGGGGAGGCTCTAGTCTAAGCTTTATATGCTTCCGTGTCTGCCTCAGAAACTTAACTAATTTTCCTGCTAAGTTTCCCATCTCTTATTCATCTGGTAGTAGATACCCCAGAGGAACTAACCAGCCCCTCAGGCTAGGTCCCCAACTTCAGTCCCTCAACTGGAAGGAATGTCACATCCATCATGGAGGAAAGTCGGCAGGTGGCTGGGGTCACAGACCTGAGGAACTTGTTGAACCATAATTGTTTATGGAGAACTTGACATGAACAAGGGCCTGGGGGTTACACATGGGATGAGTCTACACATCCTCTCCTTTGACGAAATATCCAGTTACAGAATAAATAACAAAAGGGCAGAAGGCACTAAGTGCCAATGACGGGAGGGGCAGGAACATGATGGAGATCTGCCCAGATACTGCGTCAGTGATGTTAACTTTTTTTTTCTATTGGCATATATTCACTATACATGACAATGGGCTTGTTATGACATTTTCAGACACATACTGTACTTTGATCACATTTACCTCCTTTCCTGTCCCCTCCCTGCTCAAGCTGATCTCTTTCCTCTTACCAACTGATCATTCTACTTTGTGTATGTGAGTGTGTGTATGTATGTGTATATGTGCGTGTATGAGTGTCTGTGTGTGTATGTGTATGTATATGAATGTCTGTGTGTGTGTCTGTGTGTATACATATTGTGTGTATGTGTATGCATGTGTGTATGTATATATGTATGTATGTATGTATGTATGTATATGTATGTGGTGTCTGTGTGTATGTGTGTGTGTGTGTATGTAAGTGTCTGTGTGAGTTTGTGTGTGTATATATGTATGTGAGTGTGTGTATGTGAGTGTCTGTGTATGTGAATTTGTATGTGTGTGTGTATGTGTGTGAGTATGTGTGTATCTGTGTATGTGAGTGTGTATATGTGTGTATGAGCATATGTGTATGAGAGAGAGAGAGAGAGAGAGAGAGCACCCCAATGAGTTTAATGAGGATTGCTTACAGGCACATGAATGAGGAATTCTTTATAGGTATCTGGATACCTATACCTCTGAAGAAAGTCTTTCTTCCCCCCCCATCCCCCCAACAACCACTAACATTCAATAGATCTCAAGAGAGTTATGGCTTATAACTCTCCCTCAAGAATTACCTGGCTATGAACCGACAGGAAGGGTGAGGTCCTGGTGAAGTGCTTCATGTTCCATGACCAGATATGACACCCGAGCTTGTGCAGATGAGCTCTAGAGAGTCTAAGAACACAGGCTAGGTAGTGTGCAGAAGTCAGTGGTCTGTAACACTCTGCCCCTTCTGTGGCTCTTACATTTTCTCCTCCCATTCTCCCACATGTTCCCTGAATTTTGTCCATTTAAGCCTGCACACTTATTCTCTGAGCTTCGAGCAGTTGGGAGCCTCTGTGGTAACTGGTACCCACTTGGAGAGTATTGACACTCTTTCTATGGTTTCCTTATAATGAAAATTGAGAAATTGCATGCAAGATAAACATGGAGCAGTAAAAATAAGTACTCCACTGGTAAAGTATATTCATTTGCAAGAGATGCTTATATTAGTCATAAATACTCCCAAAGAGAAAGGAGCTGCAGAATCACTTTTTTTGATGAGTTACTATGCATGCAGCTATTAAAAAGTCTTATAGAAGAGTATTCAGCAAGAGGGGAAACTCATGATACACTGTTAATATGAAAAGTCATACTTGCAGATTGTGTCTACCAACTTTTCATCATGGATGGGGGAGGGCAGTGAGGCCCCACCTCTCCCCAAGGGACTATCGGCAGTTGATGGTGGCTGTGGTAAGAGGTGTCAGTCTCTTCAGTGATATAGCCACTGAGTGGGCTGCCTATGCTTCAGAAATAACTGCACACCTATATTCATAAAAGCAACCATAAACTCAGACTCAGTCTCTCTCCCTCTCTCTCTCTCTCTCTCTCTCTCTCTCTCTCTCTCTCTCTCTCACACACACACACACACACACACACACACACACACCACATATCATGAGGACTTGCTGGAAAGAGTTTCAGGGGAAGCAGGTGAGAGGGAGGAATGGGTGTGTGTGTGAAAATGTCTGAATGTCATCACATACCTACACAGAAGTGCCAAAGAATTAGAAATAAGGTAAAATTAAAACCATGAAAAATCAGAGTTACTTATATGAGTACTGGCATAAAATTAAACATTGGAGGCATTATACCAAAAGACAAATTTAATTATGCTTATCACTGAATTGTGGAATTATGAGTGATTTTTTTCCCCACCAAGATTTGGCTTTTCAAGTGTTCTACACTAACATGTATGATTTTTGTGCAACTATAGAATTTTTTTAATTAATTAAAGTCACTAAATTTGTTGTCCTCCGAATGAATCCAGCACTAATTTCATTTGTTCCCAAGAGGATTTCATCCTCCCACTCCATTAACCTATGCCCTTCTCTGGGAAGTAATGGACGCCAGATTAAGTAGCATCTGCTTCTGTTGACACCAGCTAGCTGAAGCTTGAGTCTTCATCAGAACACGCTTCTAATTTGGTTTCTCTTGGGAACTATCACTCTTGGTTCTGTTTATCTATCTGCTTAGATCAGTATCCCATGGTGTTTTTTCTAGTTACCTGTCTTAGGGAGTGTAGGGTACAGCTAAAGATGGCCACAGGTTAGACTCTAGCCAGGCCAGGCTAGCCCCAGGACAATGGCCTCTTTGTATTGATGTTGAGTCCACATGGCTGGAGACTTAGAAGCTATGGTGGTGACAGCTGTGCTTTGTTGTCATGCTCCCTCCCTCTGGCTTTTTGGCCCTGCTCACCCTCACTGGTCAAAGATCCGAGCATACAGGTGACCGGAACCTGCTCAAGATATGATCCCATGATGCTTAGAAGTTCTCCTGCTGGGTATCTTGAACTGATGTTTCTGTCTTCAAGTCCTGGGTGAATTTTGAACGGCCTTTCACTTCTCGATGGGCATTGCAGACTAGCTGCCTCTATGGGTTAATCCTCAGATGCAGGTGTGTGAGGAGGCACTAAAGAAGGAGAATGGGACTTGAAGTCAGGTGAGCTTATATTTAAATTTGAGACATGCCACCCACTTATGAGATCCTGGGCAAGTTGCATGATCTGTTTTCTCATCTGCAAAACAGATACAGACACACACATTGTATAGAGCTAGTGTCAGAGATCAATATACCCAAACCACCAGCACACATCAGACAGGACCTAGTACCTAAACCACCAATACACACTGCACGGGACCTAGTACACAAACCACCAACACACATTAGACAGTACCTAGTACCCAAACCACCAACATACACCGCACAGGACCTAGTACCCAATCCACCAACATACACTACACAGGACCTAGTACCCAATCCACCAACACACACTGCACAGGACCTAGTAACCAATCCACTAACACACACTGCACAGGACCTAGTACCCAATCCACCAACACACATTACACAGTGCCTAGTACCCAAACCACCAACACACATCAGACAGTACCTAGTACCTAAACCACCAACACACACTGCACAGGACCTAGTACCCAACCCACCAACACACACTGCACAGGACCTAGTACCCAATCCATCAACACACACTGCACAGGACCTAGTACCCAATCCACTAACACACACTGCACAGTACCTAGTACCCAAACCACCAACACACACTGCACAGGGCCTAGTACCCAATCCACCAACACACACTGCAAAGGACCTAGTACCCAATCCACCAACACACACTGGACAGTAATGAATAACTGCTCACTACATACCTGGAGCCCCCTGACCAACTTGTAGCAGCCTAGAAGACCCTCTCCTCCCAGGAGTCACTTGTTGCTTTTGAAATTTTGCAGAGGCACCTCTGGAGTCATGTAACTTTCTGGACTTCCCAAGTCTTCTAAGTTTAGTGAGCTTTCTGAGTCTTAAGAGCCTCTCTCATGTCTCCGTGACAGAACATGACAATTTAGAGGAGGAACTGGTCATATAGCTCAACCCCAAGGACAAAGAGAGATAGCATATACAATGTGCCCCTGAAATGACAGTTTATTTCACAAAAGCATGAATTAGTTTCAAGGACAAAGGTCTACATTGGATATTCCAAAAGTTTCTTTGGTTGGTTACAACTTAATATGCAACATCTTTAAAATGGCTACATGGTGTTGCTGTAACCAGAAGTCTTCTATTGTTTTGTTTTTTCTTTCATTTATATACTACATGACTTCAAAATTTTGAAGGCCATTTTCTTTATCTTTCAGCCTATATTAATTTTTTCTTTATGCCAACGGTGTGTTTTGTGCTTGCAGTGGTGGTCTCTGATAGGAAGCTTCTCGTTTTTCTCACCATCTATGGGCAATAGGGGCAACTCACCAGCCTCCTTCAGGATGGGCTGAAAGGCCCCATTCTGCCTGCTACCAAATGATGGCACCTTTCTCTCAGCCAAGTGGGCATTACTTTAATGCAGCCCTAAAAGCAGAAGAATAAACAAATCGCCTGTCAAAATCTCATTGTCTCTCCTATTGTGACCTGGTAACATTTTTACTGCTTTGCAGAAACATGAGTGATAGGACTAGCAGCCTCCAGCAACAATTTCCAGTGCAGAGAATGCCATTATGATGGCTTTCAGGCAAAGGGTGGCACCCCACCTCAAGGTTATCCCCGACAAAGACAGTGAACCCAAACAATGAGCAGTTATTCACAACTTCGTATCATTTTAGAATAGTCCCTTGAGAGAATAGATACAGAAAGGAGAGGGGTTTTTTTTTTGTTTGTTTGTTTGTTGGTTGGTTGGTTGGTTGGTTGGTTGGTTGGTTGGTTGGTTGGTTGGTTTTTCGAGACAGGGTTTCTCTGTGTAGCCCTGGCTGTCCTGGAACTTACTCTGTAGACCAGGCTGGCCTCGAACTCAGAAATCCGCCTGCCTCTGCCTCCCAAGTGCTGGGATTAAAGGCATGTGCCCCCACTGCCTGGCTGGTTTTTTTTTTTTAAATAATAACAATAAAAATCTCACATTGTATTCGGATAGATGCTGAAAATTCATTTCTAAGAATCTGTGGTTTGTAAATCTTGGAACGCTTCTGCAGTGACTTTTAGAGGGCTTCATACACTGTCACCCCTCAGCATCATCCTGTTCACTCTCCAGACCTAAAGCCATCAAGCCCTTGAGCAAGTCTAGTGTGGCTTCCAACAGCATGGGCAGGAGGGAAATCCCTCCTAGCAGCTGAGAAAACAGAATCCTCTTTGCAACTCACTGACCACACATCTGCTCTGCAGAAGGCAATCCAACACTCTTCATCCCTCTGACACCCTTCCACTCAAGTACTGCTCCAGAAAAAAGAGTCGACAGCATCTCTGGGCATGAACTTAGAACCAGGCAGTACATGGACTCCTTCCCATCACTAGAAATCAAATTTCTTTATGATTTCTTTGGCCCATATTTTCACATTGTAAACAGAACTTTCTGAACGTCCTAACTAATGTTAAACAATGTTTCAATGCTTTCTTGCTTGGGGGAGGCAGATTTTTTTCTCCCATTGGATTTGAGTGGAAAACTATCATTCTTTTAAATATTATGGGAATCTGTGTGTCGTTTCTTGATAGCAGGTTAGGATTTTAATATCATGAGAATAGAATGTGCTGGAGAAGGCAGTGAAAGCCAATGCTCTTTCCTGCCTGGAACCTGAGTTTTTCTATAGCGCTGTCCTTTCTTTCTCAAGCCCTAGGTCTAGCCCCGGAAAGTCAGTGTTGTGGCTTCAGTAAGTACTGGCTTAGCCTCTGGATTTATCTGGATATTTCAGGCACTATCCTCCACAAAATGTTATGTCCCCCATAAGCTCTGTCTTCTCAACAAGCCAGAATCCTGGAGATAATCTGACCTCACCATGGATCAGGAGGATGAATTAGATCACAGACACCCAAAGAGTCAGAGCTGGCAGGGCTCAGCTCTGCTGCTTCCCCCACACCACCACCACCTGCTGAGGGAAGGAGTCCTATTGGCTCCTGCCAATTTAACAGGATTCAGAGACAGAATATCAGGAGGCCAGGGATTGAGGCTGGCAGCTTTCAGTTTCCAAACTGCCATTCCTGGCATTTCCCAGATCTTAGGTTTAGACCCTACAAAGGAGATGCCAGACCGTTCCCTGCAGAGTGACACTCTCCCCTGCCTCCTGGAGCCTCCAGGTAGCAATTTGCCACATCCTCTGTGTTTGACAGAGGGCTAGGAATTAGAGGAGGCATCTGGTTCTCCTGTCACCTGTCTCCTCACAGTATAATTATCTGAGTTCCCAGGTGCCACACTGGTACATGAAGAAGTCTGAAGAAGAAATACAATATGTCTGCATTGTGATTCATCATCAACTCTTGATTGAATATTTCCTACCCTGGAGGTAAGGGGACAAGGAGCTGCCAGCCAGGAAAGTGAGTCTTTGTCTCTCTCTCTCTCTCTCTCTCTCTCTCTCTCTCTCTCTCTCTCTCTCTCTCTGTTTCTCTCTGTCTCTGTCTCTCTCTCTCTCTCTCTCTCTCTCTCTCTCTCACACACACACACACACACACACACACACACACACATGCTAGCTGTGTGTCTTTGGCTAAAGCACTTAATGTCTCTGAGTCTCTGAGTCTCGTTGCTTTGTTCTATAAAACAATGGGACAGGGTGGATTACTGATACGATTTCTCCCAAAGCTGAACTTTCAAAAATTCTGTACCTAATTGGGCAAGCACACCTTCAAAAGGTGCACATCTTTAATTCCAGTACTCTGAAGGCAGAAGAAGACATATCTCTGAGGTTGGGGCCTCCTGGTCTATACTGTAAGTTCTAGGCCAGCTATGGCTCTGTCTCAAAATAACAATAAAAACCTGTAGCTATCATTTAGACCCAAAATCATCATGTAAATATACTCAAATTACCAAAGAAACAGAGATAAAATCAGTGTGGCAATGCTCTACTGAGGACCCTGTAAGAGTTTCTCGGTTTTGCAAGCGTGTTAGGAACAGTATTGGCAAGCTTACAAGGACCCTGGTAAAACATTCTATGGAAACAGAGTATCTTGGTTTGCTTTCGATCTCTGTCATAAAGACCATGACCAAAAGCAGCTCGGGGGGAAAAAAAGGCTTATTTCACCCTACAATTTCCAGTCTATCATGAAGGAAAGTCAGGGCAGGACCTCAAGGTAGGGCCTGGAGGCAGGAACTGAAGCAGAGGCCATGGAGGATGCTGCTTCCTAGTTGGCTCTGACTGACATTCTGCTAGTTTCTTACACTTCCCAGGACTACCTGCCCACAGTGAACAGGACCCTCCCACATGAATCATTAAACAAGAAAATGCCTGTGCAGACTTGCCCACAGGCCAATCTGATGGAGGCAATTCCTCAATTGAGATTCCTTTGTCCCAGATGGTTCTGGCTTTTGTCAAGTTGAAAAGAAAAGAAAAAGAAAAAACCTAACCAGAAAATATGATATTTGAGCATTTTTTAAAATAAGTTGAATGTTCCTCTTGGGGACTCATACTCAGTCTTTATAATTAAATTGAGGGATCTTTTTTTTTTCTAACTTCATATTCTGTCTGGGAATCCCTAAAGGGAAAAAGAACAAGTGCCATGAACCATGTCCAAAGCTCATAGGTCATAGGCTCACTGTGCCAGAGGTCATTTCTTCCTCTCCTTGGGAAATCACATCTTGAAGGTGACTGGATGCTGTGAGTCTTGGGCTCCTTTTATTCTGCCTACAGCATAAACAAAGGAGAACCAGACCAAATCCTGGAAAAAATGTTCCAGAATCAGCCCCAGGTCCCAGATGATATCTTTCTGCCTTAGTTAGGGTTTTACTGCTGTGAACAGACGCCATGACCAAGACAACTCTTATAAAGGACAACATTTAATTGAGTTGGCTTACAGGTTCAGAGGTTCAGTCCAGTATCATCAAGGTGGGAACAAGGTGGCATCCAGGCAGGCATAGTGCAGGAGGAGCTGAGAGTTCTACATCTTCATCTGAAGGCAGCTAGTGGAAGACTGACTTCCAAGAAGCTAGAACAAAGCCTATGCCCACAGTGACCCACCTAATCCAATAAGCCACACCCACTCCACCAGGGCCATACTCTCTAATAGTGCCACTCCCTGGGCTGAGCATATACAAACCATCACACTTTTATATTTGCATATCTGTGGTGTGTTTTAAAGGTCGTTTATGAGATCTCACATTAGTTATGTTAGCTCCTCCCATGCTTTTCTTAGGTCAAAGGAAGAGCTACACCACTTAGTGAGAGATGAAAAAACAACTTAAAAGGGAAAGGAAAAAGATGAGTGCTCAGAATGTAGAGAGAGTAGGGCAGCCAAGGACTGCATAGAGAAGACATAAATGTTTAGAGCATATTATCAGCCTTGCACTTCATGAGACAAAACAAAACAAAAACAAAACAAAGAACAGCCAACAACCAACACAGTGGAAAGACAAATTCCCCAGGTCTTGGGATTCAGGACTGGTGGTGGTTTGAATAAGGATGGCCCCCATAGGCTCATAGGTTTAAAAATTTGGTCGTTAGAGAGTGGTGTTGCTTGACAGGAATTAGGACATGTGGCCTTGTTGGAGTACATTTGGCCTGGTTGAAGGAAGAGTGTCATTGGAGGGTGGACTTTGGAGCTAAAGCTGGGCCCAGTGGTACTTTCTCTCTCCTGCTGCCTGAAGACCCTAATGTAGAACTCTCAGCTGCCTCTCCAGCACCATGTCTGCCCATGTGCCACCGTGCTCCCTGCTATGCTGATAACAGACTAAACCTCTGAAACTGGGAGCCAGCCCCAACTAGATAAGGGTTACTGTATCTGTGAGGTCTCCTCACAGCAACGAAACACTGACTAAGACAGGACTTTCTCACTGTGTCAAGTTTAAGTTTAGGGGAATTTGAAGAGAAATTTTCTTTCTGTGTGATTAGTCATGTATGTGTGGGAGCGCCATATGGATATGCATGTGTGCATGTGGAGACCAGCAGACAACCTCTTCTGTCGTTCCTCAGGATACTCCCCACCTTGAGAGTTTCCCACTGGCCTGGAACTTGACAATTAAGGGGCTGGCCTAGGAGCCCCAGGAATCTGCCGTCTCTGCCTCCCTTACATCTGAGTTACCCTGTTTCACCTCGTTGGCTCTGTTTTAGTCCGTTCTGGGCATTGAACTTGGGCCTTCACGTTTGTGCATGAAAAACTTTAGCTACTAAGTCATCTTCCTGAATCTCAAAGAGGACTTTTTTTAAAAAAAAAATTATTATTATAATTCTGATTATGCTAAAAATCATTCATAAAATCCCATGGCAAGCACATAAGGATATGCTAACCAGATGTCAAGCTCCGAGGACTTCTATGAAGACAGACCCACAGACTCCCCAAGAAGCTACAGGTGACTGAAAGGGTTGTGTGCCCCCAAGAGACTGCAGGAAAGATACTGCTAGACGACAGCAAGCTGTGGGACATCTCTCTCTGAAAACTGAGTGCTGTCTTTCCTCCTGGAATTTAAGATTGATGAGTGAGTGACACGTGTCACATGGGCATGGTGTCAGCATGCCAGAGAGCTCTGAGCCTGAGCAGCAGAAAGGTCAGCGTAGCTGCCACACAGTAAGAGCTCATGAGTGTAATCCTTCAGCCTGAAGAGCCATCTCCTGTGATCCGGTGACCCTGCACACCACCCACAGTCACCTTCTGCTTCCTAGCTTGAGGCTATTGCAGAATCCACACAAGCTGTGAAATGATTCCTTTCTATAAACCCTAGAACAAAGGCAGCAGGCATCCTGCCCTGCGGTACACCTCGCTGAGCTATCTAGAATTGTGGATTAGCTCCACAGCCTTGGGCCTTTGGCAAGCAATATTATTTCTTTCAAAAGAAGATAATAGCAAGCAAAGCTTACCATCCTTAATACTCTCTCTCTCTCTCTCTCTCTCTCTCTCTCTCTCTCTCTCTCTCTCTCTCTCTCTGTGTGTGTGTGTGTGTGTGTGTGTGTGTGTGTGTGTGTGTGTGTGTAGCAACTTGGGACAAAACTTCTTCAACTGAGCCCTTTGCCAGCTGGCTTAGCCCATTGGAAAGTAGTAGTTACAGAAACAAGAAACATCTTGCAGACCTTGCTGGGTCAGCTTTGCCATCCAATTTCCCAAGAAAATACCAAATCATTTTAGAATTTAACACCCTCTGTCTCATGGTACCTTAATCAAGTAAAATATCTCACAAAGAGTTAACCTCGATGGTTAGTGGAACCAGACACAATTTTGACAGCACAGTCAGAGGGACCGAGTGGAGCCTGGACTTCCGCTGTGAAATTGCATAGGTCAGGAACCCTAAGTAGCTCAAGTTAGGGGAAACTGAGTCTCATTTAACCTCTTGGAATGCATCAAAATGGAAGACTTGTAATGGGGATGGGAGTCACAGGATATTGTAGTAGGAGGGTCCTTGGCAGTTCAACTTCCTGTGAGAAGACAATTTCTACTATAATACTTGCCTTGGAGCGAGATTGGTGAGGGCCAAACCCCTGGGAAGCTTCGAAGAGAAACGTGAAGAGTGGACACAGTGAAAAGGGCAAGATGGGTAAGAACAGAATAAAATGAGCCATGAAAAATAGAGCTGCTCTTGGTGTGGGTGGGTGACGATGAGGCAGATCACTGGCCAGGGAAGGGTAAGAGAGAGACAGCAAAAAGGGTGGTGGCATATGCCTCTATTCTCAGCACTTGGGAGGCAGAAGTAGGTAGAGGACCTACATAGAGAGAGGTACAGGCCAGCAAGAACAGTCAGCTAAATCTTGTCTGGAGGAAGGGGGGAGGGAAAAAGAGAGGGGAGGAGAAAGGCAGAGAGAGGGAGGGAGGAAGAAGAGAAGAGGAGAGGGAGGGAGGGAGGGAGGGAGAGAGTCCTGGACGTGAGATCAGAACCCATGAATGGAGCTCCTTCTCCCACACGTGTCTTCTGCCTCACAAGGAGTAAACCCAAACTTGAATAAGGATGGGTTCTCGGGGTTCTCTGGGTGTCCATGCCCTTTTAAAAATAAGATTGTTACCTGCAAAAAACAGGAACAAAGGAAGACAGAGGTGAAGAGTCAGAGGCCGACTGCAGCAGCCAGGAGTCTGGAGGCGGACGGCAGATGATCAGCGTCAAAACGGTCATTGAAGATGAACACTGAACCTATTTGTAGCGATCTGTGCCATGTGAGGTTTAAGTTCTTCTCTTAAAGGAAAGCAAGTGCCTTCTAGATCTAACCACTGTTTTATTTTGTCTTGATATGGTCTCCTATAGCACAGACTGGCCTTGAACTCTTGATCCCACTGCCTCGGCCTCCCCAGTGCTGGGAATATTGGTGTGAGCTGCCGTCAAGTTTCCACTACAATGTATTTAATGGAGAATCTTTAAAAAAATATGATTTAGGTAAGACAAAGTTAAGATATAAAACTTATAAAAGAAAGAAATTGGTTTAATTAAAATTTCATTTAAAAGTAATAAAAAATTAAAAGCATTTTATTAGTATTAAAAGTGCATTATTAAAAGTATTGAAAGTACAAATATTTTAACAAAATTAAACAAAATTGCTTTATATAAAAATACCACATAACAACCAGAAGACAAGCTACAAATCAGATAATAGTATAATATCTGTGAAACCTGTGATAACAAAGGTCTAGGTTTCTTAATATCTAAAGAACCCTAAGAGATCAATAACAAAAGGAAGAAAGATCAATAGTATTGTTAAGAAAATATATGGACTACTGACATAGAGACATTGTTGAGGTAAGAACCAAAAATTAAATCAAGTGCAAGATGTATTTTCCACACATGAAATGTTGGAAAATTTGGAAATACAGCCTTGCAAAAGAGTAAAGAAACAGACAGCCGGAGAAGGACAAAGTAGAAATGTTTAAGAGAGAAGAGAGTGGTAAACACACCCACTCTCCCAGACCCAAACATGTAAGGACCCCAAACAACTGTGCAGTCAATCACAGAGAATGTTTATTGCAGCTTTATTTGTAATTAAAAAACAACAAAAAAGCTTCCCCCATGTGACTATTTCTGTCACTGTCTCTGTGTCTGTGTCTGTGTGTCTGTCTTCTCTCTCTCTCTCTCTCTCTCTCTCTCTCTCTCTCTCTCTCTCTCTCTCTCTCTCTCTCTCTCTCTCCTCTCTCTCTCCCTCTCCCTCTCCCTCTCCCTCTCCCTCTCCCTCTCCCTCTCTCTCTCTCTCTCCCTCTCTCTCTCTCCCTCTCCCTTACTCCATCCCACCAGATCTTACCAGTCCTAAACTAGTCTCAGACTCACTATGGTAGTGGAGGATGTTCTTGACCACTCTGTCCCTACCTTGAATTGGCAGTGAGCATGTATCTAACCCTGTAGCACTGCCTAAGTAGCCCAGGGCTTTGGGCACACTAGGTGAACACTATACCAACCAAGCCATTTCCAGATTTTTAATTTAAATTCCACCAAAATATCCAAGTTCGGGACCTTTTCCCAGACAGGCAACTACAGGCAGGAGCACTTCAGTCAATCCTATATTTTAAAAAAAGAAAAAAACAACTTTGTTTTTAAGAAGTTTGGATCTAAACAGGGAGTTGGATTATGGTTTCCTTTAGTGTTTGGTATTTACTTATTGTGTATGATATGGTATTTTGATCTATATAAATGATTTCTATATTCAAGCAAATAACCACATCTGACCACCATGTGTGCCTATGAGGGTCTAAAACAGCTCTCAAGAACAGCTTGGTTCACAATGCACTGCCATCCACCTGTACACAAGTGCTCTTGAGATCCACCACAGAGACAGCAAGTCACTCCCCTCTGACCAGCACCTCCTGTCTCCTCTCCTACTTGTCCCTGAAGGCTACTATCTTTTCATGTTTTTATAGACTTTACTCCTTTAGATTTTTCACAGAAGTGAGATTGTGAAGTACTTTCCAGAGCTGTCTGGCTTACTTCACACACTAATCTCCAGGCTCATTTGCACTGCAAATGGCACTATCCTCTTTTCTAGAGATGGGGAGAGGGAAAGAGAGAGGGAGGAGTGGGCAAGGTAAAAGAAAGAGAGACCGCAGTGAATGCAGGGTGCAGACTTCTGTGGGAGGTGCTGACTGGGGTGTTTTGCATTCAGCAGAGAACTAGTGGGTCATACGTCTCTGGAGTGTTTGGGGGTTCCATATGGCTGTAGTAGTCCACAGTATCTCTTGTAGCACGTGGGACTCCCCTTCCTCCAACCTCTCATTAACACTTGTTATTGCTTGTCCTTCGGTAATACACATTCTACCAGGAGTGAGATTTCCCTTGTCTTGGGTCCCATAATTCTAAGAATGCAAACTACGATACATTTATATTTTATTTCTTGGAAGTAATGGTGAGTTGTTGACTCACTAGAGTCAGCTAAGTTCTTCAATATTTTGATAGACATTCTCATGTACAGTGCTATAAGGTTGCTTTTGTTTTAAACCTCAAATATTAGAATTTATGTGCATGTCTAAGAAATGAAACTCAAATACAATTGTGTGTGTATATGTGCATGTATGTGTACCTACACGTGTGCACATGTGCACAGGTGAAATGTATGCATATTTACATTCATGTAGAGCCAGAGGCCAACATTGGGTCCCTTTCTCTACCTTATATTTTTGAAACAGGGTCTCTTGATGAACCTGGAGCTTACCAGTTACGCTAGACTGGCTGTCCACAAGCTCCAGAGGGCCTCCTGTCTTTATTTCTTCAGATCTGGGATTACAGACACTGTGCCTCCCTATGGGTGCTGTGGATCTGAACTCAGGCCTTCGTGCTTTTATGGCAAGCATGAATAAGCCAAATCATCTCCACAGTCCAAGATGTTTCTGAATCTGATGGTCTTAAGGTTTATTTCATTATTATTAGTGTGTGCATTAGTCAAAATGTTTTAGAGAAGACTGCTCACTTTGTGACTTATGAAATCTCTGCATGAAACCTGATAGTGCTCAAGTATCATATGTTAAATAAATCCGATCATAACCATCCCCACGAGTACCAATGTGTCCCAGTATGGCTTCCAGAGAGATAGAAAACACTAGAAGCCTTGAAGTAACAGCACCCATGAACTTCCAGTTTCATGTTTATTGTGTAGCCAAGGCTGGGCTTGAGCCTCTAGCTGAGATTAAAACTGGGCACCATCGTTGCTTAACCTCTTCCCTTTAATTAGTTTCTCAATCTGAACTCAGGTTCTTCCATGTAGCACTGCATTCTTGCTGTCAGGGGCTTTGAGTGGGTATCTGCCACTTGTCATGTGAATTCTGTTGGTGCTCCATTAGAATTTCTTGCAGTTTTGTCCAGTTGTGTCTTAGATGGAGAAAACGATGACTGCCTTGATGAACTTCTCTTCCTTCTTCAATAGTTTTGTTGTTGCTCTCCCCAGATGAGACAATAAAGAGTTCTGAAATGGCTGTGTTTGAAGGGACCATGGAATTTAATTTGAAAACGATTTTTTAATTTGCGTGTGTACATGTGTATGTGAGAGAGAGTATGTGT
Source organism: Grammomys surdaster (assembly GCF_004785775.1). Lineage (NCBI taxonomy): Eukaryota > Metazoa > Chordata > Mammalia > Rodentia > Muridae > Grammomys > Grammomys surdaster. The sequence goes on along the minus strand of NW_021604564.1, from coordinate 19,267,293 downwards.
AAGTATGTGCCAGACATACATGTGTTTCACCACATGTATGTGGAGGTCAGAGGAGAACCTTGAGTGTCTACTGCTCTTCTACCTTGTTTGGAATAAAGTTTCCCATTTGCTGATGTGTATACCAGGCTATATGACCTGACGTCTTGTTCCGATTCTCCTATCTCACCCTCTAGGTGCTGGGATTACAGACGAGTTACAATGTCTGACTTGATATTGGATCAAGGCATCTAATCAGTTCCTCATGTTTGAGCACCGAGAGATTCACCCATTGAGTACCTTCCCTACTGCATCGGTAGAATTTAAAGTGTTCGAAAGTGATTCAAGAGGCTGCCCCACAAGCCTTTTCTTACTTAAATAAAAATAAATAAATCCTCCAGTACCTCTACATTTTGGAATTTGGTGTCTAAATCTGCTTTCTACCTAAGACTGTGTGAACAGGATAGAGAGCACCATCTTCCGAGTATACCTGGTAACATTGCAAGCCACGAGTTTGCCAGCTCCAGTTAAGCCTGGTGTGTTTAGCTGGAACACAGAACCATCCGGCTATGGCTTTTCAGTTATTAGCCTGGCACTAGCTAGGATAAAAGCTTGGGAGTTATTTCTCCCAAGATGTATTTTTTATTAAGCAGAGTTTCAACTCTTAGTAATGCAGCTGACTTGCTGAGGAATTCAAACAAACAAATAAGAAGAATGAAGGTAAGTGTTAATAAAAAACAACAGACAAAATAATTCCAACACACTGTTGTCTACTTTACTGAAGGATTTTATCCCTCGTAGATCCTACCTTGAGTAGGAGGGCCAGTTTAGAAAGCTGGGGGAAGGCTATGCTTGGGTCCCATTTACCTTCTTCCTCATCTCCATGTCCATGTTTCCCTTTGCTCACGCAGATGTCCTTCCCTCCCCCCACCCTTCCTGTCACAATATCTAACCAAAGTAGAAGTTGCTATCTGGGACCAGGAATAGAGGTCCATGGATAAACTGCTTGTTAAACAAGTGTAAAGAACAGATCGCAGATCCCCAGAACCTGTGGGAATGTAGGGGAATACTCTGGTGAACAAGTGGCTACCTGCAACCCTAGCATTTGCTTGTCAGAGGTGAGGATCCTGAGGTAACTGGCTAACCGGACTAGCCAGAACTGGCAAGCTTCAGGTTCAGCAAGAGACCTGACTTCAGCAAGTAAGGTAGGAAAACACCACAGAAGACACCCAGCATCAGACTTGGGCTTCTACATACACACACAGACATGTACACACACAGGTATCTGCACACACATATGAACACACAAGCTCATGTAAAAAAATAAATAACCAATAAAAAGAAATTGCTACCAGCCAACTATACACAGTTTATTAGGATTATTTCAATATTGTTCTTCCCTTGACTACTTGTATTTAAACTATTTAATGTTTCTTATTAAGTTAAATTAATTAGTAGAACTCCAGATATAAATCTTAGAGCTAGAATTGCTTCTTACAGGCTCTTCATTCATTAGAACTATTTGTATTTGCTTACACATTTCTGACAAAAGTTCACATAAGATTCTGGATCCATGACGGGTTACAAAATTATTTATTTAATTTTGAAACACTTTAAAAGGTTTATTTATATGACTGTTTTGCTTGCTTTTGTGTATGTACACCATGCTCGCTATATAAGTGTGCTATGTAGCTGAGAAAGACCTTTAGATCCTAATGCCCCTGATTTTACCACTGGGGAGCTGACATTGAAAGCATGTACCACCACACTCAATTGTGTGGTCCCATAGATGATTTCCAGGGCTCAGTGCATGCCAGACAAGAATTCTACTGAGCTATATCCTCAGTCATAGATAAATTATAAATTGATTTGAAAAGAGAACTGAAGGAGATAAAGTCAGATTTAAGAATTTTACCCAGAAAATGTTGCCTGGAGATAAGAGAACCAGGGTCAGAGAGAGGAAGACAGACATACACCCATCCAGCACACATCCTTTCAGATAGGGGCAGAAAGAAAGAGAGAAGTTGAAGTCACATGTGAGGTCGCCATGCCTGCCCAATGTTCTGACTTGCTTGTTCACTGTTAGCCATCCATGGTCAAACATGAGCTCAGCACTTGGGCCTTCATATTGGTCCTAAGGTCTTTAGATCATTCATTCCTTCATTAATTCATTCACTCACTAACATATAAAACTCTCTAGAGAGTCTCCAGAATCCAGGACCCTTCTCTAGCTCTAGGACAGAGCCATGAAGATCCTAAGTATGTCCCCAACGAAGAATCACTGTAAGTCACCATACAGAAGTTTGCTGCTGCTGAGCAAACTTCAAATAGCTCTCATTGGCAGAGTGCTTGGCAAGAGCTTAGCAACCACCTCAGAAGCTTCCGCGCTGTGGCTCTCGGAAGATTTCCACTCACTCGACTCACCTGGCTGTTAGTATAGGAAGACGCATATCCATGTCTGTGAAAGGGTAGAGACCCACACTTTCGACCAACAAGCAGAAAATAGTTTCAACACATTTTCGACCTCTGTGTGTTTTTATGCACCTGTGAATGTTGCCAGAGTACAACCTCAGGTGTCATTCTCAGGGGACTTCCTGGTTCAAAGAGAGCTTGTCTCCAAAAGAATGTAAATGAGAATGATACCTAAGATTGCTCCAAGAACACACACATACACAAGCACACTCACACACACACACACACATACACAAGCACACTCACACACACACATACACAAGCACACTCACACACACACACACACATACACAGATATACACAGACACAGATACATGCAC
>NW_021604564.1:19248429-19264515 GCF_004785775.1 Grammomys surdaster | reverse complement strand
CACACACACACACATACACAGATATACACAGACACAGATACATGCACCGACACACATATATGCACATATACACATGCACACACACATGCACACACACACATGCACACATACAGACATACACAAGCACAGACAGACATGAATACACACAAGCACAGATATGCACACATAAACACAGAGAGACATTGATTCACTCTGAATATATATTAATATAAGAATATTAAAATTTTAAACATTATTTTCAAATTTTTTATAGGCTCTGAGACTAGGTTCCAATAATTTAAACTTTCATTAATTTTTTGTGATAAAATAACCACACTGCCTAGCTAATGATAGGCAAGCAAGCCACTTTCTCTCATTGAATTAGATTATTAGCTATGTCACAGTTGAATGAATTTGAGAATGACTGTTACTACTAAGTCTTCTTCCCAGGAAACTGACTGCTGATTGACTAGATAACGCAGCCTGGACACACCCTACAGTAGGATAACTTTCCTTATCTACTAGACGGCACCAAGTTCAGAATAAAGAGCTTTGGATTCCAATTGAGCCAGTTTTTTTTTTTTAAATTATACCTTATACCTCACAGCACTATGCTAATTTCCATAGATATTTCATATTTGGATCTCAAATCAATCAGATGAACTAGACTGCAGATGGGCGCACCAAGACTTGACAAGGACACTGAATACCTTGCCCAGGGTCACTCAGCTAAGGGCCTTAGACTTTAGGGTAGTTTGGTTAGAGACCTTCTCTGACATGTTTCTGCTTAACATACTGCTCTACAAGATGTCACACTTGACTTGGGACCTTCCAGGAGCACGCAGGAGCCAAAGATGCTTCTAGAATCAAGTGTTTCTGCAGGGTTGCTGGGAAATGTCTTGGTCTACAATCTTTGTACCTATCCTTAGTGAATTTTTGTGTTTACAGTTACCCCACAACCTCCTAAATCCCCAAACATGAAGTCATCACTTAGTATGAAAACCTCTTCCAGTGCCAAGATAGACAGCAAAAATTACTGGTTAATAACAACTCAGAAACAGTAATGTCGTCAGTAAGCTCCTAGCAGACTCAGGCTTGAGGTGAATGTCACTGTGCGTTTTGTAGCCCACCTCCACCACCAAAAAAAGCCCGCATTTCCTAAGTAACAGAACTTATACTTGAAGCCCTCTGACAGGTGGCAGCACTTCAACTACTGAAGCAGAAAGTCTCTAATTCTTCCAGAAGAAATGGCACAGAATTGTCAGGTAGCAAGACTGTTAATATTTAAATATTGGAATGATCTATGTGCTCACTTCCCAAGGTGTTTGAGATGGGGGAAGGGTTAAATTTGCATTTGTATCTTGATCAAGTGCCTTGGTGTTTGGAAGACATACACAATAATCCAGGGCTCACCCAGCTTCCAGAACCCACAGGACCAGTTCCTTTCCAGTAGTCTGTGATGAGTTTGCAGTTACTTGTGGCTTTTCTCATTGCTAAGGGTTTGATGACCGGTGCTTGCAGGCCAGTCTTCATATTTGTCTTTGTGTCTTTGTGAGTCATATCCATTGTTATTACTTAGGCTTCCTAAGGTGAAACTTATGTCTGTCTTCCTGACATCCCAGTCAATCCTACCAGGTGAGTCTACTTTTATTTCTATGATCTAACTTTGTTAAGTTGCTGATATATAGAAATGTCAGCCCTAAATCACTTTATAATCTATGCTATGCCTTTCATACAGCTCACCTGGTACAAGAACTCTAACTTGGATAACTATACACAAAACTTACAAATGATCTCCAGATTGACACGTACTCACTACCCAAACATATTCACTGCTGCTCTTGGGTCTCACCATTGACCTAACCTATGTCAACACATTACTGTCCTCTGTTTTCTTTTCTCTTCTGTAAGATCCTGCTTCCATCTCTCCTGTGCTCACAGAATACATAACTAGCTAAATATCAAACACTGGAAAGCCTAGAAGTTATCTACAGCATCCTTGATTCACACATGGAGAGGATACATCAACAAAATAACTCTGGGATGATTTTCTTCCCTAGAATCTCTCTCCCCAGATTAGAGTCTTTTGGAAGTTATTTGGACTTTCATATTCCAAACCTGTAGAAAGCAAAATGAAAGTCACCAGGAATCAGCATGCTATGGAAGTCCTCCCAGTGAGTGGTCCAAAGTTACTCTGATTCCCTGGTTCCCTGTAAAGAGTCAGCAAGCACAAGTTTAATGATCTGGGTTTTTTGTGATTGACCTGGCAATCTTGGAATTTGATGCTGACTGGACCGAGGGCCCTGCAGTGCTCTTTATTACAAAGATGAGCTTCAGTGTCTGGAAAATGTCTACTTATTCTGTTAACAAACATAGCAATAATCATATGTCATGAGATGACCAACACTTCAGATATTAATCCACTTAGTCATCAGTAAAGCCCTTTGACAAGGGTATTATTGATGCCTTCATATGATGAAACCAAGACTCAGAGTGCTTAGTCAACAGTTGGGAGAGGGTAGAGCTAGGATTTAAATCCATAATTTCACACTTGGACAACCTTTTTAATCACCACACTTGCCTTAGTTACTTTTCTATTGTTGTAGTAAAACACCATGACCAAGGCAATGTATAAAAGAAAGCATTTTGTTGGGCTTACAGTTTCACAGGGTGAGAGTCCACAATGATGGGGTAAGGACATGGCCACAAGAACCATTGAGAGCTCACATGTCACAAGCAGGGGGCAGAGAAAGCACACTGTAAATGATGGAAGGCTTCAGAAACTTCAAAACCTGTCCCCAGTGACACAACTCCTAATCCTTCCCAAACAGTCCTTCCAACTGAACACCAAGTGTTCCAACAACCGAGTTTATGAGGACCATTTTCATCCAAGCCACCACAGTACACTTCTTTCTCTTCATGTCCTCAGAATAAGACTTGACCTGTCTGTAGACATTCTGCAAAAGATAAGAAGTTGCCTTCTCTGAGTAACTCCCCATACAACAAAACAACAATAATGTTGTGATGATTAAGTTAAACAATTCATGTTGTGCTGTATATTTTTATGACAATTGAGAAAATGCCTCCATACGTTCCAGCTGTAAGGTATTTTCTTAGTTATTGATTGGTGGGGGAGAGCCAAGCTCATTGTAGTTGGGGCCACCTCTATACTGTGGTTCTGGGTTCTATAAGAAAGTAGGCTGAGCAAGCCTTGGGAATCAAGCCCGTAAGCAATATCCTGCCATGGCCTCTGCTTCAGCTCCTGCCTCCAGGTTCCTGCCCTGTTTGAGTTCCTGTCCAATTTCCTTCAATGATAAACAGAAGTATATGCCAAATAATGCCATCCCCCAAGTTGCTTTTGGTAATGGTGTTTAATCATAGCAACAATAACCCTAAGATACATGTAAAGTGTTATCCAACTGAGTGTCCAACTGAATCCATACCTAATCGAAGGCCCTGTCTTTTGTCTTCCATCTCTGTGTAAGGAAGACCACAATGCTTGAACCCAAGTGAAAATCAAGGAGGCATTGTCTTTATACATAAGAGCTGTTGTTAGACTGTTTTCTCAAATGACTAATTAAAAGAAAAAATATAGAAATTGAACAAATGAACATGAATAGTGGTTTGCAGGAAGCAGCAAATAACTCTCAGCTGTCTGGAGGAGGAGCAGTGTATCTTGGGTATACCCTCACCTAATACTCTAAAACCCATGGGACCACTGCACCTTGTCAGGGACAGACATCTTTCACTCCACACTCTCTCTTGAACCCCCTGCCATAGAGATATTGATATTTTCATTTAATCTGGCCTGGTGTTTATCAAAGTTTTTCACTCTTCAAAACTCTTTCTTGAAGGCGACAGTTATTCTGAGAGCTCAAAGGGTCTCCTAACAAAGAAGAATACTTCTCCTGAACCACTCCAGGTATGCCTTTCATTCATGGATTGGGGAGTCCTCCTAGCAGTTCTTCTTGGGATGTGCCATCGATTGAGATTTGTAAGCGGGCTGCTGAGCTCAGGACCTCTTAATGATGTCCTGTTTCTGCTTGAAAGAGCTAAAGGAAGATGCATAGAGGAGACAGGAAGAGGAAATGAGATTTTTAGTGATGGGAGGAATCTGATGGTGTGTGAATCTGACAGACAGGGCGGAACAAGGAAGGGGAGAAGATGGAGATGTGCGCGCGCACGCGCACACACACACACACACACACAAAAAAAGGCTTCTTCTCATTTCCTATGCACACTATTGTGTTGGTGCTATCTCTTTAGGTTGTGATTGAAGAGAGGAAGAGAGAAACAGAGCAGAAGCAGAAAGGGTGTATATACAAACAAGGGAGGGATACTGAGAGGGAGGAAAGGGAGAAGCAATTGAGTGACATGAAGAGCAGTGTGACCCTGCTCCTCGAAGAGCAAGAATCCCACTTAGAACCTTGGCTTAAGGCACACAGCTGCCCCCAAAGCTGAGAGGTTTTCTCTTCTTCAAGCCTTACGAGCTGAGGTATGAAAAGGTAAAAGACTGACAACTAGAAGCAGAGCTAAGGGGGCAACTTCTGCTGTTCTCGGAGGAAGTTAGCTGGACTTGGGCAGAAGCAGCTCTGTGACAGAGGCAGAGCAGGACTGGGACAGAGAGGGGGAGGGGCAGGAGAGGTTGAGCAGGGATACTAAGGTCCAGTCTCAGGTGTTTGGGGAAAAACTGGGCCTGCCACTGAGATGGAAATATAAGACGGTTGGTAGGAAAAGATGGATAAACTTGAACTTGAGTTACCTTGGGACACACAGTCACTGATGTCTGGTCTGCTGTCGGGTTCACACAGCCTGTGCTGAAATTCTACTCTGTGTATTCATGTAGAGCTATAAAAAGCCACTATCATACCAAGTCAAGGGTAGACTCGGAGGCTCCAGCAACTGGCTATCAAAGGAGACTCACGGGAACATATAAAAGTGCTTGTCACCTGTTGGCGAAAGACACCAGAGTACACCTGAGAGGGAAAAAAAAAAAAAAAGAAACCATTAACAAGACACATGTTATCATCCCTGAGAACATTATAACTTAATTTGGGCTGAACTTATTATCCAGGGAGGGTTAAACTTTCATTCAAAAGGAAGGTGGGTCATATACCAAATTGTGCAGTCAGTATCAGAATTTGGTTTTTGCTTTTGCTTTTGTATTTGACTCATCCTACTGCGCTGTGCAGCATCCATCCTTGCTACCTCTGATGAAGGCATTGTAACTGTAGCAACTCCATCCCATCCATGGCATCTCCTTGCAGCTAGAATGCCATCAACTTCTCCTGCTCAGAGATTTGACACAGAAGGAGGCTTTTCTTGGTAGTGAGAATGGGTTCGTGACCCTGGCCCCACGCTGTTGATAACACATCTTCAGCTTCTTCTCTCTTCATTGTTCCTTTGAACCCAGCCATACGGCAACTACCTGAAAGATGCTCAGATCACCCAGCTTGTCCATCTCAGCTCCAGGTCTTCCAGTGTCTCCTCCAAGTCTTCCTTGTAATGTGATATGGCTTTGTAGCTGACTGGAGCCTTTCCCAGACTCTCTGGGAATAAGAGAGTAGTGGGCTAGTGAATTGGGCTACAGAGCCCACAATCCCCAGGACAGCATAAATCCTGGCTTAAATTAGAGAGTCTGTTCTATGAACATCCGAGTAGGTTGTATCCCCCTTCCTTGTCTTCAACCATGGACCAGATGTTTCTGATAATAAACCTTCTTACCCAAACCCACAGGAGATGCAGTATGTCTAACCTTTTGGCATTGTACACAACACTGTCACCTACAAGTTTCACCTGGGGACTGCACAACCAAGTTATAAAAAAACAAACCTGGTGATGTTTTAAGTAGGTTTATTGGGGGAGTAGGGGCTGCAGATTGGACACACCTGAATCTCTAGACCAAATCAAGATCCCCATGGCAAGTGTTAAATGTCAGAATGGGAGAAGACACTCTTCATTTTCTGCTTTGCATCTATGGCTTGTAAAATCTCTAAACTCTGGCCACCATTCCTTGTTTCCTCCCCTCATGACAGAAGATAGGTTAAAATCACAGTGTGATTAAAAGCAACTAGAATTCACTCCTTGCATGATCTGCTCCTTGCCTCCTCCTTGCCTGCTGCCTCTCATCTGCATGCTGCATCCATGGCCAGTTGTCTCTGTGAGGTGTGTGAGGATGAGGCCTAGCAATTATGCTTTCCACAGCTCCTGCCTCCAACCAGGCAGGTCTAGGGTCTCTGAAGGCCTTGTGACAAGCCTGACTTTGTTCCTGTAACGTCATCTCATTGAGGTAGATTGCTAGGGAGAGCCACCCTGGCTGGCTCCCCACTGCTCTGAAGCCGCATGGCCACTTTTCTTGTTGAAGGTGTTGATTATTCCAGAATAACTTAGTACACCAACATGCCAGAGGCAGTGGACTGTTGCCCATGGGAAGAACTTGTCTTCAGCACAAACAACACTGCTTTCACATAATCATTTCATTGTAATAATTCATTTATTGACCTTTAGTCATAACCTAAGACCTGTTGACCTTTAATATAACCTAAGATTTAAAAAACAACCCAGATCCAGGCACAGAGTAACAACATCGACCACAAACATGGCAGGGGGAGGAGGGGGACAGAGACTCTACATGTTAAGTATCTTGTGGGAATTTTTGGAGGCTAAAGCTTTTTTGAGAAAATGTGATTAGAAACTGATAAAAAATCTACTGTATCTTTAAAAATTGGGCAGCAGAAACTTTGATATAGGAGAGGAATAGAGGCTTCTGGGTTTGGTTGCTGATCAGTTCTTGAGGGACACAATGTCCATGGTGACTTCTCTCTGTGTGAAAAATACTCCTACCCCAAAAGCAGAAATGGATAACCATATCTTAAAAGCAAACAACTTGGGAAGAAAAACAGAAACATCTGAGAAACAGAATTATTGTCCTGGGCACAAGTTCCTTGACTATTCATTTACCATTGGCCTTTGTTTGCTCGTTTCTGTGGTTTCCAGAGAGTTCCTTGGCTCTACCTAGCCATCTCAAGCCTTGGGTTTTAGAGTCAAAGCTCTTTGTCCTGCTTGTGCCCATCTACAAAGTGGGAGGGGGGGTTGATCAGATACTGTGTCAAGTGATTAAAACAGTGCTTGGCACAAAGTAAGTGCTCACTAGACATTGGGCATATTGTCTGTGTGTTTGCATATGATTACTCATGCCTGAGTATGAGTGTAGGCATGAGTATACAAAAAGGCTAGAAGTTGACATGTGTGTCTTCTTCAATCGCTTTCAGCTTATTTTTTAATTTAAAATTATTACATTAATTAATTTGGAGGTGGGAAAGGGATGTAGAGGTCAGAGGATAACTTGCACTAAGTTGGTTCTCTCTTTCCATCAGGTAACCCAAGAATCAAACTCAGGTCTTCAGGCTTGGTGGCAAGTACCTTTCCCACTAAGCCATTTCACCAGTCTTCACTCTTTTGAGACAAGGTCTCTCAATGATCCTGCAACTTGACAAGTAGGATAGACTGGCTAACCAATAAGTCCCAGGGGTCCTAGCCCCCAGTCTTCCCAGAAGTGGGTTACAGGTACCTTGAAACTCAGGTCTTCACGTTGGATTCATCTCCTCAGCCACAGATTAGCATTATTTACAATATATCTTCCCTAAAGCAACCGCCTCTGTTCTTGGGTCATGTATGTAAAGGAGATGAAATGTCTCCCTGGAGGAGCTGACGTAACATATGGAAGGGCTAAGCCCGTAAGAAAGGGACTGAAACAAACACGTGGGCGCTTTGTAGACAGGAACATAAAATACTAGGCTCATGACAGTCTAGTTAATAGCAGTCCTCCATCTACAGACCTTGCCCCCTCCAGTTCAAAGAATTAATGTCATACTAGTGACTGCCTCCCTGTTTTGTCAAGGGTTTGAGATGTACCGCTCTGACCTGAATCTAGAACGATACTGATTGTACTAACTTGCTTGTCTGGTGATGTGATAAAGCATGGGGAACACGAGGAACTTCGATGAGGAAAGCGTTTATCTGACTGACAGGTTACAGTTCATCATTGAGAAAAGCCATGGCAGGAACTCAGTGGAGCTTAAGACAGAAACTATAGAGAAAGGCTAATTAGTGGCTTGCTTCCTCATACTCAGCTACCTTTCTTAGTCAGCCCAGGGCCACTTGCCTAGAGATAACACTCCCCATGGTGGGCTGGCCCCTCCCATGTCAACTAGAAATCAAGAAAATGCCTACAGACATGCCCACAAACCAATCTAATGGAGGCCATTTCTGAGCTGAGGTTCCCTCTTCCCTGTGTATCAAGTTGACAATGGATTCTAACTATGACACTGATGCCATTCTCCAAACGTGTCTCTGAACATTGTAGTATCCCTGTGACATTTGTGTCTGACTTCACAGACACAGAAAGTGACATAAAAGGTGAAACAAGATTGCCACAGCCACCAGAGATCCTGAGTGCACGCGTTTTGATTGTGAAAAACCACATCTTCAACAGCATCATTATACAGATCCAATCCATTGACCCTTCTACAGACAAATCAAAGAAATACACGGAGAGCACAAGCAAAGAGGCCTTTGAAGTTTCATATCTGTAGACCTGAGTGTACAGATATGGGTAGATATGAGTAAAGTGCCTGCTACATGCCCAGACAGTGCACCAACATTCTAACAAAGTAATAGATAATATGAAACCTCTATGCTTCCCGCGATTATTCTTTTCTCTGTTTCTTCTTTTTTTAGAATATCATATAGCCCAGGCTTGCCTCAAGCCCACTGTACAGTTTAAGTTGGCCTAAACTCCTGGTTCTTCTGCCTTCACTTCCCAAGTGTGCACTATGCCTGGCTTCTTCCCATGAGTATAAGGGTCCATGTCTCTGCTTAGCTTCCATTGTCCTGGGTCTGTATGAATTACACCTATAACTAGAGGTGACAGTAGTGTGAATATAGACAACCACCAGCTAACCAGAAACAATAGAAGCTTGGTAATTCCTCCAAAAGACTCAATGGTGCTAGACACATTTATCTGAGCAATGATATTATATGTTTTTGTAAATGGAGACACATTTGTCCCAATGGACATCTTTATGCGTGGATTCAAACACGCCTTACAAACGTTGTTTCTGGAAACTCTGAAGATTAAAATCTTACTCTTCATATTAAACATTTGCAATTTGGACGCTTTAAAAACTTAATTCACATTACAACTAACAGTTAATCACAAAATCGGTGGCACAGGAGAAGCCTGGTACATCTGAGGAGGAAGAAGGCCACCTTACAGTTGATCAAAGAAAGTGCTTACAAGCTCCTGCTACAGCCAGCCTGGCCCAAGTTCAGAGCAGGCATTTGGAAGACTAATTTGAAAAGGCAGTTGACAGGCTGGGGGTGGAATGTAGTTTATTTGGTGCAGTGCTGGCCTAGCATGCATGAGGCCTTGGGTCTAATCTTTAGCGTCTCACAAAACCAGGAAGAGTAGCACATGCCTGTATCCTAGCACCAAAGAAGTAGAGGCAGGAGAATCAGAACTTCACTGCTGTCCCTGATTATATGAAAAGCTTGTTGAGACTAGCCTGGGCTAAATGAGATCCTGTTGCCAAATAATAATAATAATAATAATAATAATAATAATAATAGAATGTACCTGACAAATGACAATTCTGATTTCCTCTTCATAATAACAATGAATAACACTGTTTATGGTAGCGGAAAAGATGACAGTCAGCAGAGCAGGTGGTAGAGAACAGAATGGAGTAAGGAGAGTCATAGTTCCAGCTTTGGATGGCTGCAGGCAGAATGGTAGCAAAGATAAAATTCAGACAAAGTTATGAGGTGTCCTACTACTGATGGTTCTGCTCCTGTCTATGCCTGCCACAGCTCCAGAAGAGAGTTTGATTTCCAGAATCCATGGGGAGATAGAGATAGAGGGAGATACTTCTCCAATACAGAGAAATGCCACGCTGCCCGAACTCAGAGATATGGGGCACCAGGGACCTAAAGTCCACGAGAAACAAAGTTGTGAAAAGTCTAGGCTATGGGGCATCCTTACCTCATGTCTAACAGTGTGAGTGTTAGCTACAGGGGATGGCTCTGAGGAGAGACGCATTCAACAGTATATTCTACTCATGGACAGAAGCAACTGGAGGACCATGCTATGTACTGTATACCCCCCCCTTCAAACCCCAGCTGAAAGTCTTGGCCTTGTGCTTCCAGTTGCTACTCTATCTTACAAAACAGTCTTCGTGCATGGAATTTCCAGAAGTTGCTGGAGTAGGAAAAACAGTGCCCACCAGAATCTAAAAAGGTAAATAAAAAAAATAAGGATGTGACATTTTAATCTCTTAAATGGTGACATTTTAATTCTAGGTAATTTTTGTTTCTTTCATGCATGCTGAAAGCACTAAATTATATATATGGGGTGGGGGGAGTGGGGCAGGGGAGAACTGGCCAGGATTTTTATAAAGAGATCTGGTAATAAAACGAACCATGTGTTTGTAAGATATGGTCGATTGTTCAAAGTACAGGTGTCTCCTAATAGAGATATGATGAAATAGAATAAAGATATTACCTTGTTTTTCTTTCAAGTGTCTGAAGATACAAATTTCACACAAGCACGTTCATGCGTCTCCCAGGGCTGATTCAATGCTTCCCAGATATAAGGTGTGGACACACAGCAGCCTGCACATGGATTTTGTTAAGCATGTGCTTTCCTCTCTCTTCCTGTGTGTACTTACCTGTGCACCCCTGTGCCTTAGTGTTCCTCAGGTTCTTCCTATAGTGGATGCTGTCGTGAGCAGAAGGGCACCAGAACCTGTGGAGCTTGTGCATTCACCGACTTGTATGTGGAAGAGTACACACTCAAGCTGCGCTCTGGCAGAAGAGTGGGAATTGTTTCGAAAATGTTTTCTTTCTTAGCACAGAAATATATTGTGCTTATTTTTTTCATGAGATTAGTAGCCTATTATTGTGTGTGCATGCATGTATATGTGTGCACACTTATGTGAGGGAAGGGCGCATGTGTGTGCATGGATGTTGGAGGATGACCTTGGGTGTCATTTTTTTTCTCTTGTAGCATCAGGGTTTTTTTCTGAGACAGGGTCTCTCATGAAGACCTAGAACTCACCAATTAGGCTGGGCTGTCAGACAGCCTTGGGAATCCATGCCTCCCAAGCACTGGGCTTATAAGCATGTTCTACCATGCACTGCCTTTTGTGGGTTTGTCTGTTTGTTTTCATGTGAGTTCTGGAAATCAAACTCAGGTTCAAACTTAACTAGCTGAGACATATCCTCAGCCCAATAGACTAGAGTAGCACACATCCCAAAGCTCCTGCCCCACCCCCAGCATCCTAACAGTAACACCTTATGTACTTAGAGTAGCACAGAAGGCCAACCCACCAAGGGAAAGCTGTTACCTGCCAAGGAGAGGATATGTCTAGCACTGCAGAGACTTGATGTGTCAGGGTGCAGGGATAGGGAGGTGGGGCTCCACCATCTCGGAGGAGAAAGAGAGGGAGGAGGAATTGTTTAAGATAGCACTGGGGGTGGGGTGGGGTGGTGATCAGGATGTAAATGGAATGAACAAACAAGCAAACAAAAAGTCTGAAGGTGCAGATTTACAGGTGTGTTTTTCCTTAAGAGTTAACCTACGTGATCAGGTCAGTCACCTAGTCAGTTCACCTAAAGCTGTGCCAAAGAGACAGGAAGAATAATTATCCTTTTGATGAGATAATATACATTTCCTTTCCAGAATTCTCAGTAGGAACAGTCCCTACAGGCCATCATGATGTTTGTTTGGTCTACCTAGTCCATAGCTTCTTCTTTTTTTCTTTTCAGTCTCATTCTCTTGGTTGCTGACCAGAGCCTAAATATGTTTTCTCTGATGCTTTGAACGTGAACATTCTTTCCCCAGAGCTCTCCTGTACATCCTGTGGCTCCTTGTCCACAACATGGCTGACTGTCAGGCTGGCTTTCCTCAAAAGGCGTGACTTTTTCTTTCTCTGTCCTATCTTCCTCCTCTAGGCACAGTACTGAAGGCATACAATATGCCTGCCTTGAGGTTTTTCTTTTTGAACTTTCATTTCAGTCTGTTCCTAAACTATTTTATTATTTAAACAAAAAACAAATAAACTAATAAAAACAAGAGGCGACTCTGTTTTAAAACATGTGGTGACTCTGGAAGTACTCCTTCAAATTTCCAGTTATAGCACTAATGTATAGTACGTGTGTTACAACAATGAACCTGTACTGATGCATTATGAACCAGCTTCCATAGCATACCTTAGAGATCCCTCCCCCATGTGTGCATGTGTGTGTGTGTGTGTGTGTGTGTGTCTGCGTGTGTCTGTGTGTATGCGTTTGTGTGTCTGTCTGTGTGTGTCTGTGTGTGAGTCTGTGGGGGTGTGGAGGGGTAGTGTGTATACCTCATTTGAGTTTCTGGCAAATACACACTCTTCTATTCCCAATATCACACTACCCTACAGAGCAACCTAGACACCCTAAGATGTCTTTTGTCCTCTACACTCACACCCCTTCTCTGAGCTTCTGGATAGTCTGAACCGGTTTCCTGACTGACTCCACAGATTTGCCATTTCCCAGAATACCATATAGTTGGCTCACAGGGCATAGAGGCCCTTCAGCTAAGTTTCCCTCTCTCAGTAATGTGTATTTGGTGATGGTCCCTGTGTCTGCATTCTTTGACAGCCATGTTTAGTTGTACATCACATAAGAAGTCTGTCATCCAGAACCTAGACATGGAGCAAATGAACATGCGATGCATTCTTTCTATCTTGTTTTCAGAGACCTTGAGAGTGCTATCAGTGTGCACAATACTTACACACATCAGAAGTCTCTCACGAGGTTGTTAAATCAATAACCCTGTATCATGAAACATCAGATTGTGAAGCTACTCATGACAGGTGGCGATTCTCTCATTTCCAGATGATCATTTATGGAGCGAAGTCTCTATTTGTGTATAGGAAGGTTGTTGCAGATTGTCTCAGGCTGTGGTTGATGCTATCCTTCTTGCTCAATAGTCTCCCCTGGTCTTCAGGAAAGCACATAATTATGTCACAAGACATGTGACATTTTGCTAGAAACCATTAAACTGGCTTCTAAAAAGTCTGTAAACTCTACTTCCCAAGAAGATCTGAAAAGACTCATTTCCAACCACTTTATTAAAGTATGTTGACACCCTTTGGGGTGTTTAAAGTAGAAGATTTGGACTTACAAGGTGTTGAGAAGCTCAGAGAAGGGAGATAGAGGGGTATTGTATGACCAGAGGCATGAGGGATAGATAGATAAGATCAGGGTCAGAACTCTAAATACTTTTCTGGCTGACATCTTGAAAGCTTGGGAAGGGAACAGCATGAGTTGAGACCACAGAAGTCCATAAAGACTCAGCTAAAGGTTCATATGTCCTTGGAAGACAAAATAGAACTCAAAAGATTTTTAGGGGTGAGGCAACAGCCCCTTGTATGAGAAAACATAAAGGTTGGAAATAAAAATTGTAGTTAGTTCTACAGTCAACAAAACTGTGTCTGGCTTTGGGTCTAGATTAGTCGGTAACGAGCTTGTTTTACAGGGCCCTGGGATCAATCCCTACCACCACATATACGAGGCATGGAAGTATTTCTCTATAATCACAACACACAAGTAGAAGCACAGAGATCAGAAGTTTAAGGCTAGCCTGGGCGTCATGAGACTATGTCTCACAAACAAACAGAAATCAAAATAAAAATGACTCTATTTAAAAAGAATCAAAAATGCAACTAAATGGTATTAAGACTCTGCCTTGAAAGCTGGGTATGGTGACATGTGCCTTTAATGCCAGCACTCAGGAGGCAGAGGCAGGCAGATCTCTGTGAGTTTGAGGCCAACCTGGTCTACATAGTTAGCTCCAGGACAGCCAGAGCTACAGTGGGACATTGTCTCATCAAAACAAAACATGACAATGGCTAAAGTCCAGGGTGTTTGGTAAAGGCAGTTCTTATGAACGTCTCACCTAACAGCTCTGAGAATGGTCTACCAAATTTGCAAAGATTAGACAGTCAACAGTGAGGATCTACAGTCAGGATGGAAGGAAGCAGGTTTGGAAATGGCCAGCTGCAGTTGCAATCAATAGCGCCCTGAACCCAGGATGCACATTCTCACTGCGTGCTGAGTGGGGATTCCACCGGGTATCCGCAACTGTGAGAATTCCTAAGCTATTTTTTAAACTCAACTTTGGTTTCTCTTAGGTGATTTTCCTAAAAGAAAAAAATTAATCATACTGTGTCTATGTGAAAATGTCTATACACCATTTTTCTGAATTTACAGATATCTTTATATTTGCCCACTATAATTTACTGGTCCTTTTAGAAGAGTGTTTTTGTATTCTCGCACTAACATGGCTCCGTGTGATTCCCTCTCTGTCGTTGTCTGTCTTCTGTTATATAAGATCTTGCAGCTGTCTCTACCATGATCACACTTCGAGAGTCAAAAAAAAATGTATTTCAGGTGTCGAAGATGAAGGAGGTTTCGTGAGTTTAACCTTTCTTGGTACCCTTGTGAGCTTCTGTGTTTAATACTTGTTTTATCTGAAGCCTGTGGAGGTTCTAAACTATTAGAAGACACACTTTCTGAGAACTACCTTTCTAGTAGCCTGAAGATATACCATTGATGTTGGGCAACAAAGTTATTCTCTGTAATCCTCTTCATGTCATAAATGAAAAAGAAGACGGAGCTTGCTTCATCTGAACTTGGGGCAAACCATTTGCTCAAAAGGATCATCAAAGGACCCGGTCCTGCCAAAATAATATTTAAAAAAAAAAATCCAGCAGAAAGAGAAAACATTGAGGAGCACGCACAAAAATGAAATTGGTGCAAATTACCTCCAATGTTATCGGAGAGAGACAAAACAAACCCCCACCGCAGCCCACAGGAAAGCCACACAAGGTAGATTGAAGCTGTAGCCCTCCCAGTAGCTATCTTTCAACAGCTTTCTTTCTTCAATGCTTTAACCTAAAAAAAGAAGAAAAGAAAGAGAAAGGGGAAAAAAAGGAAAAGAAGAAAAAAAGAAAAGAAGAAAACCTACCCATTGTCAGGCCCCGTATTCATCCTTCATTCAAAGTCATCCACTCTGCATTAATTACCGCCGTCTTCCCAGCACAGGGGCGCTCACACTCATCTTGTTTTCAAAGAAGCTCGCTCCCCTCCTCTGCTATTTATATGCGGAGCCTGATGAAAATTTCACCCTAATTCTTTGAGATCCCCCCCATTTTTTGCATACTGTAATTGTTCATAAGGGGGGGGGGAATGATTTCAGGCTTCCAGGACAGTTGTTTGCTTGGCTTTCATTTTTCTTTCCAGCTGTGACACAGGCAAAGGCGCTTTAGCAGGTGTCCTGCCTGCTCTCTGGTAATTTTTAACTTTCCTTCACGTGCTTTCATGTCGGCACACTCTGAGGAGCATTTTACCCTTGCTGCCTGGTGCTGTCTGTCTCCTGGCTAATATCAGTCTACTATCTGAATGTCTTTTTTCCCCTTAAGTCTCACTAGAAGGAGAGAGGTGAATTGGGACCTCAAAAGTTCTATCTAGCCATTTTAATTGCAGTGTACATAATTGTCTCTCTGATGCCCACTTTCCCGTCTTTCTGATTGGCTTAGTCAACTTCAAGTCTGCAGCAAGTGCAATGCTGGTTAATAGGAAAATAAATGAAGACTTGTCCGTCCTCTTCCCAGCTTCGGCTCTCTCTAATGCCATTTGAACATCAGCCAGGAATGGCAGGGTTGAGTCTGCAATTAAACTTTAATAAATGGACCTTAAATAGCAAATGTATTTCCATAGGCCGGTTCTGATACAAGTGCAAATTCGTGATTTCCAATTTATTCACTACAAAACAAATATTTATGTTGTTTTAAGGAAGCAAAGAAGATGGAAGAAATGAGATGTCTGACTAACAGTAAGGCAACTGGTTCAGGCAAATTGAAAAATGTCCCAAAGCAACAGAATGTTGCAGGCAGACAGAAATTGCTCCAGCGGTTTTTTTTTTTTTTTTTTTTTTTTTTGCCCTTCTCTCCCTCTCCGTCTCCCTCTCCCTCTCCGTCTCCCTCTCCCGGGGGGGGCGCCGGCCGGGGG
>NW_021604564.1:19195885-19248029 GCF_004785775.1 Grammomys surdaster | reverse complement strand
CTCTTGAGGAAACTGAAGCCTAGATTGATAGTGACTTATCCAGTGTCACCCAGGGCGGGTGGAAAATTCTCATCCAAGTAGACTGGTGGTAGAGTACCTCCCTGGCACAATGCCGCTCCACAGTTTTGGAATCTTGGGTAGGCCACTGAGTTATATAGATGCAGTACACAGCCTGCCTCGCCCATCCCTGGCACCAAGTCAAGGCCATGTTGTCCTTCAGACGTGGTCAAGCTTCCATATCACGCCTGCAATGTTTGAAATAGAGTGAAGTTTGCGAAAATGATTTTAGTCATTTCTGTAATTGTTACTGTTGTTATTGGTGTAGATCCCGTGGTTTCGTAATGACTGGTGTCAGCTTCTTCACATGGGCTGCTTCTGTACTGAAAATCATTTGCAGCACATGTATAGTGTGCATGCGTGTGTGTGCACATGCGTGTGTGTGTGTGTGTGTAAGAGAGAGAGTATGTGAAAGAGTGTTAATGTGTGTATGAGTGTGTATGTGTGACTGTGTGTGTATGAATGTGTGTGTGTCAGAGTGTGTGTGTAGGTATTTGTGCAAGGCAAGCCAATTATCAGCTTCAATACTGTAACCAGCATCTCTCCCAGGTGAGGGGAATTTAGAAATCTGAACGTAATAATAAGAACTCAGAGCTGCAAAGGAGCTAATAGATCATCTAAATTCATTAACCCTTTCACAGAAAGAACTTTTCCTACTTTACATCAAATTTCTTACATTAAACAGCACAAGGTGTCATAGAATAGCTCAAACACAGTTTGAGAGGACGCTGAATCCTATACGTAAGGACCACTGCTTTAGAACTGTTTATTCAGAACAAACTTGGTGTAATTATTTCTAATGGGAACAAATGCTCTCATAGGAGAAATATTCACAGTAACTCCAGCCCTGCATGTGACTCAACAGAGGTTGTAATCTCTCAGCTACTGTTTCAGTTCCTCGGCACCATCCCTGCCTGCTACGCATCCCTGTCATGATGATCATGGACTCCAACCCTCCAAAGCCATGAGCCCCAAAGCAAACACTTCCTCTTTTAAGTTGTCTTGCTCATGTCTTATCACAGCAATAGAAAAACAATGAAGATCGACCCCTCGGTGGGAATAGCATCCTTGAGGTCCTTCACGGGTCCGAGCATTAGCATTGTATTGGACCTACCTCAGATGTCAGAGTCCACAGCCAGTTTCTGTGCAGCTGTGGTCAGCCCCAGACCTCTCTGAGCTTGGAATTCCTCACATAAGTGTGTGGTGCTCAGCCTCCTCTCCCTTGTCTTCCTCAGGCAGTTGGAGCAGCTTGAGGCAGGACAATGTGATCCAGCCAAAGCAATCTTCAAACTACAATGCATGGCCTTAAACTTCATGATGAGTCCTGTATGAAATTTCAAGGGATTCTAAGGACTTGTCATTAAGTTTGAAAAGTGGATTATATCTTGGAGTATATGCAAGTAAATAAGTAAGAATTCTCTTGTTTTCAAGTAGAAACAGAATACCACTATCAGCGTTGGCTCTGTAAAAAGAGACATACAAAGGCACCTTTTGTCTGATTGTGTGTGTGTGTATGTGTGTGTGTCTTTAAGGCAATCTTTATCTAAAATCAGGGGGAAGCCCTTCACACCCATTATGCCGCTGTTTGAGATGTTCTGTTTTCCAGGCATTCGGGACACTATTCTTGCTTTTCAGTTACAAGTAATCAATAATGTTACTATGATATGAGAAACTCTACATGGGCACTCGTACTTGGAGAAGCAATCTGGGGCCCCCTCCCAACCCCTGCCGTCAGCTAACCTGGAGAAAACAGACAGGAAATAAGAGTGTCTCAAGTTAGTTCATCAAGCCCAAGCTTGAAACACCAGAAGCAGTCCTGACTCTGTGCTTCACCACATTCCTACCCTGGGGGTCAGGGCTGAGTGCCTACAGTGTACTTTATACTCTGGGGGTCAGTGCTGAGCACCTACAGTGTACTTTATACCCTGGGGGTCAGGGCTGAGCACCTACAGTGTGCTTTATACCCTGGGGGTCAGGGCTGAGCACCTACAGTGTACTTTATACCTTGGGGGTCAGAGCTGGGTACCTACAGTGTACTTTATACCCTGGGGGTCAGGGCTGAGTGCCTACAGTGTACTTTATACCCTTGGGGACACACAGGTGAGCACTTACAGTGTACTTTACACACTGGGGGACACATAGATAAGCACCTACAGTGTACTGTATACCCTGGAGGACAGAGTTGGGCACCTACAGTGTACTTTACTAAATTGTAAATTCTTAGTGAAAAAACTTGTCTCCAATTTCAAAAAGCCTTTAAGATATCAAGACTACCCTGGAAGCCACAGACCACCCATGCCAAGGAAGGCATGCTAAACTGGAGGGTGTTTGTATATGGGTGTGTATTTGTACTGTACATATGTGTATGCACATGCATGTACATGCACACTTGTGTGTATATGCTCACAGTGATATGTATACATGTGTGAATGTGAGTGTGTATCACCCACACCTGCACAAGGGACATGTATGTGGTATGGGAAGAGGAGAGATGTCACAGGAAGGGAGCTGACCAGTGGATGAAAGCATCAGCACTATACCTCTTCACCAAACAGAGAGGACCAGTGCCTGTTGATAGAAACAGCCTGGCTCTCACAACACCCAGTTCCTTGCCTCTCAAAGCATTTGGACATCCAAGCACCTTTCTTTTTGACAGTGTCTCCAAACACAACCTCAGCACACAACTATTCCTGATGCTCAAGCATCTTGTGATGTATCTCTCATATGACAGCACAGAGCACACGCCTTTGATTGTTTTGAGGCCTAAGAAAGTCTCCGGGAACGTTGCAGAAGTGGGGGCAGAAAGGTTCTCAGATGCATAATAGCAGGGAGTTCGCTATGAGATTGTGTGAGGTATGCTGAAGAGGACGGGAAAGCCCATCAGGCCTCAACTGTACACAGGACTACAGACAACTAAGGGATGCTGCTAGTGGGAGAAACAGTCTTCCTAGGGAGACGCACACCAATTGGTTATCCAGGACCAAATAGTCCTGAAAACATACACACACATAACATTATACATAAAGTTATACATTGAGCAAGGTATAACTAGGATTGCACACACACACACACACTCACACACTCACACACACACACACACACCAATAACAACAACAATAAATGGAAGAAGAGGCCGAGAATTTGAAACAGAACAAAGAAGGATGTATGGGATGGTTCGGAGGGAGGAAAGAGAAGGGGGAAAGGATGTAATTAGTTATTATAATCTCAAAGATAAGAGAAGTAATAAGAAATGGGATTATTCCTTACTTCTCAAAGAACTGTCATCTTAAAAACTTTTAAAACCCACCAGTTCTTTTCAAGAAAGCATCAGAAAGACAGATAAATGAAAAACCATAGTTAGAAGCACATGGTGTAAACAAGGAAACACAAATGTCTGCATAAAGTGTAAAATATTAGTGTGTGCCAATGTTGATGCTCACACGAGTGTTACTCAGATCTGCCTCTGCCCTGCATTTTAACATTAAGATTAGATAAGATACAAGCTTCCTGAAGCATCCATTGTTTTAACTTCCTGTCTTTTACCTCGGCATCCGTGAGCCTTATAAGAAAGCTTTTTCCCTGTATGGGAACATACCTTCTCTGTAAGGGAATGTCTGTCTAAACCCAGCAGTCTGTACTCTGCCTGGAGCTCCTGTGACAGACACTTTCAGGTGACCCATGATGTCTTTTTTTGAGTTCTCAGCAAAGGAAGAATCTTCTGTCGATGTTGTTTACTTTCTAGAATGTTTTACTTCTTCATCATAGGAGATTTTTATTATTCATCAAGGATTATTAAGCTCTTAAGGGAAGTATAACCAGCCATTAATGTCAGATCTCACCAGCATTCTGATTTCTAAAACTGTATTTTCAGGTCACTTGGTGATGTTAATAAGACGACTTCCCTGACATACTTCAGTTTACAAAGCCCCGATAAAAATGCAGTTTGTTAAAGTTTGTTGAGCTATAGAACAAAACTGCTCTTCAGATGGTTCAGTCTAAAGTATTGATGTCACCCAGGGCTTATTTAAATGTCCTTACACAAAGGACCAGCTTTCTCCCCCATGATTCCTCTGCCCAGACATCCAATCACTCCTCTCCCTGCCAGTTCTTACAGATTCACAATTCTTCATGAAATCACTAACTGGAATTTTAGGGGTAGAAGAAGAACTCAGAAAATACAAGATATTCTTGCAGAAAAGCATACTGATAACTGTCATAATATTAAGAATTCTGAGCTGGGCAGTGGTGGCACACGCCTTTAATCTCAGCACTTAGGAGGCAGAGGCAGGTGGATTTCTGAGTTTGAGGCCAGCCTGATCTACAGAGTGAGTTCCAGGACAGCCAGGGCTACACAGAGAAACCCTGTCTAAAAAAAAAAAAAAAAAATCTGGGGGGAGGGCTTTATCTTTATCAGCCACATTCTAAACCAGTAATATGGATTGTTGGTCTACATGTTTCAAAGGGTTAATAATGTTTTCTATGTCACATGATTAAAATCTAAAGTGGCAATAGTAAAAGGGTTAGAAAATTACCCATGGACATATATTTATGATTAAAAATATTTTCCAGTGTTGCTACTTGAAACAGGGTAAAGTCTCTCTGAACACAGTGGCCTAAACATTGCCAGCACTCTAAGCAAAGACAGATGGTCCAGAGCCCCATGAGCTGCTGGGTTAATGTTACCAAGCCCATTTTACATAGCTAAAGACATATGTACAGAAATTTTCACAGAATCATAGTTAATAAATTGTAAATCTGCCTTCAAACCCAGCCTTTCTTCGATAAAAATAAATGAGCAAGATTGGTGGAATACATGAAGCCTCTAGAGTCTCTAGAGGAAGGCAGATGTTACAGCGGATTCACTGAAAGTCTACTTTGCAGTCTGATTTTTTTTTTCAGTAAAAAAGTTAGAAATGTTATTTTGTTTTCATCGTTTTAATCCCACCTTTCCCAGAGTCTCTGAAAGCAGGAGTGATTTTTATTTATATTTTATACGAAAAACGTTGAGTCTCCTAATTTTCATAACAACCGTGTCA
The DNA here is from genome assembly GCF_004785775.1 of Grammomys surdaster. Taxonomy (NCBI): domain Eukaryota; kingdom Metazoa; phylum Chordata; class Mammalia; order Rodentia; family Muridae; genus Grammomys; species Grammomys surdaster. The sequence goes on along the minus strand of NW_021604564.1, from coordinate 19,242,936 downwards.
TAAGTTCTGAAATGGCTCTAAATTGAACTCAGAAACACGGCTGCACGATGCCTCCTGATATTGCTCAAAACTCAAACCCATTAGAACTGTTTCCCAAAAACATTTCCAGTATTCAAAAGGCTAAAGGGGTAAGCATGAGACGCCATATACTGTGAAGACCAAACTCCTCCCCGTCCCTCGGCCACAGGATGCTCTTCAGCACACCTGGGATGGAGATGCATAAAGCCGGTCCTCTCTCCATATTTGGAACTGGTTTCACCTGGATACACCTTGACCAGCAAGCACCTGTCCATTAAGAAAGGTGACAGCTTGTTCCGTGAAAAGTTAATTTGCTCCAATTCCTGTTGCACCCCCCCCTTTAAGATGTGTAGACAAAAGTGACCTTCTCACCTCCCAGGGACTTCCTTACCCACGGCGGTTCCTGAGAATCGGCAGTGGCGCGTGCAGAGCTTGCCCTCTTCCCCCTTGTTCTGTTGTTTGTTTTGCCCAAACTGCTGTGTTTGCACTGAACACAGCTAGGACTCCCCGCACCATCTCTCTCTGCCTCCTGTCTGATGTGTAAACAGCATCTAAGACGCAAATCCTCAGAGCTGCCTGCCTGGATTGGGAAGTGCAGTTGCTGGCTCTTGGACAGAGCCAGGTTTAGCAAAACACATCTTTCAGGTGCATAGCTGTGTTGCTTTTCTTCCCTCCAACAAGTCTGTGTTCAAGTGGTCTTTCCTCTTGAAAATGGCTATTGTCTTTCAAACACTAACTTGTTTGTCACTAAGTATGGCTAAGCAGAAACTGTCTGTCTGGGTTGTTGGAAAAAGAATGTTTTGCTTTAGTTGAGTTCTGTGATTCCATGATTCAAGGGTAAAGGGTACAAGGTCAAATGTTCATGCATATAATTAATGCCCAATCAGATTGTTTTGACAAGAAGACAGCGTGAAGTAGAACTTAAGTTTGGTTTGGTTTTTCTCCTAAGAGCTGGATAGATAGTTTTTTTGTGTGTCCTGAATAAACTTTGCAACAAAAAACAGCAAAAGACTGGAGGATGGTTCCGTTGATAAAATGGTTACCTTGTAAAAATGAGGACTGGAGTTTGCACAGAACCCATGAAAAAAAATGCCAGGTACGCTAGTGTGTACTTGTGATCCAGACCTGAGTATCAGGAGGATCCTTGAACCCTGGGCCAATGAGAGACTCTGTCTCACAAATAAAAACAAAACAGACAAAGTATAGGGAAAGATATACCTGTGAAGACGGAGCAGAGACACAAAAACAAAGAGGCTGCCTTCAAAACCATAAACAGTGTACATCGGCTGAAGGATGGCACTTGAGGTTAGCTTCTGCCCTCCATAATCATGTTCAGAAACATGCACCATAGACACGTGTACATCTACACACATGCATTTTACTCCTAAGCAAATAATTTACTAGTTGTAAACTAGCACCTTAGATACACAGTTTTGCCTGTTTTTGTGTGCTGTTAAAGGGTTGCTATGGACTCCCCTCGGCACACTTAGATCTCACGGAAAGGCTGAACCAAGTTTTATACGTGTCTAACTGCCCAGTCATGCCTAACTCTTGGCTTATTTTCATGAGTTATCATTGTACTTGTGTCTCATTAAAACCTTACACTTACCTTGCCTTCAAGGCTCCCAGAAAATACCACTCACTTATGTAGAAAACCAAACACCCCTGAAAACCAATTTCTCTCTTTGAAAATAGGTTGGTATTTGGGATTCATCTGTCTTGGTGCAAATAAAACCAGGGAAACTGTGAAGGTTAGTAAAATCCAGCTCTCCCCTGGTATTGTCCTGAACATTATATAAGACAGAAGAGAAGGATATAGCCGGCTGAGAAACAGTCCCTAGCTCACTGGGTGGCTTTGGATAGGATAAGCCACCTCACTTGTCTTAGTTTCTTTGGTTCTTATTGGAGGTCCTCTCTGATGCTTTCAGACTCTCCTGTCCAGAAGGAAGCATTTTCCATCCCCTTCTCTGGATGCCTGGATCCCAGAATACCCTTGGAGCTTACTAGTTGGGATACTTTCCTATGCCCTATTCTAAATGTTGGAGAAATACAATACGCATAGCTGGTTGAATCCTAGAATCACTCTTGAGAGAAATTGCTCATCTAGGCTTGTGCTGCATTTGCTCAGGCTCTGTTGGTGGTCTTCAGGGTTGACAGACTTGCCTATTCTTCATACTTGGGGCTAACAACAGCAGACATGGTCACCATCATCACTCTCACACAAAGCCACCACTGGGAGGATTTTTGTCAAACTGTTCTCCCATCTCAAAAGTGAGAAATCATCAGAAAAGGCAGCAGACAGTGCAAGGCAGCCAACATGTTACATGCTATACAGACACTGTCTTACTTGATGACCTCACTCTGGTAAGTCGGTAGTTGCTACTAGTCCCATTTTAGACCAAAAGAAACCAAGAATCTTATTTAGGTGAGGGACTGAAGCAGTTTCTGTGGCAGGAGCATGGTCCTGGATCTCATCTTCCTTGCAGTGTACCCAGTCAGTATGTAAAGCATGCATCTCAAACATTTCATCGCTATTATGACTTTTAAAAAAAGAAATTCCAAGGGACTAGATGATAAAATAATCCAGATAAGTATGTCAGATGTTGCTTCCTAAATCTCAGTGTGTTTCTGACAGCCGTCTCTGCAGCCTTCTCAGGCTGCCGGCAGCTGATCAATCATTTGATTACCTTGCTCTGAGAGAGCCATGGGCCACCTATTTTTAAATGAAATAAAACTAATTTCACCTCAAGGGATTCTTTGGAACATTTTATGACATTTGTTGAGATAATTGGGGACATCCTGGAGTGTCACAAAACCAAGGTTGGGAATCCGTGCTCTGTGGTCTAAAGAAGCAAATTAAATTTTCTCTCTGGCTTTCTTTGGATAGCTTCATGTGTGGAGAGTCAACTTTCTATGGCTTTCATTATGCTTTTACTCCCTCCTTGTCACCCTTTCTCTCCTTTATTTACTGTGTACAGACTCCTCCACAGCTCGTCAATGTGCCTCTAACCTAATTAGCCTTCTTCCGATGAAACAATACCCCCTCATTCCAAGAACAAGCAGGATTTTAGAGCCAGGAAGGAGGCCGTGACCTTCAGAAGTGCTCTGCTGTCAGGCCGTGCACAGGTGACTCATGAAACACTTATCCAGGTGCAGGAAAAGACAGCTCAGCAAGGCAGTGCCCCCGTCTTAATAATAGGAAAAGGCATTTTCAAAGACTTGTGCTAGGCTGCTTTTGAAGGGATGGGACCTGACCTGATCAGATTCTGGGATAAGCCCTTCAACCGAAGGGCTTTCATGCTCTCCTCGGGATGTGTTTATAGGCAAAGCCCAGATGGTTCCCAGGGAGGATAAAATGTGTCTCGCTCAGCAGAGCCCTTTAAACGTTGAACCTCTGGCAATGTAATGACACCCATGTCACCACCCTCCACCTGTTTACCAATCGGTTGCAATGTTTTTGTTTACTCGCTGTCTTCTCATCGACTTCTTCCTTTGCCAATCATGTTTGTTTATCGCACACATATTCATATGCTCACTCCATTACACTGATAGGAACCTCATGCGAGCACTGTGCTGCTCATAACACTTCTCAATGTGCTTTCCTACTGATCAGCTCTGTCTCTTCAGGCAAATGCTTGAACCAGTCAGATCATCAGGTTTCTTAACTGCTGCAATAGGTACCAGACTAGATTCCAAAGAAACGCTAAACTCATTATTTGGGTGTTGAGATCAATATAATATTTGTCCAAGGGAAGAAACAAACATAGCATCCTTTAGCTCTTTGTGAACACTTTGCTGAAATAGCCTTATGTTCTCTAATTGAAAAGTGCATACCTAATACAGGCCTGGCCACAAACCTTTCCACATTGAAGGGTACTAAGTATCCCAGACAACCATGAAACAAATGATTTTAACACTGTTTCATGTCTTTGTTATTTAATGTATTCCTGGTACAGAGCTCCCTTCTTATAAATAATGTATTTACAATTTGATTTACTTTTTTTTTTAAACCATATCAGAACCAGACTGATGGTCAGAATCGTGAAAACTGCTTTAAAGTTGCCTTCATGTCCCAAGTGTCCATTCTCCTGCTTCTATGTTTAGTAATAGGAGACTGCATTTAGACACACAGTGACTACCCATATGATGTCTGTATGTCTCAAGTTCTTTTGCAGCTAAACATTTCTGTGAAGCTGTTCTGTTCAGCTGGGGACTGTATAACCTGGACTCTCTTGCAGCTAGGCATACCTATGAGGCTACACTTGAACCAGAAATGGATCATCTTCTTGAAGATAAGTCATTTGCCAAGCTTTCCCTCTTCCTTCTACTTGGTAAGTGGGAAGTTGTAACACCTAATGTTGAGGATTCCCCAGGTGCCTATGAGGCATGAACCTCCAGACTCAGGAGAGAGTAACAGTCTTATTTTACTTATGCTGTTCTTTCTCACAGAACCTTTGTTATTACCACTTTCCCTATAATTTCAGCTTTTAACCCAAAAGACAATTCTTTTAGGAGATTAAAATGTTAAATATGTTTAAATTCTACTTAAGAGGGTACTTACATGTACTACATAGTTTCTACCACATTTCTAACAGACTGTGGATGAAGTGCTAAGACACTTTAAAAAAAAAACACAACCAACTACTCTCTGATTGTGTTTGAAGCCTGCTCTACAAGAGCAGGGAAACCATGCCTAGTTCTAGTTAAGGAGAGCTTAGCTAGAGAGTAGAGCTTACTTCTGTTGTATAACTAAACTGGTACCACAACACGCTGCCTTCTAAATAATAGTTTGTATCCATAACGGTTTTTGTTTTGGTGGTGATGCTCACATGCACTAAAGTCTTCCTTATCGCCCCCATGTGCCCTGCTTTTGTGTTTGATGGGGCTCTTGTGTAGAAATGGGAGACTTTTCAGTGAGTGTCACAGAATGTCTGAATTCCTTTGTGTACTTGAAAAGTTCCTATCTTTAGTTAAAGAACTGAAAATTGGGGTTAAAATCCACTCTGTGCCATGTTGGGGAGGCTGGAGCACACTGCTTTCTTTGAGGATCCATACTGAAGAGCAAAACAGGGCTTGTGCTGCCCAGGTGATCCTGTTTGACAGACTGGATCTCTCCCACCATTCAACTCAATAGACCCCAACAAAATCAAACCGGGAAGCCAAGTGGGCCACAGAGGCTTCAGATCTCTGTGACCAAGGTTCTGTGAGGGTGACTGATGGCATCAAAAAGTTCCACATCTTAAAAATACCACATTGTGTTTATGATTCTGATGATGACAGTGTATTTACTACAATGGATTGAATGCTGGCAGGTCACTTACGAATGTGACTCATGGGCCAGAGCAGATGCAGGGTTCCTGGCTCTGTATTAGCTCAACCAGCGCACCCCTGTTTTAAAGAATCACTGGGAGCCCCAAATCATCCACATTAGTTGAGTGAATAAACATGCAACTCCAGTTCTATGGGCCTTAAAATTCTGACCACCCCAATATTTCTCACTCCCCCTAAGATCAAGGGGTATTAGGATTAGGAAACTCCCTTCTTATAAAGTTCCCATTACCCAGAGTTCACTTAAGTCACAATTTCCCTTCATTGTGTTGAAAATTCGAGGCTTGACAGATAACATCTCTTCTGAGCAAAAATAAAAAATGTTTTGTGAATGAAATATCTCTCTTTCCCTGCCACTCCCTCTCCCTCACCTATTCTCCTTTTCTTCTTTCCCTTCTTTCTTCCCTCCCTCTATCTGTCTCCGTCTCTGTCTCTCTCTGTCTCCATCTCTGTCTTTCTCTGTCTCCATCTCTGTCTCTCTCTGTCACGGTCTGTCTCTGTCTCTGTCTGTCTCTCTCTGTCTGTCTCTCTCTCTCTCTTTGTCTCTCTCTCTCTCTCTCTCTCTCTCTCTCTCTCTCTCTCTCTCTCACACACACACACACACACACACACACACACTTGTTTTAAAATAAGGTCTCCATTTGAGCCTAGATGTTACTATGTAGTCCAGCTGACCGCCCTAATGTGAGGATTATCTTTTTTGGTTTGCCTAGACACAAATGTACAAAAAAAGCTTAATGGAGTTTACTACAAATTCAGATTATATTTTAAAACATAATTTCCTGTTTTAATGTTATGTCCCACATCTACTAAAAGGTGTGTTTCCTTTTATTAAGGACAGGTATAGGGTATTAGTCGGCCAGATGACCTCCTTATCTCCTGAGTACTTCAATCTACTACAAACAATACCTGCCCAGAGGAAGAGCCTGAGGTTTAAAAAAGGGTTTGCGTCTAGCAAAAATGGAGGTTGTGAGTTCCTTCCTCACCTCATGTGCCAGGAAGCACAAACACAGTAGGCTTGGGTCTTATTCAATTCTTTCTCTTGGTCTCTGTTAGGGTTTGGATGTGGACACTCCCGTAGCATTTAGACAGTTGGTCTCATCTGGTAGCACTGTTCTGGGAAATCTTGGAACTTTTAAGACATGGGCCTAGCTGGCCGACTTAGGGCCACAGGGATTACAGTGTAGCCACTGGACACGAGTTCTAGCCTCTTCTGGTCACTGGGACCATTGAGATAGAATGGATTTCAGCTGTTCATTTCCACTTCCAGGAACTCGTCCAGGTCTTCATCTAGATAACAGGCTCCACTCTCTGTAACTAGAAACCAAGGTAAATCCTTCCTTCTACAAGTAACTGAGGTGTCTGATCACAGTAAAGAGAAAATTAACTAATCTGGCCATTTGGAGAACAGCGTGTAATTTGAGGCAATTGCTTCACTGAGGTCTCCTTACCTCCCCTGCTCCTAAAATAATCATTTCTACCTTTAGGGTTTTCCCAGTGAATCAACAGATAAGCTCCAATGTGAACTTTGCCACAGCATGTTGGTTTGATAAGGACTCTAAGTCTATCTCACAAGAGCAAAGGGATTGGTTAGCCCAGAGAAAGGCTGCTAAAAGGCAAATCAGGCAACTGGTGGCCCCGGTGACTAATATGTGCATGAAAGAGAAGGATAATATCTTGTCATTTTGGGCTAAAAAGGGAAATCACCCTATGTCTTTTGGGAGAAATTTTCTTTTGGGAAGGATACCTTTAAAACAAGTATTTGTAAATTTGATGGTTTTCAGAAATAATTAGAGTCTATAATGTTGTTATAAAAAATTGAAAAATGGAAAAATTAACCATTAGTCTATAAAGGGACACTTGCAATAAATGCCTCACGGTCAGATCTAGAAAGCCATTCTTCGTCTCTAGCACCTTGAATAGATGTTAGTTTCCAGCATTTGATCAGAAATATAGTTCAGTGGGTAAAATATTTGCCCAGCACAAATGAAGCTCTAGATTTGCTACCTAGCATCACATAAAGCAGGCCTGCTAGATTTACTGACCAGATCAACCCATGCTTTTTAAAGGAGGTTCTCTGTTGTCTTTTCCTATGCTGTGTAGTTAATCATTCTTATTTTGTGGTAGCCCACTCCTACAATCCTAACACTCTAAGCTACACAGCAAGTACAGAGCCAGCCTGGGCTACATAAGGCTCTGTCTCAAGTGTGTGTGTGTGTGTGTGTGTGTGTGTGTGTGTGTGTAGTTTATATAATTATGAATATTTACACTGACAAGTCATTCTGTTTATGAGGGTTGATGTTCTGACTTCCATAGCTCTTTCCTGAACAGAACTAACTGACTGGTCCAAGATTCACTCTGCAGTAGGCTATCCTTCCTGCCCTGCATGAGCTACTCCTGGGATTCCTCACATCTCTGACATGGGTGGCAAAGCAAAGTGAGGTGTGGGCAACTTCATAGGTCAGTAGCTAGCAGACCTGCATTTCTTAGTTTGTCTTTCACCAGTGATGCCACAGTGGATATGTCAAGCTTCTCTTCTTTGCCTTTAATAGAAGGAAGGTGTGGTCATGTCTCTACCCCAAGCAGGGCCTGCCTAGCTGGAGAGATGACTCTGCAGTTACGAACACACACTGCTCTTGTAGAAGACCTGGTTCGAGCTTCAAATACCCTCACTTGGTGGCCCATAACCTCCTGTAACTCCAGGTTTCTGGATCCACCAGTCTCTTCAAGCCTCCAAGGGCAGCTGTATACATGTATGTACACACACGAACATAAATTAAAAAATTAAAATCTTGTTAAATTATAGCTCCCAGATGCATTAGTTACTTTTCTGCTGCTATAAGAAAACATCATGGCCATGAAACACTGTAAAAGAAAGAGTTCGTTTGAGTTTATAGTTCTAGAGGGCTAGAGGGCGAACAGGCTGCCCATCTTGCATTGTAAGCCAGAAGCAGAGAGCGCACGCTGGCTATGGCATGGGCTTTTGAAACTTCACAGCCCAGTCCCCAGTGACATACTTTCTTCAGTAAAACCATACTTATGCCTACCCAATCAACACCCCCAACTGGGAGTGGAGTATTCAAATGCTAAAGACTATGAGGGACAAGTCCTTCAAAGCGCCACACCAGTCTCTCAGCACTTGCAGTCAGGTGGCATCCATAAGGACAATCGGGTGAATGACGTCCCTTTGTGCCTCAGACAAATGTTATATCTATGACCAACCATAGTAGTATCTAGATGACAGGCTCATCCTTCTTGTGCTAATCAGCACTGAGGGATGTTGGCAGCTATTAGGATTGCCTTTAGGGGGTTTTAGGACTAAATAGAAATGAGTATCTGCATAGCAGCGTAGGAAAAGACAAGGCATAAACTAGACCCTCTAAAATGCAAGGGCGGATCTGGATGGAAAAGCTGGTCCACCACTCTGCTTCCTTCAAGCTCACTGAGATAAGTTACATCTGACTGTGTTGCTACAGTAGGAACTGTGGTGAGCCCAAACTAGAGTGTCTGACCCTTTCCTGCAGATTTACTCAGAATTGTCTTGAAGCTTTTCTGTTCATGATATAGTTGATCTTCCAAAAAAACTCATATAGTCTTCATTTCCAGGAATGGTAGAATCTGTATAGAGAAGTTGAAGGATTGCAAGTTCAAGGATAACCTGGGCAACAAGTGAGAATCTGTCTCATAACCCATGACTGTTCAAGGATGTTGCTCGGTGGCAGAGAATTTGTTCAGCATGTGGAGAATCTTAGGGTCTGTCCCAGGTCATGACAGAGAAAAATGGGAAGGAAAAAAACCTCATTACTACTATTATCCCTTGAAGGCCTAGAAGCAAGGCCTACTTTACTCAAGGTAAGGTTAGTAACTAACTGCTTACGTCAGGACTCAGATCTACTGTTGTCTGATTTAAGAGTTTGTGTATTCAAATAAATGTAGTATTCCCTCAGAGCCCCCACCCTCAGACACTGCATTCTTCTGAGGGATAGAAAAATTGTCACTTTTCAGGTAAGTGAGACTCACTGCTGAAGAGTAGGTGCTTAACTCCTAATGAGATCCAGGGAGGCCAGTAGCTCAGCCTTGCAGGTTCAAGGAGCTGAGGACCAGACTTACTGGAGAGTGAGCCACCAAGAGGAAGGACCAGCCAGGAAGAAAACAAAAGTGCCTGGCTGATTTATTGTGGTAGATACCCATATCCAGACAATGCATTCAAGCAGGCTAATTGTAGAAGGAGCCCTGTATTAAGGAGATGCCCCCAAATGTGGGACAGAGTACAGTTTGGCACAGGTTCAGTGAATGCATCCCCTTTTCTTTTTGAAGCATCTGTCATCAGGCATTATATTGCTCAGAAGTGAGATGGGGACCATTTCTCATCTATGAGTACAGGCTACCAAACTCTAGAAGTTGAACAAAACCTTGTAGAATTATCCACTAAACTCAGTGATGATTTGACATTCCCTTTACATATATGTTCCAAAAGGATAAAAGCTAAAGTGCTTATGTTCTGGAACGTTACGTGTCATATTAACTAAGTTTCTGATAGCTACATACCAGGTAGAGTATCAGAAGTGAAGGACTGTCTTGGCAGCCTAAATTTAGAACTTTACACACAGTACCAGAAAATTTAACAGCTACCGGCAAGGGCACACCTGTCAGTTGTTGCTAAAGGCATCTTGCTCTGAAAGTACCTCTGAAAGCCAAGACACACTTCACACAAAAAGCAATTTTCTGGGGCCCATATAAGTATTTCTTTACTTAGGCATGTTTAGGAGTTTCATTTGGAGAAATATAAATCAGTTACCTTATTTTAAACCATCCATGTTTCCTCTAATGGTGTTTACTAAATCTGAAAGGCATTTATTTAAAATAAGTAGAGTAACTTGTACATTGATTGAACTGTCTGTCTCTCAGGTAGATTGTGGAATTGCAATTTAGCACAGAGTTGAAGAGAGCATCAATTAAAGATATAGATAGGCTGAGTCAGGCGTTCATCAGACAAGATGGGATTAAAGACAGGTTAAAAAATGCAAACCCCCAGCATGTGCAAAAAAAAGAAAAAGGCATCATAAAGTAATGACAGCACAAAAGCAAAGCAACTGAGATAGGAATGAAGCCCTTACCTGGCAGGCTTACCTGAGAAGAGTGGCAAACCCCTGTGCCAGGCAGGGGCTCACAGCTGTGCCCTATGTGGGTCTGCAAAGCCAAAACTAACAAACAAACAAACAACAAAACCAATAGCTTGCAAGCACTCCAAAGATCTCCAACACTTCTGGATTCTACAGTCCTCAGAGCTCCAAATCACACGACCACAGACCTCCAAGTGGTGGAACAGTCAGCCCTGGACATGTGAAGAGCTGCCTCTCGGTGCTATCCACAGCCTGGAGATCAAAACCACATCACTTAAAGTACTGTACATGCCAAACCCACAAGTTTTTAAAATTATTTTTAAGTGTTTCTTTCTAAAAGGGACAACCTCTCAACTCATATTTTAATAACCCAACAATGAAGGAGAAGTATTTGACAGAGGCATGGCCTCCCACTGCTCCGAAACTGCATAAGAAGCTTAAACAGATCACCACACAGCAAACTTGCTGGATAGTGAAAGTGAAGGGCCAGGCCAGTCCTTCAACAGCAAAGACTAGGTATAGCTTCCACCTACCCAGAAGTCACTAACCCAGCCTTACAGGACAAGCTGTCCTAAGCAACTGACAAGCTAGACAAAAATTAGGGCTCCAATCAGTTCTCTGCTGAAATCTAATTTGGGCAGGGCTCAGTTTGCACAGTTTGGGTCTATCAAATTCAAAGACTGGATTCGATTCATATTTCAGTAATGAAGATCAGGACTGGGAACTGATATATTGAAAGCTGTATTTTCCATTTCTTCTCTACATAAAATATTCATGGATCCCATGTTCTACAGTGTACTCTGACAGCGTAACAGCTGCCAAAAAACCTGGTACCTGAGGCCACTTTTACATCAATAAATTATCGAAGGTTACATCTGTAGCAAGATAGCTTTATTGGGCCATGCAAATAATACCAAGTGCATAACACAATTGCCCCAGCTTTTGTTCCCTCAAGGAAGGACTACGGTTACATGAAGTGCTACAAAGCATGCTGGGAAGCTTTGGCCAATTGGCAAGATACAAGGAGGAAGGATTTATCTCTGCTCTGATCGAGATGGTTAAAAAAAAAAGTCAGACCTCAGATCATGAGTGATAGTGGTGGCTTCTATGAAACTCTATAGCTTAAGCACATGCATCCATCCCACCCCTCTATAGATTCCCACTGCACACCATAAACAGGCCACGTCTGCACATGGCTTGCCAAATGGAGGCAGTTGTTAATAAATACAATTTAGGATGTACCTCCAAGTACACTCAAGTTTTGGACTGGTCACAAGCAGAGTCTTAGACAGCTCTGTCACTTGGAAAGATATGGCTTAGTTGGTAGAGTGACTGTCCGTCATTGCAGAAAGCCCTGGATTCAGTTCTCAGAGCAACATAAAACCAGGCATACTGTCATATGTCTGTAATCCTAGCACTCAGGAAGAAGAGGCAAGAAGTTCAGAAGTTCAACATCATATTTGGCTGTGTAGTGAGATTAGAGATAGCCTGTGCTACTTAAGACTGTCTTAATAACAGCAACAAAGGAAGGTTGACTGAATGTGGAAAGTCTGTCTCTGAAATTCTTAAAAAGTTAATTTCACAGATGAAATGTTTATTCCTCTGCCATTCTTTCTCTCCCTGCATCTATAAAGTCTGTATCTTTCTTCCTGCCCACAAGACAATTATGAATATAAGAGGCACACCCTCAACAAAGCCAAGAAGCCTCTACTCTAAACACTAAAAATTTCTGGTTTGTTTCTAAGCTATAAAATCATACTAGAAAACAGGTGGGCAGCCTCGCATCAAAGGCCACAGAAATCTTTGCTATGTATCCTGGGATTACCACCTGGCTTTGGAGCACAACATCTGCTGATGATACAGATGTTAGATGTAAGAAAGGAGACAGAAAGAGATTGGAAAGCGAGGTCCTGATTTCTCCATACAAGGCAGAGCCTCTAGTGAGCCCCAAACTGCAAGCCCAAGAGGTCCTTGCAAAACAAAGACAAAACATACAAACAAACAAACAAAAGCCAACCCTAATTCACTGATTTTTTTAAACCAACCTTTTAAAAAAAATTAGTAGTGAAATGTATCAATCTGCAGATTGCCACATAGAATTCTAGCCTTTTTTGAAACACTGTGTCTAATCCTTACAAATGAAACATTTTAAACTTGTCTTATAGATGTTGAAATTGCTACAGAGACATTAAGATCTGCTTGTGTCTACAAATCTGGGTAAATTGAGTCCCATCCTGTCAGGCTTTAATGCCCTCCCTCTCCAACAGATCTCCCTCCCTTCGCTATAGCATACTTCACTGGGGTCCAGGATCTGTACAGGAACGTAATCATCCAAAGGATCCTCTGTCTTACTCTAGCACCCACTAATGTCCTTTGTTGATACTCACTGTCCTGACTCCACCCAGGAGTGTGCCCAGCAAACGCTCTTGATCATGAAAAACAGCCCTCCAGTTTCAGAAAACACAACCTATGAACCTATCAAATTCCTGCCCCCTTGGGGTTACTTATTAGGACGCATGGATGCTTTTATCACACTGGCACCTCAGTGAGGACCCTTTGCAGCGACACAGAGTTGTAGGAAGCAGTTGACTGACTAACACAGGGTCACCCAGCATCTGAGTTTGGGTGACAGGACCCTACTGGCATCTTTCCTGCCTGGAAGTAGTGATGTCCTTCAGAACCAGGGTATGCTATGACCCTGAGAAATATCTGAGGCTCTGCGGAACTGGTGAAAGGACAAAAAGACACCCATTTGTCAGGAGCTGAGTATCCATTTGTTCACAAGACAGCATCTTGGAATGATTAGGTGTGTACCATGAGTAGCTCTGTCCTCCAGTGAGACACCAAGTCTCCTTGCTTAACTTCCTAGTACAGCACTGCGGTTGCTCTCAAGTCTCCCACTCCTTTACAGACTGGGTCAGATGTCTGCACAGCAGGAATTGGAATACACATCCTAAGGCAGTATGGCTGCACACTAACAAAGCCTTCTGCAGAGCACATCTCCCCATTTGCTGCCAACTTGTCCAACATTTGACTTATGTGAAAATGGCTGTTCATTGGCCAGGTTCATTAGTGAGAAATGTTTCAACAGTTCAATTTAACAACCTGGAATGTCCTTTGGAGAAGGCCAAATTAATGTGATTTCTACCTTAAGAAGCTTAGAAACGTAGCCACTGCTAACTCAGTAATTACATTGTACTGCCAGCAACAATTCAATATTTTTTCCCTCTCGCCCGAGGGTTACAACACATTTGCACTGTAGGGAAGCTTTTTCTCTTTACATCTCAAAACTGTACCACAAACTCTTCCTTTATTCATAACAGCGAGATCTCCAGCTGAGATAGGCACTTTTGTATCGCTCTAGATGACAGCTTTCTGTGTTCTTTCCAAGCACAGGGGGTTTAATAAACATATCTGGCAGGCCTTCCATAGCTGGAGGGCCTGGGATGACACTGTGTGCAAACAGTATGCTTGCACTGGAGGGAAACAAGTTTATTCAATTATTCAATTAATAGATTACAGTCAAGATACTTGTTATCCTACAATAAAAAATGAGGCAAGAACTCTAAGAATTAGGGTAGGCCCCAGGATTAGCAACAGCACGCAGTGCAGCATATGCAATCACAGTGTCTGGGCAGCGGACGAAGATATATCCACCATCCATGTAAAGACGTGACACTCCTGTGTGCTCTGTGAGAAGGAGGTGGTCTGGACTCTTGAAGCACATGAGGCATTAAACACTCATAAAATATCTTAGGAGGTTGTAGTTTGAGTTTGGGGCTCGGGGTGGGTGGGAAGCTTATGGCAAGGCTGGTGCAGAGCAGGACAGTTTTCTGAAGAGTCCCAGAAAGAAGCATTCATTGAAAGTCCTGATGCAAGCTGAGCGTTTGGGAAAGGTTTCCTGAGTAGCTGCCTTTCTGTCCCAGGGAATAGGTTTTCTTGGTGCAAAGCTTTTAGAATGTTCATTGTCTCAGAACAGCTCACCTACGTAACTCTTGGCATTTGCATAGAGATATTGAAATGAGATTACATGTAAGGTGGGAGCTCTTGTCATGTTGTGGGGTGCTGACATAACTTTTAGATTTCAGTGAGTAGATTTTCTTAGATGTTACTCCTAAGAGAGTAAAAGGAGAGGCTGGGAAGTTATTGGGAGAAAACCAAAAAGGATTCTGCTAGTTTGAGGAATTCTCATTTATGCCATGCACAGTAGGAGTCACTGGAGGTTATGAAGAGTCGGTCCCCTTTCCTTACTTACAAATTTTGAGACAAAGAGTTGAGATACCTTTCAAGTGTACCAGAAGCCCCATGTGTGGAAATGTGGCTAGCCGTTTAGAAAACACAAAAGTAGCTGTTTGTAATAGAAAGTTGTAGGGAGCAGTTCTTTTTGTGCTCCTGTATGGAACAATTATTTCGAAATCATTCTGCCCTTTAGGATTGTATATCTCTCATTTACTCTGGACCCCTTAGTGATCAGACTACCTTAAGTTCAAGATAACAGTAAGAGCTTATTATTAGTGGTCATCATGGGATACCAACAGAACCATCTTCACTTTCTTGATTGAGAAATCATGCCAAAGAAAGTATTAGAAAGTTTTCAGAAAGAAACTAAGAGATAAGTCAGGAAATATATTTCCAAATAATGGAAACTTTTGATCCTTTCAAGTTATATTGGGAAGAATTCTTGGCATTTCTAATCCTTGTCTGTGTGGGAATTGGCCAAATGGGAAAGTAGACCATTTTCCCAGTGAGCAGGTGGGCACAGGGAGTCAAGCAGATGGTGCCTTTTAGATACAAAGGAAGCTAGCCAAGGCAAGAGCCTGGAGTTGAACATTAAATCCCCATTCTCGAGTGCAGGATGTTCTTGAGTTCATGGTGTCTCCCAACAGATGAATAGAGGAACGTCTGTCACTGGTGACCTCACTCTTCCTAATGAAGTCAACTGGTGTGCACCCAGAACCCATCTCAGCCTCTGCGCAGTCCTGAGACAGCCTAAAGCAGGGCAAGCTTTGGTCTGTCCAGAGGCCAGCTCTGAATGAGAGGGTGTGGTCCTTCGGATAAGGCTGCAGGTCCTTTTTTTCAAGCATTAGATGCTCTGATCTAAGCTAAGTTCATGTCTGCAAGATGAAGGTCATGACTGAAAGTGGACACACGAAGCTGAATCTTAAGAGACAATGTATTGAGTAAACTAGTCCAAAACAAGGAGAAACATATATGAAGAGCTAACACTGCCAGGAATTCAGGCCCAGAACAAAGGGGGAAGTGAGGGGGAAGTTTGAAGCATTCCTGGGACCAGAGCCTGTCACTCTGGCTGTTGCATCAGGCCAAGGTTACCAGGTGGCCCATTGATTTCTCAGGGACAAAGGCAGAAGGAAGAGGACAGGGCCCAGGTGACCAGCTGGTGAGATCTGAAACTGGTCTTGTTACCATGGATCTACTGTCTGTTTTGCCTCCTGAGAGTCCAGGCTTACATCTGGCTTCTGGGCTGGAGCCTTTTCTGGTCTTTATCCCCTTGGCTAAAGGTGCTGCTTCTGTTTCCTCAAAAACAAGACTTGATCCTGGATCCTGGAGTGTTAGCTGGAGCCCAGATGATTCTCCTTCTTCCTAAAGGCTCTGATATGCAAATTTCTTCCTGGCATCTTATTAAACTGATTCCCTAAAAGTGTGATGTCACCCAACTGACTTTTGGTGACAACAGTCCATAAGACTTGTTTCTGACTTCCATCCAGTTGATTGTCCTGCACTGTCTCTTTATCAAATGGTAGCTCAGGGAATGGTTGGTGTGGAACAGACTGAGACCCTGCTGGAGGAAGTCTTACAGCATCTTAACTCTCTGCATTCCTTCCCACTGCTTCTGGTCTCCCCTTTTGCTTTTGTAGACAATAGGCAAAGTGCTGGCCTTCCTGGGACCTGAAATTGCCTGAGTGAGGACAGAGTTTTTCAGATGCCTTGGGTTGTTCCTTATAATAAATATAGCCAGCATAGTCCCTACCCTCAGAGAACCTTCAAGAATCAATTCTCCAAGGGGAGGACTCTGAAATCACAGGCCACAAAAGATGAGTGCTTTAGAAATTTAACAAGACTATATAATTGATGGTATTAGAGGCAGAAGAGGGGGAAATTGATATGCCTGAAAGACAAGAACCATAGAGAGCCCCTCAGTTCTACCAAGGACAGAGAAAAGGAGTTGTCATGACCCTTGCTCACAGATGAAACCATTAAGCCTTAGGAAGAGTCAGTGATTGCCCCAGTCACCCAACCCATGGAGAGCACAAATGAGATTTCAGTCTAGTTCTATCTGCTTCTAAGGCTAGCCTGTGTGTATCCACCAGCACTGCAGAGACTTTGAAGCAGGCAGTTGGGGATCTGAGAACGTCTAAGGGGATGTTATTCTCGTGTTGATATTGACCTCGAAAGCAGTTTCGCAAAAATAAAGATCAGCGTGATGGAGTCGTCATGAGTTTTCAGAAGAAAGGGGGCTCAAGATGAGCTTTTAAAAACTTGGCAGATAACCAGGCATTGTGGCACATGCTCTTAATCCCAGCCCTAGGTAGGCAGAGGCAGGCAAATCTCTGTGAGTTTGAGGCCAGCTTGTCTACAAATCATGTCCAGGATTTGTTACACTCAGAAACCCCTGTCTCAAAAAAAATAAAAAATAAAACAACAACAACAACAAAAACCAAAAGACAAGCAAACAAAACAAAAAATCTGGCAGATATCAGGGAAGAGCCCTGTGAGTAGAAGAAGGCTTTCGACATTGTTCTGGGTGATTTGGATGGGACAGACATGCAAAGGAATGTCTAAAGCCAAGGTAAAGATTTAGACGTCACATGGAACAGCAAGACAGACTGATATAGACCTGCCCTTTAAGTTTTCTTCTCACCTCAGGGAGGAAAGATTGCAACCAGCTCATGTGCATCTCTAAACCTCTCCCATCATTTAAAGTCTGGCCAGTTACTCAGAATAAAGCGTGGGCCACTCCTGACATCGAGGCCATGAAAGGGATGACACTGCGGATTTGGTATTTTATACACTGCATTGCTGAAGCTGATGGCCATCTTCCAAATCAACATCCACCCACATCTATGGTTTTTTGTTGACAAAAATTGGTCTTAAGTCCTTATGTGCCACTGCCTTCTTTTAATTCTGAAGTAATATGTGACTCTAACAACTAAATCAGTGTCAAGACTGGAGAAAGCTGAAGGAGGCAGGGGTACCAAGAGACAACCTGTTGAGTCGCACCTTAACTGATAACATTTGAGTCAGCCAAGTTCAATCTCATTATTCATAGAATGACTGAGAGATGTGATTCCTCACTAAAGAAACAATCTTACTATCTGTGAAATGTGTTGGCTTCACCTCTGGCTTTTAGAAACAAGGAGAACAATGAGCTAATTTCTGACATTCTTTCAGGTATAGGCCTGTATCATCTGTGGTGGCTACGACAAAATGCAACCAGCTAGGCGACTAAAGCAACGGAAAGGTTCTGGAGTGTGGAGGTTCAAAATGGAGCTGTCGGCAAGTCTACCTTCTCCTTGGCCTACAGATGAATGAATGCCTCCTACTGGGGTCTCAAGGTTGTTTTTTTTTCCCTGAGACCCTTAATCCATCTTCATCTTTTTGTAAGAACAGACCTATGAGATTGGGACTTCCTGTATGTCCTTCCTGATTTCCATTTTACTATAATTATGTTTTTAGAGCTCCTGTCTCCAAATACAGTCATAATGAAGGCTAAAAGTCTCACGTATACATTTTGGAGATCAGTTCAGTCCATTAGAAACCTGAGCACCATGTTAATGGGAATATCATATCAAATATCTCAATGCTACTTTAAAACCATGGGTGTTCAAGACAAAGGGATTTCTCTAGGTTGCCTTGCAGAAAAAGGAGAAGCAAGGGAGGAGGAGTGCCTGGAGCAAAGGTCTGCAGGATGCAGGGCTCCTGGGCTGACTTCTGACACTGTCTCCTCACGTGACCTTGAGAGAATAACTTCACTTATCTATATGTCAATATTCTTATCTCTTAAAAGAGGGGACTTAAGAGTAATGGCCAGCGGAGGAGCTGTTTCTAACTGCAGCGCCTATGATCGACTTCATTTAGAATTTAGTCAGTCCAAGGCTTTTCATCCTGAGATGAGGAAGGCCATAAATAGCGGCTACACAATGAAATTAATTTGGTTGGAGAATAAATATTTGCATTTTGTCTGATAACAGGAACTCTTCAACTTAAGATTGAGCCGAGCTCTGAGACTATCAAAGTGAGTTGTACCTGAATTTCTGGGGTTGGAATTAAAGAGATAAATGCCACTTTATTTGTTGATATATGTACACAGCCTAAGTACCTGCCCTTTCCTTCCTACTGTGAAAGCAAATTCAACAGATTTAGAAAATAAACGTGTGCTATACATGCTTCTCTTTGGAAGGCAGATGTCATATGCTTAGCAGAGTCTATTAACAGACTGCTCGTTTGGAAAGATTTCCCTTCTGCGTGTAGTAGCCACAGGTGTCACGAGTAATTGGTGATGAAAGTGTTAGCAGAAGTTTCAGTTATAAAAGAATGACGGAAAACGATAGCAGTACCCCATGGGTATAAGACTGGCCGTGCAGCCAACCCACAAGTGGGGAAAGAAAGTAATCCTTGGAAGACAAGGAAAGAGAAAGAGTGCAAATCGAGAGAAAAATACGTTTTCAGATAAAATTACAGGCTATTCTCCTTAATGCATTAAGTGTAAGATTCCCTTGAAATAGTCTTACTATGTATAACTTAGCAAATTAACTTGTTTAATGTTACACTTGCCCTCAAATGAGTAGCCTGGCAACCCAGTGTTATGTTCATGTAGCTGTAGATGTTATTCCTAGTTACTGAAATGTATAGCTTAATGTACACATTTTATGGCAAATCCTTAACATTGGTTTATGAAATCATATATGAAACTGGATCCTTTGATTTAGCTCTGAAAGATAACATGGGCCCCAGTAGAATATTCATCCATATTCCTACCCATTCATTTGCTGACCCAACCAACAAACCATATGCCCATGCCAGGCACCGCTGTGCCAAGTTATGCATAATAATGAATAATAAGTAAGGAAATAAGCAAATCATAGATAACCATTGACAAGAAGAATGAGATACATGTTAGTCAGGGTCCTGTAGAGGAACAAGACTGACAGAATGAGTGAGAGAGAGAGAGAGAGAGAGAGAGGGAGAGAGAGAGAGAGAAAGAGGGAGGGAGGGAGGGAGGGAGGGAGGGGGGCTTGCAGGCTCTCATTCAGCTAGTCCAACAATGATTGAATCCAGTAATTGTTAGTCTGTGAGTGTGGTCTTGAGTATATGTCGGAATCCCAAAGCAGGAGGCTCCAATACCCATGTGTCAAGAGTTAGGTCAAGCAGGCAAAGAGCAAAAGCTTCCTTCTTCTATGCCCTTGATGTAGCTTCCAGCAGAAGCTGTGGCCAGATTAAAGGTGGATCTTCCCACCTCAAAAGACCCAGATTAAACGTTGATCTTCCCACATCAAATGACTGAATTAAGAAATATCTCTCACACATGTACCCAACCACTTGGGTTTTTAGTTAATTCAAGATGTGGTCAAGCTGACAACCAAGGATAGCTGTCACAGGCACAGGGGACATAAAAGGATCACATGATAGACCGCTGCTCTCAAAGTGTAGTCCTGGAAGACTGTTAGAAATACACCTTCCTGGGTTTCACCTCAAATCTACTGACTCAGACTTGAAAACAGCTAGTTTGGGTAAATTCTCTGGGGGATCTGAGACACAGAAAAGCTTACAAAGTCCTGTTATAGATCAGTTTATCCAGGGATGGGAGAAAGCCTGAGAACCAGGAAGAGGCTTGGTTGGGGAAGCGTTTGAGACAGTTTCCATGCAGCGGGGATAATACAGAAAAGCCTAGTGAGCTTGAGACGCAGAACAATGACCTGAAGAAAGATAAGTGGCATGAAATGAGGCTAACGAGGCAGCCCTGACAGACGGCTGTGTCTTAAAGAGACAGTAAGAATACTCATGCAAGAAGGCAGTGTGTCTTAAAGAAATATTATCAGGGATCACATGAGTTAGCCAATACTCACAGAGACCAAATCTGTACCTGTGGTTTCTCTTTACATAAGAAAAGATGAGGATTCCCTCTAAATATGGCCCTTTATATCTCTTTATTCATTTTCCTGCTCATACATGTAGTCACACAACAGCTCTATGCCTGGGTGAGTTTCCTCCATAGGTACTCACTAATAAAATGACAACGGGACTATGAATTCCATATGACAGCATGTGGCTGTCTCTGCCTGAGTGCTGGCATGACCTATGGCATGCTTCTGGCTATAAGAACACAGTAGAGGGAATGGGTTGGGTGCAATTACACTTATACAACTCATTTGCTTGGTATTTTTGAAGAGGCAAACTGCCATGGTGGGAGATTTTAGATAGATGGAAAAGTACTTTATGTGGCCTTGGGCCAAAAGTCAGAAGCTGGGGGCCTAGAGCCTGCAGCCTGTAAAGAAGTAAAGGCTGCTGACAACCAAGCAAGCCTAGGGACAGATGCTTCCCAAGACATGTCTTCAATGACACTGTAACCTTGGTCCAGCTCTGAAACCTTTGATCTGGGGACCATAGCCGCGGCTAAGCTTCATCTGGATCTCCCTAGCCCCCAGCAAGTACTGTGAAGAAGCTGAAGTAGCGTTCTAAATGCCAAGCTTATGTCTGTGTCAGGATCCCAAAGAAACAAACCAAAGAATCCTGCAGTGGGATGTAATCTCAGCTACTTAGCAGGCTGAGACAGGAAGAATGTGAGCTGGAACCCCTACCAGACTTATACAGAAAGACTTGATCAGAAAAAATAATGCTAACAGTATTATACCAGTTCTAGAACCTGGTTCTTGTACTTGTAGACAGCCACACAATTGGCCACCTGAGAACTACAGAACTACAAAACTCAGTGGTACAATTCAGTCCGAGTCCAAAGATGAGCGCCAGTGGGGTAAGTGGTATCAGTCCTAATGGAGTCTGAAGGCCATAGAGCTGGGTGTGCAGGGGTGAAATGCTGCTGGAGGAAGTCCCAGAGTGACGACACCCAAGAACCAAGAGTGCCAAAGTCTTAAGGCAGAGTATATACAGTGAATATCCCTGCTCACAAAGTCAATGGACTTGCTTTCCTTCACCTTTCTGTTCTATTGGGCCTCTAGTGGACAATCTGCTCATCCTGATGAAGGTGGCTCTTCTTCCCCCATGGTACTGAATCAAAGATCGGTTCTGTAAAACACATTCACAGACATGGGAAATGTAACTTCATCAGCTGGCAGGACCTGCCTTCATGCAGTCTGATGTACAACTCACCCATGGCCACCGTTGTGAGGTCTGCAGGAAGTGAGTGGAGGAGAGGAAGGGACTTGTGCTGTGACTTATCTTGTAAAAGTAAAATGGCCTGTGTCATGAAAACACAGTAATAAATTTTAATAAGTAAAAAAGAAAAACTGTCATATAGTTTGGGACATGGGACAACTTCGACAGACTAACACAGGTAGATCACCACAAAGCTGACAATCCATCTAAGTAATGCTTCCCATCTCTTGCCCTGTGAGTCTATAACATCTCTCAAAGCCTGTGATGTCAAGGTACTCCCCTGCCTCCTGGCTTCCTTTCCCATTTTTGCTACAGTAAATCACCACAAATTTACTATCTTACAGCTTCTTGGGTTAGAGGTTAGAGGTCCATACAGGTCTCTCTGGAATAAAATCACTTACGAGCAGGACTTTGGTGCCCCTGGAGACCTTGATGAGAATCTCCTTTGCTTTTCCAGCTTAGGCTGTGCCCTCCACAGACAGGCTGTGTCTCCCATCCCTGGCTCCTGGCTCTTGACATCTTCAAACCAGAGACTTACTGTTCTGCTTCGTCTGTCACTAATGGAGGCTTCTAATTTAACTGGACCCATGCAGATCACCCATGATAAGCAACCTGTCTCCAACTTGGCGGGTTACAGCATTTAATTCTTCTTTGCAATGTAGTCAGAGTTTCACAAAGATGGGGATGAGGACATCTTTTGGACTCTTACTAATCCAGTTCTGTGTGAGTAAGCTGGGCACATGCACATACTCTCAGAGAAGTCCTGACTTTCAGTATCCAGTTCTCCTCACAGTGCACTCACAGATGCTCCCATTTAAAGGACGACTCTCCGGAACTGGGGAGATGGCTGAGTCTGTAAAGCACTTGCTGTACAAGCATGAGAACCTGAGTTCAAATCTTGGAGCTCACGTATAAAGCCAGCATGCTTCTACATGTCCTTAACCCCAGCACCAGACGGAAGGCAAACAGATTCCTGACACTAATTTGGCCAACCAACTGATGATCTCCAGAGAGCCAGTGGAAGAGGTAACTGCTGTAGATCACTGGCCTCCACATGAGTTCATACACACATGTATGTACCTAGAACCACATGCAAGTGAACATACATGTACCTAGATGAAGCACATGCATACACATATGCATGCATATACCTACAAACCCCACAAGGATAAACATGTGTATCCATACAGCTAGGAGAACCACATGCATGCACATACTCACACACGTACCTAGAACCACATACATGCACACACATAATACATGTACCTAAGAGGACACATACACAAAATGAAATGGAGCAAAGTTCTACTCTGTCCCCTCTGTAGATGCCAACACTATGTTCTCTAGATGGATGAGTTACCCTTTCAGCTTTGCTGAAACCTGGGGGTGTTTGCCTTGCAGCACGCAGTTATCTTATTCTCTGCGGTCCTACAAGCATAGAGACTTGTCCTTTAAGGTGTCATTAGGGGCGCTGGCATCCTGAGATGAGGCTCCCCTGAACACTGATAACCTTTTGCTCAGCAGCCCCGATATTCACTCTCCTTCCTCATCTCTGTAGCTGTTTCTTCTTCACAATATGTGTCCCACCCTTTTGGCTGCAAAATGATTATCATTATTAAATCAACTCAGAGCAAACAAAAACGGATTCTGGGGAGAGAACAAAAGGTTCCCCAAGCAAGCAATTGCTTCTCCTGTCAGCTGGAGTCAGTGTCCTTACATCATCCAGAGACAGACTCCCTCTCACTGGCCAGAGCCAGCCACCTTATGGCCTCTACTTCCGAGACACAGAACACATTTGACAATATGTCTGTCTTTGACTCCACTACTCCCTTTCCGGTTTCTGTGAGCCACTCTCATCTGAACACACTCTGAATTGACTCCTTTTTTTTTTTTTTTAGGGAGAGATGTTTAGTATTTGTTAGGCTGTTGGTGGGAACATGGGATTGAGAAGGCCCAATCCACAGCCCTCATAAGCAAGAAATGGTTCAGGCCATGTGACACATGGCTGCACAGCCCATGGAATCTGGTCCCCATCCCTCAGGGCTCGTGGTGGCATCCGTCATTATGCCTTCCAGCCTCTGTTGCACCCATGAGTCCTTTGAACAGGAGCTTACCAGAGGGCCCTCGGCAGTCACCAAAGCAGCCTCAGATGTAACCACCTTTATTCACATGGAGATTATTCATGAATACATGATCAGAATGTCATTTTTCAGAGTTCCCTATCTCCTTTGAGGTATGTTCCTTTTAAAGTCTCTGTCCATGCAGAGTGATGCCATTTCTCAGTAATCATCTCTTTGATTTGGGGGAGGGGGAGGGGAGAGCATTCTGAAAACGCACTTAGTGCTCTGAGCTGTACTTAGCCTTTCTCCCTACAACTACCTTATTCTCCAAAAGGCTCTGTTGTTCACCCAGGGTGCTGCATCACCTCCAAGGCCACCACTCCTTGCTGAGGGAAATGAACTCCATGTTACAGTTTCTTGTGTGCTGTGACAGACCCAGTCTGCAGGGATGTGCAGCAGGGCAGAGGTACAAGAAAACTCCTACCAATCACTCAGTGCTGTATGTCCCACCCACGTGACCTCTTTGGGCTGTATTCTCCTCACCCATTCATATAATGGGGCGGGAGGGGGGGATACCTATCTCTCTGTTTTTCCTAGGGTTTGAGGGGAAAATCACGTGAAAATATTTTTTGCTAAGTGAAGATCAATACACTGAAAGTCTGGCCAGGCCTGGTTGCACAGGCCTGTAATCACATCATTCAGCTGAGGCAGGAGAATCCCAGGTTTGAGACAAGGCTGGACTAAATAGTGAGCTCCCGTCTTTTTTTTTTTTAAAGTCAATTAAATTTAATTAAGAACAAGTAAACAGAAAATCTTAAGTGAATGTCTAATGACAGTGTACACGATAAAGAAGCATAAAACAAGAGAGCAGCTTTCTGTAGGGAAAGACAGCAGAAACCAAGGTCTGGAAGATGAGGCAGGCCAGACTTCCCTTGGGAACAGAGCACTGTGCTGCGTTGGCATCGAGTGTGTGATCTCTGCGTGGCCTTCAAACGTACAGGTGAACACGGACAAAGGGACTCAGGAGTTGGGAACCTGAAGAAAAGTGGAGCAGCAGGCCCCACATGGGTGGAAGCATTTCCTAGGAGAGGTGTCAGCAGCCCCACAAAGCCTTGGCTAACTCTGTTTTCTGAGTCTGCAGGTGGAGGAAAGTTGCTAGAGGTGTGGCCTCTGCCCTCAGAGGGCTGTCACTCATTCCAACTCTGATACTTAGATTCTAAATACTTGTTTAGATCATGGCTTCAAGCTCCTTTTTGGAAGTTGGCCAGGTGTAGGTTGGAGGACAGCTTATTGAGTATGAAGTGGTAAGACTGAGGTATGCTTTCTGTTCAACTCTGTGATATATAAAAACAGTCTTCTTTAATGTAATGGTGTCTATATCAGACAGGACAGGGTAGGCTATGCCATCAAAACAAATCCAGACTTTAAGATCCACAACTGCTTCTCCTTTATGCCATCTACCCACTTACCGTGTGGAGCAGCATCATCACGCTTGGTTCCAGGGGTGTCCCATCCTTTTGTCTGGGGCATGACAAGTGGTCACTGTGCTTGAGTAAAGGAGAGGGTTGGGGTGGGGGGCAGAATCTCCCTTAAACCTTATTTGTCTGTTTCTAGCTCTCGGAGTCCACTTTTCAAAGCCTAGTGTCTCAACCTTGCTTTTCTGAGACTTCTCCCTCAGTCCCATCGTATGTGTACAAGGATGTTCTGTTTACCTAGTAACTTCTAGTACACGTTTCCCTCTGTCCAAATCATCCAGCTAGCCCAGCTGCCACAACCAGTATGACCACCTACCTATATCTAGTTCTTAGCTAAATTGAGAGATTAAAAAGGAGACAAAGGGAGATCTTTCTTCGTGAAAGGTTCTAGCCTTAGGAAACCAAAGAACTCTAACATTCCAGCATTAGCCATTTGCATTATTCAACACATCTCTGCTGGACCCTATCCTAATGTGCCTTTTATTACTGTGATAAACACTGAGCTTCCATGGCTCATTCAGGCATATATATATATATATATATATATATCATCCAGGACCACCAACTCAGAGACTGCAGCACCCAGAGTGAGCTGGGCCCTCCCACATCAATCATTGGTCAAGAAAGTGCCCCCAGGGCAACCTGATGGAGGGATTTTCTTAATTGCAGAGGGCCCATCTGCGTGCCATGTCCTAGGTGCCAGAGACTTGATGAAGAGTAGACCTGACCTGTTTTCTCCTGTCACAGGACCTGGTGTAGCATGCCTACCCACTGCCACAGGTGTTGGAAAGGAAGAGAATCAGGCTGTGGGTGTGTGTCCTAAAAGTCCTGTGAGACTCTTCCTAAGAACAAGAAATAGATTCTAGAACTGATACATGCTGACAAAGAAGAAAGTGAATTGTTGAACTCAGTCATATGTTGATGGGGTTTCTCTGTATCACTGTAAGACTAGTAACAAGACTTAACAATGACTCACACCTTTAATAAGATGATTCTAGACTATCACTGTGAGTACGTACATGAGCGTGTGTGTGTGTGTGTGTGTGTGTGTGTGTGTGTGTGTGTGTGACAAGGTTTCTCAATGAAACTGGAGCTCAGCAATCCAGCTAGACTGGCTGACCAAAAAGCCACAGGATACTCCTGCCTCTGCCTTTCCAGCACTGGGACTACATTCTTCCACAGATAGCTTTTCACATGAGTGCTAAGGATTGGACTCAGGTGCTTATGCCATGTGCCACTTGGGAAGCGGGAACCTCAGTTGAGAAGATGCTTCCATCGGCTTAGCCTTGGGCATGTCTGTGGGGCATTTTCTTGATTGATGATGATATAGAATCGTCCAGCCCTATGTGGGTGGTGCCAGCCCTGAGCTGGTAGTTCTGGGTGGTATAAGAACACCCACGGTATAAGAGCAAGCCATGAGAATGTCCCATAAGGTGGGCACCCTATGGAGCAACCTGTCTCTGAAGTCCTTACATTGATTGTGTCTATCTACTGAGAAGAGAATTGTGTGGCACATGCTCTGAACTAACACAGGTCTCCCCACTATCAACGTGGTGGGCTTTGTTTCCTCCAGGTCTCTAGTGAGCAGGAGGTGGAGTTAGTGGAGAAAGTAAATGTAGGGAATCCAAAACAAAAGATTCAGTTATGTATGAGAGTAAAGGGTAATATAAAATATTATAAAATGCTGATTACATCATTTTCCTCCCATTATAGAAATAATCATAAAGTTTCCTGGTTGATACATTGACAATTTTCAGTAGAAGACTTACAAACAATGCCACTTTGATACACATGAAACGTCACCTTGCCTTGGGAAAGCATCTGTACGATGTCAACACCCTGCAGTCTAGAGCGCTCCACTCCTACATACATGTGAGGCACTTCATACATATTCAGCCTCCTAACTTGACAGTCACTTCTAAGTGCAGACAAAGGGCCGTTGGTTCTGCTCCTCATGGCGGTTTGTGAAGGGAGAGGATCGCATGCTTCCCTCGATGATTACATAGCTCCATCCATCTGTCTGCCGCTGGAGGTGGGAGCTGAGATACAGCTCCCACCGTCGCCATAAACAAAAGTGGATGGGGCTGTCACCAGTCAGACACGCCAGCTAATTGGAGCTGTCGACAGACATAATACCCTGTGTCCGCGGCTCTAGTAACAGTTTGAGACAGCAATGATATGGTGGTTGATGGTGAGGCTGGCACAAGTGTCTCTCTACTCCCGAGCTGGGAATGACATAATGAGAAAAGAATCACTCAAACGTACCTCCTAGGCCCCTGGTGCTCGGCAAAGATCTTTCTCTGTATCGCTTCCTGGGCTGACAGCTTAATTTGATACTCATAACGTCAAACTTTAAAGTTAATCTTGCTAAAAAGATATATTTCAATGAGCCACCAAGACTTATTCTTTGGGGAAATTAATAAGAAAAAAATGCCCCTTATTTGTAGAGCTTAACCAAGAAGATACCAAAAGAAGAGAGGAATGCTTCATAAATGTAACAATTACATTTCTCTGGTGATTTTTGGGAAAATAATTTTACAAAAAAATTGTTTACACACACTCATGGGTGTGGCTTATTGGTGAATATTCTTTCTTGTTGGATAAAGCGGGCTCAACACAGAAAATGTTTGACAAGCCCTTGTGACATCAGCATATGTCACATGACAATTGGAACGCTCTCACCATGTCTCAGGGATGAGACTCTGGATGTTCCTTGCTGTTTTCCAGTGGTCTGTTCAGCTTCTAAATTATCTAATGACTTCATCACTGAAGTCTAGGTTTTGCTCAGCCATGTTGGTGAGCCCCTCTTTGCTTCTGAACTCCATAGAGCACACAGAACTGGCATCTTTGACCATAATTAAGAGGTTATCACACACCGAGTGCAAGGATCAGTGTCATCATTATTATAATCTATGGTCCATTTCCAATGAATAACTAATCAAAGTAAAACCTGTAAATGTGAACACGTGAAGGATTACAGTCAGGAGAGGCCTGGGCACTGAGCAGACTCAGACACTCGGGAAAGTTCCTGACACATATGCCTGTTTCTTGTAAAAATTAAAGACAGCAACCTCAATAAATATTTTAAGGATCTGAGATGAAATATTCAAGGCATCCAGTCTACAGGTTGTAAGAATTGTGCATTTAGAGCGCTTGTCATGTTATACCACTTATCTCAGTTTTGTCCTCATTAACTCTGTGAAGTAAAACACAACTTTGACATCATAAAGGAAGAACAGGGCCATGGGGGGGGGGTGTAAAAAGAAGCCAGTGGGTTTGCAGTCATAAACTTGGACATCTCCCCATCAGAGACTAGGATGGCATTCAACTCTCCTGAATGTCCTTTTGCCTGATGACCAAGCAACCCAAAGCCTCTGTGATGGTTGACCTCTACTGTCACTTGCCTGATCTAGAATTCTCTGGAGATGTTCCTCTGGGTGTGTCTGTATGGCTGTTTCCAGAGAGACCTTTTTAGAATGTGGGTGGCCCCATCATATGGGCTGGAGACCAATACTGAACAATAAGAAGAAATTAATAAGAAAGAAATCCATCCCTCTTGGTTTCTCAACTGAAGACACGTATATATCATGTATCCTATAGCCAAACCTTTGCCTCCATCATGGACTGAATCCTCTCAAACCACAAGCCAAAATGTGCGCTTTCCTCTTAGGCTGTTTTGTTTGTTTGTTTGTTTGTTTGTTTTTGGCTTGGTATTTGGTCACAGCAACGAGAAAAGTAATGTGTATAGCCTCATCATTTTCCCACTCAGTTCTCCAGAGGAGGTGCTCTCAACTGTTTCTGTCTCTTCCATCGGAAGTCGTCCTAACCCCCTTCCCCTCAGGCCTTGCTCATTTTTACACAATCACTAGCCAATTATAAAGATAAAGAATCCAAGTAGCAACACTCAGCACACCAATAAAGTCAACATAAATACACCTGAGCCATGAAACCAATGGCTTCCCTCCCTGAAGACATAGAGGAGACAAAGAACAAACAAACAAACAAAAATGTAAGAAACAGAAACTTTTCCTGAAAGGCAGGTAGCTTAATTACTTTTTGTAAGATAAAAGCGTTAAGGGAGAAGGAGTTTATTAGTTTACTCTGGTTTACGGTTCTAGGTTACTCCACATCGTTGAAGGGAAGTAGAAAGAGCTGGTCATGCTGCATCTACAGTCAGGAAGCAGACACTGAAGAATGCTGGTACTTGGCTTGCTGTCTCATCTTTATACAGTCCAGAACTCCAACCCAGGTGATGTTTCTACCCACAGTGAGTGGTATCCTCCTACCTTGATTTAATGTAATTAAGATGACCACAGGTGTGCTCAGCCCAGTCTTCCAGTCATATGTGCATTTACACACATGAAGACAAGCACTCATAAGATTCTATTATTCACCAAGCTGACAGTTGAGATTAATCATAGCAGGTAAGCGACTTTTGCAGCAAATACTCCACCATTACTAGGAATGAAAAGTATTTCTTTCCCAGACAACTATCAGCACACAGGAAATGTTCAGAAAGCAATGCAACTGTGTAAAAGCTTAGCCTGTCTAACTCCTTCAATCTTAACTTCCAATGACTTAAGTAGGTGGCACTGCCCTCTGAGAGGCTCAGTAAGCCAGCTGTGACTGCAAGACCTATCTTTTAGAAGGACCTGGGTTCCTTCTGGCATGTTGAACAGAGAGCTACATGCCTTTGGCCATGATCACTGAATGACAACCAGGTACCTCTGCTGCTCAGTTCCATTGGCAGAACCACTCGGGTTCTCTCTCAACCTCCACTTCTGCTCCTGCCATGGCTTTGACCTGATACACCATTTGTTCATGTCTTCCAAATGTCATCATTAAGCCTCACTGATCAAACCTCCAAGACCTTCAAGCAGTGGCTCACCCTACAAGGGGCTCCCTGGTCTCTATGATGCTTGCACAGACTGTGAGCAGGTCTTCATTTCCCACTGGTTGGGTTTTTTTTTTTCATGCATTTTAATCAGTTACTCATAAGCCTTCTTTCCCCTCTGTATTGCCAGCTTATTCTCTCACTTCATGTGCTTTTCTTTTCTATTTCATGGTTACTTGAATGAACTAAGGACATAATGAGTTCCTCTCATCCCTTCTCACTTTACATTCATGAATTGCATGTGCTTGACTAAACAAAACCCAGGCTACACAACATTCTACAAGAAGAAAAATGCTGTAGCAGACACAGGCCATGATCAATGGGGTGTTTAGCTATTTTTAAAGACATGCTTGTTTTATTTTTATTAACGTGTTCATTGAACATGTTAATGGGGTTTGGTGTGAAATTTCAACCATATGTGTAACATGCCCTAATTAAAGTCGTGTCTTTCACCACTTACCGCGACCCTTTACAAGCTCCAAGAAATCACAACTCTGTATTCCAGGTGCTGTTTTTATAGGTTCCACATGAAAGAGAAGATGCAGGGTGCTTGTGTTTCTGTATCTGGTCCATTTCAATATGCAAAATGTTCTCCAACTCCATCCACTTTCATCTTTTGAAAGACTAGTTAGTATCTAGCTGGAGAGATGGCTCAAGGTTAAGAACACTTGCTGCTCTTGCAGAGGACCAAGGTTCAGTTCCCAGCACACAAATGGTGGCTTTATAACCACCTGTAACTCCAGTTACATGGGATCTGGTACCTTTTTCGGGCCTCTGTGGGCATTAAGCATGCAGGCAGTGCACATGTAGACAAACACTCATACATATAAAACCAAACTTTTACAGATACATATTCAGAGTATATAAGGCACTAAAAAGAACACTCCTAACAGTTGAAAGAAAAAAAATGGGCAGCTGTTCTGAAAAGACAGCTCTCCAAGAAGAAATAAAAATTATCAATAAAATTAGGGGAAAGAATAGTCAATATCTTTAGCCATTGGAGAATCGCAAATCGAAACTACAATGAGATATTATCTATCTGAGTGGAAATTATGAAAGTGATGAAAGCAATGGTTGGCAAGGTTATGTAGGAAAAGGGATTGTCCACAAATACTGTTGAACTGTAAATGAGCTGCTCCAGATGGAGAGCACACACAGGCTCCATCAGAAACTAACCCAGACAATCCTGTGAGCAGCCTGCCCCACTCCTGTGATAACCAAAGGACACAGAGTCAACATGTCAAAGAGAGACTTACATACTCACAATATAAAACACACACACACACACACACACACGCCTCAGTGGGTGAGTAGAGAAGAAAGCATGGCATGTACACACCAGGGGCTTCAGCAATTCTTAAACTTCAACCTCATTTCCCCTGCACTCAGAGCATCTTAAAAGTAGGGTTGGTGACAATATATTTGCTTTTTCCATATTCTTTATGTGTTTTTGTTTCTTTTTGAGATCATAATTTATGACATTTCTCCCTCCCCTTTCCTCCCTCCAAACCCTCCCCTGTATCCCTCCCTGATCTTATTCAATTTCATGTCCTCTACTTTCAAACTGTTATTGAATGTACATATATATTTGTATACATATATGTAGTTCTAAATGTCATCCGTTGATTTATTTCTAAATAGCATCTTTGAGTCCATACAATGTTATTTGTGTGTATGTTTTCAGGGCCGACCATTTGGCACTGGACAGCCAACTGCTGTGCTCATCTCCAGAAAGTAACTCTCCTGCCTTGGCTTTCCTCAGTTACCCATGCTTCTCTCTATAGGGTGTGTTTGCCATGCTCATTGCTGTCCTCCTTGGTCTGCTCATGTTTGGGCAGTCATGTTGGTGAGACTTTATGGGTGTAGCCTCTGATGTGACCAGCAGACACAACCTTGCAGCAAACTCCCTGATCCTCTGGCTCTTGCAAGCTTTCTGCTCCCTCTTCTGCGGTGTCGCCTGAGCCTTAGATGTGGAAGTGTTGTGTAGATGTAGCCACTGGGACTGGGCTCCGCAGCTCTGCTTTTCATTGGTTGTGATTTTCTGTATAGAAATAGTGGTTTGTAGATTCTCCTCCACTATCCATGACTTCATGAGCACTGCATAGTTAGCTAGTTTCCCAGTACCAGGCATGGTTTCCGTCTTGTTGAGCAGGCTTTAAGTCCAGTTAGGGCTATTTTCACTGTCACCACTTCCCCCATAGGATTATCATGACAGGCTGGTTGTTGATGTGGTTCACAGGCATCATAGCTGGGTAGGCCCACTGGTTGCCTCCCCTCCTTTAGAAGCTTGCCAGAAGCCTTCTGGTACCATAAAAGCTAGTCCCCGACATAAATCTCATTTCTAGCTCTGTGGTCTCTGGGCCCTGGTTCTGAAGTATATGGTACCTTCAGCAATGGGGACTTATTTCACCTTTGGGGGGATAACCAGGGGCCACAATAGGCTTTAGGTTTTGTGAGTCTCTTGGACAGCCCTGGCCAGCAACTCAAAACCCATTTTTATAATAATCATGGAATTTAAATCTATCCTAAAAGAAGCTTTCCTGTATTACTAAGACTCATTCTCATAAGTAATATCTTCACTAATTACCCATAAAAGCAGATGCCTCTGTTTGAGCATACCTCAGGAAATCTTCCTAGATTTTCATATATCTCCAAGTTCCAAAGCAAGCCAAGAGTAAAGACTTTTGGATAGTGAGGCCGAGGTGCATTGTACAACTCTATGAGGTACTGCGGTACTGTGGGAATGGCACCTCCTGGGGCTGTGCTGTGTACAACCTTCGCTATGGAGATCCTTGTGTCTAAGCACTACTACATGTCATGGGAAACTTTGGTGTCAATGACAGCATCCTAGTTCGGAGAGGATACCTCTTCAGTGTTCTCACATAGAACACACGTTCTCACAGCATGGACATGCTGAGCCTTGCCTTCTAAGTCTCTTGGATAAAGGCACCAGTCCCAATCTTGTGTGTTCCACCTGATGGACTTGTCATCTACTAAAGGCTATACTTCCAGTACTGTCTTCTTGTGTAGTTACGGTTCCTCTGTTTCCTCGTCTCCCTATCCTCCTCCTCATTTCCTTCTTCTGAGGCCGAGTTCGGGGTATCTCATATAGGTTAGAATTTACTCTGTAGTCAAGTATGACCTTAAACTTCTTTTTCTCCTGCCTGTAACTCCCAAGAGTGTTAGAATGTAGGTGGCTGCCACCAGGCCTGATTTATGCAGTGATGGAAGCGGAACCCAGGGCTTTAGCTTTGCTGTGCAAGCACTGTGCCAACTGAGTCAAATCTCCAGCCTGGGTCTTCAGACCTCAACATAGGAATTTGAGGGAGACACATTCAGTTAACAGCTCACATGCCTGGTGCATCCCAGCTGGTGTCTGTTGTTCTGTGAATGTACTAATAAGGCAGTCTTTCAATCACAAAAGTACTCCAAACTTGGAGAGTTAACTCCACCATCTTTGTCGATCCACATATCAAGAGTGGGCCTTCCTTGTATTCTCCTTTGTGTCTAAGACCTTCCCTTTGTTTTTTGACACAGGGTCACCTGAAACTCACCATGTAGCCCACCTAAGCCTCAAAACTGCAGCTTTCCTCCAATTTCTGCTTCCTCTGTGATCACAGGTGTACACCATTATGCCCAGGTATGCGTGAGACTTGTTTTCTTCCGAGTCAAACACTTGATAATAAGTCAATTGCTTGCTTTTATAAAACAACATTTAATAAAAGTAGGAACCAAATAACTTCCTAGGTAAAGGCTTTCTGCATAGATAGATAATTTTGCCTCAAGAAGTTATGAGTTAAATGAAAATCTCAGTCCCAGGCACAAGAAACCTCCCTATAATGTATGGGTCAGAGAGGCCAGAAACACCTAAAGCAGCACAGGCTATTGTCATTGCTTAGTTGTCCACTGTAACTAGATGATAAGCCCCTATTACTGAAGATACCACTCATTTAGGATGCAGGACAGAGAGAAGATAATCTGGATAGTTTACATGGTACTAGAAGGGGTTACGGAGACATCAGGGCATAGCCCAGTTCTGGACAGTGCATGTTGCAATACTAATCTGTCTGGCAAGACATGCCCACTGGTTCAATCATGACATAACAGTTATGGGAGAGCCAACTGCTTTCTGTTAGGATGAGTCTTGCTCTACAAGAGGGATATTAGACCTGATAATGTGATCTTGAGAAGAAGCCTATGGCTGAGGAGGTAATAAACACTAAAAGGCAGTCTACTGTTCTTGTTATATTAAATGAACATACCATCATGTATCAAATGATCATACCAACAGCCCCTAAGTATTTATGTTTAATCACAGATTTGTCACCTCCAGTGCCCAGGATGAAGGTACCTGCTGATTCACAGAAGCTGGTTTAACACTTAAGTCATTGTCTTCTGAGATGCCTACCGCATTCAGTCAGTCCATGGGTACATTTGTGTCCAGGCCTCAGTCCTAACCTTGAGAGGAGCAAGCAAGGGGACCAATTTCTTCATCTTCTTTGGCCCTAGCTACAGTCCTGCAAAATTATGTAGAAAATTTCAGATCTGCTTTGCTGGGATCAAAGCTGTGTGCTATCCATCTCACCTGGCTTTCTTAGGGTAAATGGGGATGGGAGGACACAAAGCTTCTTTCTATACTTGCAATTGACATTTTCTGTTCCTTTCTATACATGTATGGAGATTTTTTTTCTTACTCTGGCTAATCCATAATTCACTGAATAACCCAGGTTGACCTGGAACTAGGTTGAGTTATCTTCCTAAGTGCTGAGACCAGTACTGAGTCACTACTTTGGTCTATATAGTCTCTTAGTAAATTAGGAATTGTATGAATTAGGAATATATAGGCTTACAGCTTTCTCCATAGCTAATTGAGTTTGTATGAATGTAAGAATAATGGATCTATATAACCTTCAATATTAAAATTTTTCTCTTTTCAAGGAAAGAAATCACAGATTTGTGTTGATCTCATCTTTGGTCAAGGGGGCTTCTATTTACAAGACAATTAATACAAAAGAGACTCGTAATGGTCTCAGTGCTGAGTATAAGAAACCATGAACTCTCAGATGAGGATGGGTTATCTGTACCAACATACCCAAGCCACCCTCCATTCAGGGCTAGGGGAACCATTGAGAGAGAGTGAAAACTGCTGGATGAGGAGATGTGTGTGGAAGGCTGAGTTCTGGATGTGTCATACCTGTTACATATCAGCTCACACGAGTTGTAGTTACCTGTCCAAGTCAGTCAGTATTCCAACACAAATGGAGGAAGGAGCTTTAGTAGAGGAAGGTTACTGAAAGAGGGAAAATTATTCTTCTTTGGGAACATAGCCATCAGTAGGTTGCTCATGTCCCATTAGATAGTTGATACCCATGTGCATATAAACAGTATTAACTGAACTCACGTGGTTACTAATGGCAACAAAAAAAGAGAGCGAGAGCGAGAGCGAGAGCGAGAGGGAGAGAGAGAGAGACAAAAGAAGAGGCTTGAAGTTGGAAGAGACCCTGGGTGGAAGCCACTAAGAAAAGTTGGTGGAAGATAATGAGGGATGGATGTGATCAAAATACATTGTATAAGTTATAAATTTTTCAACAAAATTTAAAGTAGTATATATATTTTTTTTAAAGTAGAAAGCTGTTGAGGGAAAAATAAGGTAGATCTGAGGGAAGGAGTGTGGACTTCTCAAAGAAGATTTTTATTTTTTTAGAGTTTAGGTAAAAAGAGGTACTTGGGACATGCATAAGACATACCCAAATATGGTGCATACACCTCAAGGGAAAGGCACAGTGACTGTTGGCACCAGCTATGGAGACTAGTTTGGTAGTCCTTGTTGCATCTCGAAAGGTCTCTAAGGAATTCATGGTTTTCTTGTTCTCTGTTTGTAATAGATGGACTTATAAGATGGCTTTTCTGGGGACTTGGGTAGGAATACAACAGAAAGGGGAAACCAAGAGCCACAAGATTGCATGGGGTCTGATAAGATGTGTCCTTTTTGCTGTAAGTGGGGTTTCTGGTGAAACTGTAGCTTTCTAGTTAGGGGTGGAGGAGGCCTTAAGTGCATGTTAAACATGCTAGGAGTCTTGGTCCTTGGCTGAAGAGGCTGTGACCACACAGGGTGAGGGGCTCCTTCCCCTTCTTTTGCTTCCATAATTTCCTTGTCTTTTCCTGCCTCAAAAGGAGTAGGGTGGGATGCACTCTGGGAATGCAGGGATGCACTCTGGGAATGCAGGGATGCACTCTGGGAATGCAGTTGAGGGGAAGATCTGCGTTGAAGGAACTACAACTGCCAGTTTTATAACAGAACAGAACAGCTTTCTCACCCACTGTCCGTTCATTCTCCACTCCATGAACTGGCTACTGAGTACTAGCTGTGCTGTACACTGTTCCCAAGAGTGAGAACAATGACTAAAGTCACTGTCTTCTCAAAATGCATTCTAACCAGCACAATGAATTACAACCAAACTCAACAGCAAGTCTCAAAGATGCTGGCAATTGAGAAAAGATGAACAGCAAGGAGGATACAGGAAGAAGGGAGGGAATTTTAGTTAGGATTTCCATGACCTAGAGAGAGTGATGTAGGAGAAGAACACTTTCAAAACAAGACCACACCAAGAACCAAGGTTTTGAGACAAGTCTTCGAGCAGGAAGATTCCTGGAGGTTTCTAGCTGGCCAATCTAGCTAGTCAATGAGCTCAACAATCAGTATGAGACCCTATCTCAAAAACAAAGTATGAAGAGTCTTTGCAATAAAAATAGGGGAGGACTGATGGAAGTTTTCACAGTATGGTGGTAAGAGGGCAATAAATATTGGATCTTAGAGCTGAAACTAAGAATTTGCTGACAGCCAGTGTGGGCTGAGGGAAAGCAAGGAGGCATGAGGATATTGAGATTAGTATGCCCAGTTACAGAGTCATAGTCACTTAAAGGGAAGCCTCTGGGAGGAGACAGAATGGAGAGGGTGAGCAAAAGACTGGTCCTTCCCCCATGGACATCAGTCTGCTAAGCATGTGCTCATGGGAAATTCCAGGGAGTGGCCAGCATCAGATCATCACAAAACTGAGCTCAGATGTAGAGAAAAGCCGATCTGACAGACAAGAGGCTCATAAGGCATACATACTCTGATATGGGGGCATTTGAGGACATTCTTTAGTAGCATGAGCCCAGTTGGGCTGCAGCCCTGCCACTCACTCAGCAGGAGCCCTCCCTAGGGCTCAGCATGACACAGGGGAACCATAAATACTGTAAGGTGACTGCAATGCATGCCATGCAGATACATGATTTAAATTCTTGTGGTCTGGAATCCCTCTGTTTCAAGTCTCAGAATTCAAAACAATGGCTGGCAAAATCAGTCAAGTGCAGTGACATTTGTATAAACCGAGAGCCCAGAGCATTAACGTGCAAAATAGTTCGATCTAATCTGTCTCTGGGGGCTTAGCAGCTGCTGTAGTCTGACCGTTGGCTATTTGTTATCAGCTCTTCACCTGGACTGACTAAATGACTAGTGATTGGGTTTCTAGGAGCTTGTTAATTTTAACTATGTATATAATCACATGCGTCCTGAAACAGTACAGTATAGGGACATTCATAGAAGTCATGCTGTATAGAAATACTAAAGTAATATAAAATATAAATAGTATAGTATAGAAAGACTCATAGGAATAGCACAGAATAATAGGACAGAAATAATAGACTATAGAATAATACAGGAATATACATAATATAAAATATGCATAGACTCAGCACTGGGACATGGCTCTCTTAAAGTATTCGACACATAAGTTTGGAGACTTAAGTTCAGATCCCCAACAGCCATGTTTAAAAAAAAAAAAAAAGCTAAGCATTACATAACATGTGATCCCAGTGTGAGTGACGGAAACAGAGGAACTCTGAAGCTCACTGGACAGCTCACTGGACAGTGGTAAGCCCCAAATTTAGTGAGTGACCCTGGCCCAAAAATAAGGTAGAGAATAACTTTGACCTCTGGCCTCCAAACACATGCACACATACAAATACATAAGATACATACCACACACATAGGAATTATTCATAGAAAGATATAGTATAGAATATTCATAGAAACAGTATAGTATAGAAATATGCATGCATACATCTTCATGTGAATAGTTAGAAACTGTATGTCTTAACTGATGATTGGAAAATATTACAGAAGAGACATATCGGACTCAGTCATAAAAAGAGATTCAAAGCGAGCACCATCTGGAGAGCACACACTAGAGTCCAATGGAGACACATTTTGACCCATTCACAGCTGATAGACTGTACAGAACAAGTATATGTCGAGAGTGCATCTAGACACAGCGCACAGCCCCTGCAGTTCCAGACAACTCTCTGCAGTAGGTTCAGTGTGTACGTTTTATTCCTAGGAAGACATAGGGGAAAACAGAAGCAACAGAGAAATAAATATAGAAGATGAAGAAGAAAATCATGGAGTGAGAAACATTTCCAGGGAAATTTTTTTGATCAGTTTTTAAATCATTGACAGTACCCAACATATGGTCTTACAAACTGATACATTGTATCAGTTGGATTTAATAATATAAGTCATGACCTGGGAGAGGGCATGGAAATACCTTAACTTCTTAAATTTTCTATTACAATGACAAAAAAAAAAACTTATACTTTATCACACATAATCTAAATGCTAATAAAGTGATTCAGGCCAAATAACAACATGGAGCCTTCTCTCCTTGGACGGGCATCTCTCAGCCACACACTCAACATGTGTCACAGTGTGACTCTCTAGCACTCATTCAGGATGCTCCCTGGAGCTAGTCCCCAGCTTCCAGAAGGCCCCAGGAGGGATCCAGATAAACACTGTGACCGTTATTTGTCTTAACTGTGAGCCAGGTGGCAGCAGCTGGCCTGTTTGCATGGTATGCAAATGGAGCTCCATCAGAGAAGAAAGGCCCACTGCTCTGATGCTTGCAGAGCAAACATGCACTGCTATGGGAAGGAAGCCAGCAGAGAAACAAGACAAGGGAGTGAGCAGTGGGGTAGGACAAGAAACATCTTCCACAGAAGCAAAATGCAATGACAGAAAATGTTGCCAAGGCTTGGTCCAGCTTTCTTGGGCTGGACAAATAACATGTGGAGAGCTGGGCGGGAGTCTATGAGTGGGAGCCAACCCATCTCCTCCAGGAGCAAAGGCTTTCTCTTCATTCAGCTTCTTCCAGGAGGAATATGAGAAACATTGCAGAGATGCCGAGTCACCAACGGTTACTGAGGGTTGAGCGCCACTGAGAGCAAAGGCTCTGGAGTGAATAAAAGAATGATGGGGAAAAGAATAGGAAGGAAGGGAGGGAGAATCAGAAGCGAGAGACCTGGAGTGGCTTGAGTTCCAAAGTGTATAAATCACGGACATCCAATAAAAGCTCTGTTCCTCTACACCCTGGTTTCCCAATCGACAAATGGACAGCCACCACAGTGGGTTCGGGGTGGAGTTAATGTGTCATCTTCCAGGCTTTTCATGACAAGGCAAGAGCTGAGGGTCCAGTTCTTCTGAGTCTCCAAAGTCCAAAGCAGCAGTTCCTAGTAGGAAGAGATCTAGAAACTACAGGGGGCCACAAAGAAGCAACCTGTCTATCATAGGCTGTGTGATCCAGTGAGGAAGAACTACATAGCTCTGATGCAAAGCTTCCTTCAACATGTGATGGGTTGTGCATAAAATCTCTTTAAAATACCTTAGTCTGGCCAAGACAGTTGGAAGTTTCTGGGCCCCAGAGCACATGCTGGCCCCAGCCTGTGCATTCAGTGTGTTAACTGCAGGGCCTGACTGAGCATCTGACTGCTTGGTGACTTCTCAGTTCCTCCCTTCCTCCCAGGAGCACATCTCTCTGAAGTACAACCTTCACAATATGTCTGTCTCTGAAAGTTTTCTTATAGTCCTGAAAAATGTGCTATTTAGTCAGGCTTGTTAGTTTTATAATTTAAATTTAAAAACAAAACAAAAACAAAAACCCACATATTGATGAAGTTGCTTTTCAATACCTCTTTTCTGGAAGAAGAAGGGGAAGGAGGAGAAGGAGGGGGAGGAGGAGAAGAAGAAGAAGAAGAAGAAGAAGAAGAAGAAGAAGAAGAAGAGGAAGAGGAAGAGGAAGAGGAAGAGGAAGAGGAAGAGGAAGAGGAAGAGGAAGAGGAAGAAGAAGATTGTGAATCTCTATTTTTCTTGTTTCTGAATTTTGACTGACTTTATATTT
Source organism: Grammomys surdaster (assembly GCF_004785775.1). Classification (NCBI taxonomy): domain Eukaryota; kingdom Metazoa; phylum Chordata; class Mammalia; order Rodentia; family Muridae; genus Grammomys; species Grammomys surdaster. The sequence goes on along the minus strand of NW_021604564.1, from coordinate 19,202,472 downwards.
TTAATTTGTTGTTCTCCTTCATATAGTCATCTAATTTTTATGCATTTTTCTTAATTAAGATCTTTATTGTCTACTGCTATTTTCTCCCCCCCCCCTCTCCTTCCCTCTCTCCCTCTCCTTCTAACTATATTTTTGGCTCTCTTCGTGCTTTTTAAAAATATTCATGTTTTTATTTTGCTATTCCCTTTCTAACACTAATTCAATTTTTAAACTTTTCTCATTAGTAAGAGAGACTTTCTGCTAGGTTTTTCCTTATCTTTCATTTTCCATTCTTAGTTCTTTCCTGCACACCATCCCCCCTTTTCCTGTTGGTTATTGAACATGGTCTCATTCATTTACTATTTCTATATTTACCCCATTTTTTGTTTTTGTTTTTTTTTATTTCAAAACACGTTCTGCATAGGTTTTCCATCTTCAGTTTGATAAGCATTGGGGATGTATTAGTGGTTATAATGGCTTCTAAGTGCATTTACATCCCTTGTCCTCTTGATGTTGCTGTTCATATAACAGTGGACTTCCTCCTGTCTGACTGGTACCCGGGACTGAGCCCTTAAGAGCAGGCTGCTCGATAAAAAGACAACCTCCAACCTTACCCCGCTACCCCCCAAAAATATGGAAGAGATATCCAAACCAATGTAAATAACAACATAGAAATGTGAGAAATGAAAAAAATAAACTAAAAGACAAACTGACTTCTCCAAAATGCATGGCTACTCAACAACTGAGCTCAAAGATATTGAAACAGATAAAATACCAGATGAAGATTTTTAAAGTTTCAGGCAAAGTGATCACTGAGGGAAACTTGCTTGCCAACGCCATCTCCACACTCTAGCACAGCCTAAGGCAGGCTAGAGTCACATCAGACACAACCAAGGAAAGATGTCTCTATGTCCAGGTCACACACACACACACACACTAGCCCTAAAAAAAAAAAAAAATGTTCTCCAGTGAGAATAACCTAGATAAACCCCAGGACCCAAAATTAAAAGATCAGCATAAACATGATCTTAGAAATCCATGGACTTTAACGAAGGTGTGAACAAGTCAATGAGAGGGACAAGGATAGAGATAAACTCTCCAGTGATGTTCAGGAAAACACAAATACATGGCTAAATGAAATGATGAAGATACTTCAAGATTTAAAACCTGAATTCAATAACAAGATAAAAAATATTGAAGAAAGCTTAGGCTGAAATGGAGGTGGAATTGAAAAAGTCACCCTAGTTAACTCTTCAGAACAGAGAAGAAAAGCTATAGGTACCAATAGAATGGTTCAGTAGAAATTGGGACTTGATGATAAGTAAAAGAACTCAACCTATCTAAAAAATATGAAAGGGACGCATAGGAATAGCAAGAAACTCTGAAATACCAAATCTTTGAATAATAGACCTAAAACAAGGAAAATCCCAAGTCAATGGCTTAGATTAGATTTTCAACAGGACCATAAAAGAAAATGTCCCCAATCTGAGGTAAGACATATCCATATAGATACAAGAAGCAGCAGAATACCAAATAACCAAAGCCAGAAAGGAAATTCCTCACAGTGCATCATAATTAAAGCACTAAATATACAGAACAAATAGAAGATACTCAAAGCAGCAAGAGAAAAAGTTCAAGTCACAGATAACAGCTCAATGGAAACTTTAAAAGCCAGAAGAGCCTGAAGCCATGTACTTCAAGTTTTAAATAGACCACAAATGCCAACCTAGTCTACTTTACCCAGCAAAACTGAAGGAGAAAGCAAACATCCCATGATAAAAACAGGCTAAAAGAATTCATGCTCACCAAATCAACCCTACAGAGAATACGGCAAGCAATGCTTTGGACTGAAGAGAAGACACACAGTCAAGAGACTGTAGGAAGAAAACAAACGAAGCTATAATTATAGAAACAGAAAACAGGACAAAAACACAGCAACAAGCAACAAGATGACAGGCAGCAACCCACATCTTTCAAATAAGAACTCTAAATATCAATAGTGTCCATCCCCACCTCAAAAGACACTGGTTTGAAGAAACTGAGTTGGGAAACAAAATTCATCTTGGGCTGAAGAGATGACTTGTACATTAGAGGCACTGATCACAACAAAAAGAAACAAAGTAGATTTTTGTTGTTGATGATGTTATGCACAAGAAACTATTCTTAGCTTCAAGCATCGGTACAACCCAAGAATGAAGGGAAGAAAAAAACATATCCCGTGCAACTGGGACCAATGAGGAGGGAGTCACCATCCTCTTATTTGACAAAACAGACTTCAAGCTAAAATTAATCAGAAGAGATAAAGAAGAAACGTCCTTCTGATCAAGGGAAGAACTAACCTTGACAACATTACAATACTAAGTACATCTGCATCAAATGCTGGCACACCTGAATTTATAAAAATCACACTACTAGATATCAACACAAGGTTAACTCCAAATCAGTGATTGTGGGCAAATTGCAACACCCCAACTTCTCCTGTAGATGGATTATCTGAACAAAAACAAGCAGAACATGTCTGTTGTTAAGAGTTAAATGACATCACACAACAAACAGACCCAAAAGATAACTACAGAATATTCCACCCAGCACTAGAGGATATACATTCTGCTCAGCACTTCCTGGGAGCTTCTCTAAAATAGACCACACTCTGGGACATAAAGCAAATCTTAACAAATCCAGAAAGATTGAAATAACTCCATGCATCCTAATTGACCATAATGCAATAAAATTTAAAGTCAGCGGCAAAAGAATCTCTAGTAAAAACACAAATTCATGGATTGAACAACACATTACTGATTGATAACAAGCCAAAGAAGAAATCATGAAAAAAAATTCTTAAATTCCTGAAATTAGAGGAAAATATAAAAACACTATAAAAACTTCTAGGACACATTAACAGCAGTCCTGAGAGGAAAATGTACAGCTCAATTATCTACATTAAAACAACAGAAAGAGCACAAATAAATGGCTTAATGACACAATTCAAGAATTTGGAAAAAACAAGAATGAACCAAATCCAAACGCAGTAGACAGGAAGAAATAATAAAAATCAGAGCAGTTATAGATACACGAAATAAAGAAAATAGTACAAAGAATCGACTAATTTAATAGCTGGTTCTTTGAAAAGATAAACAAGATTGACAGACCCATGGCCTAGTTAACCTTTTCAAAGAAAGAGGAGACTCCAAATCAGAGATGAAAGAAAAACATTACAATAAATAATAAAGAAATGTAGAATACTATAAGGGAAAATCTATACTCTGTTAATTAGCAAGTCTAAAAGAAATAGATGAAAGTTTAGGTTAATCCAAAATACCAGAGTTAAACCAAGAAGAAATTAATAATTTAAATAGGTCCATAACTAATAAGGAGTTCAAAACAGTGATAAAAATCCTTCTGACGGAAAAAGGCCCAGTCAGGGCAGATAGCAGAATCTACCAGACTTCTAAAGAACTATAACCAATACTTCTTAAATTAATCAAAAAACAAAAGGAGCTTTCTCAAACTCATCTGAAGCCATTATTACTCTAACACCAAAACTAGCTAAAGATATAGTAATAGCAACAGCAACTAATATAGGCCAAAATCCCTGATGAACACGGATGCAAAAATTCTTGTAAACACAATGCAACCATATATCAAAAAGACATCTGCCACAATCAAGTTGATTTTATCCCAGAGATGAAGGAATGTTTCAATATATGTTAGTAAATTACAGCAATGTATTTAAAGGCAAGTCACATGATTATCTCAAAAAATGCAAACAAGGCCTTTGACAAAATCCAGCATGCTTTCATGATAAAAGGCCTAAAGAGAGTAGAGAGAACATACCACAACACAGTAAGGGATGTATATGACAAACCCGTAGTCAGCATCATCCTAAATGGAGAAAAGCTCAAAGAAATCCCATTAGTAATGAGATAGGGTAACCCACTTATCCCTACACATTTTCAATGTTGCTTGAAGTATTAGCTAGAGGAATAAGACACAGGGAGGGTGAACTTAAAGGAATACAAGTAAAAAGTTTACAGATGATACAAAACCATATATTTGTAAGAAGTCCCAAAAGTCCCACAAGAAAATTTCTAGAAATAATTAACACTTTAAGCAAAATGGCAATATACAAAAATCAATGTGCACATAGAAGTATCCTTTCACATATCAGCAACAATCATGCTTTAAAAAAAAAGAAAGAGAGAGAAAAGGAAAGGAAAAAGAAAACAATAAAAAAGAAGAAAAACCATCAAAACACTCGCACTTACAAGAGCCTTCAAAAAACTGGGTGTAAACCTAACTGAGTTGATGAAAGATCGCTATAGTGAAAACTTTACTCTTCTGGAGAGATTGGAACAATGGAAAAATCTTCATGGCTCATGAATTGATAGAATTCATTGTGTAAAAATGACTGGTGGTTTGAATAAGGATGGCTCACATGGGCTCATAGATTCGAATGTTTGGTCCTTAGAGAGTGGTCTACCTGACAGGAACTACAATGTGGCCTTGTTGGAGTAGGTGTGGCCTTGTTGGAGTAGGTGTGGCCTTACTGGAGGAAGCACATCACTGGAGGTGGGCTTTGGACTTTCAAAAGATCAAGGCAGGCCCAACATTTTTCTCTCTTCTTGCTGCCTCTGGAGCTGAATTTAGAACTCTCAGCTACATCTCCATCACCATGTCTGCCTGTGTGCCACCATGCTTCCTGCCATGATAATATTGGACTAAACTTCTGAAGCCATAAGCCAGTCCCAATTAAATGTTCTCCATTATAAGAGCTGCCATGGTCATAGTGTCTCTTCACAGCAATAGGACCCTAAGACATCTTCCAAAGCAGTTTACAGACTCAATATACTCTAATCTCAATTTCATAATATTCTTTATAGAAATAGAAAAAATAGCTAAAATTCATATAGAATCAGAAAGACCACAGATACCCAAAGAAATTCTGAGCAAAAGGAACAATCCTGGAGGAAATAATATAATCAGATTTAAAGCTATATTTACAAAGCTGTAGTAATAAAAACTTCATGAACATGTAGATCAGGTGGGACAAAACAGAAGACCAAATATAATTACAGCTATCTCATATTTGACAAATATCTCCAAAATTATATGCTATGGGAAAGATAACATCTTTGATAAATGGTGCTGGGAAAATTGCCTGTCCACATAATACAAAAAGGAAATTAGAATCGCATCTATTACCCTGCACAAAAAATCAACTGCAAATGGATCAAAGGCCTCAGTGTAAGACCTGAAATGTTCAACTTCTAGAAGAAAATGTAGGTGGGATGCTACAGAACACAGGTGTAGGAAACTGCTTTCTGAGTAGGACACCGTATATGTAGGAACTCAGTACAGCAGTTGACAAGTGTGACTTCATAAAACTAAAAACCTTATACATAGCTAAGGAAACAGTCAATGGAGTATAGAAGAAGGCCACAAGAGGGGAGAAAATCTCGGCCAGCATACATCTGACAGAGGACTAATATCTAGAACATATAAAGAATTCAACAAAGCATCAGACAGAGGAGTAATATCCAGAATGTATAAAGAATTCAACAAAGCATCAGACATTGCGATACGAGTCCCAACCTCAGCCCAAGGTCTCCCTTTCAACTGTCTTCAAGTTCATATCTCTCAACACTGCTTTCTGAGCTCCTATTGGTCAAAGATTGTGGGGACTCCCACTTCAATCCTTTTATTTTAGCTTGTCAATATCTCTGTGTTGGACATTTCCTCATAAATTGGGCATTTAAAAAAGAAACCAATCTTCAGAATAACATACTCAGTTCATATACTGGACTTATTTCTGCCATGGTATCTCTGTTTTTGTCTTGCTTTATTAAACATCTTGCTTTTTAAATTTTTTTCTGTTCATGAGTATCTTGCCTGGATATATGTATTTATGAGCACCATGTGTGCACCTGGTCCACATGAAAGCCAGGAGATCACATCAGATCTCCTGAAACTGTAGTTACAGACAGTTGTGAGCCACTGTGTGAATGCTGGGACCCAACCTCGGTCCTCTGCAAGAGCAGCCAATGCTCTTATCTGCTGAGTCCTCTCTAGCCCCACATCTTTTTATTTTAAACTATTTAAAGTTTAGCTATATTTCTATTTCTATCGTCTGCACTACTGGTTTGGATGTTATATGCTTCTGTTTCTTTCAAACCTCATCCTCCTAAGGTAGACATGCATTCATACTTTACTGAAGCCCGCGGCTGCTGATGCTGTCCCTTTAAATGATAATGTCACCCTTACAACTCTATGCTCAGGAAACACTCCCAATTGCTGTGTTTTTCTATATTTTACTTCTACTTTGGGATCTCATAATTTTCACCATTTATCATACAGTTAATCTTTACATAGACTCACTTATTGTTTGCCACTTATTAAAAATTCTTTCTACTGGGCCAGCAAGATGGCTCAGTGGGTAGTATTGCTTTTTAAGCCTGATGACCTGAGTTTGATCCCAGGAACCCACAAAAACATGGAAGAAGAGAATTGATTCCACAAAGCTGTGTCTGACTTCAAATTTATGCCAACAACACACACACACACAGAGAGAGAGAGAGAGAGAGAGAGAGAGAGAGAGAGAGAGAGAGAGA
>NW_021604564.1:19183987-19195875 GCF_004785775.1 Grammomys surdaster | reverse complement strand
GAGAGAGAGAGAGAGAGAGAGAGAGAGAGAGAGAGAGAGAGAGAGAGGAAATGTTTTTAGAACAGCTCAATTTCTTACCTGAGATTACTTTCTTCCTCCTGAGATATACTCTTTAGATGACAGCCTCACTCAGTATATGTTTATCAATACTGTTTTTCTTTTTTCTCTTTCTAAAAAGCATATTCCGAGAATATAAAATTCTAGGCTTTCCAGTGCTTTGGTATAATACCATTCCACATGTCTGTGGCTGTTTCTAAGAAGGTGGCTCCCAGACCAATTGTGATGCCTACACAAGTGACCCTTGTGTCTTGAGCTCCTAAGATCCTCTTTTTATCTTTATTGTTCTGAAAGTTCTCTAATGTGAATGACTGTTTCATTGGTGTTCTCAAAATTCTTTGAAATTTCCTTGTTGAAGAATGTGTTGCCTATAATCTCTGGAAAATGTACCAACATCATTTCCAATTTTTTAATTAAAATATGATTACATCACCCATCCTCCTCATTCCAGTTCCTTCCATGTTAAACCCCTCTCCAGGTTCACTTTCAAATTTGTAGCTTCTTACTCCTTAATTATTATCATATATACACACATATATATACATATATATGCATATATGTGTGTGTGTATGTGTGTGTGAATAAAAAATAAATGCTACCTGCTGAGTCTATTTATTATTGCTCATAAGAATATATTTTAGAGACGACCACTTGGGGATTGAATAACCATTCACAGTGCTCATCTCTGGGAGAAACTAATTCTTCCTGTCTCTGAAGCTTTTAATTGCCTGTAGCTTTTCATCTGAAGATGGGATCTCATGTGATCTCTGCCATCCACTGTGGTATCAACTTGTGTCGCCGTTGCTGAGATCTCCTTTAAGCAGCCATGTTGTTGAGATTTCAGTGGTGTGACTTTCTGTTATATCTAGAAGACTCAATCATGCAGCAGGCTTCCTGGTCTTCTGTCTCTTACAAAATTTCTTTCTCCTCTTCCATGCTGGTCCTGAGCCTCAAATGTAAGGGTTCTAAGAGGTTATATGAAGGAAGAAATGGGAAAAATAGGAGAGAGACTTAAGGCTGAAGATGGGAAGTTTATCAATACAGAAGAAGAAATGAAAGATGAGATAAATAACACTAAGAATTCTTGAAAAGTTCATAAAGAACCATATAGTTGTATATTTACCTAAAACTACATATAATACATATAAGTTTATGTGTAATCACATGTATATAGTTTAAATGACATTATTCCACTTGGAATGATAGTGTTCCCCTAAAGAGCTATCTAAAATGTACCCCCGTCCAAGAAATGAGAAGCCACCTTTTAAATTATTGTTCAGAAGATTCCAGAAAACTCAATAACATTATAGGCTATTGCTGTTGCCATTGGTGTTTCCCAGAAATTGAATAAATGTCATTTGTGTTGACAACACCACACATTTTGTAAACAGTACTCTAAGGCATGGAGCAGGATCCAACCTAAAAGCTTCCTCACTGAATACAAGCTTTTATACTACCAGACGGTTCTGTGCAAGATGCCAATAGAGGAAAGCATCCAATAGTCCCATTGGATGGTCCACTTGAGTGGTCATTAGGAGGCAAATCATGCCTAGTACTAAAGATGTGATTAACCACCCATAAGTGATCAGATCATTGATTTTAGAGGAGGACATATTACTGCCACTTTCTTAAATGAGTATAATTTCTAACTATATTCTAAATACTTAGCATTATACAAACAGTTAAGCATAGCTCTTCACCAAAGAAGCTGCATTTCGAAACAAAGAAACAATTATACAAAGCTACAGTTGGTCAAAATACAGAAACAAACTCGGGGTTTGAATGAACATGAACCTCAGAGCCTCACAAGATTAAATACTTGGTACCCAGTTGGTGGAACTGTTTGGAAAGGATTAGAAGATGTGGCCTTGTTGAAGGAAGTGTGCTGCTGGGGATAGCTTTGAGGTTTTTAAAAGACTCATGCTATTTTCAGTATGTTCTTACTCCTGCTCATGGATATGAGCTCTCAACCAGTACTCCAGCCACCTGCAGCCATGCCTTTGCTCCACTATCAGATACTCTAAACCCCTGGAGCTAGAGGTCCAATTAAGCTCTTTCTTTTGTGTATTGCCTTGGTCATGGTATTTTATCACAGCAATAGATAAGTAATTAAGACAGAAGTTGGTACCAAGGAGTGGGCCATTGGTATGGGTTGGTTGGTTGGTTGGTTGGTTGGTTGGTTTTGGTTTTTGGTTTTTCAGAGTATGGAAACTTGGGAACTTTTGGGCTAGGAAAGTGATTAAACGCTGTAAGCATTTGAGTCATGCAAGTAGGAGCTTAAAAGATAATAGTTCACAGATATGCGTGCACTGTGGAGGACCAGCTCAAGAGATCTCAGAGAGGAACAATATTAGCAACCATTCTTGTGATATTTTTTTTGGCAAGAACGTGGCTGCCTTATGTGCTTGTTGTAAGAATTTCCTTGAGGCTAAATTGAGAAGTTTGTACTAATTTCTTTGTTGGAATAGATTTTAGAACAACCTAATGTTGATGTTGTTTCATGGTTATCAGAGGCCACTCTTCTGCAGGTCTACAGTAAAAAAGAGCAAATGGGGCAAAAGAGATAGAAAATGTATAGTTGGATCCACCCAACCAACCAAAGGTACAATAGTGTTTTTATTTAAACTCTATAAGGTCAATTTGTGCTAACCATGTATTTTCAGATGTGTGGATTTCCACTGGAGTGCATCAGGGGCTATAATTTTTTTTAAAAAATGACACTCCCCTCCATAGCACCTATCAATTGTCAATAGCTCCTCAACTAGGGAGGAACTTCCTACCCACCTCTCCCTTTCATGGTAGGATTTTGTCTGGCCCGAGCTTGCTGAGAGACCTTGTGCATGCTGTCTCAAATATTGTGAGTTCATACGTGCAATTGTCCTGCTATGTCTCAAAGACAATGGATCTTTGTTGTTACCAAGCATTGTGGTTTTATTTTTCCGTGTCTGTATACTTTGATATTGCCCAAATTCAAATGGTTGTTGAACCTCCAAAATAAAGGGTTATAAAAAGATTTTATTACTGTTGTAGTCTTTAATCTTTTGAATAAACTTAGACCTCTTCCGAATAAGTATGAATCTAATAGAGATCTGACAGTCATGCTAATCTTCCAGACCAAGGCTCTCTAAAGTGAGGCACTCATACCTCGTTAAGCACAAAATGTGCCCTCTTTGGAAGAGATAAGACATTTTATTCATGAGTATTTTACCTTCAATTAGGAATTTATCTTGAAGTTAGAAAGCATTGATATGCCGGGCGGTGGTGGCGCACGCCTTTAATCCCAGCACTTGGGAGGCAGAGGCAGGCGGATTTCTGAGTTCAAGGCCAGCCTGGTCTACAGAGTGAGTTCCAGGACAGCCAGGGCTACACAGAGAAACCCTGTCTCGAAAAACCTTAAATAAAAAAAAAAAAAAAAAAGAAAAGAAAGCATTGATACTTGAAAACTTCAACATTAGAACTGATACACGTATCAGGATGTGGCCCACAGAAAGGACAGCCCACACCATGGTTTACCCCAAGATGGACCATGATACCCTCTATCTCTTCCATTCTTCTTCAGCACAGGGTGTAAGTTTATGTCAGCATGTGTCCACATTACATTCTTACAGTTAGGAAGCACTCACCAAATGAATGTGTGGCTTCCAAATATTTTCTGCACAATACTGGGGATCATACGGAATATTACTGTGAGGAAGAAAATGACTGAGGAGAACACTTCTAATAAAAGCTTCAGTTGGTCACTTTACAAATAAAAACTTAATGACCTTGTCTTATCTGATAAGACATTGTTGTGTCCTCAGAGAAGTGTTATCAAGAAAGTTCCTTGCGGCCATGAAAACTGGAAGACAGCTGAAGGAAAGGGAGTACTCTTCCCCAGGGATGAGCCTGATAAGTTGTTCAATCACAGACCGATCAATCCTAAAATCACACACATGCAGATGATGCTAAGTGGGCTTGGCAAGTCGTGTTTAGATATCTCTACATATTACAATCATTTTTAAAAAGAGGCCATGAATTTGAGAGAGTCAGGGAAGAAATATGTACGGGGTTAGAGGAAGGAAAGGGAGGGAGAAAATGATATAATTATATTTTCATTTTTAAAAATTGCAAATAAAAAATTTAAATTAAAAAGAAGGCTTTTTGAAATGAGTTAGTTGGTATACAACGCATGAGATATAAATGTAAATATTTTAGTGATACTTTTTTAAGAAACATTTTAATTCTCCTGTCAACAGAAGAACCCCAAGTATTATTTTTTTTCTGATGACTGCAGTTGGGTTGAGATGGTATCACTGTGCATGACTCCTTGTCCTCCAGAGTGATGCAGCAATCCTTCCTCTGCACTTGCAATCACGTGACCAGCTCTAAGCTGTTTCCAAACATCCCATGAACCACACCCTATACGCACTTTCTAACATCTCACTGTTCTTCCATATAATTAGACACAATGAAATAAAGAAACTTAGTGTAATATTCCAAAGTTACTCACAGACACAGAATCAGAGACTCAGCACTCTGATTTCACAGAGGCACTAATGCTATCAGAGGTGAAGTCCACACAACCTGTGTGTAGCTTGGATTCTCCTATGAATACTTTTAGGTTGGAAATTCTTAAGTAAAACACATTCTGCATATATAGAAATCTCTGAGGAGACATGGAAAATTACATAGCCTAGTCTCCCAAACCTGTTTTTTAGCTTTTAAGAGATAGGTGCTTCCTGCTTCCAAATGTCAAGGAAAGACACAGAGAAATCAGAAAAAAGACTGCCCCTGATATTCGCCCCCCTTTAATCCATGTTTCTGTTTTGTCATTGCTGCTTGATGTTGTAGTCATTGGAGAAAACTAATTATTCCTGGGTTGCTAGAGAGCAAAAATTGTTTCTTTTGGACCTAACAAACTGATCTTTTCTCCTAAATTTTTGGTCATTGTTACCTAATTTATCCCATTGTACTGTCCCTACGTATGTCCTAAAACCTTGTGTTTGATTGATTGATACAATATTAACTTATTATTATCTGCATAAGTGTACACACACACACACACAAGAGGAGTCAAGGGTGGGGATTGGCAGGGAGAATCTGAATGCAGTAAAGCCAATACTTAGAGCCTAGCCCTTCTGTTCCCAGAATACATGTAAGGAGAAACTCAGAAGAGTATTCTGTATGCCTTGTCTTTATCTAGGAATAGGAGGCTAAAGAACTATCTGCAACGTGTACATCTTGTGAGTTAAGAGAACTGTACAAAGAACCTTGGGAAATGGTCAATGGTGGCAAGTATTTCTGTTCAAGCCAAAGAACAACTCCAAATTTTTCTAGAGGAAGTAAACTTCTTCTATGGATTCTATGGATTAACTATAATAATCTCTCCCCTCATCTTCTCTTAGATACCCCACATTTTCCCACTCAGTGCTTCCTTTAGTACTTTTTCTACTATGTGGTAATTTTTACTACTATGCGGGAAATGTTGTAAGTTTTCATCATGATAAAACCAAAAGTCACTCTTTACTTGCCTCCCATGATCACCATCCTGCTACTCTAGAAGGTCCCTGTCAGTGATCAGGCTAGAGAGCTAGGAAAAGCATACGGCTCATAGCACATGATATACCAGTCTTTAATTAATACTTGTTATTGGCTGTTCATCGTGTTCATAAAGCCGCTCCATGAATAATGTTGAATGAAATTCTGATGATGATAAAAGGCTATGCAAACAAATGCTACGTGAGGAGAAACTGCACAAAAGAGGCACTCAAAGGACACAGAAAGAACGCATTTTTCTGTAGATGTCTCTTTTGTGACTGTGCCTGCTGCTCACTGGTGCATGTTCTCCATTGTCAACATGCAGGGGAAATGACAGCTTGTGATTTACAAGCAACTGATGAACCCCAGAATGTATTTCCAAGTCCGTGTCTCCTCTGACTTCTCATCTTCTTTGGATTCTTTCCTGCTTCTTTTGTTTCTTCTTCTGAATGGCTGTTTCTCAGGTTCTACCGAACAGACATATAACTTCTCAACTTGGTTCTCTCACTCCATTAAAATGAAATTAAAGGACCATTCGACAATGTACTCACCACTTTACTATTCATGTATCTGAAAGTATTTTAAGCCTCTTGGATTGGTGACCTGTGAGATCCTGGTATGTGATAATCACCAGAGCTGTCCCCCAAGCTACTTGCACCATATCTTAGGTGGGCATTGTGGGCCCATAACGCTTCTGTAGGCACAAATTGCAGAACAATTACTGATGAGAGAAAGGTCATAATAATAGGTTACAAAAGTCTGGCTGGCTTTGGGACCATTTAGAAGGAACCATTTTGCTCCATTGTTGTAAAGATAAGAAGGAAGTAGTTTCAGGTAGTTAGAGACAAGCAAACAAAAGCCAGACCAGCAGAGCTGTATCTCATGTACTTTCACTTCCTGCCTACTCCATTACTTCTAGTATTATTGGAGAAATAACATGATTGGAATGACCTAAAGGTTAGGGAGTGGGCAAGCCTTAGCCGGTGCGGAGGAGACAACACTGTTGGTTAAACCTGTATGAAAGTGAAAGGAATAACATTTAACAGAATTCTAAACTGATGTTAGTGGTGGGAAAGGGCATTTCGCTGTTGATTTTTTTTTCTTCTTCCTAAGTGGGTACCTTTTATTAAGGAAGAAAGATAGTATGAAATTTTGCAGAATGGGAGGAGGGTGGACAGGAGCTGGTGAGAAGCCAGATGTCTACCATGACCCGTCTGTAGCTACAGTGGCTCCAAACATTACAGCAAGAAATCAATAAGATACTGAATTGTTTTCAATCAATAAATATTTCTTGAGCATTTATTCTGTGTCAAAAATGACTCCACAAAGCTCAACTAGCTTTCCTTTTAGCACACTCTGAGCACTACGGCTCTTTAAAGGGGCTGTATAAATGGCATCTGCTTTCAGAAAAATTAAAAGATTTGATAGCAGTCACTGTTCTTTAAAGTAGTGTTAGTGACATTAAAGAAAAAATTCTTAAAAAGTCACACAGATATAAAAACAACAGAAAGATGAGTTATGACATTACCAGCATCAGAAATGAGCTTTTACTACTTGCTGTACATTTATGATATCATTTATTATCATATTTGTGATAGTAAATCACCTCTACCATAAACTCTTTCACTTAATGAGTGCGTGAAGTAATGTGAATATGGCCAAGAACTGACGTGGAAGTGGAGAGTAGTCTATCATGAATCTCAAGTCCAAAGATAGTATTTCCTGGTTTCAGATGTGAAGAGACATTGGTATTGATCGACCCCTGTGCAAGCTCAGTGCCTAATGCAAGGTCCATGCCTGCTGCAAGGGCAGCATCTGCTGTAAATGCACTGTCTGGTTCAAGGGCAATATTGAAGGAATGAGCACAAGCATCCTGCTCTCAAAAAGAAAAAAATCATAAAGAGCAAGTAGAAATTAGAATGTGGATTCAAACAAAATACCATCACGGTTTCTTCAATGGTAACCATTTATATATTTCTCAAACCATGGTAGTTTTAGGATGTTTAATCTGAAGCACTAGGCAATGATTGCTCCTAAAATATGTTGCCAAAGGTACTGGTAGCCACACAAGTAAGTTGAGAGTTTTTTCTCCGTTTCCACAGTTACAGGAAAGTCTTGAGATTTGGATAAACAGTTAAACTTCCAGGTATTCACAAAAGCTACCATGGTTCTATTTTATCTCTCATCCCTGTCATGGTTGGGGTTCCTAATGCTATGATAAACACTATAACCAAAGTCACCTTGTGGGGATGGTATTTCAGCTTGCCGTTCTGTATCACAGTCTATCATTGAAGGAAGGAAGAACAAAACCTCAAGGCAGGAAACTTGAGGCAGGAACTAATGCAGAGGCCATGGAGGAACATTGTTTACTGGCTTGCTCTGCTAGACTTACTTTCTCTGGTTCATTTTCTTTATTTTGTTAAACATCCCAGGTCCCCCTGACCAAGGGTGGCACTACCCACTGGACCCTGAGGTATCCATCATTGATGGTTGGCATTCCTTCATCCCAGAGGACCCCGCCATATGTCAAGATGACATAAAAACTAGCCAGCACAATTTGACCCACAAACACATCACCTATTAAGCCATAACTTTTCCTTTCTTCTTGCTCCCAAGATAAGTGTATATCAATAACACCATATAAAACATTTTTATTATTTATTAAATAAATAAGAAATATGTTATTTATCATTTATTAAAAGTCTCACGATGTTAAAAATTCAAACACATAAAAAGTTCAATCTCCCTAAAATATCCATAGTATCTCGAAAAATTCAGTGTCTCTCAACTGTGGGCTTCTGCAAAATAAAAATAACTTAAATACTTTCTTACACCAAGAGGAAAGAACCAGAACATAGTCACAATTAAATGAAAGCAAAACCAAACTCCAACAGTGTAGAAAGTTCAGTGCTTAACATCTGGGACTCACAATCCTCTGGGCTCTGAAGGACCTAGGGAGCTGCCTCCACTTCTCTGGTCTACCATTCACAGCACACACAGTTTTTCTCCTAGGCTCAGACAAAAACCACTTCACAGTAGCTACCATCCTTGACAGTCATCCATAACACTGGCATCTCTGAAATGTTTGGGTTTCCTGCTGCAACTGGGCTGCACCTTCACCAAGTGCCTTTCGTGGGCTCTCTTCATGGTGGCAAGATTCAAGTTCTTTCCATGACACCTTCTACTACAATTCTGTCATGTTTACCAATGGCCTCTCCCAACCTTTTTTCAGAGACTATATCCTTCCCACACAGTACTAAGCCTCAGCATATTGCTATGGCCTCCTTATACCTTCAAAACCAGTACAATCTGGGTGGCTCTTAAACACTACCTGATTCAACTGACAACATGAGATGCAGCCTCAGACTCCTTTGACCACAGGTTCTGTGTTCTGATGCTGAGGAAATAGCCCCAGAAGATTTCACCTCCATGATACTGGTCTCTTCTTCATCATTTCTAGCACTCCAGATTCAGATGATCATAACCACAGGTATATCAGATGGCTATGCTAGAGTCCATAAGGAACTTTCAAACTCCACCCAGAAATTTCAGAAGCTGGGTTTCTATTCTCTACACTCTCAGCATGCTTATCATTCAAGCTTCCTCAGAACAGCCTGCTGACCTCTGAGCACTCAATGGATTTTTCTAGCCCAAAGTTCCAACGTCCTTCCACAGTCTTCCTCAAAACCACATAGTCTGTACTGTCACAGTAATACACCATGGAACCAATTTCTGTCATAGGTAGACTTTCTACTGCTGAGATAAAACACCATGACCAAAATCAACTTGGTAAGGAAGTGCTTACAGCTTTTAACCCCATATCTAAAGGGAATCAGTGGAGAAACTATGGGTGGGAATGGGAACAGAGGCCCTGGGGTATAACTGCTTACAGGCTTGCTCTCTCTGGCTTACTCTGTTTTCTTATACACCTAGGACCACGGGCCTAGGGGTGACCCTACCCACAGTGGGCTAGGCTTTCCCATATCAATCATCGGTCAAGAAAAAGCTTTGTAGACTTGCCTACAGGCCAATTCTGTGAAGGCATTATCTCAACTAAGATTCCTTCGACCCAGATGACCCTTCATTATGTCAAGTTGATCCAAGAACTGAACAACTAATCTGAAACACTTCAAACATACATGTGCTTTTCTAGTGAAGGTCACAAGAAGCATAAGACCACCACATACGCAGTAGCAGACCCTAGCTATGGGAAATCTACACAACTAGCTACATACAGGATGAGTAGACGGCCTTCTTCAACTAAAAAAGGGAGGTAGAAAGGGAAGCAATATAGAAAAAGAAGTTGTAAATTTGAAAATTTAAAAGAGATATCAGTGAATAATGTCCGTGAGTGGACATTATTTTCTTAATATATGTTTTAACATGAAACCTTTTTGAATTATGACTTTTTGAGGAGCACTGAATACTGAATATACATGTACTCATATTTAGTCTGTCATGGTTTTAGAGTAATAATAGCTTGTAGCTAGGGTTTTTTAAAGCTTTTATCCTTTAGAGATAACTACAGATAAAATATGATGCTGGAACATATTTCAAAATGGGGGAAGACGTTGGTAAGATTAAAATGAAGTAGTTGTTCCTAATAAATAAATCATTTTCAAATGGTGATGGACAGCTGGGAATTTTCAACATGACTTTGATCTACTTTTGTGCATACATGTGAATTTTTTCATAATGAAAATTTTCCTTTAAGAATCATCAGGTGAGGGAGTTGGAGTTAGTTCTGTGATTAAAAGCACTTATTGTTCTTACGGAGGACCTAGGTTTGGTTGCCATCACCCATGTGGTGGCTCAAAAATATCTGTAACTCCAGTTCCAAGGTATCTGATGCCCCCTCTGGCTTCAGGCACCAGGCATGAACATGGTATAAAGACATGTATTCATGCAAAACACTCATACACATAAAATGAAGAGAAGTCAATCAAACAACAAAAGAGTCATCAGGAGAACTGATATCAGGCAAAAAAGCTTAGAAGTGGGGGCTGGGGAGGTGGCTCTGTCAGAAAAAGATTTGCCTCTCAAACACAGGGACCTGAGTTCAGTTCCCAGCATTTATGCACAGAGGAGGCAGATAGGGTGTGATGCATATCCATAACCCTAGTGCTGGGGGAGGGGAGCAGGGACAGGAAAGCCCCTGGAGCTCAGTGGCTTAAAGGTCTGGTTGACATGTAAGTTCCAGGTTCAGTGAGAGACATAAGGTCTCAAAACATAAGGGAAGAGAATGATAAGCACCACTATCACCCAGCTACAAACACTGTGACCTACAACTGTGACTGCAAGATAAAATGATGCCACAGTGGCTATCATAGTTGGGGTTTCTGTTGCTGTGATGGAACACCATGAAAACAACTTGGGAAGAAAGGGTTTATCTGGTTTATACTTCCATATCTCTGTTCATCGTCAAAGGAAGTCAGGACAGGAATTCAAACAGGGCAAGAACCTGAGGCAGAAATAATGAAGAAACCATGGAGGAGTGCTGCTTACTGGCTTGCTCTCCATGTAGTGCTCAGTCTATTTTCTTTGTTTGTTTGTTTGTTTGTTTGTTTTTCTTTTGAGATATTGCTTCTCTGTGTACCCCTGTCTGTCTTGGAAGTCACAGAAATCCACCCACCTCTTCCTCCCAAGTGCTGGGAGTAAAGGTGTGCACCACTGCCTGATAACCAGCCCAGAGAAACGGACCCAACCACAATAGACTGGGCTCTCCTGCATGAATCACTAATTAAGAAAATTCCCTAGAGCCAGATCTTATGAAGAAATCTTCCAAACTGATGATCCCTCCTCTCTGATGACTCTAGCTTATGTCAAGTTGATACAATGTTGTGAAAGTAACCAACCACTTTTAGGCTGGATTTAAGGCCCACTTCATGAGTTAGAATGTACATATGACACTGTCAAAGCGGCCAAGAACCTGAGACAAGATAGATCATGGGTCTATGGCAAAATCTACTACAATTATGCAAAATAAACATAACAATAAAATTACTTTTAACAACCTGTTACTATATCTGTTGATCAGTGCTTTGCTCAATCCTCATCAAGAAGCTTCTTCTTGCAATAGATAAAGAGTTAGTCCACAGCCCACAACTGGATAATGTACAGAGAGGGAGAGAATTTAGAGCACTCAGTCTTAAATGAAATGTCTTCATCAAACCCCTCATATCAGGCCACAAGGAGCTATGTAGGAGAAGAGGTGCAAAGATTTTAAGAGCCAGAGCTGGAGGGTGACTCCAAGGAGTCTTCCAGACACAACAGAACTGAGGTAAACATGAATGCACAAGAGACCAATAAAACAA
>NW_021604564.1:19170170-19183587 GCF_004785775.1 Grammomys surdaster | reverse complement strand
GGTGGGGGGGGGGTGGGGGGGGGAGGGGAGGGGAGGGAATGAAGGACAAGAAAGAAAGAAGAAAAAAAGCCAAAACAACAAAAACTGTGGCAGCACAGACACAGGTTCAAGCCAGACAGTGTCCCAGTACTGAGAGGGGAAGTATACATTCAGTCCCACACCTAACCAAGAAGCCATTTGCAGTACCTGCTGGGAGAGGGATATCATGTTTTCTAATAGTCTGTCAACCACACACCAGGGCAGGCAGTTGGTCTACACAAAACAAACTTCATGGATTTGGGGGAACAGGATGGAGGGGGTTGCTTCTAATTTGTTATTTTAGCATTTTTTTCTTCTCTAAATGGTCTTTGGTCTTTGTTTCATGCGTGTGTTTAATTTTTAGAAGAGAAAGAACATGTACTACCAGGCCTGCCTATGATTTTTGCCTTCCTACGTGTTTGAATTTTATAGTTTTTGTGTTCTTAATAACGCCTTCCAGTATCTTGTTTGCGTTTCTATAGCTGTCAACATGAGAACTAAGTATTAATGATGCACAAAGTCAGTCTGGTTTTACATTTTTATTTTCCACTGCACTATATTGACTTAATCCATAATTCTGCACCTCAGGTAATGCAGGTAACTAATGACCATCTCTATATGTGATAATACAACCTATAAAATGGGAATTGAGCCTCCACTGCACTAGTATCTTTGTAAAGCAGGATCCGTGAAGTATTTAAATACCTTTTATTATACTTTGTACTTAAAATTTCATTTAGATAACCGAAAAGTATAAAATCATCAATACTGGAGTTAAGACATGTAAATAAAATGATGATACTCTCTGGTACAATAATATCTTTACAGCACTTAGGAGACTGGGGCAATTGGATCAGGAGTTCAAGGTCGTTCTTGACCACAAATATAACTTAAGACCAGCCTGAGCTACAGGAGACTGTGTCTAAAAAATAAACAAAATAATTAATCAATCAGATTGAATGCTTACTTATAAGAGTTAAAATAATTAAACACATCATCAAAAGTGGAATCTCCACCTTGGTCCAGTAGGATCCTTAAGAAAGCTGAGATACTCTGAAGGGAAGGAACAACATTAAAACTATATATGAAGTACTAGAAATTACACCACTAAACCCTTGTCACCCAAATGTATCCAGAAACCTGTGTCCACATTTTCTTTAGGTCTTTGAGACTGGAAGTCCTTAATACCTCTAGAGCAATTGTTTACATTTTTCTCATTCAACTTACGAGTGTACTTGTAAGTTGTTTGTCCTAGTCAGAAGGGGGACAATTACAATAATAGATTTAAATAAATATTTTCTGATAATGTATTTTCAATTGTGCATTTTCAATTCAACCTTCTTTTCTTTGACATTGGCCTTGTACCCAAAGCAGAGAACTCCACTTGAAAACCAGAAAATATTTCATTTAAAATCTCTTGCTTGAAACAGTGTCAACCAGCCAGCCCCCCACCTCCCAGAGCTCCCAGGGACTGGACCACCAACCAAAGGGTACACATGGAGGGACCCATGGCTCTGGCCACATATGTGGCAGAGGATGACCTTGTTGTACATCAGTAGGAGGAGTGGCCCTTGGGCCTGAGGATGTTCAATGCCCCAGTGTAGGGGAATGCCAGGATGGGAAGGCAGTAGTGGGTGGGTGGGTGGGGAAGACCCTTATATAGACAGGGAAAGAGGGATAGGGTGGGGGCTTCTGGAGAGGAGACCTGGAAAGGGGGAAACATTTGAAATGTAAATAAAGAAAATATCCAATTAAAAAATAAATTTCTATTTTTAAAAAAAGAAAAAGAATCTCTTGCTTGGGCGAGGAGAGGGGAAGGGGAAAGGGGGAACAGGATCAGGAATGGGGCAGGGGCGAGAGAGAAGCCCAGAGGGCCAGGAGAATGAATGGACATATGCAACTCGGTGGAGGATGTCACGGTTTTTGTTTCTTTGTTGTTGTTTTGGCTTTGAGTTTGTTTGTCTGTTTGTTTTTGTCTTATTGGTCTCTTGTGCATTAACAATTCAAGATATCTGTCTTCAAGCTCCACCGGCTTTTCTTCCAAGAGATCTAACCTGTTACCGAAGCTGCCTGCAAATGTTTCTATCTGACCCTCAGAACTACTCACATCTTCCATAATTTCTGTGCAGTTCTCCTCCAGACCCTGTGTTGCCTTCTTTAATTCATTTAATTATTTGTCCATTTTTCCTGTGTATCTGTGTAAGTTGAGAATTGTCTCTTTGTTAGGGTGTGTATCTTTTATAATATTATATAATGGTTTCCTTACTGAATTGTCAGTGCCAGACAGAAAGAACAAAAGAGAAGTAAAAAAAGATAAAGAAAAGGAGAGAAAAGGCAATAGCTCTGGGATACCCTTAAAAAATCAAATATTTGTCTTATTGGCATGGCTGAGAGAGAAGTTGGGGGCATAGAAAATCACTTCATCAAAATAACAGCAGAAAACTCAAATCTTGAGAAAGACATGTACATCCAAGTACAAGAGGTGTTTAGAACCTCAGACACACATGGTCAATGAAATATGTCATCACATCACACTATTAAGTTGTTTAAAAAGTACAGAACAAAGAAAGATTACAAATCTATGAGAGAGATATGTCAAGTAACATTTAAAGGCAAATACGTTAGAGGAGCAGCAAATTTCTCTGGAGAATTCTAAATGTCAGGAGAGCACAGAACAATGTACTTAAGACTCAGAAAGAAAACAACTACCAGCCAAGATTGTTGAAACATCAAGGTCGTCCTTCAAAATTGAAGGAGAATTTAAAAACCTCCCAGGAAAAGGATAAGTTAAACCTACTAGACCAGCATTACAGAATCCTACAGGATTTATAGGGTATACCTGGAAAAGGAAGAATTTAGGAAATCTCATTTTTAAGAAATCCTGGCAGAAAAAGTCTTGTGCCAAATGAGAAATAAGGAAAAACATATATTACTAACACAGTAAACTATACAAGAAAAGTAGGAGATAATAAGCAAAATAAATTCAAAGCTACTTGAAGAACATAGGAATGAAATGTAAATGTATATGCCCTTGGAGTTGGGACAGACATCATTTTGTAAAGAACAAAACACCACAAAAAAGCATAAAGAGGAGATCTCAGGTGCGTTGTAACAGCGGTTGATTTTAACACCAAGAATAACTTTACATCACTGGAGCAAACATCAAATCCCAAAGGCCATATGAGTAGCCAAGGACCTGAGCAAAGCCATACTGAAGGTGTAGGCATGGAGCCAGGGAGACACAAGGGAAGTACTTTCAGGTACCGGCACAGGTATCCTTCCTCGATAAGATTTCAAACATAGAGAAACTAGAATTAAACTGGAAAATTCTGCCCAGCAAATGGGCTTGTTTTCACTCTGTTAACTTACAGAACGCAATGGTCTGTGGTGGTTTGGATAAGAATGGCTCCCGCTTGGCTCCTCTGTTTGAAAATTAGTCCCCAGTTGGGAAGGTTTAGGAATGATTAGGAGGTGTGGCCTTGTTGCAGGAAATTTATTACTGTGGAGGGCTTGATGTTTCAAAAGCTCATGCCCTTCCCAGGGTGCTCTCTGCCTCCTGCTTGAAAATCAAGATGTGAGCTCTCAGCGGTTCCTGAGACCATGGCTTTGCTCTGACATCATGGACTCTAACTATGTGGAACCATAAACCTAAGTAAATGTTTTCTATTATTAAAACCAATCAACCACCACCACAAGGACCCCCTTAAACACTTGTTTCTATTTTATTATTAGGTAATTGAACCAACTTTCCCTTCCCTGTTTTTCCTCATGAAAAGCAGCCGTTTGATTAGTTTTGTCTGTTTTGTTTTTATTGTTTACTCATCTTGACAAGGCCTACTTTATCTCCCAGACCAATCTGCTCCCAAAGTCATGACCCTCCTACCGTGTCCTCTGAGTGCTAAGATTATATGCAAGTGCCATCATGCTCAGCAAGTTTCTTCTATTTTCCAGTGTGGTCTCCTGTAACAGTTACCCTCCAACCCTTCTCTGACACTCACTTTGCATATTTTCTGCTGCCCCTCAGTGTAGAAGGTGGGGACTGAGCCACGGTATAATTGGTAATAGAGAGTGAAGGGGAGTTCTTTTCTCAAAACCATGCCTGGTCCCTTCAGCACTCTGCTCTGGTATGCTACACACTGTATAGTCTACAGGTTGGGCCTGGTGGAATGAGCACTAGACCTCGCCTGGCCTGGTCGGCCAAAGACCATCCTACCATCAACTGGAAGGTCACAGACAAGTCATTTAACTTTCCAGTGGGGATTGAAGAGAATACAACTTGCCCAATCCATTAACATCCTGCATGCTTGAAATTGCCAAACTCAATGTGCTGCTCTTATATGCTCTTCTGTGATTCTGCTTAACAATTCCAGAAAGCTGAGAGCATTAATTAACCAACCTCTCTTGCCTGTCATCTAGTCTTCTGGGCTTGTGTTAGTTCAAAGATGAGCTTAGACCCAACTAGTTGGTCCTTTTATTCCCTCTTCTAACCATATCCCTGTATCTCCCTTCCCCCTCCCTCTATCTTTCCCTCCCTCCTTCCTTCCCTCTACTTTTCTCTCTTTCTCCCCGTCCCTCTATTTTCTTAGTAATAAACGTTACTTCTTCCTAATTTCTTTTCCTCTAACTTCAGGCCATCTTTCCTTGACCTCCAGTTTCTGAGCCACGCCATCTCAGCTGAAATCACAGACATCATGGCACAAGTTTCTGATTTGGACACATCATTCACGCCTCTCAGCCCCACTCTTGGAACCATGGGAAAGTCTGTGTCTTTAAGTCTACCTGTCTTGGGTAACAGAGTTCTTTTCCTTGGGGAGTTCTGTCCCTCAGTTCCCCTGTGGCTGAGACTGTTTCCTCATACACATCCCTCCAATTATTTCTTATTACAAGTCATTAGCTGAACATTGGCTCATGTTTACAGGATTAAATCCCACATCTTTTCCTCAGATTCCTGAACACACCGACACACCTTCACATCCTGTGAAGAGCAGTAAGCATGCTAACACCACCCCACCCCACCCCTTCCCCAGCATCTCTCCAGCCACTAAGCAGTTTCGTTTTTTTAACATACAAAGTATTCAATGTCATTGATGTCAAAAGAAAATGAGTGTCATTGCAATTAGAGAAACAAAGAAAGAAACACCAACTTTAGGCTGTAAAGGAAAGGTGCAATTCAGGGGACACATGTACCTTGAAGCCCTCTAGTCTGTGGCCTGGCAAGGCGCATCCTCAACAGCTGGCCCGCCAACCATGTCAATGGTGACAGAGGTTCGCTAACTGAGGCCAGCGTTTGTGAAGGGTGAGCAGATAAAGACTCTGTTGCAAGATGCAGGAAGAATGATGGAAAAGAGCTCGCAGCATGTATGCTGCTGAGACTAAGGAACCGACTATGAGAGCCTTCGCAAAAATCACCATCAAGGTGTGTGGTACAAAAGAGATACCCTAGTTCTTTACAAGTAATATTGGCTTGGAAGCAATCTTCTCATTTACTTTTAGGCCAATGGGGGCAGGTTATCTATCATTATAAACTTCCAAGGACACTCCTCTTTAATCTAGGAATGATTTCTAAAAGTAATGAGGGACAGAGAGCCACAACTGCTTTGTCGAGTGCCATGCCTTCTTCCCGTAGAATTTTCTCTTGCGTCTTCCACCTCGTTGTGCATGATAGTTCCGAGCAGACGGCATTACACGGAACCGTGTTCTTTTCTCGCCTCCAGCTGTGGTAATGGGAAATAAACGAGGCTGAGATTTACAACTCCATTTTCTTACTTGCTGGAATATTCTGTGATTTTTTTTTTTTTTTTTTTGTTCTCTGATTGGATTCACAAAATTACTGGTTTGCTATTTCCAAGTTATTGAGTTCAGGTTGCAACTAGATTAGCCTTGGCCAGCAGGGGTGGCTCCCAGGAACAACACCTGCCTGGGTGCGATTCTCATGACACCTTCACCAAATTTCAGTCAGGAAGGGCAACCTCAGTTCTTGGGGGTTTGTTTGTTTGTTTATTTGTTTTTCCTTTTTTTTTTTAGAACTCAGAATTCACATGTGTTTATTACACATGATAAGGGACAGTTATTGAAAGTATATTGGAGAAACAAGAATCCATTTGCTCATGCATGTATCACCCAAAGAACTCTTGAGACAGTCTGTGCTTGCTGCAAAAATGTTATAATGATATTAGGCAAAAGAATAATTGACATATGTGACCCTTTGATATACTGAAAACGTTTATGTTAAATATCATAGATAAGAACATATTAGAATATCTTTAAAGATAATACATCGTGGGTTTTTTATTAGTGTTACTATTTTAATAAAACACCTTAGGCATGCTAATTTTCTGAAGCATATGCCCCTAATTTTACATTAAACTCTGATGGGAAAACAAATGTAAACTTAGAGGCTGAGTTAGGAACTGAAAACAATGGGGCTGTTCTCTGTTCACCTCACACAAAGCCCGTGGGTCTTGCTTGGTCCACTGTCCACGGGAGAACATGTACTACTGTTAGTGTTTGGGAGGCCTGCCTTGTTCCCACACTCTAAGGAACTACCTAGTTTTCTTTGAAGTATGAAGTAGCATTGGCCCACCTCAGAGATCACTGTGACCAGTGGCAAATGTCCACAAGCCACTGTTTGAAGCTGTAACTATGCTTGCAAAAGAAGCAATTGCGTTCATTCTGGGGCTCACCTTAGGCCTTCCTGAATAGCCCTGACCTTTATAAATTCTTTAGTGACGAGACTGGAAAAACCACTACATACCACAGAAAACACTGAGTGAGTTCTCTTTCATTTAGCTACGGTGCAGTCTCTGGAATAAATTTAAAATGGTTTCAAAACCCACCGGATGCACTTAGAAATCCGTTTCCCGTTTCCAGGCTCCTGCATGGTGGGTTACTTCTCGGTGGGTTATTTACTCCTTCCCCCATTCCTACATACAGCTACATTTACATTTTAAGCCATTGTTTTCCATAAAATTCAAAATGAGAGACATTTATTTTGCACTCTTTGGTAAAGCCCTTTACTAAACAGTCACATTAAACTCAGGTGCCCTCCCCAAGAAGTGTAGGAAATGTAACTGCGAGTTGATAACATTCCTGTCAACTGTCAACGCTTTGAATCTATTGCTCACTCTTGGTTTTTCAAGGCTTGTGGTTCAGTTGACAAAAACTGAAAGATAAAAATTCCTTCTATAACTTCCCTGAAGCTCCACAGTGAACTCTTTCAACAAAACCACATTTCCTTGGGCTGATTTTTCTATTGTTGTTGTAAAAAAAATGAGTAAAATAAAATGAGGAGGAGTCAAAACAATTAAAACTAGTGTTATTGAGTCATAAATTTTAGAATGCATCTCCAAAATATTTTTTAAGACATATGGATGCCAATTTA
This sequence comes from Grammomys surdaster, assembly GCF_004785775.1. Classification (NCBI taxonomy): domain Eukaryota; kingdom Metazoa; phylum Chordata; class Mammalia; order Rodentia; family Muridae; genus Grammomys; species Grammomys surdaster. The sequence continues at coordinate 19,176,188 of NW_021604564.1, read as the reverse complement.
ACAAAGGGAGGAAAGCTGGTAGTGGACCCCCACATGCCTTCATAATGTGAAGGTGTTAGGGACAGTAACCTTTTCTTTCCTTCCTTCATCCTACTCCCTCCTTTTTTGGAGACAAAATTTCACTAACTATCCCTGGCCGGCCTTGAACATCTGACCTTCCTGCTTTAGCAATCAAAGTACTATCTCACCATCATGTGCCACCATATCCAAGGTCCAAAAGGTATTTCTGCATCAGACTTCTGACATCCAAACACTGTGCTTTGTACCCCAGTAGGATGATGATGTGTTTTAGATGAAGAAGGTTTATAATCTACTGTCTCTATTCACACTGGAGAGTCAGGCACCCACCTTTGAGATGTGGCAGGAGAATGTGAGTGAACTTTAAGGACAGCTATATTTCACTCCTAAGTCTCCATCCTTCGCTCCAGCCTGGCTCCAGGTGCACAGTGAGTCCTCATCAATGCTCCATGAATGAAATTTGTCTCACCTTGGACATCACAGGCAAATTCTTAGAGCTCACTTTTTAACTTGAGCTGTACATGGATTTTTTTCCCCACCAAGATTTTACCCAAATTTCACATCTTATGTGGTGATTAAATTCAAAATTCTAAAACTGTCTGGGGGTTCCGGAGAGATGACTCAGCAGTTCAGAGCACTGGTTGAATACACAAAGAACCTGGGTTCAGTTCTTAGCACCCACATGGTGGCTTCAAGCTGTCTATAATTCCAGCTCCAGAGCACCCAGTACCCATGTAGGTGGTACAGAGGCATACATGGAGCCAAAATACTTCCACACAGAAAATGAAAGTAGCAAATGAACTTTTAAAACTCCACTGCAAATATTTGGATTTTAAAGAATGACTTCCCCGATTCCCAGACTTCACAGCAAGTATCCTAGTGGCATTAGCAGGCTGCTCCTGATCCCAATGCAGAGCTCTCTGTGCCCACTTCATTGCTGTATCATGAGAACAAGACAGGATGAGGGATATCATATACAAAGATGCTCTCAGGGCTGGAAAACGGCTCAGTTGTAAAGTACATAGCCAAATGCAGCCCAGGAACAGTGTGTTTGGACTGTGGAAAGCTTCTGTGTTTTCAGAAGGTAAGACAAGGAAACCAGAACCCCATGGGGACTGAGGTCCTGAAGCTGATTTTTGTTTTGCCTGCAGCTCATGTGTTCTACTCCTTGAATGACAACACCCATATTTTATGAACACAAAAATGTTAATGCAGCCGGGCGGTGGTGGCGCACGCCTTTAATCCCAGCACTCGGGAGGCAGAGGCAGGCGGATTTCTGAGTTCGAGGCCAGCCTGGTCTACAGAGTGAGTTCCAGGACAGCCCGGGCTATACAGAGAAACCCTGTCTCGAAAAAACCAAAACAAAAAAAAAAAAAAAAAAAAAATGTTAATGCAAATACATTGCAAGGAACTGTAGTTTCTAGGAGCCGAGATAACCCTGTGGTCACTTGGTGGAGTGAGTGCTTTAGTGCTGGTACATCTATCTGGGCAGAAGTTTCTTGAGGATCACAGGTTGTCTTCATAGCATCCTTCCATGGCAAAGTCCCCAGATAATCAGAAATGCATATCTTTACTTTATCTCTCAAGGAAATGGCATCCAGAAAGCATGAGTAGCAAGAAAATTAAGCTCACCCTTAGGTAACTGTTTGGTTCATGACAGTTGTGTGGGTTGAACTCAAAGACTAGATGACACAAATGCAAGCCCACAGAATGCATTGCTACAGCTATGTAAAGCATAATGAATGCCTTCTACTGTGAATGTCAGGGTTGTCTCAGTAAACATTGATGGCCCCTGTCCAGCGGCAGAGGAGGAGGCTGGAACATCAGGGCCAGTCACCTACGGTTCCCATTGTTTCAGCTTTTTAGACCTTTGTACCACTCATCCCCCAAACCCCAGGAAGTCATCAAAGTAAGGAATAGTATAACCTCTGACGTCAGTAAATATAAATTTTTCAGAAGGCCTCAACTGTTCCCTAAGATTGCTTATAAAAGTGTCTGCAGCTATAGCTGCTTTGTGGGCTTTCTCTTAGGAGGACTCAGAGGCTAAGCTCATGAGCGCAGTAAGAAATGGTTGCTAGTCTTTATGTGTGAGCTTTCCTTATATTATGTTTCTGTTCCCTTGCAACTTCTAATTGTTGTGTTCCTTATAAGCTGGGACGCTCCTGTGTGGTTAATTCCCTGACAAAGATGTGCTGAAATACGACATGAACACCACATATGCGTGTGTATCAAAGCTAGTATTATGTCTATTATATGTAAATTTTATGGTTTTGTAAGTATAAGATACAACTATTAAAAATAACTTAATAAAAAGTGATTTAGTGCTTTGTTTCTTCTAATAGCAGAGGTAATTAATATATTTTATATATTGAAATGTTGAAAAGATTTTATTGCACTTAAACTTTTAAAGAGTACTGTAAAAATGCAAAGGCCAATTTCTGCTTTGAGGATATTACGCTTCAGTGGAAACTTGCAGAGATGGCTCTCCCATCTTATTTAACAATGTCCACTTAAAACTGTGAGATCCAAAGAAAAGGAAGGTGAGAACCAGGGGATTCAGTTCTGAGGTGGACACTGGCCTGGCCCTGTGATTGGCCACTGGCACCACAGAAAGAGTGGGAAAGAGGAAGGGATGGAGGGAGGGAGAGAGAGAAAGAGAGAGAATGAGAGAGACAAAGAGACAAAGACAGAGAAGGAGGAGGGAGGAAAGAAGTGGGGGGAGGAGTGGAGAGAGAGAGGGAGGGAGCGGGGGGGGGGGCAGGGAGGGAGGGCGGAAGGCAGAGGGGGAGGAAGGGAGAGAGGGAGGGAAGGGAAATCATAGAACTGAGAATCAAAGTAGACTTTCAGGCCAAAGTCCTTTTTCTCTCAATTCTCAGAACTTTCCCCATAACCTTTCTAGAAAGTTATACAAATGAGGTGCACAAAATCATTAAGTATTTTCTTAATCCCTCACCCTGAAAAACCTTAAATGAGACCACAAATAAGGATCAAAAATGGCTGCTTCCTTCACACCATGGGTAAAAGCCACATAAAACATTGGTTATAACATGAATTTCTGGAATTATAAGCATTTGAGTTTATTTTGCAGTAGAATGTGTCTCTGAAATTGCTCAGAAATCAAAAGTAAGAGGATAAGCCCCCATTGAATACCTCCAAGTACTCGATTAACAGGTAAAATGAAAATCACACTTTTCATAGCTGTTGAGCGTGTGAGAACACGTGGATATATCCCCAAGGCTTTGGAGTGATGTAGATTTTACCACTTCCTTTAATGGTGTAATTTCATATTTTTGACATGAGTAAAATAAGCCCCCTAACAAAAACCATTTGCTTTTAAGCAAATCCAGTCTGTTTTCAAAGATTGGTGTGTGCCTCTCACACCTGACTTCTCACAAACGGCAATAAAATCCTGGTTAATTTCCTTCACCCTCCAGTACTCTGCCCCCAAAGCTCCTGACTTGTGAGGGCATCTGAGTGTATTGTGTTACATCTCTGCCTGCCAGCCCGGATTCTCCCAGTGCGTGTTCTGTATAAACTGACTGAAGGTATGCAGCTCAAAGTACAGAGTCAGCCCTTCCCCTCCCTCCCTCCTTCCATCCCTTCCTTTTTTCTTTCCACTCTTCCTTCTTTGTTTTCTTCTCTCTTCCATCCTCCCTTCCTTGCCCTCTATCTCTCCTACCTTCCTCTTTTCTCCTCCATCCTTCCCTCCCTTCCTTTCCTTCTCCATTTCTTTATAGTACTTTTTCTTTTCAACATTAAGAGTCATTATCACTGTCTAGACTTTTGTCATAACAGTCTGTGCTTTTCAGGACAAATGTTTTGTTGAAGTTCTGGCCTCGGCAGTAATCATTTTGATCCCTGCTTTCTGTACTGTCTGGCATTCAGACCTTCTATGAAAGACATTAAATCACTTACACCTTTGTTTTTGTTTTTGTTTTCTTAATTTGCAAGGTGAGTTTGAGTTCCATCTAAACTTGTTAGATTCAAAATATCTTTCCTAAGAATATATGGTGTTTTTTTTTTCAGATGGAGCATAAATAAACTGAGGGAAATGGGATTAGATTCCCCTTTCCAGGTGGGATTTTGCCCAGACAGCAGATGGCTGAACAGCAGAAGGTGAACAGCGGAACGGGAGACGGAGTCCTGGAATGTTCCCGGTCACTTCTGCCTTGCTGTGTCTGCAGGAGTTTCTTTTCGCTTTACCCATGTGCCTGGTCAGCTGGCATGTTTATCTCCTCTAGTTTCTCTCACAAGCCAATTTCGACCCTGATCGGAGGAGAGACGGACTAGACTGGATGGCAGACACTCCAGTTTGCACACTGGAGCTTTAAAGTAAACACTTCCCTACTTATTCAATATAAAATGACACACATCTATCCAGACCAGTATGTCTTCAGTCACCCACCCTACCTGGGCTGCAGGGTGACCCTAGGAGTCACTGCATCATTTTGTGTGGTAGATCTCTTGTAAAATAGTTCATTCTGAGTCTTTGTAAAATGTCCCAGTGTATACACACTGTACCACCTAAGGATTTTCATTATAATACCCCATACATCCATGTAATGTACTTTGATCGTATCTACTTCTAATGCCCTGTCTTTTACTAGTGCCCCCTTCCCTCCTGCATCCCAAGTGACAGAGAGGTCGTTGTTTTGACACAACAAAGTCATTTTAAGCTATAAAGAACATAAAAAGCCTGTTCACCAGAGAATGTGACAGCAGGTTGATGCTGCCTCTCAATGAAAATGAAGCCTTATCCACTGCCACACTAGTCAGGCAAGACATCGGCATACTCACAGGAAACTGGATGCTTCCAGCCCAGTTACTCCTCTTTCCTTTTCCCATGAATACTTGCTAAAATGTCATTTTTAAACAAATAATAAAAGATTAAAACTTGGCCACAGAGAAGGAAATGTTGTCTTAGTTAGGGAACCTCGGAAAGAATTCATAGTCTATTTCTTCCAGGCATGTGTGGTGCTTAAATCCTCAGTCCTGAAAAACTCCTGTTACATGCAAACACACACACTCTTGCAGCGAATCCAGCCCCTTGGTTCCAGGTTTACACTGCCAAAAACTCTATGCAATTAGACCAGACCAGAGAATTGGCCCATACTAATACCCAGTCCCCAATGCCTCCTGCAGAAGCAAGACCTTCACAGGGTGTCTCAATAGCAAAGAAGCTCATGAGAGTACTTGTTAGTGTCTTGCTCCACTTCACGGAAAAATTGATTCTTTTAGGAGGTCAAATTATTTTTGTATTTTTTTTCTTCATGCACAGCGACTCCATTCTGTCACCTGGTCAGCTCCTTTAAGAAAAGCTCCGATAGGGGAGCTGCCTCTTATTATCCCATGGCACCAATGCATGGCGCCAAGACAGTTTCATTCTTAAGTAGAGAGTCACTTAAGTGTGACCTATTGTGTGAGCCTGGGTGCTTTCATATCAAGCACTGGGAGCTGACGAGGTCTTTAATTTGTATAAACCAGATTGATAACTTACACTGAGTGTATAGAGCCGACTGTCCTTTCCAATCTGCTCAACTCTTCCCAGATCTCTATGACCAGTTTTACACAACACAAATTCTTTAACTAATGGACTCTAAAAATGATGTCTAGGCCAGTTCAATGGCTCATGGGAAGAGTGTCACTCAACTAAAATGATTTTGCAAAAATGTAAAGCCAACTTGTTGCTGTAGAGGCATTTTGCCTAATGTGGATCCATACCCAGCACAGGTCTACATCCATTCTGGAGCAGTGGCATTGACTGCTCCAATTCAGGGAGCATCATGGTTCCCAAGTTAGAGGGCAGGTGTGAGGCTGTGCTCCAAGCCCTTGGGGAGTGGATTTGCTGATAAAGCAATGTCCCCCGACCCCATGAAGAAAAGGGATGGTAAGACATACAACCAATGCTAGACACAGGCTATACCTTCTAACAGGAAACAGCTGAGCCTTTCAAATGAAGGAAGTTGAACAGGATGAATATATATATATATATATATATAT
>NW_021604564.1:19134097-19170070 GCF_004785775.1 Grammomys surdaster | reverse complement strand
AAATTAGAGAGAAAGCATGTGTGTATGAAAAATACTTACTTTGTCAGCTTGACCATGTTTATTGGCTGAAGAGATAGATAGCTCAGCTGGTAAAGCATTTACCCTGCAAGCATGAGGATGTAGGTTCAGTCCTCAGAAGCAGTGTGAAATGCTAGGTGCAGTGGCATGCACTTGTAGTCTCAGCCTATGAAGGCAGAAGCAGGAGGAACACAATTTGGTAGACTGGGCAGTGGTGGCGCACGCCTTTAATCCCTGCACTTGGGAGGCAGAGGCAGGCAGATTTCTGAGTTCGAGGCCAGCCTGGTCTACAGAGTGAGTTCCAGGACAGCCAGGGCTACACAGAGAAACCCTGTCTCGAAAAATGAAAGAAAGAAAGAAAGAAAGAAAGAAAGAAAGAAAGAAAGAAAGAAAGAAAGAAAGGAAGGAAGGAAGGAAGGAAGAAAGAAAAAGAAAGAAAGAAAAACACAATTTGGGCATCGTGTGAGCATACGTGAACAGGCACACATATACGCAAATGTCATTAGCTTACTGAATCCTGAGCATGCAGAGGAAATGTCTACTTTTTTTTTCCTTGAAAGACTATGAGTCTTGGTGAGAATGAACTGCCCAAAGTTCCAAAACCAGGAAAGTAGCAAAGTGGAGATTCAGTTCATTTAGAGTCTGTTCTGACTGTGTGAAGATAATCAGGACTGTTTGGGACCCCTCAAAGTTGAGGTGGGGGTGGGAGAGCTTAGTCAAAGATAGCACACAGTCCTAACAGAAGAGCACATGACCCAGAGGCAATTTGTGCAAATGTGCATTTTGTGGCCTAGAAGCCCCGTGCCAAACTCTGTCTGTGGTTCCTCTTGCCCTTAGGGACCAGAGGCTGATATTGGTCCACAAGGGCAGTGGGAGCAGAGGTGACACGAGGAAGTGGGGGATCCAGAAGCCCTGCGAGTACATACGGTGAATGATCACACAGCTTTGGAGAGTCAGATCAACCTTACTTAGAGTGATTCAAGGCTTATATAATTTGGGGGTGAGGGAGGGGTAGAAGCATACGGGGTGAACAAAGGTCATTGGCTGAAAGCTTAGGGTGCCAAAAATGCCTCATTAGGATTGGGAAGCATTTTAGGAAATCTCAGGTGCTAACTGAACAGGTTCTCACCAGGAGAAGGCAAGTTGAACCTGTAATCTAACTAAGGCTATGTGACATTCTGCAGGTAGATGGTTTAGAACTTCCCAGACAAGGTCAGAGAAGGGGAAGCCCTGCTGATGAAGGGAGCCCTCCATCTTGTGCAGAGCTCCAGAAGGCTATCCAGGCAATGGTAGACTTCAACCTCAATTAGCAGAGTTTTCCCACAATGGCTCACAGCCATGTCTACAGGGCGACCATTTGTTGTAGACATCATGGCTAAGACTCACAGGAAGAGAACATGGAGTGGGAGGTTTAGGGGAGTTCATGAGCTTCTTTTAGGGCTTTTAGGGTATAAGGCCTTTGTGTGCCAAACCTGTCTTTGTCAGAGGCTAGGGCATGGTGGTAGGGGACTTGACAAAATGCACGAGTAGAAACTTCTGCTTTTGGTGACCTAGTGACAGAACCTCATGCCAAGGCCACATAGGCTAGACTGTGAGCAAAAGTCCCCCAGCCAAGGTGTGATGAGTGCCCTCAGGATAAGAGGGCACTGCTCCTCTGGGCTTCTAGAAAGCTTAATTTCACAAAACGTTGTAGCATCAAAACCTATTGGAGTGCACCTGTCTCCCTCTTGTTCTTGAGATCTCAACTGAACAACTGAATCTTAAGAAGACATTTTGTAGTTGTCCCTGTCTAGCACCAGAGCTGAATTCTCTCAGTCAAAGAATGCTCAGGTTTTCTCAAAGATTCCCCATCAGAGCTGGACTTTCTAATGCGATCTCAGAATTATCACGTGTCTTTGTGGCTCCTAAAGGCAAAGTCACATCTGTCTCTTTCACACCCCTTCACTAGAGCCTGTTGTAGGCATGTGCTGCACAAACCTCTTCTCCACAGTAGAGTTAAATAATCTTTACATATTAGAGAGCTCTGTCTCTGTGACCTTGTGTTCTTAGCCTCTATGGTCCCTGTTAGAGGGCCTCCTGGTAATCCTGGGAGTTTGGAAAACTACATCAACTTTATGAACACAGAATCCAAACAGGGGCCAGGCTCCTATATTCATATCTTTGTGTGTTCTCCTCACACACTGAATGGTGAGAAATGGGGATGAGGGAGTCCAAAAAAGGACCCCAAAATTGCAGAAGCTTCTACTTCCACTTATTGGTCAGACCCAGTAGGGGATGCCGACTGCCATGTTATAAAGAAACTCAAGCGTCTCTGAGAAGAGATCGGCAAAGGAGAAACTGAAGCTGCCTGCCTGTAGCCCAGGGCAACATCTCTCCTGAAGCAGCTCCAGCCTAGCTTCTGAGGACTGGAGGACTGTAGCCTTGACCACCATACAGACTTGCAACAGATCCTAAACCAGACGCACTCGGCTGAGCTACTCCTGAGTTCTGACTTGCAGAAGTTGAGACAATCCATGTGTGCTGGTTTAAAACATGGCATGTGGAGAAAATTGATTACACAATAACAGAACTAATCCCCCAGGTGTCAAAGGCAATGGCAAGTCCCTCACCTGCTTCCCTTCCTAGCCACCTGCCCCAACTGCCCTGCCCCCTGACACACACACACACACACACACACACACACACCCCACACACACATACACACACACAAAATTCAAGTGAATATGTATGGTAAATGTAGAGCAGAGAGAGCAGATTCCAATGCATTGGCTGTGCTCAGGACTTCTGCTCTCTCAAGCCCCCTCTCACAGAGACTCATCTTAAAGGAAAGATGCCAAAAGGACGTCCTGGTGGTGACCGGCTGTAGTGATGGTGAGCACTGTTTGCGACTTGACAAGATCTGGAATCACGTAGGAGATGGGCCCCAGGCGTGTCTGCAGAGTATGGTCCGCATCATGTTAGCTGATAGAGGAAGCTCCATTTCCAGTGGGACCATTCCCTGGTCAGAGAATTCTAGGCTGAGTAAAACAGAAAGATGAGGTGTCTACTCACTGGTGGCTCTCCCCTTTTGACTATGAATGCAGTGTCCTCCACCATCAGGGACTGTCGTCTGGAACCGTGCAGTGTAAGAAATCTGCCTCTCTTAAACGGCTTTTGTCAAACTGTATTCTCTTAACCAGAAGGGAGTAACTAAGGCACTTTTCATGTTGGATTCTCAGAAAGTGGAAAGAGACTGGTGTGATGACTCAGTCGGTAAGATGACCACTGCTGAGCTTGACCTGAGTCCAGTCCCTAGAGCCCATGTAGCTGAAGGCTAGAACTGACTCCCAAAGGAATCTTCAGGGTGCCATACATGTGCAGTGGCACACATGTGTGCATGAGCACACATATTCACACACACACACACACACACACACACACACACACACACTTTAGAAGGAGAGAAGGTGTTGAATTGGAGACTAGCCTAGGTAATAAATGAGAGCCATATTTTAAAATAACCAATTAAATAAATAACTAACAAAGGTGACATAGTGAATTCTATTCTCTTTCAAAATATGAAATGGAGCTGTGGGGGAAGGGTAGCAGGATACAGCTGTCCCCTTCCAAAGTCAACTGCTAAATCTTTATTAAGATCAAAATGGCTCCTGGGCTAAACCCACAGGTCTCAGGAAACCCTTTACATTAAGTTTTATATTAAAGTATTTGAACATACTATAATCACAAGCTTACTGAAAGATATTGGCAATGGGAGGTCAAGGGCACAGTGAAAGCAGGAAGAACATAGCTTGATGTCAGATCAGTCTCCTCAAGGACAATATATCCTCACTGGGTCTGCCTCAGATGCCATCTGCCTATCTACATAATGGAGCTGGCACAGTATGATTATTCACTAGTGCACTGGATAATACAGAACCTGAACTTGTCTTAGAAAAGCAAGATCATTTGTCATTCAGTGATTTTGAACCTACACTGCCAGACTAGCATTATCTACCACCACCACCACCACGAGCCAGATCTCCAGGTTGTCCCCTCTCTCCAACTCCTCACATCCTCTCTGCATGCAGTCCCTCAAAGAAGCCCCTGAAAATGGCCATGTGAGCCAAGCCTGTGACCCCTTGTCTTAGTTAGGGTGAACAGGCACCGTGACCAACGCAAGTCTTATAAAAGACAACATTTAATTGGGGCTGGCTTACAGGTTCAGAGGTTCAGTCCGTTATCATCAAGTTGGCAACATGGCAGCATCCAGGCAGGCATGGTGCAGGAGAAGCTGAGAGTTCTACATTTTCATCTGAAGGCTGCTAGCAGAATATTGGCTTCCTGGCAGCTAGTATAAGGGTCTTAAGCCCATGCCCAAAGTGACACACCTACTCCAACAAGGCCACACCTCCTAATACTGCCACTCCCTGGGCCAAGCATATACAAACCATAATACCCCTCGTCTTCCTAGATGTTGCCCTCTTTGTGTGGACTTACAGAGACTGGTTCTGGAATATTCCTCAGAGGAAAGTAGTAAAGCTATGGAAAATTGCCAGCCTTCCTGTTTAGCAAGGGGCTTCTACGTCACAAAATGCACATTTGCACAAATTGCCTCTGGGTCATGCTCTCTGATGACACAGGTTTGCTGCTTACAAAGGCGTGCTTGTACCTGCTCTCTCCCTATAGGGCTCCCCAGTTAGGAAGGGCAGGGGAAGGCATCACACTAAGTCGCTGGATCCCTCCTCGCCTTCATGATTTCTAGGTAGCTTCTATCAAGTGAGAAGTATTGCCATGGTCTCTCAGGAAAAAAATTTCCAATTCTACTGCCCATACACTATGCAATCTGGGACTTACCCTTAGTGTGTGAAAGAAGCTCAGGTATCTGTAAACAGTAACAATAGAACTACTACCCTTACCACCCAGCTCCCACTGTAGCCCAGAAGCCACATCAATATTCTGCAGAGGCACTTCCATATCAGTGTCTATGGCCGCTCTTTTCAAAGTAGAGATGAAATCAGCTGAGCTGTTGATAAGCAGAGGAATGGATAGAGAAAGTGTGGTACATGTGCCCTGAGTATTCATAAAAAAAATAAATAAATAAGATCAACATTAGCAGGAATGTAGATGGAACTGGAAATCATTGTGTCGGAGAAAATAAGCTAGACTCAGAAAGACACATATTTCTTTTACATATTGAATCTAGATATAAAATCAGTAAGGGGGGCCAATAGGCTGGGGGTGGCCTGGGTACAGTGCTTGCTTCGTATTCATGAGAGCCTGGGTTCAATCCTCGATACATTTTTTTAGTGACAGGGAAATACTGGCTCCCCCTTGAACTTGAGTGCTGTTCACTTGCATTCAGCAGATATGCCAAGCAGGTGTTTCTACATTCCAGGAAAAAAATACAAATGAGTCAGTGGGGAAAGGTGATAAGCAATAACTTTGAAAACCAGCACTTGGGGTGGAGACTCTGAGACTAAGTAAACAGAGCTGTGCTATGTTGACTCTTGTGAATGCATTTCTCACAGGGGGATAAGCTGACAATTATGAAGTGTCTGTGCACATACACCAAGACTGAACAAATGAGTCAGTGGACAATGTATGGTGGAACCTAAACCCCTCACACTGACACAGAAATGTACAGTTAGGTGTGGAGCAGACCTTACATGACTGAGTGGACCCAGAAAGGTCAGCGTGTACAGATGCATGCAAACAAGAATGAAGGACAGCAACATTTGTGTATAAAAAATGCCACAGGGAAACCCATCACTTTGTATGTTAACTTACAAAAATAAAGTAAGGGGATGGAGAAATGGCTCAGCTGTTAAGACAACTGAGTGCTCTCAAAGAAAACCTGGGTTTGGTTCTTAGCACTCCCATGACAGATCACTACCATCTAGCACCTGAGTTCCACGGGATCTGCTGCCCTCTTCTGGTCTCCACAGGCACCAGGCCACTCCCGAGCCTAATGGCCCCCTTATTGATTTTATATCTAGATTCAATATGTAAAAGAAACACATCATGTGTCTTTCTGAGTCTAGCTTATTTTCCCCAGCACAATGTAACTGTGCGTAACGTAATAACGTAACGTAATTTTCCATCCACATTCCTGCTAATGTTGCTATATGTGGTGCACAGACATATATGAGCAAAACACTTGGATCCATTAAATAAAAATAAGTATTTTTTAAAAAGTAAAACAATTAGCTATATGTATCTATGCATGAGCTGCTGTAGACACACATTTCTGATTCTCTTTATTAAAGAGTCTAGTGACACCCCAGGGACAATGAGTATCCTAGCTCCCAGATCTTGGCTTGAGATGTAACATTTTAATCAAAGGACCCAGGACTCTTAGTGATTCTGAGACTAGGACAGGAAATAGACAAGATCAACATTTTAATGTTAGAAATCAAGGACATGATTAAGACACAAATAAGTGAGGTGTCATGGTACCCATGGCCCAAGGTAGAGCCATTGAACAACAAAAGAAGCAACTGCATGGTGTGATGGCTTGTATAAGCTTAGCCCAGGGAGTGGCACTATTTAGAGGTGTGGCCTTGTTGGAATAGGTGTGGCCTTGTTGGAGTAGGTGTGTCACTGTGGGTTTGGGCTTTAAAACCCTTGTCCTAGCATCCTAGAAGCCAATCTTCCACTAGCAGCCTTCAGATGAAGATGTAGAACTCCTGCACCATGCCTGCCTGGATGCTGCCATGTTCCTACCTTGATGATAATGGACTGAACCTCTGAACCTGTAAGCCAGCCCCAATTAAATGTTGTCCTTTACAAGACTTACCTTGATCATGATCTCTGTTCACCGTAGTAAAATCCTAACTAAGATATATGGGAACTCCAGTGTGATAGCGTATCAGCACAGCCAAATTAATAAACAAAATTGGATAAACAAATGGACAGAAAAAATACCTACATTTCCCATACCAGAAAAAATCGTCATTGGTTTATGTAAATACTTTCTCACCTCAGAGCTTACCTCCCTATTCCCTGACTGTGGGTGATGGTTACGTACTTGCTTCTGAGATAAGGAACCTTTGGGGAGGGTCATGTTTAGCCATGTTGGTAACATCACTGTTGCATTATTATTAATTAATCACTGTTGTTACATCACATTAATATGGATATGATACAAGAGAAAGACCCTTCACCTGGAAAGTCTTCCTCTCCAACATGTACAACGCAAGCAGAAGCCCAAGAAAACAAGAGACAGATCCAAATCAATGGATTTTCTACAAAATACCTGCACAGAACTTCACAAAACTCTCAAGAGCATCAAAAGCCACGGAAAAATCTGAGACACTCCCAAACTCAGAGCCAAGACCATTGGATGGCTATGTGTACCAGACAGGGCTGTGAGACAGAAAACAATGTATCAAGTAAAAACTGGAGACCCCAAGAGAGTATAGTGCTTAACTCAAGATATTGTACCAGTATGCATCCCTGGCTAGACCAGATCCACCCAATTATTCATGGAGAACATTGCAGACACTGGGCACAGAGCACATGGGAAACGCCTTCACTGTTCAGGACTTTCACATGGGTCTACATCTCTTCTACTGAGTTAACCTCTAACACAGCTCAAAAAGTGAGAGATTAGACCAGATTGTTCTAAAATTGTTTTCTAGTTCCAAGATTTGATGGCTGAAGGTGGTCGTGTGGGAAAAAGGGCTGGTCACATGACAAAAGCAAAGTGCTCTCTTTGCTTCCACAGTAACAGACAGGGACACAATAAACCTCAGCCTGAGGTCCCAAACTGGAGGCAGAGAGAAGATTCTCCGAAAAGAAAACACCAAAATACATCCAGGAAACATCCATGTATTTATGATATGGAAATCCAAGACACACAGAGGAAAAAAGTCATTTTCAAGAGTAGTGAAGGCAAAGGTGTGTTGTGTTGCTATCGTTCCTGCTGTGTTCCTGTGTTCCTTTTGGATGCAATTTAAACCAAAAGACTAAAAGTGCTTGGGTTGTCTTTGTTAGTCATTTTCTTGTTACTTAACAAAAAATGAAGCAAACTTAACATACTATAGGCCTTCTGAATCACAGTGGTGTCAGCAATAACTTCGGTATACTTCTTATGGGTTCAGTGAGAAAGAGGTGTTTCCCATGCCATGAAAACTGGAGGGACAGAGCGGCAGCGTTCCTCTTGGGGACATGGTGATGGCAGCTCACATCCAGACTGGGGAAACTGAGGCTTACATTGTATAGAACTTTGACTTAAATCTGAGACAAGACCTGCACAAAATTATCACAGCCTAACCTAAACCAGGCTGGGGTGTGCTTCCTGTGAGAAGCTGACTGGGGTGGGAGAAAGGGTTAAGTCCGTGAAGAAACTCATTTTTCAGCTACTGGCTGTGGAATCTTGGGTAATTACTGGGGCTTACTCCAGACCACACCTTAGATAAACCTGTAATGCTGGAGTTTTCTACATTTTCTTTGCTACAAGCTGTGGCTTGCCTTTTTCATACATTTGCCCTGTGTTTCCAAGCTGATTTTCCAATGGCTGCTTTATCCTCTGTTCAGCCAATAAACCAGGGTCTGACTTGGCTTCAATGTTTTAAGGCATTTGCATGGGACAGTCATGCCAGATACATGGAAACAGACAGAGTCATGCTGGCTTAGTTCTTTTCCTACCTTAGGAACAAGGAGGGGAGGAGGGCTAGTTCAAGTAGAGGTTATGCTTTAATTTTTCTTGTATAGGTGTTGTTTGGGGCTGCAGTTTTAGATCCATTTGATTTCTTAAATGTGCATCAGATTTTTCTAATTTCATGAAATATCATTCTGTGCTCTGTAGAATAGCATGGTCCTGGGACAAGCACCCACTATGTGTGACGCTGATTCTCTATCTTAGAGCGCTCTGGAAAATAGAATAGCAACAAACGATCTTAGGTAGGCCATTTTCATCTACAAACCGTTGTGTTTGGGTTTCTAGTGAGCAAGTAAAAATCTTCTTATTGAGGTGGCATGGTCCTTTGAGTGGAAAAAGAAAACTCGTGTGACACCCAGGTCGACGGGAACATGCCTTGACTCTTTGGAATGAAAACTGCTGTCTACTCTTACCCCTTGTTCCCCTCAGCCCACAACTGTTGTCGTCACCAGACCTCAGAGAAAGCCAAGTGAATCACAGGCTAAGAACTGTCAGAGTCCTGTGGCATAGCCAAAGTGGGAGTCTTATCTGTTTCAGTGTTAGGTAGCAGGTGCAGATAATCTGAAGTGACTGGGCAAACACTTGAAAGGAGGCAACAGATGAGGGCTGCCACTCAGGCCAATGAGACTCAAGTGTCTCAGGGTTGCTCTGGATAACCAGCAATGTCAATATCGCCCAACACTTCTCACGCATATACAAGTGGAAATGCTGCCTCAGGCATCACACGCCTCGGAAGACAGAGCCATCTTGAAGGATTGAAGCCTTCTCTTCAGGCTTGAAGGAGTAAAATCATAGAGGAAGGAAAATGCATTGATTAACTTTTTTAAATTTCAAAAGTAAGGCAATAATAAATATGTTCAAAACCATGTAAAGTTGTTAAGGGCTGAAGACATGGCTCTGCAGTAAAGAGCACTGGATGTTCTTTTATGGGATCAGGTTTGGTTCTCAGCACATGCATAGTGGTTCACAACCATCTGTATCCAGTTCCAGGGGATCTGACACATTTTACTGGCCTCTATAGGCACCAAGCATGTACATGGTACACTTATATACATGCAAGCAAATAGTCATATATGTTTAAAAAATGAAAATAAATATTTTAATGATAGTTTTTAAATGAATGAAACTTCCATCCTGAGATTGACCAGTATTAATAGTCTGACACAAGCTTCTGGTACCTAATTAACAATGGAAATACACAAAGAATGGTGGGAGCAAAGGAAAGAGTAGCATTGTATTGAAGAAAAGGAATGCTGGAGGTACCATTTCCAATTTCGAGTTGAGTCCTCAACCTGCCCCTTCACAGAGTGCTAAATTCCAAGCAGCCAAGAGTAAGTTCGGCCTTCCCTAGGCCAGAGTCATTGCCCTGCTTGTCATTGCTACAAGCTCATGAAATCCATTTCAATCTTTTGTTTTCCTATTACCTCTGCCCCATCCCAAGCACACTCATCCACTGCTGCCTCCAACATACCCAGGGTGATAGAAAATGGCTGGTAGGGAAGGATGGTGCTCTGCTGTGGGTCTCTGAGAGGATGTTCTTGAGGACATCTGGCTTCCTTGGGGCAACCTGGGATCTTGAATCACTGACTTTCCAAAATGTATTATTCTCCGACACCAGAATAGCTATAGAGGCAAACTCAGCAGCTGCTCATTGAGCAAGCAAGCCAAATGTGACTACAGGTATTGTTGACAATACCAGCAGCTCCTAAAGTGCAGCTTAAGCTTGTTGTTCTTTGAGTTGGGGTTCATGACAAACACTAGTGGTAAGTTGCAACTTGGGCCGATATTACCCTGAGCTGGCATCGTTTTGCCTTACACACACACACACACACACACACACACACGAATTTGAACAATCTGCTTCTTTTTTGGTGGCATGTTTACTCACAGATACTGCCCTGATAAAACATCACTTCAGAAGTCATCCCACCGCTGAAATCTTGGGATGCCACAGGAAGCCAGGGTTTATACAGCACATAGATCTAAACAAAGGCAGGGCAACAGGGAGAGTTGAAGAGTGGTGATCCTGTACCAGAAGACCTAGGATGGATGCGTCAGTTTAGAGTTCCAGGGAAAGCAGATGTTGACTTGGAGGGACACAAATGATGACAGGACTCCAGAAATGTCTCCCTTTCGTGCAAGGAACTTGGACAGCATGTAGTTGGGGACAGAGCATGACAAGCTGTGGCCTGGACTGTGGATTGTGTTTCCATATTAAGTGGAATGCAAAGAAAAAGAGTCGTTCCACATTGCTGTGTGTGAACAAGAACTTATTTCTGGCATTTTTTTAATTTCACCTAAGAAAATAATGGCATTCTTCAAACTAGCTTTTGGATACGTTTACATTGGGTTTACCACTGGGGTCCATTAATGGGGATAGAATAATGGATGTCAAGTAAAGTCCTTGACTTCTGATCGACTTCCTTAAATGCCCAGCATGGCAGCTAGCAACACCCTCCCAAGTGGTCTTTCAACCTATGTCCTACACTCGTGAATATGCTGACCTTGCAAAGCTAGTATAGCTAAACACACACATACACACACACACACACACACACACACACACATATATACACATACACACACATACATACACATACATATACAGTCTGGAATCAAAACCTGCAGAGATGTAATTAGCTCCTTGCCTTTCCTCTCTCAATTAATTGACACATATGGAATTTTGCCATGAAGTTGCCACCAAGAGCTGCCCTCAGGATGGAAGGGCTGTCAGCTCTATCTGCCAGCAGAGAGCTCTGCTATCTGGGACTGTGAGAAGGTGCAGCTAAAAGGCACTTGATGCAGAGGGACTCAAAGGTGTGACAGGGTTGCTGAAGACAGAGGGCCAAATGAGGAGTCTGGGCACTAGAAAGTTAGTTCAGGGGATATTCTTGGGAGCATCTTGCAGGTCTGGTTCTCTTCACCTGGGGCTTCGGCGTGTGCTTGCATACGAGGCTGTCTTTGTGATCCTGGGTAATGAACTTAACCTGGTAGCTTGCCAAACTGTGCAGCCAGGATGGCCCATGCCCTGCTGCATGCATGCAGAGACCATTCCTCTCCAAATATTTATCTGGGCTGACGCTCCAAAAAGAGGTGATCCTTCCCCATTCCTTTCTCTGTCTGAAAGGTTATCTGAGGATTTCCTGGTTTTTTGCTGCAGGAAGTACTCCTTGGAAACCTGTAAATAAGTTGAATTGCCACATAACTGTGACATATAGAATATCCTCCGCCTGCTGTTCTAGAAGCCTTTTGAAATGTATAAATAGTCAAGTATTCTACTTATATCATCATGTCTCACTAAGAGAATATCAGGAATAAATCTTTTTTCCCTTAAGATTAAATTCTTTTTTCAAAAATGATCTTCTGGTAGGAATGGTGTGAAAAAACCAGAGTCACTGGAAAATGTTAAAATCACTCAATCATTCCTGGAAAAAGAACTGATACGGACAGGAGTTTGGAGAGTAAAGTAAAAAATGGCCCAGTACCAGGGAACACACCTGGATTCCCCTGGCCAGCAAAGAAGAGCACAGCGCACATGGTCCAGCACTCACAAACCGTGGGCATTTAATATCTGCAGTCTGTGATGAAGCTATCATCATTCACGGGGCCTGAGTACGATTACTGATGTGTCAAGATTCACTGCCAAGTAGCCATCGGGTAAGTGTGTACATCAGGTTTGCTACTGAAACTTTACCATGCTTTTCACCGCACTGTGGTATTTCTCAGACATGAGTGTTACACATTCCACTGACTGCTTTAGAAATGAGAATTAGTTTAAATCTGAGATTTCCCATAATCCCTCTCCTGACAGCTCATCAGCTTAGATCGCCAATGTGCAATAGAGAGACAATATTTTCTAGTAAAGGCAGCTGCCTCAACCTTTTATTTAAAAAAAGAAAGAAGGAAAGAAAGAAAGAAAGAAAGAAAGAAAGAAAGAAAGAGAGAAAGAGAGAAAGAAAGAAAGAAAAGAAAAAACCAAAGGGGCATATGTGTATGTGTAGAAAAATAAAATTTGAGAAAATTGTCAAAGAAAAGGTTTTTTAATTGTCTGAAGACATAAAAGAATTAATATCAATATTAATCATATTATCAATGATTCCTTAGAATACAAGATCAGATTCCCAAAAATAAACCATAGATAAAATATGTTAAATTATTTTCAGAGTCCTAATACAAAGAAGGTTAATGAGACTCTATATTTTGATTTGGGGGGGGGAGAGGGGGAGAGAGAGAGAGAGAGAGAAACATGTTTTAGACATAAATAAATAAACCACAGCAGTAAGTGTTGACCACGCCATGTTAGTTTAACAATATGGTTTGCTGAAAAAATGAAAGGTGAGGCAGAAACATGAGTTCATAAACTCACTAATCAATAGGCTACAACACCATCAGGAAGAAAGCACCAGCCTCAGTGAGCACACAGTCTAGAAAGGATGTATTGTCCTGTTGCACATGTGCATGTGTGTGTGTGTGTCCATGTGTGTGCATGCATGCGTGCATGTGTGCACATGTGTAATTTTTGAGGACTACGAAAAGAATTGAATTAATAGCCTTAAATAGTCATTGACTCAAAGCAAGGGCTACTCATGTCTCACTAAAGAGTTCTGTTTGCCTCAGACAATACACAGCAAAGCAATGTGTGCTCATCAGCAGTGGTGATATGTATGCTGTCTGTGTGAGTATGCGCATGCTCTAGACAGGGAATTAAAAATAAAATTTTAAAAATCCTGTAATTCTGAAGGGATATGAGGCAAAGGCAATTGAATTATTTTGTGCGACATATATCCCCAAAAGAAGCACTGTCACGGTGAAACACAGGTCAAGGGGTATTGGATTTCAAACCAAATTTCAGAATAAATTCAGTCAGTTTAAACCTTGGCTCATTCATACCTAAAATCCCCTCTACATGGCTAGCCCTCCGCTGGCCCTCTGCCCCGTCACAGTGTGTGTGTGAGTCAAGGTTAGCCATATTTCTGGTAGAGTAGTTATTACATGGCACTATTTCATGGGTAATCATGGCATAAGTATTTAGCACTTTTCATCTCCAAAGCTCTTAACAGTTGTTAATTAATATAAACACCCCCCTCAGGAGACAAATTAATCATACTGTAACAGCTTCTGTTCTACCAAGTAAAAAGCTGCGGTGCGGTAGGGAGTGATTGGCACAATGCCATGGAGAAACGGTGTTTGAAGACAGGAGTGGCCTGCAGAGCTCCTCCATGTCAAGTGGTAACAGAACATCCATTTTACACCTTGTCTCCAGGCCACTCAGTGAAGAGCCAGAGAGGATCCAAGTGCCTCATTCACTATGGTGTTGACAAAGCTGGTCTCAGGAGACCTCAGACATTACCATCTCCGACCCCAGTCTTTAGGCAGAATTTTACCTAGGTTTACTGGATCTCATAAAAGTGTCAAGTGTCTCTACTGCCACACCCATAGGATGACTGACTAGTTACCTCGCGCATCATGTGGAAATGAGGACCATGGCCCACTGACCCTCCCAGAACATGCATCAGATGGAGAAGTCATGACAACCAGCCCACCTCAGCCCTCTGGAAACCCTGCCATATTTAGAGCAAATCATGCTATCTCACTACTAGTGGAAATGATTAATTAATTCCAAATAACTGATATACAAATTAGTGGCCTAGCATGGAACTAGAAAGTGGAACACCTAAGTTATATTTATTTCTCATCTCATATTCTAACATGAAAGTCAAGCCTTGGCAACAGTTTCTCCACAGATGCTGGGAGCAAAGAGACCCCTTCTAGACAAAGGGCAGGTTTGTATTTTGAGCCATCAGTTCTGTGGTGCCACAACAGATATCTAATACAATTAGCAAGGAACACTTTAAAAGTTAACTACAAAAAAGAAATGTAGGTCAGCAATATGAGAGACGCTTGTCCTGCTGATAATTACAATTGTCAAGTAAAGCTATGGTTAACTTACCTGCTGCCTAGCAGACTATTCTAGTGGAGGCTAACAACTGTCCCTAATCTTCCAGTGCAGTTTCCATTAGTGGAGTCAGCACAGAGACGAGTCTGCACAGCTGCTTGGGGTGTAAAGTGGGCAGCCACTGTGGAGCCCAACCCCCACACTACCACCACCATGAAACCCAGCTATATCACCTTTGGGTGTGTGGCTAAAGGAATCAAATCTGTGTACAATGGAGATACTACACTCTAGTCACAATAAGGAAAGTATAAAACAAGCCTAGATGTCCACCAATGAACCCTTGGATAAAGAAAATGAATTGCTATTCGACCATAAAGAAAGGCAAAGTCATTCACTTCTTGGCAGGTAAATGGAACTGCAGTCCATGATTAAGCAAAATGAGCCACACTCAGATACTGTGCATTTTCTCTCATTTGGGGAAGCTAGTGGGGGTGGAGGGGGGAAGCACATAAAATTAGGCTGGAGCTGACCAGAGAAGATGAAAAGGCTTGAGGAAGAAAGGAGAGGGTGGCATGGGGTAGGAGAAGGTGGCTATGATCAGGGTACAGTAAGTCTATAGAAGCAAGAGGGTGTCACAAGGAAGCCAAAGTCTGTATAATTAACATATAAAAGCATTACATTAAAAATTAGGATAAAAGTAGATACTAAACATTTCTTCTTAGAACTGAATAAAAGGAAATAATTCAAACACGTACAGAATCAGGAGGAAACGATTTTGGGAAACTCTGCATGAACACACAAAGCTCTATGGCAGAGCTCCCTGTGAGCGTCCTCAGCCATGGCTGCTCACTGGGGCGAGCAGGTGGTCCCGAAGCTAACTGGACTGCAGACGCCCACACTTTGGTTGCTCCAGTATTCACTTTAACCCTGCGCTTTGCTGTTCTGCTCTGGCTGAGCAGGTGGATAAGGCGTTCTGTATTCAGATTTAGGAATCAGCAGGTTAATAAAGGGTCAAAGATTACAATCAGTTTGAAAGACAAAATTCGCATAAAACAATTAATTATAAGTGTTAAAACAAATGTATTGCCTATGGCAGGATTGAATCCCATATACAAAATGGGTTAAAAAAATTTTTTTAAAGGAATGCTCTAATTGAAAACTGGCAGCAGCAGAAGACACAGATAGTTAAAACAGTATCTTATCAGAAAATTAGCAGAATGTAATTTTTATTGGTTTTTACAGATGTTATTTTTAACCACATCAAAAATCCCACCTCGTGGCTATTGGCACAAATTGTCATAATTACTGTAATTCGAAGTCTGAGCGGGGGAATGGCTGTCGAGATAGCTATCGCCTCTCAGACGGAGACTGTGCTCGCAGAGCAGCCAGAAGAAGGAGCCCGTGTTTTTGTACTTGGTCTGGATTTCATTTATGTCTTTTATCCAAGCTCATTCTTACGAATATTGAAGAATAATTTTTTCCCACCTGGAACACTGGAGGAAATCAAGAGGTTAGTATTAAGAGTGCCGGGGTCACCTTTAATTAACGTGCCAATCACCTCGCCTCTGTCTGCTGGCACAGAGATACATTCTGTTCTATTTTTACTTTTGCTGGTGAACATGCCCACATTTAATGCACATACTAAATTCTGTGTGTAATAAATTCAACCACCTTCATAAGTGTAGCTAATGATGGCAAGCTAAGGAAAAAGATTTTATGCCCTTATAGCCAGATTAACATGGCAAAACCTAACTTATCAGTCAAAAATAACAGGAAGAAATGCTGTGAGGAATGTTCTGGAAAATACTCACATCCAGAGATTCTCAATGACACAAAATAGTGAAAAGCATTGCAGTAATGTATGTGTATAGACTTGCAGCAAGACTGGGGGCCTCAGCTCAGCCACTGTGGAGACAGGGTTACAGTAAGAGAATAAAACAGACACTTAAGGGTCGCTTTCAAATAAAAGAAAAAAAAAGCAGAACTAACATCTTATTTTAATGTCATCGGAGCTGAGTCCTACCGTTGTTAAGCCATGGAAAATTTTCAACATGGTTTCTCAGCCTCGATTTGAAGTGCTCTCAAAAGAGGGGATGTGGATTAAGCAGAGACATCCAACAGATATTTTGTGTTGTAACCTTGTAGGCCCTGAAGACCATAATGAATAGACAGTGCCTCAAGAACAGTAACTCAGACAAGGTCCTACAGGAAGTAACTGTAAAAACAGAGATGAAATAAAATTCTAGGAAACAGATTCACTTTAAAGAAAAGTTCAGCAGGGGCTGAGGATGGAACTCAGCTGATGAAGTGTCTGTCTGTCCTGGGATTAGATTTCCACAGTATGTAAGCTAAGCATGGTGGTACACACCTGAGATCCCAGCATGCAGAAGGTGAAGGCAGGAGGACCGGAACTTCAAGGTCATCGTTGGCTGCAGGAGAGTTCAGGGTCTGCTTCAGCTATATATAGGGAAAAGAAAAAAAAAGGGGGGGACATGTCTATCATGCTGAAGAAGCAGAGAGGGATAGAGGGTGCTAGCGTAAACAAGGAAGTCTTCTTGAACTAGGTGATATGTGATCAGAGACCTGAGAGATAGGATAGGGAAAGTCAAGCAGATATGCTGGGGAAGAATACACAAGGCAGAAGAAAGGGCACCTGAAGTATGGAGACACTGGGGGCTCCCGAGTAAAGATGAGGTGGAGAGAGACACGGTGGTGAGGCTCACAAGAGGAATCCTTTCAGATCTTCTGTAGGTCTTGGAAGGCTGTAAAGTTTTGTTCCAAGGCAGCTCCACGAGGCTATGAGCAGAGGAGCAAGGCAGCTGTTTAGAAAGAAAGAGAGGAAGAAAGGAGGGAGGGACAGAGGGAGGGAGGACGGAGGGGCGGAGGGAGGGGGGATGGAGGGAGGCACCATAGTGTTGCAGCTAAACGGAAGACAATGATGACAAACAGGCAATTGTAGGAACCGGCCAGGGTCGAGGAGGCCTGGACCCCTATGATAGTACCCTAGGGGACGAAGCGTTCAGATTCTGAATACATGTGGGATGGTGTACCAACAAGACTTGCTGACAGCAGACGGGAGGAGTGGGAAGAAAGGAAGCAGAATGACTCTGGATGCCTGCCGATAACAGAGTAGCAGTTGTAATGTGGCCTATTAGGATGTGGACGTGGGAAGATGCCGTGGCTTGGGATGTCAGCGTGGAAATTATGACTCGCATGTCAAGTTGCAGTATGCTTTGCTGACCTGGGAGGGTGAGATGTTGAAGGGCATTTGGTCAGGATATCTGAGTTCAGGACAAAGGAGGTCAAAGAGAGTTACACATTTGGATGTCATTTTAGATTTGGATGTCATGTCAGCTTAGAGGTGTCATCTAAAACCAGAGACAAGATCAGTTCATCCGGGCAGAATGTGGAAAGGGGGGAAAGGGGGTGGTGCTGCAAAAAAAACCAGAATTCTTCAAACGTTAAGAGAAAGATTTGCCTGACCTGACCAATGTCATGGAGCAGAATAGACTGGTTCTAAGCAGCTAAAGGAAGATAGACATCAGACCAGAGTCTAATTTACTTCTAGAACACTCATTTTAAGCTGTTCTTTCTCTTTATTTTGATCCTAATTCAGATACTTGACACACAAACACTTGACTAAATAACAAGTAAGTCTGTGTCTGGTATAAGTGGTCAGTGGATCATGGTTTGATAAACAACCTTGAAATATGCATCTTAGAATTCAGATATAGTTTTGTTTTTGTTTTGTTTTGTTTTGTTTTTAGAAAAGGTTTCTCTATAAGTCCTAAAAATCAAAGTTCAAATATGGCAAGACTCAAAGGAGGTAGATATAAAGGTAGGTGTCTCCAAGGAGATAGATGGTATCCATGAGAATGGCACTCAAGACTTTCCCCTGGCCTACACACACACACACACACACACAGAGAGAGAGAGAGAGGGGTGGGGGGAGAGACACAGACAGACAGACAGACAGACAGACAGACAGACAGACAGACAGAAAGAGACATAGAGAGACAGAGACAAAGAGAGAGACAGAGAGAGACTTTAAATAGGCTTTGGAGTGTCAGGATTGGTTTTAATATTTTGAATTAATCTGGTCCCCAAAATCTGGACTCTGCATGTCTAAACGCTGAAGGTCCTTGTCACCAATTGGTTTTTGTTAAGTCAAAAAGGATTCAACAGCCAATGGCTGGGCAAATAGACTGAGGCAGGACATTTAGATTTCCAAAGGCTAGGAACTGGGGGAGAGGAAGGGGAAGGAGAATCGCCATGATTCAGAGGGAGATGGGTCAGATTTAGAGCTGCAGAAGGAAAAACTCATCCGAAATGTAGGTGAGAAGGAATGTGGTCCCCAAAAGGGCTGCCTAGAAGCGTCTTGGGCAGCAAAGACTAGGAGGCTGCCCAGAAGGTAATAGGGTATCAAAGATAAAACATAGATTTAGCTGGGCAGAGGATTAGAACTGCCCAGTCTTTGAGCTAGTCAAGATATATTAAAATTAACTGGTGTGTGTGAGTGAGTGAGTGTGTGTGTGTGTGTGTGTGTGTGTGTGTGTGTGTGTATGTGTGTGTTTCATTTGTGAATCCACATAGCTCTGAGGAGGGGGAGGGGAGGTATGCACTCATGCACATGCAACCTGCCAGGAGCCAAAGCGGTGTAGCCTACTACCACTACATTGGAGCTTACAGAAAAATGGATAAGAGCAGATTTTGGAAAGGACTGGACAAAAGATTGGACAATGACAGTAAGCAAAGCATCTGCCTTTCTGTGGGGTCTGTGCTGTGAAGAAGAGCCAAGCAACACTGCTCATTCAGACTAGCAGAGGCCAGTTCTGAGGCACAGTCCTCAAGCAGAGTGAGAGATGGCAGAGAAGCCAGAGGGAGTGCTTAGAGTCTCACCCTAAAAGAAGCTACAGTGTCACGTTGAAAACGTCACTCCTGAAACAATGCCCTGAGTTTCATGTGCAGGTTTAAATCACATCTTCACTTTTTCCTTTGCACACAAAATTAAATTAGAAGTACTCATTTGATATAGGAAATTAGGGAAACACCTCTGTCTTCTAAAAACAGAACTTTCTAGAAACATTAAGTAGTAAGTATTCTGAGTGAAAATAAATGTGGTTGTTTTTGTTTGTTTGTTTGTTTGTTTGTTTTGTAAGTCTTTCTGTCTGTAAAGAAAAAAAATCATCCAGTAAATAAACAATTAGGAAATGAATAATAATGATATTAACAAAAGTGTGTGGCTGTCCTGGAACCAGCTGACTTTTGTGCTGAGAGGGAAGGGTGCAAACTGCTCTGAGAGTCAAGGAAAACATTTGGCTTAGGAGCCAATGACTAGCTCAAACACCACACACACACACACACACACAAGATACAGAAGAGGGAGTGGCAGGGACGCTCATCAGTGGCACCCATGAGGACAGACCCCCAAAGGGTTCTGCCCGGGCTGCCAGACCTGACCACAGCCGCACACCTTGTGCCTGTGCTTGGGTATCTGGATGGGGGACACAGACCCAGGACAGTGTGCATCCCTGCCCAGCTTTCATGAAGGACTTGAAGCTCTTCCAGACCTCGGAAGCTCATAAAGATGCAAAATGATGCAACCCAGAGATCAAACTTGGAATGTTTTCCTTGTTCCAAGGAAAATGGTCTCTTTCCAAATGGCTTTCAGGACGTAATGGGAGGCAGCTGGCTGTACATGACATGCAACTTGAGGCGCTGGCAGACTGAGGTGAAGGGCTCCCGGCTCTCAGTGACTTAGGGGACAGGTGGAGGGTTGGAGCTTGGTAGAGACGTGTGATCACAGCACACTACAGTGTGACAGTGCAGAGCAGAGGCTCCAGAGAGAGGGAAAAGGATTCCAGAAAGGGAGACACTGGCTCAGCCTTGGGTTGTAGACAGTGCGGAAGGTGAAATGGTTGAAACATTGAGATGTCCGCTAACTGGAAACAATCTGTTCCTGAAAACATCCCATTTCCCCATACTGGCCCCTTTTTTTCTATAGAAATCAGTCCTGGAAGCTTTTGTTACTATAACAAGTTTTAAAGTATTAAGTCAATCAGATTTCTCTCTACAGCAAGATTCCAAGTATTAGACACAAACGTTTTAATTTCGATAGAATAGAGTAAAATGCTTCAATCTTTCCAAAGGGGAGGAGGTCAGGAATCAGGTCACCTGGATGTTTCCTGGATGTTTCCTCGGTGTCAGGTGCTAATTGACAAGGTTCAGGAAACAAATGTGTGCTTCGTGTTTTCTTGTTTCATCTCCTAACAAAGATGAGCAGAAATCAGGAGGAATCTAAACTTTCTCAGATCTCCCAGGTATGCAATCTGCTCTTCTCCACGGCAATCTCTTTTGCTATAATCAGTGAAGGAGCACGTCCAGCTGCCCAATTTCTCATTTTTAATCTGGTTTATGTGTGCATAGAAACAAAATAGCACAAAGGACTCTCAGACAGAGTACGGCTAGTGAGTTAAGGAATGCCATGTTGTACGCTACTTCAAAATACCGTGGACCCTTTTCAGAATGAAGAAATTCCAGAAACAAAGCAAGCAAGTGAGAGAGAATGAATTTTGTTGCAGAAGCAAGAAATATGATAACTAGTAAGAACAATTATAATCACTTCCTTAGCATAGAGCAACTATGAATGACACATGTAAATAGCTCCAGTATATTCATTTAATATTGCTGATAATTAACGTGAGCACTAAATTAGAATTGCCTTTATCAGGCAGAGTTGTTACGAATTGCCGAAGCCTGGCGATGACTAGAGAAGCAGATACCTGGGTAAGGAACATAGCCAGCCTGCTGATAACAGAGGAGGGTTCAGACTTTTAATTCCACAAATAAATAGAGTGTTCTCACACATCAGACTTCATCCAAACGTAGCTGAATTAATTAGTAAACATGCCCTGCATGCTGGCCTGAAGTTTTTTAATTCTCTGCATGAGTCAATACATTTCCTGGTTTGCATTTGGAGATGGAGAGTTGCCCTAATTTCAAAATTTAGGCAAGTCTTACAAAATGTATTGAACATATTTTTTTTTCGTTTTTTTTTTTTTCTTTTCTTTCTGGTTTTTCAAGACAGGGTTTCTCTGTGTAGCCCTGGCTGTCCTGGAACTCACTCTGTAGACCAGGCTGGCCTCGAACTCTTGAACTCAGAAATCCACCTGCCTCTGCCTCCCAAGTGCTGGGATTAAAGGCCTGCGCCACCACCGCCCGGCCCATATTTTTTTTTCAAGAATGTTACCATTTGATCATGTGATAAGGTGATTTGTCCAATGTATCTCTTGACTTCTTCTCAGACATCATAAGAATGAAAAATAGGACAATTAACCATGATTTTTAAAAAAATGTAGAGAGTGTTGCTCAGCAGTTAAAGCACTTAGCTGGCAATTCCCAATTCTGGATAGAACAAAGTAAGTGACTCAGGTAATGTCACCATCAATTGTCAACTTGGCACAAACTCAAATCACCTGGCAAGAGAGTCTCAATGAGGAATTATCTTCATTGGGTTGATTTGTGAGAATGTCTATGGAGGAATTGTCTTCATTGCTGTGGGAAGGTCCAGCCCACTGAGAGCGGTACAATTCCCTAGGTGCCTAGAAAGGGTGTCTTCAACTGTATGAGTGGAAATATCAAGCTGAGCATAAGTAGGCAAGCCAAGCAGGTGAGTGTGCATTCTCAGTCCTCTCTGCTCCTGAGTGTGGCTGTGACATGGCCAGTGATTTACTGCTGCCTTACCTTCCCTGTTGTGATGAGTTGAATGAAAATGTTCCCTATAAACTCACAGGGACTAGCGTTATTTGAAAGGATTAGGACATGTGACCTTGCTGGAGTAGGTGTGCCCTTGTTGGAGGAAGTTCATTACTGGGGGTGGTCTAAGGTTTCAGAAGCTCAAGCCAGGTCCAGTGGCTCTCTCTCTCTCTCTCCTTCTGCTAGCTGATGATCCAGAGGTACAACTTTCTGCTCATGCTCCAACACTGTGTCTACTTGTGCGCCACCGTGCTTCCTACCATGATAATAATGAACTTAACTTCTTAACTGTAAGCCAGCCCCAGTTAAATGTGTTCGTTTATAAGAGTTGTCATGGCCATGGCAATATAACCCTAGGACACCTGCAATTTTCTTTTTTGGCGGGGAGGGTCTAGGCATTTTATCACAGCAACAGAAATGAAACCAGGACCATATGTCAAACAACTTAAACTAATGAGAACAGCACACCTGGGTCGTCTAAGCACACCCAGCTCCTGTTAATTGTTCAGTAAATACTAGGTCCAGCAAATCTGATGAAAATAATTAAATGAGCTTTAAGTGGAGAGATAAAGCCAAGTGTTCTGAATGGATGTTGGTTTCTGTTTCCCTGGAGTAAAATCATGTTTGTAAGCTTCCTGCTTTAATAGCTCCAAAACCCCAAGTCCACCTGCAACTCTAATACTCAAGAAAATGAGGTGGGTAGACCGTAAGTTTGAGGCCAGCCTAAACTACACAGTGAGTTACAGAACAGCCTGCCCAATGTAGGAAGATGCCGTCTCAAAAATATTTTTAATTAAATTGAGTTAAAAATAATTCCAAGTGCTAAGGTTTATAGTCACGAATTTAAGCCATCACTTCCTGGTTCTTCTGAGGCAACAGAGGTCACAGTCCTGTCCTGTGTCCCCTAAGCCTCGCCTTCTCCATTCTGTAAGTGGGGTGACCTCTTTGTAAAACCTTATTCACATCCCCCCACACTCCCCATGTCCTCAGCACACAGCCAAAGCCAGATCCCTTATCTCATCTCCCCTCTTGTTCCACAACTTAGCCCTCGCTCTGTATTCAACTCTCTGTAGGCTTCTCACATGCTGTTGTCTCCCTGGAGCTTCCTGTTCCTTCAGGTGACAACCACTGCTCCCTCCTCAGCTGGCCCTCCATCCTTCCATCTGGCTTACTCTAACCTTCTTTATGGTTTAGTTGAGACACTGTCTCCCAGAGTTCCCTAATCAGCCCTTCACCTCTTTCAAGACTAGGCCAGTGCAACACCCTAATCCCTTTACCTCCTGAGTCACAGCACGGCTTATGTGGTATCACCTCAGAGAATGCCTGGCATAGAGCTGGCAGGCAGAAAATCCTGTGGACAAATCAGGAAGATCTTCAAAACTCAACTGATCTCCTTTTAGGCCATTGTATCTTAAAGTAACGAGCCCAAAGCTGTCTTGCAAACAATGAGGTGATGTGGTAAGGACACCAGAAGAGGCCTGGGTCCTCATCCTGGTGTCTGGACCTGTATGCCATCTGCAAAATGTGAATACTTTCTGACTCTCAAAAGTCTCCAGAAAGAAAACCTGCTCTGGGAACTAACTGTAAAGCCCCAGCCATGTGGCATACTGCCTTCGTTATTGATGAGCTATGTCTGGGTGACTTTCACTCCAGTGTTTCTGCTGAGAAGCCTCAGAAGCAGCACACTTCCCCAGTCCACCCCACACAATCAGTGACCAACACCAGGAATATTGCCTTCTTGGTTCAATATTTTCTGCTTGAGAGCTAAACTCAGGAGAATTTCCTTTCCCTCAGTGGTGGGCCCTAGGTTCTGGGTGAAGTTGGCTCCAGCCTCCAAATATACACAAGCCAAAGGTTCTCCTGCATTAGTCTGGCCAGTGACCATAGAGCATGGGTATCCCTGTGTAACAACTAATCAAAGTAAAGCCTGGGAATTTCCCAGACGATACTCAAGGAAAGATAGTTACATCATCCACTGAGCCCAACTGGTGACAAACAGCAGTGACCAACACTATCTATGGATAAGGAAGCCTCATGGGCTGAAGCTAGTGCTGCAGATGGCAAATGACAGCAGGATGTACCTTGGCCACACTGAGGTGGCTCACTGAGGCCTGCTGCATGCTCATTCTACACAGTGTCAACCTCAAAAAAGGGTTGCCTTCTGCATCTTGACTAAATAATGTGACATCGCTGAGTTTCTTGTCTTAGAAATAGCTTATAAAAATGATTGTCTTTTTTATGATGATGCTTGAAAAGGAATTAAAACTTCAGTTTATATTCACCTAATGCTTACAGAAGTGGGGTCAGCTTTGTGACGATGGTGTTGGGTTTGTTAGTGAAGGACTTTGCAACTTTGTTGGAAATGGGGTCGCCTCAGCAGGGTTTGGGCCTTATTTCTAGCTCGAATGAAGTTAGCACACAAGAAGATCCTTTTACTCCCGCCAAAGCTGCCTCTGTAAGCAAAAGGACCGAAGGACCAGGCACAGCACAAGAAGGAGCACTTTCTTACTAAAACTTCAGCCTCGCTTTTGTATCTGAAAGGTTTCAGCTCTCTGGTCTTGGCACAACCCATGTTGACTCAAGCTGATCAGTACTGCTTTCTTCGGCAGTGAGCTGTTAGATCAGGAAATAAACCACAGAAATTCCTTAATTGCTAGTCACCTGAGTGTGAGCAGAAACAACAACCAAACCCACCAACGGAAACTATACTTACCATCTTTTCCTGTTTTTTTTTTTAATACAAGCTTATTTTTAAAAAAAAATTGCCAGGTGATGGTCAAAAGGACAGGAAACCACTCTCTAAACCTCATCTCTAGGAGGACTAAGACACTAGGTCCACTCTGTGTACATCATAAGCTGGGGAAACGGCTACTACATCACTAGCATGACATTTAGTCTCATGTGCTTAGACAATTTGTCCTGAGGCCTGGGATATAGCTATGGTCCAGCACTCACTTGCCTAAGATGAACAAGGCTGAGGCTCCAGTACCCAGCACCACCACCCCTACATGCACACACACAAACACACACACATACATACAAACACATACATACACACATACACACACTCATATATGTACACACATATACACACATACATACACACATACACACACACACACACAGCCTCTAAAATGACTGAGCTACTCCCTGGGAACAGCTTTGTGATCATGACTTGGTTAGCAATAGTTTACATTCAGAATGACTTCTTCCTTCTGCTCACAGAAGCATTAGATGCCTCACTGGAGGCCCATGCTCATGTGTACTGTGGGTGTAGACACAGTCTGCCTCATTGCCTGGCCTAGGTTGAATAGATCTCTTAGGAAGTCCAGACAAGCAGCCCACATTTAGTGACTTCAGAGGCTAGATAGAACTAATCACCTGAAGAATCAACTGATCTGCAAATAAACACTAGAAACATCAAAAATTAGATTGCATGTTCAGTTCAAATGGGCCAGAGATGGTGCTAAGAGCTTATATGTGAATGTGTTCATACATGTGTATATTCCACACTATCTTTCCATGACCCTTCTGCAAGTTCAAGTAAACCAATTTGTATGTGTATGTATGTGTTCCTGTGTAGGTACATGCATGGGGAGGGCCTAAGAACAGTCTCTGGTGTTGTTCCTCACGTACTGTCCACCCTGATTTCTAGTTAGGATTTCAAACTCAGGAGTGCACCATGGGGGCTATGCTTTCTAGCCAGTGAGGCCCAGGGATTCTCCTGTGTCTGCTGGTCCAGTGCTACAATCACAAGCTTGTGCCACAATACCGGGTTATAAAACTGACTGTTGAGGAGAAGAAACTGAAAGTTGGAGGACTCTAGGGATATTCTAAGTTATTAGCATTTATGCTATAATACAACTGGTTCCTTCTGAAAAAGCCACAATACAGAATTTTGCTTCTTTTTGACTTTTCTGATTATTGTGGCTTCTTTGTTTGCTATTTTCTTTCTAAGATATATACAGCAATGAGCCTGAAGATATGGCCACTATCATTCAATATTACTTAGTGACAGATTTTAAATTAGTGTGGATGTTCAAGTAAAACTCTCTTGGAATTATTAATAGATTTGACTTTCTGAAGGTAAGTCTTCCAGGACAAAACCTACAGAACAGCAAATGAAACATGGCTGAGATCACTGTCCCTTCTTGCCAGCCACAGAGCCTCCCCAGGTGACAGTATGAAGTCTGAGTGGCCCGAGAAGGTTGTGGAGACCTCTGCCTGCCTAGCTGTTCCTCGATGATGGTGCACACCATGGCCATGGGTGTTCTAGAACAGCAGTTGGTGACTAGACACAAGGTGTGGTTTATAGGTCTGTGGTACACTCACTCTGTATGTTATGCACTAGTATACTGCTTTCAGTGTGGCCTAAGTCAGGGTGAGCTCCTTCATGGGTAGTTAGTGCTGTAAGGACCCTGGTTCCAAAACTCTGTCTTCCCCAGTAGAGAAGTTACCGCCCTAACACTGGAACAGGAATGGACTAGGATGTTCTTAAAAGAATATGTCAAAATCTGACAGCTGTGCTCTATTTCCTCGAGTCTTGGGGACACTGATGACAGGGAATTGGCCTTTGTGTGACTGTTGTTCCTCTCGTTTGAAGAATCTTCAGTAGATATGGGTCACTTCCCAGGAGATTTCCCTGCGGCTGAGAAAATCTCCCCTTGTGTGGCTTCCCACTGGTATTCAGTAACAGGCAAGGCTTTTAGTACAAGGTCTTCAGTACCACTCCTTACAATGTGGCTACCCATCTGAATAAAAAGATCTCCCAAGTGTTATCTCAATGTCCTTTCTCTCTGAGCACCTAGTATTTAGTGTTGATATATTAAAATAAAATATGAATTCAAATCATTATACAAAAAAAAAAAAAAAGAATGACAGACAGGAGATGGGAGGCAGGAGGCATGGTTATTTTCTAACATTGATTTTTTTTTTCTAAATTAAAGGAAAGTTGAAAGCTCCAAGCCTTCTTCTATCAGATGCTTCAAATTGAATCATGGTTGAAATCTGAGGGAATCTCAGCCACCCTGAACTCCACTGAACTTGGACCCACTCCACAGACCCATGGTGTCCACTCCAAATACAGCAGGCAGTACATCTGACGCGGTGCCCAGCCACCAATAGGGCCCAGACTCCACGATGTTGTCCTGTTTGGGGGATCTTTGCATGAGATCAGCTGCCTAAGGAAAAAAGAAAGAATGACACCTCTGGATTTCACTAACAATATCACAGTCCAGTTTTACTTCTGTGGCTACTGGGAGTCTGGGAACAGGGGAGGATTCTCCTAGGTCTCTTCATTCATAGAGGACAGTCATGGTCTCACCTGTTACTTTCTGTATGGTAGTGTGGTCATCAGTTTTTCTGTCCATTTTTCTGTCATCCAGTGAAATTCATTGACATGTCACCCTGATGTTGATGTGACAGCCCATTAGCAGGTCCTTGGCAGACTGCCTACACCTTAGAATCACCTCCTCCGTGTTTACATTATTAAATGCAATGGGAGATAAAAATGCTCTTGGGCCCACTAGTTCCCTCTAATGCACACTTTGACAAAGGACTGGACTGGACGCTGAATCACCAAACTTTCTGGCAGGTTGGAAAGGTATGTGGTCTCACACACAGCAGCCTTAGTAGGGACAGCTGGCTCATAGTGATGGTAATTACAAGAGGACCCTCCATAGACAGCTTCTGGGACTATTGGTTCTCAGAATTTGTTGGTAAAGGGCAAACTTCTGACAGAGCACAGACCTTGAAAAGCCAGACTTTCCAGGCCTTTCATCTCTAGACTGTCACAACAACCCAAATACACATTTTCCTGGCCTCAGAACAGCCTTTATTTGTGTTATGGGCTTCAGATCCTGTCCATCTTCAAGGCTCAAGTTAAGTCACCCCCATGCCCTCCTGAAAGCTTCCTGGGCCACCAGGACTGAAGGAGGTGTGGCTTCTTCTCCCTGTATCCCCTAGCTTGAGCTGCCCCCTAACAGTCAGGGCAAAGATGCATTTGATACTGACTCTCCACAGTATAATTGGCCTGTGTTGTAGATGAGGCTGAAAGCTCAGTGTAAACAAGAGCCCAACCTAAGGTCACAGAGAATAAATGCTAGAGCAATGTCTGAGGCCAGATTGTACCGGTGTGTGAACCCATCCCTCAAGGTTTGTGTTACTGGGACTCCCGTTGACTTGTGAGCTTCCTGGAGCTGGGATCACTTTCTCATTTGTCTCCTATCACTGTGAACAAAAGGAGACTTAATAAAGAATTGCCACTTTAAAAAGGCCTCCAAGAGCACACTCTGCAAGTGAAAAAAAAAGAAAAAGAAAGAAAGAAAGAAAGAAAGAAAGAAAGAAAGAAAGAAAGAAAGAAAGAAAGAAAAGGAAAAATCCGTCAGCCCTGCAAACCACTGACTGTCACTTGGACACACGTGTGGTTCCAAGCTTCCCCTCTTCCTACCCCATCTGTGGCAACTTCTTGCTCGTAATAGCTGGTGGATTAGTGCTGAGCTGTGCTGATTGCTCACACCTGTGAGTCAAACTAACCCCTGTTCCGATTTGTGCAATCAGCCATGCCCAGGTAAGACCATGGGCTTCCCAAATGACAGGCAAAGAGACCCACCTGACAGGTCTGACCAGACACCTGTGAGATCTGCAAAGTGGGAAGAAAGGGGGGAGAAGGAAGAGGACTGACCCAATTCAACCACCAAACATGAGCACTGAACCAACAAGCACACCATCCCCCCCTCAACAGTAGGAGCTCTGGAGAGAGAGAGCATCAAAGGTCTCCAGAACTGGCTGCAGAACATCCACAGGCATGCACATCTACCACCTTCTCTGTACTAGAAGCTGAAGTCAGAGACGCCAAATAAACTGTAGGGTTTAAACATTACTGGACACTGTCATGTTTTGAATTCCACAGTCATCTCAGAGTAGCAAGCTGTAGATGTATTTATCAAAGTTGTCCTAATAATCCTTACGTACCATCTCCTGGAACCAAGGAATGTGACTGCAAAATGCATTCTACTAGGGCAGTTCTCAACTTTCCTGATGCTGCGACCCTCTAATACAGTCCCTCACGTTGTGATAACCCCTAGACATACAGTTATTTCATTGCTGCGTCATAACTGTAATTTTGCTACTGTTAGGAACTGTAATGTGAATACCTGATTACCAGGATATCTGATATGTGATCTCTGTGAAAGGGCCATTCAAGGGGTCAAGACCCAGAGGTTCAGAACCACTGCACTAGGGGTTAGAGTAATTCACTCAGAACATCTGTGGTAGGGCTAAGCAATGTATCACTCCTGTTGGAAAGAGCCCAGTTTTCTTAATGTTTTCCCTTCTGGCTTTCCCTGAAGTCTTCTTTCAGGACAGTAATGACTTCTGAAAAAACATGATTGTTTGTGTCTAGATGCATACATTTCTCTATGATCAGTCACAGAGGCAAACATCACATCCAAGTTACACACACACACACACACACACACACACACACGGCCTTTAGCCATTTATACTCCATTCTCAAGAGAAAAATTTGATTTCACAAAACAGGAACAGTACCAGGGTCAACTATAAACACACAGTTTTCATGTGTTTCCTTTTGGGGAGAAGAAAAGACCCCTCTTTCTATATATCAGAAGTTTATAAAAGTTTCACTGTATTTGCTCAAACTGTATGATTAATGTCCCCCAGGACACAAATGAAAATGACAAGAAAGACTAAGCAGAAAGCCTTATTTGGAGCCAGACATGCTGGCACTCACCTTTATCTCAGTACTCTAGAGGCAGAGACAGATGGATTTCTGTGAATTTGAAGCCATCCCACTCTACATGAGAGTTCCTGAACAGTCAGGTTATGTAAAGAGACCCTGTCTCAAATAAAAACAAAAGAATGCCTTATACGAGTATAGGGCATTGTTTCCAATCACAGAATCTTCTCTTTAAATGGATTAATTTTGTTCGTAACCACACGTGTTAAAGCATTGAACCAGGAGATTATTTAACTCAAGGTTGATTAGAGACTAGTTGAGGGTTAGCATGTAAGCAGAAGGTTTCTGGTTTCTTCTGAAGAAACTGAGGGTGATCTGATACAACTGTGCCCTGGGGCTTCCACACACACAGCATTCCACACTTTTGTTATGGCAAAATGGCTCAGCTGTGGACCAGGGTTTCCTTACCTTTCTTCTCTTCTCTTTCTGGCTGTCCTGGTATTTTGAAGACAGGGGCTACATTTGCCCCTTTGTGATTTCAAGTTCTGATGCAATGCAAAGCCGAGATGTAGATGCTCCCTCTGGCTGGCCAGAGCCCCATCCTGTCGGAGCGCATACAAGACCTCACTTGCTTTGGAGCTGAGCTACGAGAAATCATGGCGAACCACGCACTGGTTTCTTCTGGAGAAATTGGTGGTGAGCCGAGACATGCACGGCTCTGTACACTGTGTCTTTCCACACTGCCTGTCCAACGGCTATCCCATCCCCAGTTCTGCCATTGGACAGAAGAAGGAAAGAGGCCCCAAAGTCAGCTTGGAAGCATGCAACAGAAAACATTGAAAATTATCTATGAGGCTCAGGAAGGTGTCTCAGTTGATACAGGCCATGTGCACGCACGAGGACGGAAGGTTGGACCCACAGAATCCATGGAAAGGCAGGTGAGCTAAGCCTGTAATCCCACTCTTCCTAGTGTGAGATGGGAGAATCCCAGAGGCAGGAGAATTCCTGGAAGTAGTGGGTCATCTGAAATACGAAACAACAAACCAGCAAGAGAACCTGTTCCAAACTCGACAGAAACCTACACCCAAGGGGTCCTCTAACCCATACAGATGCCACGCCAGGCACATTCCCATCCATACATGAATATGCACAAACACCAGACAGAGGGGGATAGAGAGGGAAGGGGAGGGGAAGGAGATGGGGAGGGAGAGGGAGGGGAGGGGAAGAGGAAGGAGATGGGGAGAGCGAGGGAGATGTGGAGAGGGAGATGGGAAGAGGGAGGGAGATGGGGAGAGAGAGGGGGAGAGAGAGGGGGAGGGAGAGAACCTAGACTACCTATATCCAAATTCTATCTCCACTTTTACTGGCCCAGCAGATCCTTTTGAGGTTCCTGAACGAACTGGTTGTTGGAAATCATATAACATCTTACCTGGCAGGCACATCGGGAGTGCTCAATACCAACTGAGCTTAATTGTTGCAATAACCCTAGAACAATGTGACATTAGCACCCATTAAGAGGAAAAGGAGAAATGCACTTTTCACCCCCATCCAAGACTAAATTAGAAATATTAGTCTCAGAGTCCTTGATCTGTATGCCTTATAGCCCTAGGGGTCATGGGCCAATACCCACTAAAATATGGGAGCAATTCATCAATCAATATCTCCAAAATGTGACGGCCCTTAAATAATGAAAGCAAGGTTCTGTCTGATTCAAAGGCCCATGTTCTTCCCACTCCACACACTTAAATTCCATTGTGGATGGGACCCACAGAATCCCGTGATTCTGATCCCATTCAACTGGGGAATGTGTTCCTCTGAGTTCCTTCAAGCTCAGCCTATATCCTGATGTTAGAATCCCAAAACTTGGAGCTTTCACACAGCAAGGATGATCTTCGGCTGGCAGAAGCTATGATGAAGGATTGCAGTTTCCTGAGGGGAGCTCATGCTGCCGGTTGACATTTTCTTCCAGATTTTTTAAAAGTACTTGAAAACTAAAGATAGAGGCAGTGAGGCTAGCCAGCATCTCAGCTTGAGGGAAACACAAGACTGCTAACATACACCTAGTCTAGGTCTAGAGGTGGAGGAAGCAGAAAAAAAAAGAAGAGGAGGAAGAGAAAGAGGAAGAGGAGAAAAAGGAAGAGGAGGAGGAAAGCAGCAACAGCCACCAAACCAAGAATCCGACAGTCTTCCCTGGACAAGCCCCGCCTCATGCCATGCCAGGTTTTCTTGGGGCACATGTGGGAGGTGAGGAGGAGGAGCAATCCCATTACATAACATCACAGGCCACTGCCCTGATGAATTGTGGACATGGAGCCTGCAAATTAAGAACCAACTGGGTTCAGGCTGAACGCCGACCTTAAACCCAAGAGGCAAAGATGCCAGAAAGGATGAAAAATCTCCCTCTGCTAACCCAAGGGCTGAAGCCAAAGCATTTTCACTTTAATGACCATGTTTTCAGCATCTAGAAACAGCAAAGTCCTCACAAACACACTGCAGTCAAAGCCTCGTTCATCAACAAGTTTGGTCTTTGAAGTAACTGTCCCATATGTGAGACAGGCGTGGTTGACACTTGGAAACAAAGCCAAAAATTCCCCTTTGTCTCTCACCAAGACCACAACTTTAGAAAAATAATTGTCTCTCTCTAAAAGCTACTTTTGATGAACCTTTACTCTGAGTCCATATATCTTACCCATTAATATAAGCAAAGAATTGCTATTGACTTTATCCCCTCCTTCATTCCACACAAGCAGCCTTCCCTCTCATTACCAAAGAATCCCTGAATAGAAACATTTCTTCCCTGACCTTACAAAATTCGAATGTGCTGTCTGTCAGGTCCCAGTCTCACAGCAACTGTCCCCAGATTTGGGGTGTCCTACTTCCTGTTTTGTTGTTTGAAGATGGTCTACCTTCCTTCAAAGCTGATTAATCTCAGGGGCCTGGAGCGAAGGCCATGAGGCCATGGAGTATTCAGGCACCAAGAAACTTCAAGGCACAGAGTATTTGCAGTGCCCAAAATTAGAACACCCTCCTCCTCCTTTGATTTTTGACAGCCTATTTTTTTTTTCTGCTACAATTTAGTTCTTCCTTCTCTAACAACTTGAGTTAATTTCTGCTCAGAGTCACAAGTTAAGGAGGCAGGCTCTAACTGTGGACTGAGAAGGGCTGAGGAGATAAAAGACGAGATGGGAGGCTGTGGCCATAGTGGCCTTCCATAAGTGAGATGTGGAAGGTAAGATTGGAAGACATAAAATATGTGGGGGGCTTGTTTCTCACAGGTGAGTGTGGAAGATGCTCAGAGAACGAGCCAGAAGCCTCCCTTCCCGCAAAGACAATTTAGTGCACACAATGATTCTCAGGACCCTGGAAATAACATGTCCTTTCAGTCAACACATTGTACACACACCTTCCCACATGCACAATAGCTCGTTTAGATCATGCCATTCAAATGAACAGACCTCATTTTGAAAATCTTTTTTATTAAAGTCTAGATACATGTTTTATTTTAGAATTGTGCAGAGTTTGTGTGTAGCTATGATCTTATCCACTCCACTGTATTCAGTGTGTTGAAACATCACCTACATGCGATGAAAAGTTGTCTCTTGTGTTGGGAGTGTGAATAATCACAGGCACACTTATCCTAAAGCTAACAAGACTTAACTGTCGTCTTCCTTTGCACACTATCCATCCAAGGCTCTAGTACTGGCCCAGGCCATGACTTGAGAGAAGCTTCTTGCTTCGCTAACTATCCCAGGACAAAGTGGGCTTCTGTCTTTGCTTATGTCATAAAGCAAAGATGAAGTACACTCAACAGGAATGTATGCTACAGGACCTAGAGCCAGAAGTTTTCTGTGAAACAGAAAAGGAATTCAGGCAGAGATGTGTGGAGGGAGACGTGTCTGTGAAGCTTTTGCCATCCCCGCCATCACGTCCTTAACACTCTAAGCCTAGTATGTGCATGCACTCATTTCTGAG
The DNA here is from genome assembly GCF_004785775.1 of Grammomys surdaster. Lineage (NCBI taxonomy): Eukaryota > Metazoa > Chordata > Mammalia > Rodentia > Muridae > Grammomys > Grammomys surdaster. Next base: position 19,136,089 of record NW_021604564.1, on the reverse strand, counting down.
CACAACGGACATTCCCCCATTAGCCACATACATGAGTGTCTGACGGGTGGCCTCTAGGCTTGAGGGCAGAATGCTCGGAAATTTGCATCTGAGATTGACAAGCCTTCATTTATTTCTTGGTGAGAAAAGAACATCAGGGAAATGCACACCAGGGAGAACCCCAGCTGGGGCACTGAGTATGAGAAGCCTTCGTCAGCACACCAGACCCAGCTCACCCGGGCATCTCCACTCAAGAAAGAGCATCTCTGGGAACATAGAAGAGCCTCAGTCAGCAGGCAGCAGCACACACCAGCACCTCCACACAGGAGAGAAGCCCTGCCACCATGACCAGTGTGGGAAAGCTTCCCACCACTGCCCACATTTTAATGAACATAAATAACTCAAGCTGGGGTCGGGGTGGGGTCCTGCTTCAGTCACTACTGTGGGAAAACCTGCTGTTACAAGTCTAAGCTTTCCAAATACAGACACTGGAGGGGTTCTCTTTTGTTTGGTTGCAAACGATAAAACAAAAATGCTAGAAACAAATCCCACGGTATGGTTGTAACTCTCATGGCAAACATTGGTCCACTCAACACCTGAGGAGGAAGAGCTTGGTTGTGGTCTGCAGACAGGAAGCCTGCACTGGCCACTCTGCATACACTGTGTCTCCAGCACCACTAGAAACATTAAAACACCTGTGCTGTTTTAATGCGAACTCCACATTTATCACTTGTAAAGCATGCCCAGGGAAGCCCCAGATGTCTTTCAAGCGGTACAGGCTATCGCCGTTGCTCCTGGCTGCCCACTAGATGCTGAAGACATCACACACCTTGGCTATGACACACAAAAAAATGGAGCTAGAATGGAGTTGGAATCCTACTCCCTACTGGCCAGATTCCACAGCATGGGAAAGCCCTGTGCAGCCTGCTGGCGAAAAATGTCATTAACTGTCTTACTGGGATATGTACCCCGAGTGCTACAATAACCATGGGGAGTTTAATGAGAATGGCTCTTGTGTATTTGAATGACTGGTCCCCAGTTGGTGGACTGTTCAGAAAGGATTAAAACTGTGGCCTTGTTGGAGGAGGTATATCACTGGGGGTGGGGGGGTGGGGGGTGGGGGGTTTCAAAAGCCCATGCAAGGCCCAGTCTCTCTTACTCTCTTGCCTCCAATTTATGGATCAAGATGTAAGCTCTCAACAACTGCTCAAGTGCCAAGCCCCCTGACTGCTATCATGCTTCCCAACATGCTGGCCATGGACTCGCCCTCTAAGCAAGCCCCTGATTAAAGGCCGGTCATTGTATCTCACCACAATAGAAAAATAACCAAGACAAATACTGACCTTCAGGGCAAGATATAGTCACAGTCACAATCCTGGCAAGACTGTTTGGTGGGAAAACTCTCCCTTTCTGGTGGAATTTGAGACCTGCTCCATGGAAAGGAATTTATGTCTGACACTGTATAACTGGGTCAAAGCTTATGGCTGAAGAGATACAGGTCCTAATGAGGATGCATATTACTACATTTTTGTATTAATATATTTTATGAATTCTGTATTAATGTATTTTAATGTAAAATGTATTCGTGTATTTTTGCTGAATAGACATGTAGTCAGACTCCCTTCAAAATGTTTATGTATGCCCTTAGACTAGGGTTTCTATCCACTTTCAACAGAGGGTGTGTGTGTGTGTGTGTGTGTGTGTGACTAGTCAATAGTCATAATGGGTCAGAGTGCTGAGTACATAACCAAAAATGAGACATGTAATGATTCTCTCTCCAAAGGGAGCATTCAGAAGTGGGGTAAGAAGTTATGAGTGCTGGAAGACAGAGACCAGTGCTTACGGACTTGGTATGGCTAATTGGCGCCACACAGCAGGTGTGGCTACTTGAGCAGGACACCCGCCCCCATGTATTCATTCTTTGGTTGGTTGGAGTGGTGTTTGTGCTCTCCCTCTCTCCCTCTCTCCCTCTCTCCCTCTCTCCCCTCTCCCTCTCTCCCTCTCTCCCTCTCT
>NW_021604564.1:19111789-19133697 GCF_004785775.1 Grammomys surdaster | reverse complement strand
CCCCCTCTCCCCCTCTCCCTCTCTCCCTCTCTCCCTCTCTCCCTCTCCCCCCCCCTCCCTCCATTATCTCTCAAACTTTTAATACTTTTCTGGCCCACCCATGGCAATCCCAAGGTCTTACTGTGCAATCCTAGGTTGGCCTGGACTAGATATGTAGACCAGGCTGGCTGTGAACCCAGAGAGTTGTCTCTGCCCCTCAAGTGCTAAGATTAAATGTATCAACATGTTTTGTGTGTATGAGTGTTTTGCCTGAATGTGTGAGCACTACTTGTGTGCCCGGTGCATGTCAGATCCACTGTAACTGGGATTACAGACAGTTGTGGGCCACTATGTGGGTGCTGGGAATTGACACTGGGTCCTCTGGAAGAACAGTGCTCTTAAGTGTTGAGCCATCTCTCCAGCCCCCAATCCAAATTTTGAATACATTGTGAATGATCTTCTGTAAAACAGAATTGTGGCCACATACACAGTAATGTCAAGTATCAGATTACAATGAAATAAGCATCAAATTTATTCTACATTTGGTAATAAAATTGTGATAAGGTCCTGTACTGTGTGGTTTTCTTTGCAGGGAGAGATCAAAGGGTAGTTAAACTTCCGGCTTGACTCAGCAGAAATAATCAGCCTTCTGTTTTGTCCTGCCAAAACGGTTGAAGTCAACAGGTCAATTAGTCACTAAAGCAACCAAGAGCTTCCAGGACCTACAGCCCTGGAACTCAGAGAACACCTGTATATCAGAGGGCATACTTCCAAGAAGAACAAACTATTTTACTCCTGGGAGATCTCAGGCTTGGTAAAGGGCCTTTTCTTTTTTCAGGGGGGTGGGGTGGGGGAGAGTTCTTGAGACAGTCTCTCCACATAGCCCTGGCTATCCCAGAACTGTGTAGACCAGTGCCTTCTTTTTATTTTTAATTATAGGTCACAGGACATGACTGTTCCTTTCAGCTCAAAATTTTTTCTAATCTTCGCTACTACGCAAAAGGATACGGTTCTTGGGGAAATAAGTTTAGTCTGTGTGGTGGTTTGAATAGGTTTAGCCCTCACAGACTCATGTATTTGAATGTTTGGCCTGTGGGAAGTGGCACTATTAGGAGGTGTGGCCTTGTTGAAGATGTGACACTGTAGAGGTGGGCTTTGAGGTCTCAGGCTCAAGCTCCACCCAGAGTGGAACACACTGTCTCCTGCTACCTGCAGATCAAGATGTAGAACTCTCGGCTCCTCTAGCACCATGTCTGTCTGCACGATGCCATGCTTCCTACCATGACGATAATGGACTGAACCTCTGAACCTGTAAGCCAGCCACAATTATAAGAGTTGCCTTGGTCACAGTGTCTCTTCACAGCGAAGGAAATCCTAACTATGATAGTCTGTTTACATCAAGACCTCTCATTACTCCCGGTGTATTAGTATTTTTGCACTTTGAATACACAAATACCTATTGCTCACTGCCCCAACATAGTAGTAGTATTATGGCTTTAAGAAAGAGTGTTCTGGAAGGTGGTGGGGTTGTGGTGGTTTTGTCAATTTGACACAATCTAGAATAGCTGGGAAAAAAAGTCTCAATGAAGGATTATCCAGATGAGGTTGGCTTGTGGGCATACTGCTCTTACACCTCAGTTTTTTGCTCTGTGAAGTGGTCACAAAACCGTACTTACTGTTCTCCTATCATAACAGTACCTGGACCATAGTAGATACTTAACACATACTGCTGGTCTCCCGTTGCCACTGGAGGGGCTAGAGGGGATCTCTCTATGTCATCCCCTAGCATAAAGCACCAAATGGATGCTCTAGAGAACCAGAGAAGCCGTCCTGGATTTTGGAAGTGCTTGTAAGCTGTGAATTTAAAATGTCAGCTGACACTGACTTCTTCAAAGTTCTCTCCCCAGAACAGAAGCGTCCCTTTACATCACAAGATGGAAATAGAGTTTTTCAGGTGGATATTTATACTTCACAATAAACTGTGCAATTTCAACTAACCTTACCATAATTGTGTATATAATTATGCACTTTATATACACACTTTCAATTATAATTCAGCCATTACTGACATGAAGATGGCAGGCGAATACAAGCAGTAGATGAGAAATGACAAAGGTGAGAAGAAAATAAAAGGGGTCAGCAGTTCCAGGGAGCCAGCACCTTCAATTTAAGGAACTATAGCATCCCCTCGCTCAAGGCTCCTCAGTGGCGCTGTATAGCCGAACAGCCAAGATCAGTATCCTCTTAGGAACACGAGGACCAGTCCCCATCTTGGTTTTGTTTTCTTGTGTTTAATGTTTCATTTATCCATGCAGGTGCTTTGCCTGACATATGTCGTGGACCACATTTGTCCAGTGCCTGAGGAGGAGGGGGCCAGATGCCCCGGACCTGGAGTTACAGATGGTTGAGACCTGCCATATGGGTAATGAGAACCATACACCAGTCCTCTGCAAGAGCAGCCAGCGCGCCTAACCGCAGAGCGGTTACTTCCTGTAAGTATTTCCTTCCATTGTTTTTGCCTTTCCTGTTTCTGTCTCTTCCCATCTCTGCCTCCAGCACCTCCCAGCCAGACCCACATCAGCAACTCACACACCATTATGTATAGTACTGATATTTATTCCACATTATTGGCACATTTCTCTCCATGTTTTCCAGGCTAAAATCGTCTCAAAGAGACACATACATGTGTATGCACGTACAATCTTTCTCTATTCCCTGTTCTATGGAACTAGATCATCTATGAGGCTATAGCAAGGATGTTCTCATCAATACATACTTAGCTCAGCCTCCTCACACCTTCTGCATGCATCATTAATAGCTTTATGATGACTGACATAATACCAGAAAAATACACACAAATATATATATTGACCAAGCTGGAGTTATCACAGAGAAAGGAAAGGAGCCACCCTTGAGGAAATGCCTCCATAAGATCCCGCTGTAAGGCATTTTCTCAATTAGTGATCAAACGGGGAAGGCCCTTGTGGGTGGTGCCATCCCTGGGCTGGTAGTCCTAGGTTCTATAAGAAAGCAAGCTGAGCAAGCTAAAGGAAGCAAACCAGTTAAGTAACATCCCTTCATGGCCTCTGCATCAGCTCCTGCTTCCTGAGCTGCTTGAGTTCCAGTCCTGACTTCCTTTGGTGATGAGCAGCATGTGAATAGAAACCCTAACTAAGACATATATATGTCTGTGTGTGTGTGTGTGTGTGTGTGTGTATGTATGTATATATATATATATATATATATATATATATATATATATATATATATGAATATTGTCGTCGAAAGCCAAGTTGAAATTTGGGGTGATTACATATGGTACTTAGTGTCCAGGCCTCACTCTTGTGTTTAGCAACAGTCTTCTATTTTGCTTATTCACTTATTTGGTGTCCTGGCCCATTTGGGTCAGACAACAGGGTCTTGCAAGAGAGAGTGGGAATGGAGACAAGGCAGAAAGTCTGATCAAGTCCCGTTTACTAAAAGGAAATCCTGGGTATATATATATATATATATATATATATATATATATTCTGAAGACACTTTACCCCATGCGTCTTGCAGCTGGGGGGCATTAAACAACAAAACAAAATAAGTGAGAAAAACAAGATGTTTATCAGAGTGTGCTCAGCTGTTGTGGGCTGTTGAAAACAAGTCTCTTGTCAGGGTATATGGCCTGAGATGGCTGCAAAGATGATAGCTGCTTTCTGCTAGGAGTTGGCTCCCAACAATTTGGTGCCTCTCATTCCAAGGAATGAACGCCCAGTCTGTCTACAGAGGCACGTTGTTGGGGCTGTATTCACATGCTATATGCCTGTCATGGGAAAGCAACACAGTCCACAGGAGCCCGGGGAAGGAGGGAAGGGTCACTGTAAATAGAAGCATAATACATCAAGAAAAATGTACCAGGAGGATCTCTCTCAGAACAATACACTACAGCTGTCCTTGTTTGTGTTTAGTGACCTTAGCCTAAATTGGAGTCTTCTTTGCCTTGGAGTTCTCAGAGAAACCCCAAAAACAAAACAGAAAAGGAAGAGGAGGAGGAGGAGGAGGGGGAGGAGGGGGAGGAGGAGGAGGAGGAGGAGGAGGAGGAGGAGGAGGAGGAGGAAACAGAAGAGGAATTTTAAAATGGAAAAGACTACCTCCTTTCCTCTCCTATACCCCATGCCCTGCAAGTTTCAGGCCTCTTCCTCTTAAAAGCCTGATTCAAAGGGAACGAGGAAAGGGCCCCATTCACACAAAGACCCAAGGAGCTAAAGAACAGTGTTCATTGCTTGCATTTTAGTGTCTAGAATATCTTTTAAGCCCAACAATACAGTTTGTGTCCAGGGAGAGAGAAGAGGTCCTAGGAAATGCTCTAGCACTCACCATAGAGACCTGGCTACCCACCTGAGCAGCAAGAGGAAGTCTAGGCTCAATGGCTCATTCCAACGGTCTGGGTCCTATCATTTGTAAAATGAACATCTTGAACATCCAACTTTTGGAGGCACGCCCAACTCCCCCTAACATTCTCTTCACCACAGTCTAACTGCATAGTCACCTCAAGAAGTCTCCCCAAGAAGTCTGGGCTTGCCACAGTCCATGAGGAGGGTCTTGGCAAATGCAGGTAAGAAACCTCTCCTCTGCATTGGTTCCCTCCCTGCCTTAAAGTGTCCCCATTCGCTAAAAACCACATGGCTTTATTGCAGCGGTCCATGAGGATGCTTGAATTCTCATGATGCCATTTGTTTCCAGCTTGGCTTACAAACCCAAGCTCTACACAGTCAATGGGGCTTTTTCTTTTACCATGACAGACTGATCCTAGCCCCTGTGGCTCAGCCCTCTACAAGAGTGTCCATCTACCCCAGCACAGCTTACTCAGCAACCCACAGTTCCTGATTCCTGCTTTCTGCCAGAGGCCTGCTTCTGTTCTAGCACTCTCTACCTGGGCAAGAGTTCAGAAGAAACAGGCCCATACATCCTAGGCTTGACCCAAGACAAGGCTGAGACATGGTGCGTGCGTGCCCCTTCCTGTAAATGGGATATAGCCATGTACCTCTGCCACTGAGGCTAGAGGATGAGTCTGACTGGTGTCAGGTTTCTTAAAGGTTTCCTAACTGAGGGAAAGTATCCTAATGAAGCAAACAGTCAAGTACCTCATGCTTGTTTTATGACCCTGGCACAATCTATTAAGAAGAGAAACTACTGGAGGCCAGGACCATTAAAGCACTGGATGGCACTGGGTCCTCAATGACAGAGCTGAGCCACTGAAATCTATTTCTAGCCCACTGGGAGCACTCTCCTGTGTTTAAGACAGATGGCTCTTGGTTCCTGTCCTTGCAGCTGGATGCATACTAACACATCCAGAGCCTAAACTAACAGACTCTATTGGCTTACATGGCTTTTGCACTCCAGCTGTTTCCTGTCCATCATTACATGCTTAGCCCCACCTCCCTAGTATGCCCGCTCCTCAACAGTCCACTCTGGGAAAGAAACATCGCCATTCACCCACCATGCTCCATTGATCCAGAGCGTGTCAAACACACCTCTTTTTGATGCGACTACAGCACACCTGTCAACTGCATTAGACTGTGAGCTTCTTGTGGGCAGCAGTGTCGAGGACCAGCCTGAGCCTCTATGGGTACACATAAGCAGATGGCTGAATGACACAATACTCCCCCCTTGCTACCACATCCAGAATGGGCTCACCCCTCCTGTGGTGCAGATACTTTGTATCTCGATGTGGGTGGGCACTGTCCCGTGGAATGGCTTCTAAATGGCTTTCAGAGTCTAAAGTGGAAGCCACGCTTGTGGAGCGCATCACTGAAAACGGTTTAGGGCTTTGGGGGCACCATTGAGTTTATGTCAACAAAAGAAATGGACAAAGATGAAAACGGGACCTATTGTGTTTGGAGAGTAAAGGGATCTAATCCTAAAGCTCAGCTCTAAGATGCACAGATGCTAAGGCCTGGAAGAACTGTCTGCCCACCCCACCTAACGGCATCAGTGTCGGGCTGGTCTTCAGCAACCTGCACTCTTCAAAGGGAACTGTGAAACAAGGACTCGGACCACGACTCCCACCTGGATCAGCTCCACTGAAGCTCTCTGCTCTTAACACTGCATGCCCGGGGCACCATGCAGTTGTCTGTACTGTGTGCCTGTTGCTCCTCTGCCTCCTATCCCCTCACATGCTCACACATGCCCTGCTTCAATCTCTTCCTGCAAATACACGCAGCAGCTCAAATGAGTGGCCGGATACAAAAGATGTGGGATGTAGGTACATAAGGCTGACAAGCAGAGCCCGACAACTTCAGCAACACCTCGTTCAGGGTCAGGCTTACTCTTTTGGAAAAGTAGCTCACATGGAGTGTGGTAGCGTCAGCAATTACACTAAGGTTGTGATGACTCAATGGGTAGTGCCGGTCACATACTCTATTTGTCTTGCTATAGAGAGCAAAGCTCCCAGGAGGGAATAACGTGGCGAAGGGAGAAAATAGTGTCGGGACAGGCAGCCCCCAGAGGCTGCAGGATGCTGAGCTGAGCACCACGGCAAATGTTTAGAGTACCGCATGCTCTAAAAGTAAATCCAAATCAAGCCTTAAAAACACAACCAGGAGAATTGCCCTCTACTCTTCCTGGAGTCATACTCCACTGACTCTTCACTGCCTGAAAAACACATGAATGCTAGACTGGAGACATTCCACCATCAAAATGTACTGAATGCTTACTGTATGCTAGCATTAGGAGGCACAAGAATGCTCTCCCACGTTGGGGAGTCCTTGAAATATGAAGGAAGAGGGACAAAACTGGGTGACCAGGGTGGGAATGAAGCAGTAGAAATGGCACTTCCAGGAAGACTGGAAGAGAGAGTGCCCACACAGGCTCCAGGTCCTGCGCCTAAAATGCCTTACTGAAAGAAAGGGTCTCCTGGGCCTCCAACTTTGGTCTCAGAGACAAGGGAGTACGTCCAAGGCAGGGGTCTGACCTGTGGTGGGTAGACTGAAGCATCATGGGACACAGAGGTGAACCTTCACATTGAAACCCAGACATATGCTGCCCTCAGTTTCATTTCCTCAGTGCTTTTGTGATGTCCCCTGGCAAATCCCTAGTGCCCACAAGACACCTTCCAGCCTTTCTCTTCTGAACATTTCTGTCTTCTGCATTCACAGTTTTCCTTTCTGGCCCTTTCTCTCTGCCTAGACCCATCATGTCCCTGTGAAGTCTTTGCACACTCCTGAGCACTGAGGGGCCCCCTCTATATCCTCTTTTATGACTTACTTGGTCAAACAAATCACATCTTTACCTTTAACAGACACTGCCCCGCCTGCAGGATCAGTTCCTCTTCTAGAGGCTTGTGGACCTGAAGCCCCTGGACACACAGTGGGAAACACAGCAAACAGACCCAAACTGTGAGATTCCTGGTACCTGGATGAACAGGGAGCTCCTAGAGGCCTCCCTGCAGAGCACAGCACAGGTCTTCCGTGCAGTCTCTTCTATTTTCAGTGCCTCAGACTGAACATCTTATCCTGGGACCCTGATTTTTGTGCATCACCTTAACCTTCCCTTTTGAGGGTGATCTGATTCTTTCCTATTCTTGATTATCAGAAAACAGAAAACAATACAGCAGCATGAGAGAAAATCAAAGGTCCTGGCTTCTCTTTTGGAGAGCTGAGCTTGCATCGCGGCAGCAGCAGCAGCAATCTGACGGCTCACTAGAAAGATGTGAGTAATACCACATTGAGCTATACCAGAAGCATCCCATGAGCACTAACTCTCAGGGCAGTGAGCACACCTCAGCATTTCACAGGACTGCACCCATCCTCAAGCTTAAGATTTTCTGCCCTGCCTCCCATAGCTCAACCAAACTGACAAGTCCCACAAAACTCTGGAACTTCAGGACTATCTTGAAGCAGTGGCATTTGTGAAATGTCTGAAGGAAAAAAAGAGAGAGAGCGCAGGAATCTGGGCCTTTGGGCCAAGCAAGAAGGCATGCTGCCAAGTGAAAACGTGGAACACGTGGTACCTGGATTTGGACTGTGGGGTTCATGTCCAAGACATCGTAGAGTTCAAGGTGGATAGAGATGGACAAAGCTACGTGGTTACTTGGAACATACAGGGGTGTGGGTGTGGGTGCGCGTGTGCATGCTTGCATCTGGGGAGGGGTGTAGGGTCACTGTAAACAGCAAAGGAATACACCAAAGCACAGGCTATTCCTTGAAGACATGAAATACAAGTACTATACAAAAACACTCTGAAGCCCAGAGCCTCACGATGTCTAGTCCATAAGGAATATCTTGGTACTTTAGTCAGTCCATCTGTAAAATGAACGCTTGGTGCTCAGATACCACTGCCATCATTTGGGAGACAAAGCGATGGGAAACAGAAGGGAGAAGACAAAAACTCAGCCTTTTCCTCATGGTACCAACACTCACCCACATACCCAGCAGAGATCAAAAATGGTACTGGGCTGGCAGCTCTAAGGCTCAGACATTTCACAGATGTTCCTACTATAGAAGCAGCCATTCAGCAAAGAATCTCTCTGGATCCCAGTCTGGGCTAGCCTTGTCAAATGAACTGATGGTTATGTGGTGGTTTTCGAAAACACTCGTCTTCACAAATGTGTGGCTGAGGAAGGCATGCCCGTGCCTGTGAGTCCCCAGAGGAGGGACTCTCATGAAGCCTGCTGTCTGACTCAGCAGAGGCTGAGTCTCCAAGAGAAAGTGTTGTCTGGTAGAGGAATGCAGCCTGCTACCTCTTCTCCTGTGGATCCACAAGGACTCTAGAAAACAAGCAGGTGTCAAATTGTAAATAGATGTTAAGCCAAAGGCAACAAAACAAAACAGAACAAAAAAACTCCTACAGGTCTCCAAATTCTGTCTGCAACAGATCACTTTGGTCCCCTTCCAGAATCTAGAGCCCAAAAGCTTAAGAAAGTCCTAACTTTGAGTCTGAGAAGAAATTCCAAGAATGCCTAGTTCAAATCTGCCTCTCCCAGCACAGCTGACCCTTCGCTGCCAGGGACCAGCACTTCTTACTTCACACCTGATTTTAGCCTGTCTGCCTCCCTCAGGTCATCGGGTATGCCTGCTCAGTATTCAGCCCTGTGCCCCAGGGCACACTGCAAGCCCTTGCCCCAGGGCCTGCTGTTTTCAAAGCCTTGAAGGAATTCCCCTCAACACAGTCAGAAATGCTGCCCTCCCAGTGCCAGCGCCAGGGCCAGCTTATGCTGTCCACCAGAACAGAGGCCTCTGCAGGTCATTCAGGGGGAACATTTCATTACCAATCCCGGGGCAGCTCTGACCACTGACCTTCCTTCAGTCTTCAGTCTTATTCCAAGCATGTTTTTTCAGCTCTACCCTGGGCTCTGGCATCTGCCTAGTACCCCAAGCTTCTCCTCAATACCCAAACTTTCCCTTTCCACTCTGGCATCACACAGAAGACACATGCATCCCTCAGACAGACAGCAGGACCCAGGTCCAACAGTACACCCCCATAACCTCCTCTGAGATTAGGAGACTCAGAGATGGAGGCGGGGAGAAGGTAACAATATTGCTGTGGAAACTCACATGAGGATCTGAGTTTGAATCTGAGCATCTATATGAAAAGCTGAGTATGGCCACACACACACCACCAATTGCAGGGCAGGGAGGAGCAGACACCAGAAGATACCTGGGCTTGTGCGCCACCACCATCTCAGGAAATTTCGACAGAAAGTGATCAAGAAGAGTACCAAGTGCCTTTACCTGACTTTTAATTCTAACCATTTGAGAGTATACCTACACAAACACATATACATCACAGACACACACACACATCAGACTCACACATGTACATCACAGACATGTATGGACACACATATATAAACATCACAGGTGTGTGTGTGTGTGTGTGTGTGTGTGTGTGTAAGAGAGAGAGAGAGAGAGAGAGAGAGAGAGAGAGAGCATGCCTGCCTTTAGGAAGAAAGACTGGAGATCAATGGAGAAATATGGAAACTTTCTATATTTCTTCTAGACTGTAAAGTCTTTATTTTGAGCATAAATACCATTTAATTTTTAATGGGAAAATGTGGGCATTGAGTCCTGCTCCTAGGGATATCTGCTTATTGGGGAAGGTGGGGTCGATACCTTTGTTTTGTTTAAACAGAAGGTGTTGGGTCTGTGTGCACTGGGATAGGAGGTACAGATAGGGTTGTCCCTATATTGCTTCTTTGGTAGACGTTTTTGGTTCTTATAGAAGTTGAATGGGACCACAGAATTCAAAGCAGGCCTATTTCCAGTGTGGTGCAGAACATAATGGACTCTCACTGATGTGACCAAATGTTCACAGAGAGGGACTAGCTGCCCAAATTTCAGTCCTGAGTCAAATGTGACTCTGAGCCTGTCTCAGCTTACAGAGATCCCATTTGCTGTGTGTGACATGAGGCACACTGAGTCACAGTAACAGCAAGTGAACTAATCACTGCTCTCTGTACGCCAACACCTCTTCTTATTGAACCACATGGCAGCACCATGACCCACTGATGTGTCTGACTACACCACCAGGCCACATCACATACCATCCCCACAGATGCAGCTGTCTACATCGCCCTAGCTCCCTAAGAGCTATGCCTGGCTAAACACAACACAATGGTTTCCGTGAAGTGCCAAGGTATGGAACCCTTTGGTCTGCAAGATCTCCCGCCTATGACAAGTTCTGAACTGTTCTAGGTAAGGCTGCAACAGACTGGTCACAAAGGCGATTCCATAAGGAAGCCATCAGCCTCCCTTGCAGCAGCCTCTGGTGGCCTTCCACATGACATCCCTTTCTTTGGGGACAGCTGTGTCTCAAATAGGGCTGAGCCCTCTCTTTTCTCCTGCCTTTCCAAACCCTGGCTAAGGTCAAACCGATTTCTATGCTTCTCCCTTTCCAGAATTCAGCAGCCACGTACTCCATTCTCTGAAATGAAAACACTGATACTTCATTTCACATATAGACACTTGGGGGTTCAGACAAGGGAACCTGCTTCCTCTTCCAGAATGCTACCCCTGACCTGCACAGGGTGTAGCCCTCCTGCTCTGAGCACTCGCTTCCCTCCCCACACTTTGCCCAGTTCTCTTCTTGGAAGGAGATTTGTCCTTCCCCAGCTATGTGTCTCTCAACACAGCCGAGCAGCCGGAAGTTCCAGTGCAGTTACCACACAGATCTGGATATCAGTCTCCAAGGACCCCACAGAGGGCAAAGGGGGAGCAACGTGAAACAAGCTTTCCTCTAGGAAAAGACAGTTTGCTCACATCTGCAGAAACTTGAAAGAAGAGCGTGTGCTGTGTCCTGGTTCTGAGGCTCTAAACAAGTTCAGCCCCTCAGGGCCCTTGGCGTTCGTTCAGACTCCCTAATAACCTTTGCCACAGGGTTGCTGCAGCAAATGGCATGAAGGCGTCATCATGTGGCATATACTACACAATAAAAACTGAGTGTGGCACCATGGAAACCTGACAGAGACAAGCTATACTGAGCTTGAAGAGGGAGAGTCTCTCCTGTCCTGTGTTACCTTCATTTGGGCCTATGGACAAGTCACAGCCTCCATTTCTGCCTGGCTTCCCCCACCTGCCATAGCCAAAGGAGACTGTGAGAGTCTGTTTGGCCATAGCTACCAAGTCGTGGTGACAAACTGGCCTCCAGCTGGTCTGTGTGCGTGGAGGCCAAGAGTGCAGGTTTGTCAAACAGGGGTGCCATTCCAACTGTGGGCCACTCATTTCCAATCAGGACATCTTCCCACAGAGTCTGTTCCAGCTTACCAAGAGACACCTACCATTCGAGTATGTCTGTCCTTCGGGGGCCTTGTCTGCAGTTGATGTGGGCAGGTGGAACTGGTGGCCACAGCGACCTTCTCATTACACTTGCTCCTGCTTCTGCGTCTGTCCAGACTGCCCACTGCCATCTACAGCTTGTTCAACATGGGGATAACCAGGGTATGAAGGTCTGAGGTCTGTAGAAACACATCAAGCAGAAGAAAACTGGCCCTACTCCTTTTCACTTACAAGAAACCAATGGAGGATGGACACCAAGAAACACCTGGCTCAACTTTTTAAAACTACCTCTGGCTCTTGGGAAACCCCTGCCCCGTGATCCAAACTCATGCTCACTGCAGGTACCAGTCACCCACATATGCGGTGGAGAATTTCTATGAGGTGGCTGTGGTGTCTCCAATGTCCATGCTGAGTACCACTTCTTAACTCTGCATCAGCAGACCTTATCTTTCTAGAGAGTGGATGAAAAGGTCTGAGGGAGGGTGGCTATGTCGGGATGGGAATGGCTTTTATTAATGGAGCGTTTTCTCAGACCTTAACTAAACCTCATCCACTTTTGTCAGTCAGGGCCGACAGTTGAGAGCAGTATTAAAGGAGGTAATTGCACGTATCAGTCAACAGCCTTTGTCCCTTGGCCTCCCAGAATTACAGTAAAACGGGCCCAGGAAAGCAGCAGGCTGGATTAAAGCGAAAGAGCCCTTTCTCCGGTTTCCCACACTCACCAGCTGCTCTGGGCTGGAGGCACACAAGCAGCAATAATGTCTGGGGAAACCCAGCCTCCACGGTCTGGGCTCCTTCCCCCCTCTGCTTCCACTCCACCTTGAGAGTGATTTATCTTTGACTTTAAAGAGGAGCATTTTCAAAAAAGCATTCTATCTCCCCATAGCAACTAAGCGATTCACTCTGTATGAATTTTTCTCCCATTAAAGTATGTGAATACACATAAACCTGAGCCTTCTGTCATTTCTCAGACTGACTGTAAACCAACCAACCCAGAGCCTTTGAAGTCACTTGGTTACAGGGCCTGATGGTTGCTTAAGTAAACAGCACAAGGGACATGGGCACATTTTATATGCCTGTGACTGTAAATTGTCCTGGCTTCACTTGGATGAAGTCAGTCTAGGGCTCTGGAATCCACCACAGCTACAGGTGCTGAGTTAAGACAGGGGAAAGCAGAGAAGGCTCACTTAGGCCTGGGTATTTGAAACAAATTTTCCTCCTAGGCAAGTAATTATTACCAGACCCCTTATGATCCAAATTCCAATATCAAACTTATTCTTCATCTCTCAACTGCAAGAGAAGGCTACCCAAAAAAGCACAGCAGGCCTGGCCACAAGGGAGGAGCTGCCTCGGGACTAGACTGGGTGTGATGTAAGGACAAACGGAACTGTCCTAGAGATGAACTGATGCCCAGGCGACAGATATCAGAAAACAGCAGGCCAGAGCCTTTCCCAGGGATCATAGTGAAACCTGGGGAGGAGTGAGCTTATCCAGCTTTACATGGTTCTGTTAAGGGCTAGTTGTGACACCAATGCAGAGGGCCACAGGGAAGCTGTTGGTTAATAATCAGGGTCTCTACAAACTAGATATGCCATTGCGCATGAGAACAGCCAAGATGAAGCCATGGTGAGACAACAGTCTTCCATCTCACAAGTGGGGAAGCCGAGGTCCCCACACAATAGGAAGCTGAGTTAGAGTAGCCCGTGAGCAACACAAACAAGATTCAAACTCAGCCAGCTCCCTCAAAGCCATCTCACTCTGGAGTGGGCTTTTGATTCTGCACATCAGGGGTACAAGGAGTTCAAGAGGGGTGCATGATCTTCTCGAGGCATCCGATATCTGCAGAGCCTGGTGGGTGTCAAAAGACAGAGTAGGGGATCATGGAATGAGGTGATTCTGGATGAATTGACACCGTACCTATCAAGTTGAAGCCACTACTTTGTCAGTTGGTGGGACAGGATTGATGTGATTCAAAGCTCAAAAAAAAAAAAATCACAAAATTGCATGAGGCAGGAAGCTTCTGTCTCTGCTGCCTGTCCTCCTCACTGGCAAATACTGCATGGACCCTCGGTGCCTACATATGTACAGGACAAGAAGCATTATTAAAGTTCAGTTTGCCCTTTTAAAACACAAATAGAGCCAACTAAGCATGTGTCCTACACTTTGATTTTTTTTTAAATTATGACTCTTTGACTTCATATCAATGGCTTTAAAAGTGTCTTTTGTCCTGGTGTATAGCTACTTAGTGCTTTGTTGTTCTGCTGACTGTTCAGTAAGTAGGTCCTCCATGTTCTGCAAACACCACACCACAGACAAGTGGTACAGTTGGTACAGGCCAGTTCGAACTTCTGAGAATTCACATGTACCATGCCTTGCTGGAAGACAGTCTACTAGGTCCATGACAGGCACCTTTCTTTCATTTGGATAGATATCAGCAGCTTTCTCTCTAAAGAAGTCACTCCAGTTGGGTGAGAGCGGCTTCCAGTACCAAAGTGGTGGAGAAATGGAATTGCGCTATAACGGCAATTTGCATGTTTCCTGAACATGACAGCCTGTTCTCTTTCTCTCTACACAGCCTGTACACACCCTTTGTCACAGGGTCTACAACTTGTTTAACTGGCTTGTAGAGTTCTTTGTGATGCAGAAACACACTCTTGGCCAGAGACATGAGTTGCAGTGTTTCTAGGCTTATAGACATTCCTTCTGTCTCCTCAACATGGTAGCACCAGTCCAATGCTGAGCCCCAGGCCCAGGGACCTGAACCAGCTAGATCCTACTTAGCTGCAACATAGCTTCATGTAGCCAAGTTCAAAATTAAGTAGTCTGGGTAATAGATGTCAATTTAACTAACCTGGATACTGCAAGCATCCTACCACCATGCAGGTCATGTGCACGCACGCATGCACGCACGCATGCACAAATGGTAATACAGAGAAATTTCACTGATGCTACCTGATATTAAAGAGAATATACTTGCCTCCCACCAAAATGGCATGGGGTGTGTCCCTAGGGCTGAAATGAAAAATTTTGCTAACTCGGGATGTTTCGAGCTCTAGCTGCTTGAGTTTCAGGTGAAAACCACATAATACACCTGAATTCAAGGGTAGGAAATCTCCTGAGAAAATGCTGGCTGGAGAGGTGTCGTGTGGTGGGTGCAGCCCAGCTACTGGGAAGCATTGTTGCTGAAGTCATCCATGCCCACATCTGTGCTGGCAGCTGATGCTCACCCTCAGCATATGCACAGGACAACCCTTATAATAAGTGACCAAGGAACTCCCACTTCTGAATGCTCATGGCCTCATTTATGCAATAACTTAGCCCATTCAACACAACTCCCATCACCCAAGAGAGTGACTCAGTAACAGTTGTGCCACCTTGGCAAAGCAGAGGCACACAGCCCTGAGAGTATGATGTTGGTATGCAGTACATGTGTGTACATATGAAAGAATGTGTGTCTGGATATGTATGTTAAGTTTATGAATTTATATGTGCATGTGTGTGTGCATGCATGCATGCATGTGTGCATACAGATTGTGTGTGTAAGTGTGTGTGTGTGTGTGTGTGTGTGTGTGTGTGTTTTGCTTGGTTGATTTTTGTCAAGTTTCCTCAAATATAGACATATCCAGTAAGAGTGAATCGTAAGTGAGAAAATGGCTCCATCAGATTGGCTTGTAGGCAAGTCTGTGGGGCATTTTCTTGATTAATGATTGACCTCTGGGCAGGTGGTCTTGAGTTGTAATAAAAAAGCAGACTGAGCAAGCCATGGGAAATAAGCCAGCAAGCAGTGTTACTCTGCAGTCTCTGCTTCAGTGTTGGCCTCCAGGTTCCTGCCAACTTCCCCTCATGAAGGACTGGAAAGGAAAATTAACCCTTTCCTCCTCAAGCTGCTTCTGATCAAGTTGCTTATCACAGCAAAAGAAATGGAACTATAACTAGTACAGTGTGCGTGTGTTTGTGCATATGACTAGGTGTTTGTGTCTATGTGTCGTGTGTGTGTGTGTGTGTGTGTGTGTGTGTGTGTAAATGTCCACATGTACTTTTGTGTTAATGGGCTCTGAAGCCAGGATTCTAACCTCTAACTAAGATATTATATGCCAGGACAGGTAAGACAAAGCACTCACTCTAGTTTCTAAAACAACCAAAGCCATCACATGCTTTCAAACACAAATCAAATTGTGAATATTTATGTCTAAAAGTCATTTGTGCCATAGATGGTGACTACTGTCTAGTTTTAGTCCTTTTTTTGATGGGGGCGTGGAGATCTGTACATGTCTTTGGTGCTGTGGGTGAAACCCAGAGCCTTGCACATTCTGGACATGAGCTCCCTCACCAGGCTCTGTCCCCAGCCCTCAATCTTTATAACCAATACTCAATATAATTAATATTCACTTTAAATTTGATAAATATTAAGAGATTATTAACAATCTAGTCATTTATCATTCTAAAAGCGTTTTGTGAGCTGCTATTTTTCAATAAGAGGCTTTAAAAAAAGGCAAACCAAAAAAGGGGAAAGTCCATAAACAAGATGCTTATAGGATCTATAAAATGGCACTGGTGTTGGCCTTTTAAGGGCAGTTACAATGCCAAGGATGTCGGTGCCCATCTTAGGGGACTTAGATTAGGAAAAGTAGTAAACTGTGCCTGAAAGAGGTAATGACACAGCTGGGAGGTAGTCACAGAGACGATAGAAAGCTAGCCAGACTGGGGACATGTGCCAACTAGGGGATGACAAACTCCTACCTGCACACAGCTACTATGGCTCTGACTCTGAGAGGCAGACCAGGGAGAGAAAGCTCTGAACACTAGAAGAGTCAGGCTGTGCAAGATTAGGATCCAAATCCACACTCACCCTGAAATCCTGGCAGCCCTTAGAAACTGATGAAGCAGGAGAATGGCCAAGTGAGACTTCAGAGACTCTCTCTGAAGGCAGAGTGACTAAAGCTGCTAAGCAGGGCGCAGTTCATGTTTCCCCTAGTCTCCATACTAAAGTCATTTTCTCCCCTCCCCTCTCCTCGCCACTCTCCCTGGCAAATCTGCTTAGGGAGGAAATAATTCATAATATGGTACAAATAAGATGATAACACTCGGTTATATTTTGATGAGACAAATATTAAGCAATGGAATGAACTCAACTGTGGAATTTTCAAAAATCAAATTCAGTTGACAGGATACATATCTGGGTGAAAGAGACCAACCAGCATTTTCTAATTTAGGGAGCTACCTTCCACTCCTCCCTCCCCCCTTCCTCTATCACACACACGCACACACACACACACACACCTGTCTTAAGGACAAAGTAGGAGTCAAGAAGGGACACTATCTGAGGACACAGTTAGGGGACAAACACATTATACTTATGAGCAGAGAGATGTGACCTCCCGATGACAGAACAGCTCCTCTGCTAAAGGTCCAACTCCCAAGCAAGAAACACACTGTGCTGGGGAGAACACCAGGTGGAGGGTCTATGTCAACTGACTAAGCAGGAACTAGGTCACCTCCAAGGAGGTGTTTGAGAGTGTCTGTCCAAAATTTCAAATACACACATTTCTGACCCAAAAATCCTACTATTGGGAGTTTTAGCACACACGTGCAAAGTATCTACAGATACAATTCTTCACTAAAAGACCGTCTTAACTGCACTTGGTGAAAACAACATCAATATTTAACATCTGAGATTTAAATAATAATTTAAACATAGAATGAAATGCCATGCAGCTATACACTGAAGAAACTCATTCTGATTATGAAAAAAAAAACAAAACTTCAATACACATCATTAAATCCAAAGTTGAAAACATAAAGCAGTTCATACGTGTTTGTCCATGGAAGGTGGTAGAACACAGCTGACTGTCAGTGACTGGGAACTGGGCATCTAAGGGCAGCAGACTTCACTCTATTCCTTCTCCATGGATATTTTCAAAACTAAGGAAACCAAAGGGAAAAGAAAGAAACATATGCTTGGCTGTGAATAGCTTCATTTGAGGAGATAAACAACTATTCACCTGAGATCTGGTCAGAGTTTCCTGATCAGCTATAACACAGAAATGGGGATTCTTGAATGGCCCTTCTCCAGAGTAAATGCACCTGGAAAGTGTGTCTTCACTGTTTAACCAGACATGTCAGAGCATCAGATAGCCTCACAAAGTATTACTGTAGGCATGGAGAGATGACAGCCCAGCAGGGGCTCCCTGCCTCGTGCCCTCACCCTACAGATATGGAAACCAGAACCCATGGGCAGAAGTTAGTGCCCCACACCCAGGGGGCAGGGCTGCTTTCACTTGTCGGCAGCACAGTCTCTGTGACATCTATCTGACAATCCTAGACATTCTGGAAAATGCCGGGGGAAACTGGGTTCTCGCTCCTCAGTCACTGGACCACAGCAGGGTTCAAACCCCAGCCCTTCAGCTTGTGAAACCTTACACATCGCCAACAGAGTGGCCCACTCTGTGTGATTAATAAACTTCAGTCTCCACTTTCGCTGTTAATTCTGCATCTGTCTTTTCCAAGGGCCCTCCATTTCTCTCCAGCAGCATTGCTTTCCAAGTCGTGGCAGGAGGCTGTGTGTGCAGCCTGAGTTTTAGGCAGCATTTCTCCGTGAACTCTGAGCCCTGGCTTGCAATACCGCTTTAGTTCTTCCACTGAAGTGTGCTTCCCACCCAGGACTTCCATCTGCCCTGCAGCCCCATGCAGTTAACCCTGAACTCCCTTTGGCCTCTTTCTTCTGCTTCTTCCTCTACACTAGGTAGCTGTGACCCAGACCTAAAAATAGGTCCATCTTCAACCTACTCTGTCTTTCATCCACGGTGCTGTGCCTTTCCTTCCACAAATGAAGGTTGGGGGGAAATCCTGCTTTACCAAATTTAATAATGATAATATAAATGGTGTTTCTGAGCTAGTGAGATAGATTCACAGGTAAAGATACTTTCCTTGGACAAGCAGAAGACTGAGCCATAGAACCCAGACAATGGAAGGTAGGAATTAACTGCTGAAAGTTCTCCTCTGACCTCCCCTCAAATGCCTTGATATGCATGTATGCACACACACACACACACGCACACACAGGGAAGGGGGTGAGAGAGAGAGAGAGAGAGAGAGACAGAGACAGAGACAGAGACAGAGACAGAGACAGACAGAGAGAGAGACAGAGACAGAGAGAGAGACAGAGAGAGACAGAGAGAGACAGAGAGAGACAGAGAGAGACACACACACACACACACAGAGAGAGAGAGAGAGAGAGAGAGAGAGAGAGAGAGAGAGAGAGAGAAATGATATCCTTATGCTGAGCAATGAACTAAATACTTAGCATGCATGACCAGATAATAACCTTTGAAACAAGCTGAGTTTTTTGTCATGCTACCAAAATTGAAGTTTCAACATCTGTTCCCACAACCACATACTCTTTCCAAGAAACACGAGCTAAATGTGATGCTGTCCACCACAACACAGAGCCCAATGTTAAGAGTTAGGACACCAAACCATGGAAAGAAGATGAGCTCCAAGCCTCTCTGTTATTGTGCAAAGTTCTCACCAAGGTCAGCAGCCTGGGGTGGGACGTTCTGAAATGTTAATATGTAAAACTTCCAGCAGAAGACTGATCGATGTGTTTGTGGGATCATACTTTCTGGGCCATGGTTGTTTGAATGAGAGCGACTCCTATAAGCTCATATGTTTGAACACTTGATCCCCAGTTGATGGAACTGTTTGGGAAGGATTAGAGAGTGCAGTCTAGTTGGAGGGGGTGTGTAAATTAGGATAGGCTTTGAAGTTTCAAAAGCGGATGCCATTGTTTCCTCCCTCTCTCCCTCTCTCTGTTTCTCTTTCTCTTTCTCTCTCTTTCTCTTTCTCTGTCTCTGTCTCTCTCTCCCTGTCTTTCTCTGTCTCTCTCTCCCCCCTCTGTGTACACACACACGCTTGTGCACATACACACACATGAATATGCATGTGAACTCCTGCTTGCAGATCAGATGTAAGCTCTCAGCTGCTTGCTCCAGCACCATGTCTGCCTGCCGCCATTCTCCTCGCCATGATGGTTCATAGATTATATCCAGAACTGTAAGCTCCTAATTTAGATGCTTTCTAAGTTGCCTTGGTCATGGTATTTTTAAAAACAATAGAAAAGTAACTAAGACATGGGAACCTCATTACTAAGTTTTAAAATAACCATTCTATTGAGATAATAGAGTAACTCAAAAATCCTATTGAGATACTAACACACATACACAATCTCCCAAGGACAAGAAGTGTTCAATATTTTTAGCCAGTGAATAAACTAATGAACAAGTAAGAAAAGCATGTGTGGTGTGAACTTCCCATGACAGATAAACAAGCTTTTACTTGTCTTAGATAGGGAACCAATAACAGAAGAGAGAGACGATTCTGCCCAAGGCTAACCTGAGAACCAATGAGGTTAACAGCAGCATGGGCAACTTGCTAAGTGGCTGGCAACACCACCAAAGAAAAGTATCTTCCCCCAGCAACTGATAACTGCTTCTATGTGACTTGGCAGGAACTGGGGCTATTTGGAGTAATCCTGGAAGCTGAGAGTTCAAGGAAGCAGTGGTCATGGCATGCCTAGAAGACAGTGTTCTATAGAACCATGAAAGAGGAATAGAATATAACTCAGTGAAAGAACACATGTTAAGAGAGGCAAAAATCCCACATCCAACCACAGAACAAAGAAGAGGAGGAGGAGGAGAAAGAGGAAGTGGAAAGGAGGGGGAGGAGGAAGAGGAAGTAGAGAAGAGGAGGAAGAGGTGGGGGAGGAAGAGCAGAAGCAGGAGCAGGAAGCCTATTATTATATCCCAGAAGACCATGTTCTCTTGTTTTATTTTTGACATCCTATGCCCTCCTAGGATGGGTGTGTAGTCAGCCAGGCACCCTCATATTACACAACACGGTTTCACAAAGCATCCTCTTTAACCATTAGGAATTAACACTATGAGAACCCCCTAACTGACCCAGAGAGAAGAGTCATCGTGGGAAACATTACCAAAACTTGAGATGAGTAAGCTTCAGAGATAATGGAATGCTAAGAATAAGTATCATCACTTGAAAGGCTATTGAGATGATTGTAACCACATAACAAGTGAACAAAGTAGCAAAGAAGGCCTCTGAGAACTATGCCCAGCATGTCCACACTGTGCAGAAAATGTCAGCAGGGAAATTGGTTGGAACCCCAGCTTCCCAGTTTCTACCTGGTATGAATTCGCTGCAGGTTGTGATAAGAAATACCACAATACCTGGTCTCACAGGAGATTCCAGGGAGACAAGTGGGTGCTGAGCTTGAAGCAGGCCAAGTACCCAACAGATGGGTCAACCATGGCTCACCGCAGATGCTGGGGCCACACTGCCTTCTCTGTGTCTGTCCCGTCCTTCTTGGCTGTGAGAAAGTCCCCAACTGAATCCTTTGAAAGCCTATGATCCTCTTGCTCTCTTCTCCAAAGACTCCTGGAGCTTACTGCCTGACGGGTTTCCCTAGCAAGGTGTCTGCAACCTGAATTTCTTACCTCTCTTCCATGCACACAGGTCCCACAGCCCTGATCTCAGGATTGTGTAGTCAGGAGCTGGGCCTTCAGCCCACAGCCCAGTATACCTCAGCAAGATGATTTGATTTTTAAACTATAATAATTAGAAAACCATATAGTTGAAGAACATATAAAGTCTCCAGAACTCAACCAATAAAATTTCTTCTGATCCTTCAATCAAACTTGATTTCTATATTCCAGTAAGAACCGATGAAACTAGCCCTGAGTTGGGCTTCCTCGGCTTCTGTGTTCTACTCTGTGTCTTTCTATGTTTTTGAAAAGGAATTTGGGGGATTGTAATTACATTATTTCCTACTTCCCTTTCCTTTCTTCACACCCTCTCATATATTCCTCCTTACTTTCTTTCAAATTCACAGCCTCATTTCTTGTTAATGTTGTTACATGTATGTGTGCATGTGAACTTGCATATAAACATGCATGTGTGCACATATGCATGTAGACATTCTTAAATACATAATAAATACAGCTCTTGCCTTCTTGGTCCCTCTCTGTCCTCTCAACCCTTCCCCCACCCCCTCATTCCTCTCCCCCTTTCTGAACGTGCTCATAGCCGGCTCTATATGTCTTCTCTCTCTCTCTCTCTCTCTCTCTCTCTCTCTCTCTCTCTCTCTCTCTCTCTCTC
>NW_021604564.1:19107888-19111779 GCF_004785775.1 Grammomys surdaster | reverse complement strand
CTCTCTCTCTCTCTCTCTCTCTCTCTCTCTCTCTCTCTCTCTCTCTCCCTCCTCTCTCTTTCTGCCTTTCTCTGCCTCTACTACCCTCTTAACTCCTCTCCCCATGCCCTGAATAAACTCTACTCTATACTTAAGAAAAAACAAACCACAAAAACATAAATACCACCTCCTCAGTCAGGATAATGTTACCTGTATATATGTTTACAAGGCTAATCTTTGGTCCTGGATAACCAATTGGTGTGCTCTCTCCTGGTAAAGGCTGCCCGCCCCCCTCGGCATTCCTTAGTTTTTACAGTTCTTTGTTCAGACCCCCGGGCTTTCCCCCGTGTACCTTAGCCTGTCTACTGGTGTCATCCTTGCTCAGCTCGTGTTTAGGAATCTATGATGGTGACACTTTATATTCACACACCCAGCTTTATCAGCCAGGGAAGCCTGCAGATTGGCACGCTCCTTGTTCTCAGGCCCAACTCATTCTGTGTCTTCCCTATGCAGAACTGCAATGTAGCCAGTGGAGCTATGTGATTAATTCCTAGAACAAAGGCTACGCCAAGTGGAGGGCCGGGCGATTGTGAAAACCTCCCATACAAGACAAGGCTTCTCATTCCACCGCATGGATGCGTCCAGTCCAGAGAGCAGTACTTCTGTGTAAGGTTTCTGGGCCCATTATTTCCCTCAGGCTGAAGCCCTGCAAGCAGATACCTGCCATTGTGCCAGCTCCTTTGTACCTTCCCGTCACCCATCTCCAATTATATAAATGCATGTGACGACAGCATTTGGCTATGTGGATGCATTACAGGAAAATAAAGGTTAACTCTGAGAGTCAATGTTCTGACAAAACCAGACTAAAGTTCCCATGGATATACAAAGTAGACTAATGCCACTGGCTGTCTCCTTACATTGTTTCATTAGACAGAACATATCAATTTAGTAAAAGCAAAGTTGGACGCTCTAGACCGCTGAGGGAAATTCCTCTGTAGCATGGTGGCAAGGTTTCCCACCGTCCTTCTCTTTCTGATGAAATTAACTCCCCACGTTTGGTCAGCGGGGTGATCTCATTTTAGCCAATCAGCTTGGGAGCTGCAGTTGACCTCACAAAGGGATAGGAAAGTATGTGCAGTCATAGCAACAGCAGCTCAGCACCCGTCAGTCCTGGACCCTTCCTCTAATGACAGACAGCGGCTGGCTTCTTCGATGATTAAACTTTTCCCCTGTGATCCTCCTTGAATACATTAGCCAAACAAGTCTGATAAATTTGTTTATCCCAAGACAATCATTAGGAAATTACCTGCGAAAGTAATTCTCAACAGAGCAGTCTGTGAAGAGAGAGCCATATGGCGCCGAGAACTGGATGAGCGATGAAGTCTTTCCCTGTGCATTCCAACAGGTCAGGCAAAGTTTCCCCTTCAACTTTCTTATTTTGAGCAAAAAGCACAAAATCTCAGTAGTAGCCCAGAGGCCACTTCATTTCACAGGCATGAAAGCATTCATCTATAAACACTAGTGGGCCTCCGACCCACACTGCACACCTACTATGTGCTGGGCCCGTCAGTGTCTTATCCAGTCCTGTGGTCTTCTGGGAGGAGACAGATGTGTAAGCAAATGAGATGCAGAAAACAGGAACAAATGCAGAATTCCAAAAGGCTTTGCCGTGGTAGCATTTAGATTTGAAAAAAAAAAAAAAAAAAGGCTGAGAATGATGTGTCCAAGAAGGAGAGATTCTATACAAATGTATAGCATCTGAGAATCCTGGGACTGAGTTCAAGGTCTATCTCATCTGATTCTAGAAAATGAATCTGGAAATGGTGGAGGAAGGGTAAGCACATTATGGCTGCAAGAAAGCCAGGATGGGGAGGAGAGGAAGAGCCAGTCTAGGAGCTGCTTCTCATAGTGACTCAAAAAAACAACATATCATGCTTCTTGGTTGGGGAAGAGAGCCTCCCAGATCCTACTGCTGACTTGGGCCTCGTCGCCCAGTCACCAGTCCACCATAAGCAGGAAAGGTTAATGAGAACAAGCTGGGGCCCCATAACTGGAATTTTAAAATGAAAGAAGGCTTTTGTAGAAGCTTGTGGTGCAGATGTGATGGCCCAGATGTGGGCATGGCCTTGCTGACCCCACAGGCTTTATGGAAACTGACATAGAAACTTCATGATAAGCAGGGGTTGACCAGCAACCAGGATCATGTGAGGCCAGATGGTGGCTCTAGGGGTGGTCACATCATTGGACCCAAGGCCATATTAAGGCCCGATTCAGCTCAAACTGGATCACAGGGGCCCACAGCTAAGCCTACCAGTGTTTGCATTCTGCAAAGCATGGTGGACATGTCCAGACTCTAGTCCATGACACAGAGTCTCATGTCTGCAAACCTTCCTAACACATCAGCACATTCTACAAAAGACTGTCACCCTATAATCTTACTGCAAGGGTGCATCCCAACCGAGCTGGTTGCAAAGATAAAGGGTCAATATTTTCCAAATTTTCAACAGTATATACTAGCTTTTAAATTAACATTTTATCTTCTTTTATGATAGAAATTATAACAAATTTTATATTAAAAGCAGTGTGTCTCTGCTGACAATTCCAAGCACCTGTCTATGCTTGACCTCAGGCTGTAGCCTGCACAGAAGGCCCTTTTCATTAATGTGTACTTTGATAGCTTCATACCTGTGAACCACGGCATCTAATCCCAGCTGCATGCCCAGTGCCGATGAGAAAACAGCCACGGAAGCACATATCTGAAAAAGAAAAGCTGCTGGAGAAATGACTCGGCATTTAAAAATACTGGCTGCTCTTGCTGAGGACCTGGGTTCAATTCCCAGGATCCGCATGGTGGTTCGATACCATCTGTAACTCCAGTTCCAAGGGATCTGATTCCCTTAATGTTTACAGTATAGAAGGTGCTGTTGTCCCCTCATTTGACAGAGGGAGGGGGGGACTGGTAGAACTCTGGAATCCTAGCACTTAGGTGATAGAGGCCAAGTTGAGCCCATCCTTAGCCACAGTGAGAGTTTGAGGCCAGTTTGGGTGGCAAGGGAATTTGATCTTGAAATTTCCCAAAATGTAAGTCAATAAATAAATAAAATTAGGAGTGAAATGAGATGAAAGAAAGGAAAGAGAGGCAACTCAATCTTCTCAAAATTCTATTAGTTTTGTAAGCACTGAAGCCAAAAGAATATTCTGTGTGGCCACATTCCAAGTGCACGCATGCCAGACGCTGAAAGCCAAGAGAACTGACAGTGGGAATCTCAAGGAGACACATGCTCATGGACAGTCATGGCTGAGGCATGTGACATGTGCCGTGAGAGGATGTGATTAAGGACACTGGGCAGAGGAGGCAGATGTGTGTCTGGGGCACATCTCAGTGAGCTATAGGCTCACCGGCCCTGAGGCCTGGCCTTCAGCCCATTCCCAGTGCAAAGGAATCAGCAGAGGTGCAGTCTCCCTAGGACAGCATCCAGGTGATGACATGGAGCCTGGACTTCAGGGGCGTATCTAAATTCAGCCAACTGCCCCATGACCACTGGGATTGGAACCCAGGTCTGCGTAATTCTGGCTGCTTTTCATTGAAGGTACATTATGGAAATATACCGTATTCACACTTTTTAATTATCAGTGTTTAACCTTGGTAGTCAACCTTCATTCAGAAGCCAGTTTCACAGGGCAGGATACACTTCCCTAAATGGCTGTTTCTTTTTAATTGCTTCTCAAGAAAATCCAGAGGCAACTATTTCTAGAGGATGGAAACAGAGACTCCTTCCTGATTCCAAAGAACTTGTGTTTTACTTCTCCTTTAAGACATGGCCACATTTCTGTTTAGATTTTTCTCTCTCCATGGCTTTCATATTCTCTCTCTCTCTCTCTCTCTCTCTCTCTCTCTCTCTCTCTCTCTCT
>NW_021604564.1:19095086-19107878 GCF_004785775.1 Grammomys surdaster | reverse complement strand
TCTCTCTCTCTCTCTCTCTCTCTCTCTCTCTCTCTCTCTCTCTCTCTCTCTCTCCACACACACACACACACACACACACACATACCCCTCCCTTCTCTCTCCCCTCTCCTTTTTCTATCCTCTCTCCCCACCCTTTCTCCAAAGGTGTTCTCTACCTATCCTTTTTCTCCCTGAAATCCACTTTAGAGCAATCAGTCTTAATCTGGTCTCTTCAAAGATAAAATTCTGCAAAGACTCTGCATGCGGGCTAAGAGGATGTTTAAAACTCAAGCAGAGGAGACCCAAAGGCCCGTTATCAGAATAAGAAGCCTGGCCCCTTAACCTAGAGCAGCATGAACTCTGAAAAGCACAAAAGACCCAGACACTAGCTCCTTTCCATTTCCTTCTCCATCCACATTAGCTAACCAGCAGGGTAAATTCACCTGAGCCGGAAGTCGGCCTTAGTAACAGCTGTGTATCCTATCATCTATCTGGTCTATCGAGAATGCTCCACAGAGAACACCACCAGATCTAGGATGGGGGAGCCCCCACGTGAGAATAGATACTTCAGGGAGCAGAGTTCTAAAGCAAGGAGACTTTGATTTCAGTGCAGGATCTTTTTTTGAGTAAGCCAAAGGCTTAAGCAAGGGTACTGACCACCACCTGCCCAGAGGATAGGCACCCTAAATTGAGAGGATGGTCAGGTCTAAGAAGATTACCAGTTCTAATGGTGAGCTAGAGAGCAAACCAAGAGCTGGGGCAGAAAGGCAAACAGACCAGTGGCATCTCTTGAACAACTTCCTGTCGTTTCTGAGTATTTAGCCTCCAAGATTTTATCTAAATGATACCAATGATAGTATGGTTCTGTTCCCCTCCTCAAGAACCTACCATAGCTCCTTATTGCCTCCCGCTGTTATAGTGACCACAAATCCTGGCTTGGTCAGGCTGTCCAGCTTGCAACTGTTATGGAATCTCTGATTACTCTCTACAGTTTTCATCTTGGCTGATCACGTGGTCACTGCATCTCACCTTGACATTTTCTTATGCTTAGACATTCTTCAAGAGGGTCTTGTTAGTTCCAACAATTCAAGGAGAAAGACCACTGACCCAAATCATCATGACCAAATTAATTAAACCAAGTAATCAAAGCAAGATTTTTTTATTCCCGTAAACCCTCCCCCTAAGGGTTCAACAGGTCAGCATTGGACAAGCATAACAAGTTAGTTATAATAACGTACTGAGACAAAGACATAAATGCAAGGTAGTCACAGCAAGGTAGTCATAGCAATAGGTAGTCATAACAACTTTTTAAAACAAAGGTTGCAAGATGATTATCAAACAAAAGCACAGTTGCTCTTTCCTGAAACAGGCAGTATGGAACCATTTGTAGTTAAGACTACAGATGGGACATAGCCCAATTCTTGAGACATGGATTTAATCGTAAACAGGAATGACCCTAATTTGTCTTTACTCTAAGATGGTTTTCAAACCTAAGATGGAGGCAGGATGGTTCATCTTACTAGCTATGTCTGTTAATGTAGTTATCCCTCCAACCTAAGCAAAATGATAATTATGCAGCAAACAGCCTAGCAAGCTGCCTCTTTGTGTCTTTCCACATTCTAATAATCACAAACTAGATGTTGGAGCTGTGAAGGCAAGCACAGCTATCTATCCCAATGGTGTCACTTGCCATCATTGTGTGGTTATTGGCAGTAATATGTTCTCTCCCATATTCCTTACTCAAAATCCAATAGCAATTTGCCAAATTTGGGCAGGAAGATCTGGGCACTTGACTCACACATGCTGAGTAACAGTGAGATCGCCATTGCTGCCACTGCTGGTCTCTAGACACAGCATTCTGACAGCCAGTCTATCCTATAAAGCATGTCCTCTGTCACACAGATACACTGTGAGCAATAACCACAGTCTAGGGACACATCTGAAGATGGTAGGTAGTGCCTTAGATAGCAGAGCATGAGATGGAGATTTTTTTTTTCAAATGGCTTCCTGAGAGAGCATCCCGGGGACATTGACTTTTATAAGTGAATGTGAATAAAGCAAGACAAATTGCAGAGGGGAGAGATGCTGATCAAGGCGCTGTCTCGGTTCACGTGAACTTCCACCTCATCCCATGGGGAAACTCTGGTGCCCAGAGTGTATCACAGGAAGACCTACCTTAAGCAATAGGGCTCTACCAATGTATGACAACTATGTGGACCCATGAGATGTCCGGGATGCCAGACAGCCCAGGAAGACTCTGGAGTCTTGCAAATTTCCTATGTGTAGTCACAGCCTCTCTAAGCCATAGTTCCTTTATTGCAAAGATGGAAGTCACAGTATGCACCTCGGTGGTCAGGAAAAGTTCAATCATATTTCTTAATCCTACAGTAAATGGTCCCCTATGTCTCTCCCATGATTCAGGTGCCTCTAGATGTGTTGTGGATAACAACTATGTTCTTATTCTCTGTCGTTGTGGCTCTCTTACCCCAGACAGCTGTCTCACGTGAACACGTGTCGTCATGCACATACAGACATACACACACATACACATATGTACTCTTGCTTCAAACTGCTTTCATCCCAATGCCCCTGCATGCTCCTTTCTTTCCATTTTTAACTTCCAAATCCTGGTTCATATTTCCCCTCTTCCATTATCTTCCTCAGTCTCACACTGATTTTGCTCATCTCTGAAATATTTTTGACACACAATTCCATATACCTTACCATTTAACTGATGGGTTATGTTTTGTTTTTAAGATAGGATCGAATGTATTTCTTCAGGTCTGATGGACCTTAAGCTTACAGGAATCCACCTGTCTCAGCCTCCCCAAACTGAGATGGGTTACAAGCATGTGCCGCCACACCCAACTCATTTAGTTGATTTCTTTCTCTTTTTTTTTTTTTTTTGTCTTTTGTTTTGTTTTGTTTTGTTTTTTGAGACAGGGTTTTTCTGTGTAGCCCTGGCTATCCTGGAACTCACTCTGTACCAGGCTGGCATCGAACTCAGAAATCCACCTGTCTCTGCCTCCCAAGTGCTGGGATTAAAGGCGTGTGCCACCACTGCCCAGCTTTTTAATTGATTTCTAATTGTAGATGTTTGTTTGTTTAGTGGTCCTTGATCACCTGCCCCTCCACAGGACTCTTGCATAGAACCATGTGCATCCTTCTGTTTTAATTAGCACGTGTTTTCTGATCAGGATAATGAAGTACCTTGGTTGACCATTTCAATTCTCAGGCCTCTCAAAGCCAGCAAAATCCTTCCCCAGAGTCCAGAGGTGCTCAGCTGACAACCCGGGCCAACCGTGCATGTAAAATGAATGATAATGGCTTCCCCTGCCATTTAGGTCACAGATGAATCTTAGGTGAGACTCTTCTATTGGGCTCTCGCAGTTTCTGAAAATTGGCACCCTAGGAGGTGCAAAGTGAACTCCCTGCGCAGCTCTGATTACCAACACAGTTTATGCATGCATTAGGAGGCAGCTACAGGGCTGGCCGCCTCCTGCATCCAGAAATCGCTTGTTAAATTGAGCCTTAAGTATTTAGCAAGTGCATTGCAGCCTAATTTATGCAATAAGCATATGGTTATCGGTTTTTGGTTGTTTTTTTTTTTTTTTTTGGAAAGTTGATGCAAGTTGAATTTGGTGGGGGAAAGGTCACGTTGTACTTGAAATTCCCTTGGAACCATCTCTTTGTGACAGTATCATACTGAAATTTTCCTCAGAATATTACTCATGGTTTTACTAGTTTTAAGACAGAGTTGTTAGTTGTGTTTTTCTTTTCCTTTAAATCAACCTGTATTTTCCCTAAGGCTTTTAAAAAATTAAAATTTAACAGCCACCATGAATCAGTAGTATACTGGTTTGGCACTTTTGTCATTCAAATAAGCTACTTCATTGATAACTACCCAGTTCTACAGCATAAATCCTTTTTTTTTTTTTTTGATAAGAAAATAAAAATTTAGAGAGATCAAATCCTCCAGCTATCCTGTGTCTCAGGCCTGAGGCTAAAGTGGCTTGAACAACAGAAATAACTTTTCCCAGAGCTGTGGATAGGCCCCCAGGATCATGGTTTCTTCTGGCAGCTTCTTTTTGAGCTTGCAGATGTCCCACGACAACTACAGTCTATGTGGTTGTGGCCCTTTAAATCCATTTACTGAAGACCTAAACCCCAGTGTGATGGTATTTGGAGGGAGGGGCCTTGGGGAGTTATTTGGTTTAGATGAAGTAGTGAGGGTAGGGTGACAGTGACTGGATTAGTGACCTTTGAAAGCAGGAAGACATGCAACTGCACTCAGATGTGCCTTCTCTACATACACACACACACACTGACACACATACACCTACATACACACACACACACTGACACACATACACACATACACACACACTGACACACACACACTGACACACATACACACACTGACATACATACACACACTGACACACACATACACACATATACACACACTGACATACATACACACACACTGACATACATTCATAAACACTGACACACATACACACACTGACACACATACACACACACAATGCCACACAAGGACAAAACCAAGAACTGCCTGCACATCCCAAGAACCAGTACATGCTGGTTCCCCAGCTTCTCAACCCCTCAGAACCATAGTAAACACAATATTTGTTGTTGAAACTGCCACTGTAGCATCCTTAAACAGCCTGACCTCTCTTCACCTGTGTCATCAAAACTCCCCACATCCATGTCCCATCCTTACAGGGACACCAGTCATAGCAGATTGGGACTGTCCTAAGCCTCGACTGCTGTTAGGATGTCAGTGAAAGCCTCCTGGAGCTGCTACCTTCTGAGATACTACAGATGGGCTTCCCGTTTATCAAAGACAATTGATAAACTATCAAACATGATTCAGTCTCTAACTGATGGGGAGTGAAGGCTTAAGACCAGAGTCACCTGATCCAAGTGTCTCTTCCTCTACACCCATCTTTCTATATCTGTTCATTGCCATTTGTGAAATTATTTTAAGAGGAAAATATTAAATAAATACAGGGTTTCATTTGCATTTCTAAGCTCTCACCTCAGCAATACAATATACCTCATAAAACGTCGTTCACAACTGTGTACACAGACACACAAATATACATAGACACACAGCATCTTGCCTCCCACAAAATTGTCTATGAAAAATGGTAGGATTTATGGAGAAAATTTAAAGCAGACAGCTGGGTGGACCATTCATATTCAAGATCTGTGAAATTTCACCATAGGGCAATAACAAAAACATTAACCAGGTTTAAAATCCCTTAGAAGAACTGGGCATGGCTGCTTGTTCCTGTGACCCCAACACTAGGGGACATGACTAGGTGGATCCCAGATCCTGTGAGCTCACTGGCTAGCTAGTGAAGCCAAAAATGTTGATGGCTCCGTGACAAACTGTCCCAAGGTAACAAGGCAGAGATGGGTAGAAGAAGACACCCAACACACCTATAGGTAACACACACACCCCACACGCCACTACATAAACATGGCACACTCATAACACACACACTTACACAAAACACAACACACTCTAATTTTTAAAATTCCCCAGCAGCTAAGTCTCCGTTAGCACTTGCAGGTCACCTTAAGTCAGTCTCCGCCATTTGTGTCCTTACACCACTGCTTTGAGTTACTCCATCAAGAACCACACATTTCCCTCCAATACAAACCCTGAGCTCAGGTTTCATCGAGACAATTCCCTTATACTCCCCTTGACGTTTAGAGAACCCTGCTCATCTGAACTAGTGAGCCCCAAAACCACCCAGCCTGTGAGTCTCCAACTAAGCATTGCCAAGGCAGTAACTTTCTCAAGAATGGCCACCATCCACTAAGCACAGGACAGTGAAAGCATGTGTCCTCAGATGTCTTCCCGACATTCATTACCCTCATAACACAGGAAGTAGGCACTGTCACTGTCTTTCAGCCAATGAAATGGAGCTTCAGATGAACTGCGGGGCACCTTTAAGAACAAATGCCTGGCCTGCATCTGAATGTCATAGTAACCTATGCAAACTGTACCTACTGCCTGTTCTTAGAATTCTGTGTCCTGGGCTGCCCCAGTTGGGAGTGTTGGCCTAGTGTGGGTAGGATCCTGGGTCCTGTCCCCACTACATACATGTCTATGGTGCTCTGCACATATGTTCCTAAAATCACCAGGGAAGACACTGATAGGAAGAGGTAGACCAGAACCGTATCACTTTTAAGTACCGTATCTCTCTGAGACTACAAAAACTTGCAATAAATTACTTCACTATAGAACACTTAATATTAATTTGTAAAACATATAATGCACTGTAATTATTTTAACCTTAGTCAATCTGAGACATTAACTTTATCATATTAGTGTGAAGAGAGAATAAGCCCTTCAATTAAAATTTTCACTATTGTGCCAGATACTATGCTGGTGTGGTTGCCCATTATGGGTCTCAGTCACACTTTTAAATGCTAAAATCTCACGTGCCTGGCAAAAAAACATTCTTCCAATATAGTTACTTTGGAACCTATGTGAATTTGGAGAAAAGTTTAATCTTTTTCATATTACTATAAATGAATCCTGAATTCATCAAAATATAAAGCTAAAAAGTAATAGATATTTCACATTTTCAGTGTTCTTAGTAATTTTCTCTAAATTGTAAGTGCACAGCAAGTCCTGTGGTGGTCGGTCCTGATGATCAAGTTGGCAGGATTTAGAGGTAATTAGAAGGTGGATCTCTGAGCAGGTCCCTGGAGGGGTTTGCAGAGAAGATAAACTGAGGCAGGAAAGGCCATCTCCTAGTGAGTGATGCCCTTGTCAGCCTTCTGACATGGACAGAATACCAGGGACTCTCCAGGAAACTCTCAGGCCCTCAGCTCCAGACAGGGCTGCTGAGGCACCCAGCCTCTTTGACTGAGCAGATACCAGGGTCTCAGCCTCTCCAGCAGGCCCATCAGTGAACTATCCAGTCCCTATCATTCAAGCCATTCTAGAAAATCCCCTTTATAATATAGATATGCACAGTCTATCAGTTCTTATCTTCTTCAGAGCCCTGGCAAAAATCAGTAGTGTAGACTATGTGTTTCAGATGTCCAGGCAGTTACTGGGGCTGAGGATTAGTCGGTAAGGGTCTTCTTCCTCTTTAAATAAGCTCAAGTTAATGTTTGCTATGAAGAATACACATCTGTAAAGACAACAACCCTACTGAGCTTCCACTATCCCTCTCCATAACGAGTGAGCATGAGTTAGACTCAAGGTACAGTGGATCACGGGAATACAGCCAAACTAGGCATTGCCCCCAGAGTAGGAGGTTCCCTAAGAACTGAAGCTGACCTTGGCATGGTAGGTTGCCTCTTCAACTGTGTGTCTCTGATGTTCAACATACTGCTAGACCCTCATGAAATCTTCATAAACAAATGTACTAGTATCAAACAAATATGCTAGTAGACGTGTTGCTGAATGGATGATCCCATGACCCAAGCAGTAATGGACTCAGTGCAGCCAACAGACATTTTGTTCAAGTCAGGAGTGAATCTGGTGCATGGCAAAGCTAAGCCTAGAGAAGATGGGTATCAGGATGTCAGGAGGAAGTAACAAGTATCCACAGGAAGATAATCCATGGGATGTAGGAAAGATGCTGCAGAAGCAGCTCGCCAGAAAAGAAAGAAAACTTCCTCATTTGTAGCTTTTGTTGATGTCCACAGTGTCAGTGCTTTGACTATGGGACAGAGTGTGGAGCATTCAAACAAATGTAGTCAATGACGTGACGGATGCAGATTAACTGACATGGGAAGATAATCTATAATGATATTTAATGTAAGATATTTACTATTGTACCAGGTGATGGTGGTGCACGCCTTTAATCGCAGCACTTAGGAGGCAAAGGGAGGCAGATCTCTGGATTCAAGGCCAGCCTAGTCTACAGAACAAATTCCAGGACAGTCAAGCAGTCAAGGCCACACAGAGAAACCCTGTCTGGAAACACACACACACATACACACTCACTCACATAAATGTACAAGTATATGTGTGTGTGTGTGTGTGTGTGTGTGTATTCATAAGCAGTATATTGAAAATATAAATATATAAATGAATTTATAGTCAAGGTAATTGAAAGTAAAAACAAATGAGTATTAAAGAACAAACATCACAAACAGTAGGAGAGAATTGACATTTTACCTAAAAAGAATATATAGATTCCTCATTAATACTCAGATTCTAACCCAACTATCTTCAAGAGTAGATGACAAACACCATAACACATCATCACAGACAGAAGCATGAAGAGATTCTGCAGGAACCACTGAAAACAAAAGAGAGAAAGAAAAGAATAGGAGCAGATAAGCTGAAAATACAATTTTTAAATTAACTGCTAAAAAATCTGTAAGTCAAATAAAAAAATGCATGTCCCATGAAGACGAATGCAATGGGACTGGCAAGGCTATTCAGTTGTTAAGGGCATGCACACTAAGTCAACCCTTCCTTCTACAAGTTGCTTTGCCCATGGGGCTTTATCACAGCAATAGAAAAGTAAATTAGGAGTTCAGAGACTGAAACAGGAGGATTCCAGTGAGTTGGAGGGTAAGTCTATGCTGCAAAGCAAGAACAACTAAAAACAAAAAACGACCATGCAAAGCATACTGAATATGCCTGTGCTGTGTCTCAGTGGAGAGCAGGCACCTAGCAAATGTGAGATCCTGGATCAGCCATTAGTACCTTTCCACCAAAGAAGGCATATACACAGATGGTGCAATACTTCCCAGACCAAGTATATAAAGAGACATGCAGGATAATAGAAATAAGACTATAGTCACAGTAAATGTAATTTGTCTCACTATTTAGGACATGGAGATTGTTAAATTGGGAAAAAAGTGTAAAATGTACATACAGCAGGAATAGCTAAAAACAAATTCATATTTTAAAGGATTTTTTTTCCTAAAGACAGAATCTCACTAGATAGCCCTGTGCATTAGTTATTTTCCTTTTGCTCCGACTAAACACTATGACCAAGGCAAATTATAAAAGAAAGATTTAGATAGGACTTTCAGAGGGTTGCCACCCATGATCGTGGGGCAATGGCATGGCAGCAGAAACAGCTAAGCTCCTGTATCTCAAACCAAAGCAGGAGGCAGAGAGGACTCTGGGAATGGCACAAATCTATTGAATCTCAAAGCTCTCTGAGCACCCCACCCAGTGACACATCATTTCCAACAAAGCCACATTCCATAATCTTTCCTCCCACGATCCCACCAACTGGGGACCAAGTATTTAATATATGGAATCCATTCACAACAAAATACCACACTCTGGATGGCCTGGAACGCATCGTGTAGATTAAGCTGGCCATTAACTCAAGATCCACAGGCCTCTACTTCTGGAGTGTTGGGATTAAAGGTGTGTACCACCATACCAGGCAATTTTGAAGGACTTTAAAGATAGACTCTAAATACAATGTTGGGCTAAAGTTGATATTGACTGCTCATGCCTTCTGAGTAACATTTATAAATATCACCCCTTTTGTTTGGTTGGTTGGTTTGAGGGGTTTTTATAATTTTTTTTAAAAAATTAATGTATTACATGTGTGTGTACTACTGAAACCAGAGGTCAAAAGAGAGTGTTGAACCCATCAGAAGTGGAGTTACAGGCCATTGTAAGCCATCTTGTGAGTGCTGGAACCAAATGAGGTCGTCAAGAAGAGCAGTAAGTCCCGCTAAAGCCAGCTCTCTAGCCCATGTTTTATTTTAAGACAAGTGTCTTGAGAGTCGCAAACTGGATCCACCATTAGGACACTGGCTGCTCCTCCAGAGAGTACTTTTGAAAATCTCAGCACCCATATGGTAACTAACAACTGACTTTAACTCCAGTTCTGAGGGATTTGATGCCCTCAGAATTGCAGGCACTGCACACATGGGCTGCACAAACACATATAGGCAATACATTTATACACATTCAATAAAAATAAAGTAAGTATTTAAAAGAAAAAGTATCTCACTATGTAGCCCAGGTTGGCCTGGCTATCACAATCCTACTGCATTAACCTGCTAAGTACTGGTATTTTAGGGATGTATCACTCAACCTGACTAAAAATGTCGTCCTCTCAGAGTCCTTCACAGTCTCTGTGCTGCCCGTGTGTGCACAGTGATGGATGTGAGCAAACACACGTGTGTGACAGACCTTGGATTCATGATTACGTCTCAGCACCAGAGGTTTGGGTTTTCTCTTTTGTTCATTTCTAGTAGAGTCTCTAGTTCTTACAGACCTACACAGAGCCTCTCCTTCAAGTAACAAGCTCAATACCTTTATTCTAAACCTAGAAGAATATGAGAGAGAGGCAAGGAGTAAGGGAAGAAGGCAGGGAGGGAGAGAGAATGAAAGACGGGTTGGGAGAGAGCCATAGATTGTCACACTAAGTGCCTTGAGAGTTCCTCAGGTAAACAAGTCTTCTAAGACCTCAAATCCCCTTGCATCTGTGAATGATCTCTGAGTCCAGGAGAAGAGGAGGACAGTGAACAGAAGCACACACTGTACATAGTGGAGCACAGTGCACAGAAGCACACACACTGTACATAGTGCAGGACAGTGAACAGAAGCACACACACTGTACATAGTGCAGGACAGTGAACAGAAGCACACACACTGTACATAGTGCAGGACAGTGAACAGAAGCACACACACTGTACATAGTGCAGGACAGTGAACAGAAGCACACACACTGTACATAGTGGAGCACAGTGAACAGAAGCACACACACTGAACATAGTGCACGACAGTGAACAGAAGCACACACTGTACATAGTGGAGCACAGTGCACAGAAGCACACACACTGTACATAGTTCAGGACAGTGAACAGAAGCACACACAGTGTACACAGTGCACACTGTGTACATGGATGGGGTTTACAGAGTCTCCAGCTCCACTCCAGATCCAGTCCCTAATATCTTATTAATGTCTCTAGATGGATCATAGATCACAAATGTTCACTGCCAAGCAATAAAAAGAGTCCCTGGAAGGAAAGAGCACCTTTCAGGTGTGCCAGAAGCTGCCTAAAAACAGGGTATGCCACCTCCACTCCTCACACTGTGTGTTCTCTGTGTGGCATGTCTTTTCACACAGTCACTCCCAGCCATCAATGAAAGATCATGCTTCTGTAATACCTATAGGAAGCAAGCCATTCAAGGAAAATGCAACGATAGGTGCCACCTGTTCCCTCCATCTTCAGGTCTGGCTAAATAAAACGACAGGCTAAATGAACAGTTAACTTTCATCTCCACGCATGCAAAGGGTCATAGAGTACCAATTACAATGAAAGGGTTATCAGAGCACATTAAGTTTGGAGACCTTGAAGATATGTATCATGCCTTTATAATCAGGAAGGAAACCTTGAGGCAATTAGGGAAAGGCAGGTGGTTCTTCTTTCTAATAAGGAGCTTTCTGAGAGACAAAGTTATCTGTCTCAGAAAAATACCCAGAGCCATCAGGGAAATGTGTTTTGTGATTACAAGTCATCATTTAGGACATGGAGACTTTTAACAAGTGATGGGAATTCCTTCCATGCATTCACACAGGGCTGATCAGAATGTCTTCCTCTAGGAACATTTCAAACAAAGACTTGTCAGTGACATAGAAACAGAAAATCATCTTTGATTTGAGAAACTCATTATATTTCTATATGGTTCTGTTCAAAAGTTGAATTTTCTATTCTCTGCTTTCAGTCCTTAAGAGACGCTACGATTTCATAAAAGCGACTCAAAAAAGATTTTTTTGAGAACCAAGGTATGGTAGTTCAAATGAGAAATGTCCCCCCATAGGTTCATGTATTTGAACATATGGTGCCCTGATGGTGCTGCTATTGGTGAGGGTGAGGAGAGGCGCCTTGGAAATGCATCCCTGGGGTTTGAAGCTCTGAGAGGCTTTTGAGGACTTACAGCCTCAGCCGGCTTCCTTTTCTTGCTCTCTGTTTCTGTGTGCAGTTCAAAATGTAGCCAGACAGCTTCTTGCCCCTCCCCACTGCTTTTGTACCTACCTTGCCACTATGGACTGTTCCTGGAACCATAAGCCAAAATAAACACTTTCTTCTATAGGTTGCTTTTGGAGGTGGTGTTTTAGCACAGCAACAGAAAAGTAACAATGTGTACAGTAAGCACATCAATCAGGTTTCCGTTTTCTAGTTCTGGAAACACTCCACTTGGTGAAGTCTGTTCAAGCTGGGAGAACAAACAAACAACACTGTTTCCTCACAAAGTTAAAGGATGCTGTTTGGAGTCACAGACTCATCAGCCACTCACCAACTGATGCCTGCTTGCCAAATCTGAGTTCAGCTTTGAGAATTCTGACATAGACAAGTTTGAGAATTCTGAGTGACTGCTGCCAGAGATAAATTCAGTCTCTCACATTGCTACTGACAACTGAACTTCAGAACTTCTCACACAGTAGATGAGTGGATCTAAAATATGCCAGGCCAAACAAATATTCTGCTTGAAATTGCCTTGAGAGTACAAATAGAAATAGAGAGGGAACTTCCTCATGAGAGAAAGCACTTTAACTGAGTGACAGACCTTCTCCTTGGGACCTGGCATGATGGACTGAAGTACCCAAAACTTCACAAATTCCCTTTGGACACTCAGACTGTCATTTGAAGCATTTGGACTGTAGTATGTGGAAAAATTTATTTACAGCTGTTTGTTTTGTTTTGTTTTGTTTTAAGATAAGAGCAGAGAGAGGGGAGAGAGAGAGAGTGGGGAGAGAAAGAGGGAGAGAGAAAGAGAGAGAGAGAGAGAGAGAGAGAGAGAGAGAGAGAGAGAGAGAGAGAGAGAGA
>NW_021604564.1:19069327-19095076 GCF_004785775.1 Grammomys surdaster | reverse complement strand
AGAGAGAGAGAGAGAGAGAGAGAGAGAGAGAGAGAGAGAGAGAGAGAAGGGACCATTCAAAGCACATCAAAATATGCTGCACCTTCCTTGTTTCTGGGCCTCTGTGTCTCTCCCTGCAGATGACTTTAATATCCTGGTCCTCTCACAGATACTTGGTCCTTTCCTTTGTTCCTGAGATTTGGGGCACAGGAAACTGTACACAGAGTGCAGCTGACATCCAGGCCAAAGATGTGCATCAGATAGCAAGAATCAACATCGTAGCTTTCCAAGTTTTTTAGTTCCTAAAATAAATAAATGTTTAAAAGGGAGAATGAAAACTAAAGAGGTGAAGTAACCACATGTCCTGAGCTCAGTGTGTGGGAGGCTGAGGCAGGAGCATCTTGAGTTAGAGGC
Organism: Grammomys surdaster; assembly: GCF_004785775.1. Taxonomy (NCBI): domain Eukaryota; kingdom Metazoa; phylum Chordata; class Mammalia; order Rodentia; family Muridae; genus Grammomys; species Grammomys surdaster. The sequence continues at coordinate 19,094,683 of NW_021604564.1, read as the reverse complement.
AGCCCCGAACTACAAAGGGTGACATTGCCACAAAACAAGACACACCGCAAAGCAAAACAAAAACACACATCCCTGGGATCTGGGCTTCTCTGCCTTGAAGCTTTCCTTTATTGGAGTGGGAAGTCAAACCCAGAAAGCTCAGCTTCCCTAAGCATCCTGAATCCCAAACACCAGCCCTTCCTCTCTGCACCAACGGAGCAGCCAAGCCGACTCCAACTTATTATCCTCAGACTTGAACCAGGAACCAAATTAAAAGCCAAGAGCAAAAGGACACATGCTGCCATTTCTAAAACATAGCCACATGAACACGTGATAGATCTCCCACGCCAAGGCAGTTTGGACACAAGTGTTCAAATATCAGCACTTGAGGGTGAGTCATGGCCAAATTGAACCAGCGTTCTAGCTAGAGTGCTCTGCTGGCAAACTAAAACAGGAAGTAAGCTCTTTAAGAGCATCTTGAGCCATCAGAGTCTTGAAGAGTGAGAACCAAAGAGAGACAGAGTTAGCGTGAACCAGCTTGCTTCTTTCTTTTTAACATGCAGGTGAATGTTGCTAAAGTGTCGCTTAAGAGCATAGGATGGGGTCTCACCAAGTATAAAGACATGAAGTTCAGTCTCAGACACCCATGTGAAAAACCATGCAGAGTGGGACATGCTTATAATTCAGAGCTGTTGAGGCAGAGACAGGATCCCTGGGGCTCATAGGCTAGTAAGCCTAACCCCAGGCCAGTGGGAGATCATGTCCTTAAAAAAAAAATAATGTAATAGCCAAAGTTGACCTCTGGTTTCTACATGTGTGCAAACACACAGACAGACACGTGCATATATATATATCTGTACAGACATTCACATACACAAAAGAACATATAGAGGACACTCAACACAGCCTCAAGACTGGTTCTTAAAGTCTCAGACCTGAGTTAGCTCCAGGAACCACCTGCGTCATCTCCGAGCCTCAATTGCAGCAGTGACTGACTTAGGAAGGAGAGACTTCTGTGGTAAAGAGTGAAGCTTCCCCTGGCCATCATTTCCCTGTAACTCGTTTTCCTTATTCCTTATGAACTGACGACCATTGATCCCCGTCATGTCGAACCAGTTCCAGTGAACATAGACATGGCATAAAGTAACAGTGGGGGAAATGAAAAGTCACTAAGCATCCCAAATCTCAAATGGATTCATTTTAGGAGGAAAATATTTTCCACAAAGAATCAAACATTTTCCATAGCAATAAAATAGGATTTTCCTGAGGGAGTCTGGAAAATTGCCTCCGAGGTTCCGATTGATAAGCTTTCACGGGAGAAAGAGTGCATTTTGGGGTAATAAATCGCCAACTGACATGTTCTGCACAAAGCAGCAGTGTTTGATACCAAGCTGCAGGGATAGGAGCACAAAGGCATCAATTATCCCAAAATAGACTGGGGCAGAGTCCAGTGAGCTATTAGTTCTTTAAGCTGCGTCCACAGGGGATGGAGAGAAAGGGGGATTTGGCAATCAGCTGGTTAATTTGATCACTGTAGACAACTGCACTGTATAATTTAGGTCGGAAACAAACCCTGACCTGGAGTTCTTAATTTGGAACATTCATCAAATTAATCAAATAATTGTGAATTCTCGATTTCACTGGGCCCTGAAACAGAGTTCCAGGAACACAGATCAAGTGCCTACTTACAGTCACCAGCAACATGTGGCGTTTCAATATCTGGGCATCTGTGTCGTTCTGCTTCAGGCTTCGTGGCCACCTCTTCCTATCCAACTCTTCTCTGCCAAAACAAGCTACTTTTCTGCCCTCAACATGGAAATGGATCCATAACCCATAGAAGCCCTCAACTCGCCTACAAGCACCGTGTCGGCACCATGCATGCACTGTGGTACACCTCAACAGAAAGGCTTCCTGTCTCAATACAACCAACCTTTGGCATCTTCTCCAGAGCCCACCACATGACTTCCCAGAAACCTTGGGTCATTTAGATTTTCAGCTTTTCCCTTTGTACTAGTTCAGGCAACTCAACAAATAAACAAATGGATCCTAAGGGGTGAGGGGGAGGCAACTTCAAACACTATTATTATGTTTAAATTAACAGGAACTTTCTGGAATATAATGCAATGACAATAGGCGTTGAAGTGGATTTTAGTAGTTCAGTTCATAGACCCAATAAACCTTGGGAATCAGGAGGGAGTGTTTGTTTTATTTTTGTTTGTTTGTTTGTTTGTTTGTTTGTTTGAAATATGTAAGGTAAGGAAGGATCTTAATTTTAAAGATATACTTGGTACTTGTTGTGACTGAGAATTAAAAGAAAATTTAAATGTAGCCATGAAGAGATACATTTCTGTAGGGGTTTTTAATGTCCAGGGCAAATATCACCAAGGGAGAAGTTAGTTGTATAAATACTGGAAATGTGCCCATGTCGAAAAGTAGGGGGCAGGGGAAGGGGAGGAGACATTTAGTACCTGTAACTATGCAGGTGGGGGTGAAGCCCCTCTGTAAATCAGGCCACTTCAGCATGAAGGGTGCTGTGTCTGTCACAGGCCTGCCCCGCTCCTCAGCAGCAAGCACAGTCTACACCATGGACAAGTAATAAATCTCTGCTGAATGAATGAATGAGGAGTTTTATTTCTGTATAATTAAATAACTCCATATGGAGAAGTACCCAGGGAGCAGTGAGGAGACAGGGGCTCGCCAATTACATCAGCCAAATCAACCGTGGCAATTAATTTGGGGCAGATGCTGGAGCCAAATCCCGCAATGCAAAGGCAAAACTGAGCTCGCTCATTTAAGTTAAAATGCATGGAACAGTCTAGAAAGGCCAGTGACGACCAACAGCAGTTTCTGATTATCACGACGGGATTATGGCTTTTACTTTCCTATAAGGTTCCAATTTTCTACCTGTTACTTGGAAGGAAATTTCAAGTCACCCCGTCTTGACTTGACTTACCTGCTGTCTCACGCCTCTTGAAAGGTTCCTCTGCCATTTAATCCTGAGTCCCATTATGGCACCAATATGCTGAACTCACTCGGCACTACTACATCACCATGAGCCACAAAATTGTTAACTTTAACCCTCTGCCCTCACCTTGGTGACCTCTGCATCATTTTCCCAAAGCCTTTTCCTCCCTTTGGACCCCAAAACAATATACTTGTCTCCCATCCTACAGCTTTTAAACAACCAAGTGTTCAAACAACTCTGAATTATGTCTCTGGAGAGCAGAAGCCTGCACATCACATATCTCGTGGCCAACAGCACATTCTATTACACCCTCGAATCGTCACATCGAAATGTAACAGCCTGTCTTCTGTCTGTAGACCTGATCTCTGCTCACGGCATCACCCTAAATACAAGGGATCAGCTGAGATCCCGTGGCCACCCCCAACACAGTGCACTTCAGTCTTGTCAGTTGTTCAGCAGGTGAGCTTACTCATGAATGTGTCCTGTTCATTTGATCATGTGTGTTATATCCATATGAGTGAGAATTAATTAGGTCCATCTCCTCCGTCATTAGAATTCACCACCTAATGAAAGAAGCAGACAAACCAGTCATGGACAGCGTGTTCAGGAGCTTGAGTGTCTGTCCAATGCAGTGGAAATGACGAATCGCTAGGTGAACCAGGAATTCCTAGGACAGGCAGTGTATCAGGAATGTGCAAGAATAGATAAAGCCTGTCACTATTCCACAGTCCTTGAGAGTTTGGGTGCTAACTCCCAATTGTTAGCCTAAGTCCCCAGGGTGAATAAACCTAACAACAGAAGAGGAGAAGCACCTTTAAGAAGCAAACAGTATTCACTAAAACACAGGTCCTGCTAGATGCCAACAGACACACCTGTGTCTAGAAAGATCAATTGTCTCCATTCACTGGCCGAAAAAGGTACAAAGCCAGGCACTGCACATAGCCTTCCACTATCTGCAGTAGGAAGAGAGAAACACAGAATCCAGATCCTTATACTGCTATAAGTACAAATAAACTTGTGTATTGAGATATGTGCATGAAGAACCCAGAAGGATACATAATCAACAGAAAGGCACCAGGCCTTTAATCCTGCTCTCAGGAGACAGTGGCAGACAGATCTCTGTGAATTCCAGAGCAGCCTGGTCTACATAGAGTTCCAAGCCAGCCAGGATTACATAGTAAGACCCTACCTTATAGAGTTGGCGGGCAGGGGAGGACAGGGTGATTGATAAAACAGTGGTCACCTCTAGAAGCTCGAACAATGGATTATTTACTCTGTCTCTGTTTTCTGGGTTTCAACTATAAATGAATTCTTTTTTTTTTTTTAATTGCTCAGAGGGGATATAGTAGTCACAAAATCTCACAAACCAGAGGCTGGGAGCTAAAATGACAAAGGGGTCATCAGTGACAGGGACAGCAGCACTAGTGGGAGGTGGGGAAGGCAGGGGCCTGGGAGAAGAGGGACAGGGCCCTTCCAGTGTAGGAACGGAAGTGAAGGAAAGAAAGGGGAACCCAGGGGCACCACCAAGGAGTGTTAGGAGGGGTAAGGGGAAGGCTGAGGGAGCAGGTGATGCCCCAAGCACGCGCCTCCCATACTTTCACAGGTGTTCCTCAGGCATCTTCATCCAATAAGAGCACACAGTATGGCTGTATCCCACCTTGCCACTCCCCTGGTGATTTTCGCCTTCAGAAGGCTAGCCTATTTCTCAGTTAGCCTACATTTCTGCTAGTTTACTTTTGTTTGTTTAAAACCACCTCCTCCCTCCCCTCAGCCACAACACCCATCTCTAAGCAGCCTGTGCATTTATCTATGTCCTGGAAATTAACCACCATAGAACTTTTTTAAGACTTAAGTGATACATAAGTCATCTTTTCTAGGCTGCCCCGAAAGTTGTGATTCTATAGGTTAAGTGTCGCGATTAAGTGTAAAAGGGTTGCTGGTTCCAGAGCTCGACGCTGTTTCACTGCCACGTAGCAGAAGTTACAGGGTCAAAAGGTAAGAACCTTTACATTTTTAGTAGCTGCTGTCAAGGGCTCTCCAAAAATGTTCCAACAACATTACAGACAAGCTCTTATTAGATCTATCTGTGCACGAGAGAGGCAAAAAGAACAAGACGTGAAGTTAACAGCTATTGGCAAAAACAAAGCACACAGGAGCATGTTTTACCAAAAACCACACAGCTGTCCACTTCCTGGGTCCCAGCTCACGGCAAGGGTCACTTGTGTGTCCAGCAACAATTAATTCCCAATCCCAGAATTCTTTTCTGGATATGCATGAGAAAGATACAGGGAATGCAAAAAGGAAAAATTATCAAAAACAACCATTGGTAGACAGACCTTATAGGTAAATCCATGAAGGTAACCATGTACTGTCTATATAGATGTTTGTAAAAATCCATGTATGTCTAACACAAGGTATCAAAAATGGACAAATAAAGAAGAGGAGAGATAGAAGAGTAAAGATGCATTACATATAATTCATATGCTTATACATTTTTATAATTCTAAAACTTACAACTGTTTTGCTAGGATTAAAATGTGCTTCAAGCTGCCCTTCCATCCCTTAGCTCTCAAGGGACTGCAAAGCCACAGCTGGACTCAGGTTCACCACATAGGATATGTCTTAACCCACCCACCCCAGGGCAAAAATCGTTAGCAGGTATCTGCAGCTGTACATGGTGCAAGCACTGTGGCTTCAGAATTCACGGCAGAAGAGAAAGTTTGTTTCATGGATTGTATTCATTTCAAGTGGCAGGATATCTTCCCTCTGGGGAAGAAAAACATAAATACAGCGGGGATAATTTCTCTTCGAAATGTTCACTTAGAAATGCTTAGAGGATACAGGTTCATACAGAAAACCTCGGGATACCTTCACATTTTCTAGGATGAAAGCATCTCACAAGCCAGCAAAGCGACCTTGGTCTACTAAGTCAGAAGGACAAGCCAATGCATGGTCAAAGGGGAAATTCAAAGTATTCCCAGTGTATTCTACACACCCTCCCTCAAAATCTCACCCAACCAGAATTCAAATATTATAAAATCTGATCTAGGGCTGGAGAGATGACTCAGTGTTTAAGAGCATATTTTGTGCTTCCAGAAGCCCTGGGTTTGGTTCCCACAACCCACGGGGCTGCTCACAACCACCCTGGGGAGCTGCCATTCTCTTCTGGCCTCCTAGGGCACCAGGCATGCACATGGTAGACAGATGCACATACAGGCTAAACAACTCCTAATTCATTAATTAAAGTCTGATATGGCCAGGCATAGTGGTTCATTTCTGTAATCTCAGCATTTTGTCCCAGAGACAGAGGTAGGAGGATTGTCACAAGTTCAAGGCCAGTCTAATCCTATATACTTAACTCTAGGCAAGCCTGGGCTACTGAGTAAAACCTTAAAAAAAAAATACACCTGTCTAGCTGAGTAAATTGAGTGCCCACAGTTCTAGCCTGTAAAACTAAGATGTCATCACTGAACCTAGATATCCAGGGCCAACCTGGGGAACAGAGAGTATCTTAAGAAAAGTAAAAGACAAAGCAAACCAACAAGATCTGCTCATTGGCTGTGTATGTCTACCTTCTTTATAAGGACAGGATAGTCACTATCTTTAAAAATGAAAGGATAAAATCATGCAGCATCTAGCTCTAGAAGTTTGTGTTTTCTAAGCCAGAGACTTGTAGGTAGCACAGGATAGCCTCAAACTTGGAACAATCCTCCTGCCTCACCTTCCTGAGTACCATCAGACCTCACCCACCTTAAGTCCCTCCTGTGTTAAGTGCAGGATGATATGCAGTGATAAGGGGTGGCACTGAAGGACTCACAGCCACACATCTCTAATGATAGGAGCAATGTCGCCTTAAGCTCAATTCCACACAAGGGCCTCATGACATCTGTGAGCTGTGCTCTCACTAACACAGAAACCAAAATGATGGTCTATGGGTACCATGAGGCTGGAAGGCATGGTGGGGAGGACCCAGCAGAGGACGGGGCTTGGGCTCAAGGGTGCAAATGGATGGGAGAAACGCACGCTAACGCTCTAGAGAGCAGGCCTTAATTGAATGTTCTCAAGTAGCTGATGGAGATGATTATGAAATAAACGTCTATGATGAAGGACCTGCTAATCACTCAGATTAATCATTGCACAGTTTGTGTGTGAGAGTGTGTGTGTGTGTGTGTGTGTGTGTGGTCCATAGCGTCAATTAAAAATAAATCATACTTACAGACCAAAAGCTCATAAAACAGCTTTATCTAATGCTGTAAAAACTTGCTGTTCATCAAAGAAGATCTCTCTGCAGCAGACAGAGAGTTGTAATTTGATCTGGAATTTGTTGGTAGCACAGTCCACTGACCCCCACTGATCAAAGTATAAAGAACCATTGATTTTGGGGTGTCCTTCCCCAGTGGATGCATCTACAACTCAACTCCTGTACCTAAGGCTCAGGGAACATTCAGAAGAGGGGACAGAAAGACTGTAGAGCTAAGGGACCTGAACGTCTTCTGACTGTATCTCTTAGAAGTGGCAGGGAAGCTACACCCACAGCCCCGCAGCAATATGGCTGCCTAAGCAAGAGCAGAACACCAACAACACTAATAGACATGCCACCACGGAAGGGTGAAGTCTCACGATGCTCTGCCCGACACGAAGGTAACTAATGACTGCTGTTGACATGAGTTCCCAAGTGGGTTATCCATTATCAAGTGCTCAGCTCTGAAATCAGGTGCTTACAAGCAACACTGGGTGGATTCAGGTGAGTGAGTGTGTGTGTGTGTGTGTGTGCATGTGTGTGTGTGTGCGTGTGTATTTTAAAGGAGTCATGCTTATGAGAGGGAACGAGGGGGTGGAGCATGAAAAGAGTATATGCTCAAGGAAATATGCTCAGTTAGGTTACACTGATTTCAAATGGCAGAATATCTTCCCTGTGGGAAAGGAGAGGCTGGAAGGAAGAAAGGAGAGGGGAGATATATGTAACTTTATTTTAATGAAAATAAAAATAAGTCATACCTCCTTTTCTCTAAGGAGAAGGGGAAGGGCGATGAAGGAGGAGACTTGTGACGTGACAGGGGCCTAAGAGGACAGGAGAGAGGGGGCTGCTACTGGGGTATAAAGTGAATAAGTAAATTAATGAGAAAGAAATCACACCAGTACAAAAAGACTGACGACACTCATGTAAGATGTGTCTTAGAGCTGAGTAAAAGCCAGTGTTTGATTACCTAGAGAAATACACCTGGAAGTGAGGAGACATGCGCAGATGCAATGCCCATAGTGGGGCTTTTGTCCACAGGAAATGCTTTCCCTGGGTTCATGAGGCAGACACCCCTGTACCAACCCAGTGAATTCTCTCATCAAGACAGCTCTCTACTCATATCCTAGGAAGCATATACACCTCCTTCAGAGGAAGCCTGCCTAACTCTTCTGAGTGACTGAGACCTTACATGTACCTTTGGAAAGCTCTGGAGGTGACAGTCACCAAGGCTACTGTTAACTGGTTCTGAGGGTCACATGCAGCTGCCCTCAAAGGGCATGCTGAACAAAAGGACCCAGGAGCTCTACTGTCCTAACCAACTGTTACTTCTGACTGTGACCTAAGAGGGCCCTGAAAAGTACGCAGCTCCCTCAGTTTTCAAAATCATTGAAAAAAAATCATCTTGTTGTAAAAGTTTCAGAATGGAAGATAAAACTTGTGTGACCTTGAACTCAATGTGCAATTCTCAAATGTGACACCCAAATTACAGTCCACAGGTGAAAACATTAACAAATTAAAGATTTCCACTCTCCGAATAGGGAAGAAGTTAAAAGTCAAGCCACAGATGTAAGGAAAATACTCGAAACTCAGTGTCTCTGTATCCATAACACATTAGAGGTAAAATCTCATACGCAGAGAGATGCATGGTTTGATTTCAGAATACAAGGCACTCACACAGAAATAAGACGCAATAGCCCAGGAAAACATATTGTCATGGAGTACATGTGGGTGCTAAGGAGCCTCATAGAAAGGGAGTCAGAATTGTAAGCTATTAGGAAGGTGAAGATGATGGGACACCATTCCCCAGCCATTAGTACATCTGTATGTGTGTCATATATACATATATACATATACATACATATACATGTACACACACACTGACGGAGAAAACCCAGTGTTGTAGGGGAATTCATATACATTAGTAGCTAAAATGCAAATGAGACAACTAGTTTGCAGCACAATTTGGCAGAGTCTTTTTTTTAAAAATTCTGTTAAATATTCTTTTATCCTAATACCAAGTAAGTTATGAAGGCTACATGTCCATACTAAAATGTGTGCATGAATGTTCACTTAATCCTAATTCAAAACAAGGGAAAGTCAAAAGAGCCTTAAAGGCAACTAGACAGATGACTGTACCATGAGGCCTGTGTGATCCAAGAACAGATAAACTCACACAGATGGGTGAGCCTTGAGAGTATGTGTAAAGGGTCGTGTAGATGGTCAATGCTTTAACGAGCAATGGCTACTCTTCCAAGAACCTGAATTTGTTACCCAGAACCTAAATGGCAGCTCACAACCATCCCTAACTCCAGCCCCAGGATACCCTCAGCCCCACTACTGATCTCCACAGGCACCAGACACACCTCTGGTATACAGACACACACACCACCACAATACCCACGAGCATAAAAATAAATAAGCAAAGAAACCAGGCCTCAAAGACCACATATTTTTATTCCATTCATGCAAAGCTTAAGGATAGCACATAACTGTAAAGACAGAGTTTAGGCAAGAGTGTATGAAGACAATTACAGACAGGTACAGAGGAGCATTCTGAAGCAAGAGAAATGTATTCAACCTCGGCTATGCTGATGGCTACACGGGTGAAGACATGTATTGGAAATCACCCAACTGCCACTTGCTTGGGTTTGTTGTAGTTCATTGCTTTGGTAGGATAAGTGCTAAGCACACACTCAACCATCAAAGTGCACCACCAGGAAAGTCATCCCTTCCTTCATAATTGATACTAATACTTCAGAGAAATGTGGGGACCGAGAATGAGTCTGAACCAACCATAAACAGGACCCTCGTGAAACTGAAAAACTTCAGTATGGAAAAGGGCATCACCATCAAAGAGGCAGGCTACACAAATTCCTCTCCAAGAAGACTCAAGCAAAGCAGAGGGCTGGCAGGGGGGAGTAGCATGCTTACTCAGTGATGCACACAAAGCCCAGACTTCCATCCCCAGCACAGCACTGATGAGCTATGGTGGCGCACACCTATAATCTCAGCACGTAGAAGGCAGAGGCAGAAGGATCAGAAGTTCAAAGTCATCCTTGGCTATACAATAAACTTAAAAGCAGCCAGGGGGTACATGAGACCCTGTCATCTCCCCCCTTCCACTTTTCTCTCTCTAGACATAGAAAGTGTATATATAGATATAGGCATATAGATATATTTATGTATATGAAGCCAAATCCTAAAAATATCTCCTTTACGTCATCTCTGGAGCTGGCTGCAGAGAGGATGCTGGAGGCACACATCACCATTACTTTAGCAAATTAACTGGTTTGTGCACATTCCTCTGAGAGCCGCTTGGATAAGTCGGATACTCCCTGCTCCGTGCTACATAGCTATACCAGAGACAGCTTGGGAACAGAGTGTTTGCCCTGTTATAACCATTACCACTTACTTCTGATTCTGTCAAGTGATCAACACTACATTTGAGTAATGGGCAACGACAACATTGGGAGAAAAATACTTTCTTTTTTTTTTTTTTTTTTTTGGTTTTTTGAGACAGGGTTTCTCTGTGTAGCCCTGGCTGTCCTGGAACTCACTCTGTAGACCAAGCTGGCCTCGAACTCAGAAATCCGCCTGCCTCTGCCTCCCAAGTGCTGGGATTAAAGGCGTGCCCCACCACTGCCCGGCAGAAAAATACTTTCTTTTCATAGTGAACTTCTTTCTCCACCCTGAGTAGAAAAAATTAGCCTGCCTAGAATGTTAACTTTTAAATGTACTGACCTCATTTTTCAAGAGAGCAAGTGTGAAGATGAGAACTGTGCTGAAGAGTCTCCTAACCATCTATTGTTTTGCATATTCATATATGCAAATATGTGAATCCAATCTCTGTGTTGGAGATATGGCCTCATTCTGCAGCCCAAGATGTCCTAGAACTCACTCATCCTGCTTCAGCTCCCCGGTGCTGTAATTACAAGCATGTGTCACCACATCCAGATGTGCATATCCTATTTAACAGCATTTATGTGTACAGATTAAACGTCTCTAATTCAAAATCTATAAACTAAATCAAAGTTTTTGGAGTGCTAATATGAAGCTGAAACTTTGAGTAGGCTCATGTGATGGGTCAAAGTCAGAATGATGCACACTGGAAACCTGGGATATAGTTATTTCCACAGAGCGTCTATGAAGCCAAATGTATTTATATATATATATATATGTGTGTGTGTGTGTGTGTGTGTGTGTGTGTGTGTGTGTGTGTGTATGTGTGTGTGTGTGTGTATGCAAATATTCCTGAAGAAATCTGAAATTCTCTCTTAGTTTGGAATTTTTGTCAACCTGACACAAGTTAACATGATCTTGGAAGAGAAACCTCAAGGAGAAAGTGCCTCCATCAAGACAGCCTTTACCCAAGTCTGTATGGTGTTTCCTTCATTAATGATTGACCGGAAGGAAGCAGCCCACAGAGGGGTGGGTGCCACCCATGGGCAGGTGGTCTTGAGTTGTATAAAAAAGTAGGCTAAGCAAGCATGAGGGGTAAGCCAGTAAGCAGCATCATCCATAGCTTCTGTTTCAGCTCCTGCCTCCAGGTTCCTGCCTTGAGTTCCTGTCCTGACTTCCCTCAGAGATAGAGTGACCAAGAGTTGTGAGCTGAAATGCACATGCACACACATGCACATACACATGCACACACACATGCACACACACGCACATACATACACGCTCACACATGTACACACACAAGTGCACACACACATACACATGCACACATGTACACGCAAATACACATACACATGCACACACACACCCACACAAATTACCTTTTTGATTATCGCAGTAAAAGAAACCTAACTGACACAAATTCCAAACACTTCTGATCCCAACTACATTAGATAAAGGTTATAAAACAGAAACCAAAGTGAACCAAGGTGGGTGTTTCCCATCTGAGGTAGTAAAATGTACTGTGTATTAATTCTATAAATAGCTACATGTATTAAAATTAATTTACTAGTGTCTTACTGTCTCAGGAAGCCCATTTCTCCAAAGAAATAACACACACACACACACATATATATATGTAATCTGTCTTTAATTTTCTTGTTGCTGTGATATAATATCCCAACAAAAACCATGGGCTAAAAAGAGGTTCACTCAACTCGTAGTCCAAAAACAGTCCGTCACGGTGGGGAGTCACAGCAGCAGGGTATGGGGCAGCTGGTCACATCATATGTACAAACAGGAAACAGCCCCAGGAACTCAGCCTAAGCTCACTGCAGACCCAATGACACATACTCAGCAAACTTTCTCCATGAAGTCCAGGACTCCACCCCACAGAACGGCACCAGTCACCCACAGCAGATACACACACACACACACACACACCTCAGTTAACCCAGTCAACATAACGGCCACAGGCAGGCTCAGATGCCAGTATTACAGGTGATAGTAGACTCCATCAGGCCGGCATCACACAACTCTTACTCCAAATCTTTAAGGCTTCGGGTTTCAATCCACAGCTTCTGGCTACCCGGGCTCAGAGATGATGCTCAGACAGTTGTCTTAGGGGAACACAGTAAAGGAACAGGGGCCCCAGCAGGAAGTGGGGGGCCTCTGAAGACAGCTCCCAGAGACCTGTAAGAGACGCTAGGTGCCACAAAGGAAGCACAGTGGTTGTGACAGCCCAGTGGAATCAGTGAGCATCTCAGTTCTAAGGCGCTTCTGTCCCTCCATGTTTCCCCAGCCAAGAATTTTGCTAAGTCCCTGGGTGGACTCACAGACACTGCCTTCCTAGGAAAGCCTCTTTCTGAATTGCCATAGCTTTTTTTTTTTTAGTGTTACTGTAAAATATGACAGCTCTGTAGTGTTGGTAGGGGTGTCCCATATTTTCTAATAGAGCTTAGCCTTTCTTTCAGATTTAAACTCTTGAGGCTGGGGGGAAGGTGCACTCCTCTAACCCAGCACTGAGGGAGAGGCAGGTAGATCTATGTGAGCTCCAAAGCCAACCAGGACTACACAGTGAGATCCTGCCTACAAAATATTTAAAATTAAGCCTCTCTCTCCCTCTTCCCCACCCCCACCTCATGACACAGTCTCATGTAACTGAAGCTGACCTCGAACTCCTGACGCGTGCTTGTTCTCAAATGCTGAGATACCAGGTGTGCCCCATCATGAACAACTTACAACTTTCCTTTTAAATTCCCACACCCCCTCCAGAGCTCAGAAACAATGAACACAGCTAGAGTTCAGCCTAGGAGGGGAGCACAGCTCCTCCCTGAGCTCCCGTGGGCCTGCAGTCCACACCTCTTCTGACTATTTCTGCACTGTCATCTTCTCCTAGGCCCCAGTCTCAAAGGCTTCTTTCCTTCAACAGTGACATGCACACCTATTTCTAGGGCCCAACTCTGAAATGGCAGGAACCCAGATCATATTTTGGTTTTGTTTTCTGCTATAGCGCTATTAGACTGCTATACTCACTTCTCGTTACAAAACACACCATCCATCCACCCCTTCCCAGATGGCAGTCTCCTAGTGGGGTCGAGTGTCAACTTTGGCCATTTTACATCTGCCCTGCACACAATTCCCACTGCTGCTTTCAGCCCATCGTGCCTGGGTCCTTACTTTGGCTGCTTTTTTTCTCAGAAACTTGACTCTTCCATCAGTAAAGTCCCAAGCTTAGCCCATCAGTTACAACTGTCAGTATCTGAATCCCAACTGCCAAGATCTTTCCCATGGTGCTCTTGGGCACCAAGCCAACCAGAGAGAGCTATATGAAGTTAGTGTCCCCAGGTGTTCTGTGGTACCTAGATACAGTTAGAGGAGAGGTTTTCTAGTTGGAGTAAAGAGAGGAGAGGAGGGCTAACTATAAACCAGCCAATTCAAATCTGGTGTTGGGAGAATCTAAAGTTTCTGACCAATAAATGACAAGAAGGGAAATTCAGGAATATAAGCTTTTTAGTTGTGGACGAAAGTTGTGGACGAAAGTCATGTTGTGTAGTCAAGTTGGTAGAACACATTTCTAATGAGGAGATTTGGTTGCACACTGGAGAGCTTGCTGAAAGGTGCTGGGAACTCTCACTGGTGCCTGTACTGCTTGTTCAGCTCGGCCTGGGGTGACAGCTGCTTGCTCAGTTTGGCCTGGGGTGACAGCATCCATGTTTAACAATGGACACACACTCCTGGCCATCCCCACCTCCCCAGCTGCTGAAAGCCTCTCTTGTTATTGTTGGATAACTCTTCCTGGGTGTCTGTAATAAAATTAAATGCAAAATAAAGTCTGTATTGTTCTGTTGGCTCTTTTGAGATCCTTGGTATCCCATTTGAGGGAGCCTTTGTTCCCTCAAGGTTAAAAAGAAAAAAAAAAGAAAAAAAAAAAAACAGAAACCCACATGTTACGAGGCCTTTTTACTACCTGTCACAACACCAGCAGTGGGAGAGTCACTATGCGTAGGAGATGATGTTTATAAGGATCACTTCCTTTTAAAATGGGGTGCATAATTATTGTTTTAGGGGGGCAGCTAATGAGTGGAACTTGTAGAAGATTAAACACATTAGGTTTGGGAGGACCAGGGGGGGAAAGCAAGCCACCATCCATCCCGTGTGTAGAGGGAGGCTGAGTGTAAGTGTGTCTCAGGAGTCTCTTCCCAACCCCACCCTCCACGGGCTTAACAATGTCTGGCATGTCCTGGAAGCCACCCAGCCCTGAAAGCCTTTCGCAGAGAACACCCCAGTCTCCATGCATCAGTGCAGACTCAGCATACCACCACTAGAACAAAGGGACAGTTCTGGCATAGAGATAAGAAGGGCCTAAAAGCATCAGCGATGACCAGTCCTCCTTCGAAACCAGGAAAGAGACAGCCACTCTCCCAGCCCTGAGGGAGCTCCACCTCAGGGCAAAGCTAGGAGCACCTTAACTGAAACGGCCAAGTGAAGTATCAAAACAGAGGTGTGAGCAAATGATTGCGCTAACGGAAGGCTGCAAAGAAGACAGGGTATTTGAGTGGGGCTTTGAAGAAGGAAGAAGAGTCCCACTGTTACACAGACGCTTCAGAGAAAAAACAAACAGAAGATCATGGGAATGGTGGGACCAAATCCATAAAGCAGTTTCGACTTGCGTGTGCCGTGGCAGGTCCCGGTCACGCTCTCAGTTGCACTGTGAGTCATAAAAAGAATGCACATCCAGCACGCTCTTCCCTCCCTGCTTGAGCTTGAAAATCGAGTTTGTACTGTACAAAATGCTGCCCGACACCCCCCAAGTCAACGGCCACAGTTTGTACTCAAAGGGTAGGAGGCAGGTAAAACTCAGCTTTGGAAAATCCGAGTGCTGAAGTTGATGGGAACAGTGTAAAGCTGGGATATGCTTTCCCCTTCGAAGCTGATACCGACCCAGTTTCCTCTGCCCATTCAGTACTGTGCATTAACGCTACACAGATATATTAGAAGTGGCTTCTCCACCAAGAAGCCCACTAGTAAGAAATGAAAATGCACTGGCTGGGCCTGGGTATGTGGCTCAGTGAATAAAATGCTTGCTACACAGCATGAGGATCTGAGTTCAAATCCCTGGCATCCATATAAATGCTGGGCAGAGGTGGCTTACCTGTAATCCCACCACTGGGCAGGGAGAGGGAGGGAGAGTTAACTACGCTAGACCAATTGGCAAGCTCTGGATTAAAGTGAGAAACCTTTTCTTAATATATAAAGTAGAGAGAAACTGAAGGATACATCTGGCATGAACCTCTGTCTTCACACAACTGTGTGCCCCTACATATGTCTACATACCATAGACATGTGCACACATGAAAAGGAATAATGTTGAAAAGAAAGCCATGTCCTGATATGGGGATCCCAAAGGCTGGAACTGGGTGGGGACAGTGGCCTCTGCTTTGTCCTGACTTTATCCTTGCACCACTTGGGACTGCAGAGAATCATCCCGTTACACCAGAAAGTGGGCTTTACTTCTCATAAGATGTGCTTAATTCTTTTCATCGTAATGTTGGTCATTTTCCGAAGTGTCCAGTGGAAGTCTGATTATTTAATGGCTACCTCACTTTAGCACTGTCCCCCAGAGCTGTCTTGCCATTTCCTCTTAGCACAGAAAAGAAAAAAGAAAAGAAAACTTGCATTCTACAACACATGAACAAAATGTTTCAGGAAATGGTTTTGTTTGTTTTTTATCGTGCAACCTCTTTGGAAACACTTAAGTTTAAACATAAAAGCAGAGTTTTGTTGAGGCTGATTTAAAGGACGAAAAATTAGTCCTTCAAAACCTGCTGACGTTAACGTATATACAAGGAGAGAGAATATGAAATTATGGAGCAAGGCATAGTAGTACAGGCCATCACCTGGAGGCAGTGGCAGCCCCATATCTGTGAGCTTGAGGTCAGCTGCATTATGTAGGGAGGTGCAGGCTGGCCAGTGATAAGTAGTCAGACTGTCTCATAAAGATAACATATAGGGGCTGGAGAGATGGCTTAGTGCTAAGAGCATTCGCTGCTCTTGCAGTAGACCCAGGTTCAATTCCTAGTGCCCACATGGTGGCCCACAAACATCTGTAACTCTAGTTCCAGGGAATCTGATGCCCTCTTCTAATCTCCATGGGCACCAGGAGCACATGTGGTATACATAAATACATATGCCAAAACACCCATGTACACAAAAACAAATCATTTTTAAAGATAAAATATATGCTACATATACATGCTATATATGAGTCCCTGACATAAACATCACTCTACCCACAGTGGATCTTTAGTCCATTGTTAAGTTCCACGAGAAGGCATTATGGGTATAGATATAGATATAGACATAGACATAGACATAGACATAGACATAGACATAGAGATAGAGATAGAGATAGAGATAGAGATAGAGATATGATATGATATGATATGATATGATATGATATAGATATAGATATAGATATAGGTATAGATATAGATATAGATATAGATAGATATAGACATAGACAATATACATAATATCTACACTTGAATACTTACTGAAGTAGCATTATGGGACTGTTTTTCTTTTGCTTTTCTGAATTCAAAATATTTTGTTGTATGTGTTTCCATCTGTGGGTGTTAATGTGACATCTTCCTGTGAAGTCCCACAGACCCCCAGACATTATAAGTGTTGCCAGTGCTCTTGGTTACCCTCCAGAACTCGATGGTAAGACCTTATTGCTGAAGGCACCACATACTTGACTCGTAGAACACTGGAGAACTAAACTCTGGTACTGCCCAGGCTTTTTAGAACACACACACACACACACACACACACACATCTTCTCTGCTGGCTAGCTTTCAAGGTTTTGGAAGGTGCTGCATGCTACCAAGGGGAAAAGTAAACATCGGCCATTTCCAGCAGCGAACCCCGAAAGCTATAGTGATGGCTGACCTTGCAAGACATGCCCACTGGTGTAGTCGTAGCAGGGACATCATAAGCATAATCAACCACTTTCTGATTGGACTTTAGTCCTGCCCTACAAGATGAAACCCCTATGTGGCATTAATATCAGGCTAAGAAGCAATGGCTAGACAATCACAGGCCTGGAGCAGAGCCTACTACTGTCGTGCTACTGAACGCACATAGTACTAGACGTTCCAAGTCTCATCCGAGAAGCTTTTACTTGAACCAGATCATGACTAACACAAGAGCCACAACTGACCAAGGTGCAGAGCACTCAGCCCTAAATAGATCTGTGTGCCATTCCTTGCCCCCTTCCAAGGCGCAGAGGTCATTGTGGCAGAGGGAGCAGAAGTCTAAGAGTCAGAGGGCAGCTGTATGCATGAATTCTCAGACTGAGACAGCCTGTACAAAACCTCTGCAAGCCCAAGGCAGACCAAATCCCAACATGGAGAGGGGAGATGAGCATACAACCCTACCCCTCACCATGGAGCCAATGGCAATTGTTAGCTTCTGGAAAAGGGACAGTCAGTTACCTCTAAGAGTCTAGGCCCTGCTAGTCTCCAGTGGAAGACTACAAATCCAAGAACATAAGGGCAGCACCGATTGATATTGAAGGGCTTTGAAAAAATGAAGGCAGGCCATAGTGGTGCATGTAGATATCCAATGCCAGCACTCAAGATGTAAAAGCAGACAGGCATCTGGGAGTTCAAGCCCAGCTTGGTCTATATAACAAGTTCTGGACTAGCCAGAGCTACATAGTAAGATCTTGTCTCAAAACAAACAAACAACAATGACAACATAAACTTGGGTAGGAGGTAGTTTGGGGGAAAGTTGGGGGAGGGGGCCACAGATGCATACAGGCAAAAACACATTGTACAAAACTCAAAGAAGTAATAAAACATTATTTTTTTAAAAAAACGTTTAATGGATCCATATTCTCTTTGTCGTTGTTGGGTTTGATTTAGTTTGTTTGGGTGGGTCTGTTTTTCCAGACAGCGTTTCTCTGTGTAGCCCTGGCTGTCCTGAAATTCACTCTGTAGACGCAAACTTAAAAGATGAGCCTGTCCTTGCCTCCTGAGTGCAGGAAATAGAGAATGCTGTTCATGTTTTAAAATATAAAAAGGAAAATATGACACTTGTCAATGCCCTGAATTCAGAAACATAGAGGCTCCTCCCGGGTGCAAGCACTGGAGATCTCAGCACTGAAGAAAGCCAATCCTCAAGGAAATCGAGGGCCTCCATTCTTACTCAAATCTGTCATTATATGTATTGTCAGAAAGACAAATATCACACTGTTTTGTTCCTGAGCAGAATCTAATACTTTCTAAACAATCAATAAAAGTCCATCAGTCCCGACCCCATCCTAAAAATATAACCCATGGGAATGCTAGACACCCAGGTCCTGGGACACTGTTTTCTCTGCAGTGAGACCAGAAGTTGTAAATTCTTAGTTTGGGGAAAGATCACAGTATAGACAGTATGACAGAGTGAGGTCAGAAGGGGTGGGGGTACTGCCCATTCAACAGACAGGAGCTGGAGATACCCAGTCCCACTCTCCAATTACCTGGAAAGAAGTAGGCGCTGCAGGTGTGGCTGCGTTGGTAGAGTCTTTGCCAAACATGCAAGTAGCCCAGCACGACCAGCACCTCCTAAACCAGGTGTGGTGTTGCAAATCCCTAACACTTGAGGGATGCAGACAGAAGAATCAGGAGTTTCAGGTCAACCTACAATAAGTTGGCAGCCAGTCTGGGCCACAGTCTGTCTCAAGAAAGATTGGGGATCAGGCAGGTGGATACGATAGTTGTGCCAGGAGATGGGCTTTACTTACCATATAACCAGGGCTCTCTCTCTCTAGTGCTGCAGGCTGCTGCCTAAACCTCCAGCAATGTACTCAAAGCTGGAAAATGACAGAGCCAGGATCTGGACATACACCCATAACATCAGTGCCATTTGCAAATAGGTTTTAGGCCATTCCCTGTCTCTTCTTAGGGCTGCAAAGCAGAAATGACCTGAGCCGGTAGGACCACTTTGGGGCTTTCTCATCACCGGCTCTTCCTGCACCCTGTGGTTTATCATAGCATGTATCTGTAACTTTAGCGTCCCACAGAATCTGCCTCTCCTCAAGAGAGTAGAGTAAAAATGAATAACGCTGCCTGGCTTGCTGAAGCATATCCTTGATCTCAGTGCTCAGGAGACTGAGGCACGTGGATCTCTCAATGCAAGACAAGCCAGAGGTATACGATGGTGCACTGTCTCAAAAAACCCTAACAGTTCATTACAACTTAATCTGGTCACTCCAGTGATCAAATTGTGTGCGTGTGTGTGTGTGTGTGTGTGTTCACAAGTGAGTGCTGGTGCACGTGAAAGCCAGAAGACTATCTTTGTGTGTCATTTATCAGATGACAGATCCTTGTTTGTTTGTTTGTTTGTTGACTATTATGTATGAGTGCCAGAGTGTATGTATGTACACCATATGTCTAAGAAAGCCTGCAGAGGTCAGAAGAGGGCTTTGGATCCCCTGGCACTACAATCAGAGGCTGTTATGAACCTCCTTGTGGATGCTAGGTACCAGACACAGGTCTTCTCCAAAAGCAGTAAGTGCTCTTAACCACTGAGCCTCCTCTCCAACCCCAGGTCACCTTGTTTTTTTGTGACAAAGTCTCTCGCTCATCTGGAGTCCCCAAGTAGGCTGGTCTGGATGGTCAGTGAATCCCGGAGTTCTGCCTGGATCTACCTTCTCAGTGCTGGGATCACGGACATGTGCTTCTACTTCCTGCTTTCACACGGGTTCTGGGGATTGACCTTTCGTCCTCGTGCTTGCAAGGCTGAACTATCCCTCCAGTTTTACCTCCCAAGCCCGCCATCTCCTGTCCACATGCTCTCTTTCCACTGTGCCCTTTGACGATCTGCCATGCTTTGGACTACCCATCCTCATGGGATCCTGGGCAAAGAACAGCTGGATGGTGTCTTTCTCTCTCATATCCTCATCTGCAAAGAGTAGATAATCCTGGGATAGGCTCACCAGAGTTTATTAAGGATTAAATGTGACTTTCCCCACAGATTGTGCAGCTGACTTGGACTACCCTTACTAGTTTACTGTCTATTTCTTCTCTTGTATATCTGCCTTGTCCCTTTCTGAGTTTTCCTGTTTGTTCCCTTCCTCTGGTCTTGTCACTTTCATAGCATAGATCCTTCCAGGAAGCCAGATAGGCACCTGGTCCTCAGCGCTGCCCTCCTCCCAGCTCCTCCAATAGTGGGGAAATTCCACATAGCATTCACCGTAAGATGACCTAGTGGCCTCGCCCTGTGCCACCTGCACTGGAGCCCCTGCTGGGCCAAACACTCTCTGCAAGCATGTTAGCTCCAAGAAATGATGTGTCGCCTCCTAGGACCGTCCAGTAAAATCTAATCACAGCATGCTGAAGCCGCACCGAAGTGCCACCTGGGCCTGGCAGCACGTGTCCAGCCCAGAACCTTCACGTGTATTCTAACTAAGCCTTGGCATGGAGAGATAGCCAGCATCTGGGTAAACAATCACCAATCCTTTTAAGCCAAAAGCCATCAGGCTTTCCTGCCAACTCAGCCTAACATCTCTAACTGCAAACTCCTGAATTATGATTCTCTTTACAGCAGAGGACTGAGACCTTCCATTGCTGTATGACTCCATTGTGACCACAGAAACCAAGATCGACTAAAATGCCAAGGTCAGGCATATTCTCTGCAAAGGAAACTGTTATACTCATCGTAACATGTGTTTGTGACAGACATACAATACAAAATAGTGTGATTTATCAGCGTATCAATTAAAAGATAAGTTTTAGTGCCAGGCTTGGTAGCATAAGCCTTCAATCCAGCACTCAGGAGGGAGATGAAGATGATCTCTGTGAGTCTGAGGGGACCCTGGTCCACATAGTGAGTTTCAGGACAGTCAGGCTGTGTAGAGAAGCCCCTGTCTCAAAACAACAGAGGGAGAAACATAGCCAGCCATGATGTTGTAGACTTGTAGAGAAAGGAGGTCAAGAAATCAAGCCATCCTCGACAGCTGCTTAGAAGTCTGAGACTACCCTGAGAGATACATACATACATACATACATACATACATACATACATGCATTCGTACATACGTATCAAAGATAACATCTTTGGTACTCTGACTCAATAATTCTACCTTTAAGAAATTGCTGAAGTTCTCTGGAATTCTAGTGGTCAGAATTTGATACTCTCACTGCCAACACGTGGGAGGCCTGGGTTCAATTCCAGATTAGGGAAGGCTTTATTTGGCACGTACCTTTAATTGCAGGACTCTGGGAGGCAGAGGCAGGGTCTCTATCAGTTCCAGGCAAGCCAGGGCTAAGTAGTAAGATCTTATCTCAAGAAGAAAAAAAGAAAGAAATGCCTTCTAATTGCATTCATATCTGTGTGCAGGTGCTGGGGTGGGCAGTGGATAGAAAAACCGGAGACAACCTCAAAGTCTAACAATAAAGGAATGGATGAATAAATTATGCTAATTCTACTCAGAGACTATCATTTAACTACGTTTTAAATGCATGGAAATGGGGCCTGGGGTGTAGCTCACAGGCAGAGTGCCTGCCTAACACGCTTATGCATTGGGTTCACAGGTTCACATTTGTATTTGCAACTTCCAAAACTGTGTGTATGTGAAACAGAGAAGGGAACTCAGCTGGGGGAGGACCTGCCCATCATGCCCAGGCTTCTGTATCCAGCACAACAGAAGGAAAGGACCAGGAAACCTTGAGAAAAGGCTATTCAAAAGTATACACACCAAAAGGAGTGGTGCACACCTTTAATCTCTGTACTTGGGAGGCAGAGGCAGGCAGATCTCTGAATTTAAAGCAAATCTGGTCTAGATAAGGAATTACAGACTAGCCAGAGCTACACAGTGAGACCCTGTCTCAAAAAGGGAAAGTGAGGTGGGGAACAGGCTGGAAAGACAAGTGGCTCAGCAGTTAAGAGCAGCTGGCTTAAGTTCCCAGAATCCACAACTAGTTGTATCTGTAGTTCTAGAAACCTGATGCTATCATCTGGCCTCTGAAAATATCAGGTAAACAGTTGATGCATAGATATGTATGTAGACAAAATACTTTTATACATAATAATAAATCTTTAAAAATGTTAAGAAAAATACTCAGCAAACGTGATGAAGGCAGCATTTGGCACTTTCACAATAAAACATTTGTAAATCACCTATTATAATAATAGATTATTAAATATACTAAATTATATTAAGTCATCTCATAATAATAATCAAAGAGGATGCAAATAATTTAATTTTTTTAGAAGCAAGGGTTTTAGAAATTAGGGAGGGATCCATGGCTTCAGCTGTATACATAAGAGCGGAGGGCCCTGCTGGGCAGAGGTGGGAGAAGAGATCCATGGCCTCATGAAGGCTGGACGCCCCAGGGGGTGGGAATTGGAGGGTGGGGAGGAGGGAGTAGGGGGATATGTAAGGGTACATCTGCAGAGAAGCAGGAGGAGGGGTGAGGGGATAGGGGGTTCCTGGGTGGGTGGGGGATGGGGTAAGGGGACAACATATGAAATGTAAATAAAACATCCAATTAAAAAAAAGGCAAAAATATAAGAACTGAACTAAGAAAATTGATGAGGGGGCTAGAGAGATGGCTCAGGAGTTAAGAACACTGGTTGCTCTTCCAAAGGACCTCGGTTCAAATCCCAGCATCCACATGGCAGCTCATAATTATCTGTTCCAGGGGATCTGACATACATGCGGGGAAAATACCAATGCACATGAGATTAAAAAATAAATACATTTAATAAAAAGAAAGAAAAGATCAGTTCCAATCGATCATTATCCTGTATGTGCATTTATGTATATGTGAATATATCTGTGTGTGTGTGTGTGTATACTTTGTACTTGTGTGTGTCTACATATCTATTACATGTGTTATATGTGTGTATATATGCATACGTGTGCATGTGTTAATATGTGTGATTGTGTCTCTCTGTAGGTATATATTTGTGTGTGCATCTGTGTTTTATGTATGTATGTGTATACTTTGTACTTGTATACGTTTATAAATCTATTATATGTGTGTTTCTGTTTTATGTGTATATATGCTTATGTGTACATGTGTTAATATGTGTGGAATTGTGTCTGTATTTGTAGGTGTATGTTTGTGTGTGCATCTGTGTTTTATGTATATATGCGTATACTTTGTACTTGTGTATGTCTATAAATCTATATGTGGGTTTGTGTTATATGTGTGTATGCTTATGTGTACATGTGTGTGGTTATGTCCATGTTTGTAGGTGTATATTTCCTTGTGTTTCTGTGTGTATATGTGTGTGCACTTTTTACTTGTATATGTCTAGCAATCTATTCTATGTGCATTTATGCTATGTGTGTGCATGTGCTGATGTATACATGTATGTGATTGTGTCTGGTTTGTAGATGTGTATTTCTGTGTTATTTCTGAGTGTGTGTGTGTTTTAAATGTTGCTCTGTGTGTGTGTGTGTGTGTGTGTGTGTGTGTATGTATGTTTTAAATGTTGCCTTCCTCAGTTGTATTTCCATTTCCATTTCATTCATTCTTATCTCAAAATAAATTCCTGGGCTGGAGAGATGGCTCAGTGGTTAAGAGCACTGACTGCACTTCCAGAGGTCCTGAGTTCAAATCCCAGCAACCACATGGTGGCTCACAACCATCTGTAATGAGATGTGATGCCCTCTTCTGGTGTGTCTGAAGACAGCTACAGTGTATTCATATATAATAAATAAATAAATCTTTCAAAATAAATTCCTTTGTTAATGTGTCTTTAAAATTAGAAAACTGCTTTACTGGAGAGCCACTAGCCACTACTTTGTTAACCAGTGTGCTGAACAAACGCTTTTGAGTAGAATGAAGCCAGCAGACGAGAATTGAGTCTCCGTGAGAATGAGACTATCTCCATCGTTCCTGTTAATTCAGTCTCAGTGAGAACGAGACTCCTCGGTCTTTACTTTAGCCTCCCTCCTTGTTTCAGGGCATCCAGGTGAAGCCAGGCTGCAGATCACAGATCTTGCCCCTCTTATTGTTCTGTGAGCTCCTTCCTGCCTGCCCTGCAGCCCACTTCTCCCTGCAGGGCTCAGAGCTAGCCCCGGGGCTGGCATCTGTTGGCTGCATGTTGTGTCATGTTCAGGACCCTCAGGAAGCTTTGAGGTATCCTGACTTTCAGACAGACAAGCCACCAAAGTAAACACCTTGGGAGACACACCGGGCCACACACCTACAAGACTCTGACATTTCAACCATTAGTACATGTCAGAGTGGTTTAAGATTGATTAAAATGATTAGGCCCTTACGCTTAGAAGCCTTGCTCCTCATCCTTGAGTGAGGTTTCTCTGTTTCCATTTCCTGAAAAACACCAACAGTCAGCAAGCTTCAGTAATGCTGCAAAATCTGGGACAGAAAATTGTCACAGCCTCCTCTGTGGGGCACCCAGCCACCTCAGAGATGAAGTGACAAAGAGGGAGCTTTTCGGGGTGGAAAATGGCTATGAAAACATTAGAACACAGGTACGGAAGCTCTCTTAGGGCTGGGATCTCACTCAGTGTGCATGCTTTTTTAATAGATGCTTCACGGTGCTTGCTTCTCTCCGGTCAGTTCTGAGCATCCGAGTAGAAGGTTGAGCCCAAACTTCAGGAAGAAGTGATAAAACACAAAGCTGGCAATTGTCTAGGTAAACCAGGTTTTGAAATCTGAGTAACAGTAAACAGATCCTTACCTGGGTCTCTCTCTCTCTCTCTCTCTCTCTCTCTCTCTCTCTCTCTCTCTCTCTCTCTCTCTCTCTC
>NW_021604564.1:19066949-19069317 GCF_004785775.1 Grammomys surdaster | reverse complement strand
CTCTCTCTCTCTCTCTCTCTCTCTCTCTCTCTCTCTCTCTCTCTCTCACACACACACACACACACACACACACACACACACGAAAGTAGGAGACTGTTTTGGGAAGAGGAAGGGGATGAGCAGGAGGGGGAGGGGGACACAACAGGATGATGGACAGAGTATGATCAAAATAATGATACAAAGTGTCATAAGGAAACCCACGATTATGTGTAGTTAATATATGCTAATAAAAATGGTTAAAGTATCCAAACCACAATGTTCTCTTCATGCTAGACCTGCTTTGAAACCTAGATATTTTAGTGTGAGTTTATTGGTTAGCTGTGTAATGTATGAAATAAGTTCACAAGTTAGGATGTAATCTTCTTTTTGCCTCTTTGGGAGTCAGGAACCTTCTTATCATGGAGCATCTTTGGCCCTATACCCCAAACAGAAGGCACCATGGGGGGCTAGCTCTCAATACGTAACAGTCAGAGAAGAAATTGTACTGTCCTACACACAGTGCTGTGACTATACTTAACCACAGTCTATCGTGCTTCTCAAAATTTTATCACCACGAAAGAAATGGAAAGGGTTTGGGGTGTTAAACACATTAATTCCTTTGAAGATGCTATACACGGCGTATAAAGCAGCACTGGTCGGAGGGTGTGGCTCAGTGACAGTGTGTGCTCGGTACACCCTGGGGTCAGTCTCCCACACCACAGACAAAATACAACAAATAACAAAGAAAAATTAACATCATGTTTTACGTGTGCATGTGCAATTACTTTATTGCAATTAAACTTGAAATTCAGGGCCAAAGAGATGGGTCAGCAGCTAAGAGCACTTGCTATGTTTGCAGAGGACTGAGTTCAGTTCCCAGCACCCATGCTACTCACAACCACCTGTAATTCCAGCTTCAGGAGATCCAACGCCCTCCTTTGGCCTCTGTGAGCTCTGCACTCATGTGCACATACCCACACAGACGTAAACAAAAATAAATCTTAAAAACATTAAAATGAAATTTAAAAAGTTGAGAAGATTTTCCTCGATATCACTTCATTCAGGATAACTTGCTCCAAGTTCTTTCTTTGACAAACATCATGGCAAATATCGTTCCCCTACTGAACCAGCTCCTCAGAGTGCAGGTAAGGAGTAGCTGTTAACATGAATAGGCCACATGGAATTCTGTTTTGCTCTGACTTAATCGGATTCCAGTCCACTCCAACTACATACCCAGCTTCTCAGTTTCTCATTCTTCCTATCAAACTCCCTCTGCCACTGAGATGGTCCACTCTGGATCCTTGGATAAAACACACAGTGTTTCAGGATGTACCTCAGCCAGCTGGGTTCTCCAAGACTCTTTTAACTCTTAAATGGCTTTACATTCAATATTGAGTGTTGACTCCCTTTCTCTTTCTTTGGTTTTGTTTGTTTGTTTGTTTGTTTTCAGAGAAAACAGATTTAAAAGTTAATTGATTTTTGAATTACCGAGACAGAGTATGATCAGCAAGTATGGGCCTGAGAACATGGGTACAGGAGCTGGAGGAGACAAAACCAGGACCTCAGATCCTCCAGGACTAGAGTCACAGGTGGGAGTCAGACACCAGACATAGGTGCTCGCAACTAACTTGGTTCCTCCGCGAGAGCAGTATATACTCTTAATAGCAGAGCAACAGAAAATAGGGCTTGGACTCCCCTTGTTCTGTGCCTCTAAACAAATCCGATGTGTATTCTTTGTCTCTCCCTCCTGTGGACCAGTCTCCCTCTCTCTCTGTTCCCATCTACGGTCACAACACCTGTCTCTCCAGGAAGCACGTATCCCATTTCTTCAGCTCCAGAAGAGACATTTATATTATTTCCCGAAGGGTAAGAGAAAGCTATCAGGACTTGGCAACATATAAAGTAAATACCCACTAAT
Organism: Grammomys surdaster; assembly: GCF_004785775.1. Lineage (NCBI taxonomy): Eukaryota > Metazoa > Chordata > Mammalia > Rodentia > Muridae > Grammomys > Grammomys surdaster. The sequence goes on along the minus strand of NW_021604564.1, from coordinate 19,067,420 downwards.
TGCAATGCATTCGTTTAAGTCAGCCTTTATCCTCCGTTCACATTGTAGTTCATGTCTCTCTTTGAAGTCTTGTTGAATTTGTCCAAAATTACCTCGCCCGAGGCAGGCAGCTGTTTGGAACATTTGTTCTGAATGATCCCCAAAGCAGTAAATCTCAGCACTGGTACAGGCTCACATACCACAAAAAGGAAATGTCCTGAGCAGGCCAAGGATCCAGGCTTAGATCCCCATGGTAGGAAGAGAAAGAGAGAGAAAGGGAGAGATACACGCTCTCAGGTGTGATGCTTTGCACACCACTGGCGATGTTATAAACCACAGCCTTGCACTTTATTCACGGCCATAACCCGCAGCCAGCTGTGAATCTAAGAACTGCACCCCCTCCACGCTGCACCCCCTCCACGCTGCACCCCCCACACTGTACACCCTCCACGATGCACCCCCCACGCTGTACTCCCCCATGCTGCACCCCCC
>NW_021604564.1:19041712-19066549 GCF_004785775.1 Grammomys surdaster | reverse complement strand
CCCCCCTCCACGCTGCACCCATCCGTGAATCAAACATCTCTCATATAAAAGTAGTTTTACAAGATAATATCATTTATTTGCTTTCAACAAAAGTAGCTTGTCAGAGACTGAAGAGATGGCTCAGTGGTTAAGAGCACTGACTGCTCTTCCAGAGGTCATGAGTTCAATTCCCAGCAACCACATGATGGCTCACAACCATCTGTATTGGGATCAGATGTCCTCTTCTGGTGTGTCTCCAGACATCGACAGTGTAATCACATACATAAAATAAATAAATAAATCTTTTTTAAAAAAAAAAAAATAGCTCCTATCCTTCACCATTTTGATCTCAGCCCAAAACTCTAGTTTACCCATATGGAGAAGCATGCCCTATTGGCACCAGGCATTATACCTGCCTTGACGTGTACTATCCATGCATGTGAAGCAGGCATGTTCTAACACTTCCAAGGCTTTGCACCCTATGCAGGGGATCCTTCTTCCCTATTTAAAAGACACAAGTGGCTTCTAAGTATTTTCTGCCTACGTCCAGGCTCTGGTCTTGTGAGCTTAGAACCAACTCTGCAGCAGCAAAGGGAGAGACCTGAACTTAAGCCAAGGATTCACTAACCCACTGTTGTAGAAGCTTCCTCTTAGCATGAGCAGCTTGAGCCCAACAGTGAAGAATTTTTACTTTACAGAGCTTCATGGGAGACATCATGGGCACATGGGAAGTGGCATGAGATTGGGCTGCAGTCACAGTGATAGCTCATCTTCAGACAGTGGCATATGAAGCAATCAGAGCAAGAATTACATACTGTCAGAGTCATGCTGGAGGAGTTCAGCATGCCCCATCATAAGGAGGGACATGCATAGCATGGTTGCCCATGCCTGGAATTCCAGCTCTCTGCCGGCACTTAGGAGACCAAGTCAGGAGGATTGGGAGTTTGAGGGCAGCTTAGGGAGACTGGTGGAGCCAGTAAGTCAATGATTTCATAGTCTCAGGACAGCTCAGTGATTATATCAGTAACAGTGGTGTTGGTTTTTTTTTTCCCTCTGTGCTTGTTACATGATTATCTGTAAGAACTGAGATAGATAGATAGATAGATAGATAGATAGATAGATAGATAGATAGATAGATAGATAGGAAAACCTGCAAGGTTAAGAAAAGTTCTTAATCCTGAATCTAAATTAAAAGAATTGACAGAAGCTCATGTCCTTTATTTATGTACTCACATAGAAAGGTGGGGGGAAGGCGCATGGTCTTATAAGCCTTTAATTCCAGCCCTTGGAAGGCAGAGGCAGGCAAGTCTCTGTACATTTAAGGCCAGCCTGGTCTGCAGGTCAGATCCAGGCCAGGCAAAGCTGCATAATTCGACTCTGTCTCAAGAGAAAAGAGAAAAAAAAAAAAAAAAAAACAGAAACCCTGAGACGTCTACCAAAGGCTGACAAAGCAGTATAGTCACCCCTGGTGCCCAGACATTAGCTCTATGCTATGTGCCAGTGATCACTGAGAAGCCTTTCCAGAGAAATGTTCAACTCCAGGTCTTGAGTAGGAAATGTCCATGTTGGCTCTGGAGGGAGGAAGAAAGAAGCTGCCCCTGTCAGAGGGATGTTCTAAGTGCTGACATAGGTAATACCTAGTGTGGGTGGAAATACCCGGAGCGGTCCTGCCACAGTTCTGCAGTGCCTCACTGCTAATGACATCAGAAGCTGACATCGGTGTCTCTGTACCTCTGTGATGCCCATTGCCCGATATGCTCGTTTTATAATGAGTAATATTCTGCTCAATCATTTCCAGTACTACCCTACATTTTGCATGCTTTTGTTACTCCAATTATTTATTTGTGTGTATGCATATGGGCATGGCACACCGTGGCCATGGAGGTCTGAGGTCAACTTACAGAAGTCAGTTCTTTCTTTTCACCATGTGGGTCCCGGGGATTGAACTCGGGTCTCTAGGCTTTGCCCGGCAATCTCCTTTACCCACTGAACTGTCACACTGGCCCTCTTATATGCTTTTATAAGTTTATCTATATCTTAGAGTCACATTACACAGAGTTGAGGGTGTGGCTCAGTGAGAGGCACTGTGACTATCATGCCTGAGACCCTGGGTTTAATCCTCAGCACACACACACATCAATATTTATATGTGATCAAAATAAATCAGAATATGCTAAAAGGTCAAAAGAAAATGCTTTGCACTTACACATCCCTAAGCCTGAATGGCTGTCCCCAGCTCTAAAAAGTTACTGTTGCCACATTCTTACAAGCACCTTTTGAAATTATGTGTACCCAAGTAAATACATGTATTTAGAGTCATCATTTCTTTAAACACACACACACAAATTCTAAAGCAATTATTCTACGATCTTTTCTCTTTAAAGTGGTCTTTGAAGTTCTCTATCCTGCCCTCTCCAGGACCAGTCTAGTGTCCTTAGAGGCACTAAGTACCTGTTGCCTGTCTGTCCAGGTCTGCTTAGTCTGCTCCGCCACTGTAAGTGTCTGTCCCAGTTTTACGATGTTTGTCCAACTGACTCCCCAGAGTAACTTTGCAAACGCCTGTAACTTATCTTCCTCCTGAGCTTCACATACATGGATAACTGACTTGTCGAACAAGATCACTACATCATGTGCTGTAAGTTCTAGAAGATAAGTCATGCATCCAAGACAGTGTGTCTTGAAAGATTCTTTTTTTTTTTTTAAGCTCAGATCCGATTTCAGTGCTAGGCAGTTCCACAGCTTCACGTCTGAGATCTGAGAACAGATGCCAATCATTTGTCAGGGTTGCCACAGCTAAAAGGGGGAACCACTGGCATAGCACTTAGCACTCTGTAAATCAGAGCAGATGCTTCTTCATAGGTGAAGCCATCAACGTGGAGGAGAGCCGAAGCCAGAGGCAACTCTGACCCCTGAAAACTACTCTCTGCAGATTCAGGTTGGTTTTGTCTTGTGATGTCAGATTTTTGTCTGAAGTTAGAGGGCAGCATTGAAACTGAACAGCCCAACAGAGCTGCTATCGCCCCTTAAATATCAGTAGTTAGGAGATGGAAGACAGGGCACAGCTCTGAAAACCAACGGCATCACACTAATTGGCTTTTAAGCTATGTTTATTTGTGCCTCCCTAAAAACAGTTTCTGTAAATAGCACTTTGAAAGCAGCATTCTTTGGGTCTGCTCAGAATGTCTAACCCAACAATTCCAGACACTAAAGTAATTTCTTCTGAAGTCACTGTCTTCCATGGTGACATGTTTGTCCTGGCTTCACCTGCCACCCACTCTTGCCTTTAAGATAGCAAAAACCAGAATGATCTATTTTAAAAAAAAAAATGCTTGCTTATGTCGAATAGTGAAATCTTATGCTGGGAAAAGTCCCTATTTTAATAAGCCTTAAACAACAACAAAAAATTCTACCTTAGGTGCTAATTAGAATCTAGATTCAGGTGTGAACCTCTTTGACTGAAAGTGCGTGTTGAGTAACTGCAGGAAATGGGCCAATTTGAGGTAGAGCAGCAATTACTGAATTAGTAGAAAAGTTCAAGTCAGGCTTCAGGTATCAGATCATTACAGAGCCTTCTGGGTACAGCTAATCCCACAGCCACTGGGCTCCCAGCACCTGTGCGTGCCTGTGTGAGAGCCCAGGGAAGGGAGGGAGCTGCTTCCCCCTCAAGGAAACAACTCACGAGAGAGTGCAGAATCAAGGGCTAACTGACCTACAGCTTACCCTCTTTGCTTAAAAATTCAGGGACCAGCTCTCATAGAATCAAATTTATCTGATGAGATGGCTTCATTTTCAATCCCAGCATTTGCTACATCCTCTGCATCCTGGGAAGCGACCAACATTATGCCTAGAAAAGCCCAGCTCTGAAGTAGCCTTCACATCCACAGGGGTGGAATGGGGTGAAGTGGGGTGGGATGTCCCTGATCTTGGTTGTTGCCAGAAGTGGAGAAACCCTTCACCCTGCTGCAGCATCGAGTCTCCAGAGACCTTGAAGGGGGCATCAGTGGGAACCAGGGTGGCCATTTGTTGGTAGTGCTATTCAGTTCCTAAGGTAGAGTGAGCTTAACTCAACCTTCACAGGTTTTGTAGGTGCTTCCTGCCACACCACTGAGGACTATGTTTGGTGAGTCATTGCTGCACACTGCCAACAACAAAATTACTCTGTCTGTCAGGATGGTGCCTCCCAGAATCCTTGGCGACAAGAACAAGATAAAGAACAGGTTATCAGCATCTGGAACTGGCGGCAATCTGCTCACCCAATTGGCTCCTCTCTGCCTTCAGAAGGCACAGTCCACAATCATTCCAGGGGCTTTGAACAGATGCAATTCATGGGGCTTTTTGTTTGTTTGTTTGTTTGTTTGTTTGTCTGTTTGTTTTGAAACAAGGTTGCAGTATGTAGCTCTGTTGGTCTAGAACTCACTAGGTAGACCAAACTGACAGCAATCTCCCATATCTGCCTCTGGGGTGCTGGGATTACAGGTGTGAGACAGTAACCCCACCTCCCATAATCGATCATTTGAGTCCAACTTGAAGACTTACATCATTCTGTTTTTACTCTACTTCAGTTTAACTCCTCATTCTCACCAGTTGGAAAGGTTTGAGTTCACTAGTTTCTTTCACCCCAAAGCATAATGAGCAGCTTACCTTTCTTTCCATTTGCAGCCAAGTTTGGAGAGATCTTTGAGGCTCTCTGGGCTTCCAGCTTGACTCATCTAGCTCTTCAACACAGACATGAACTCTTGTAACTTGTCATCTGTCCTGAGAGTCTTGTCATATTTAGAATCAAATTGAGGAAAGAAAATGAAACATCTGGGCGTGGCGGGTATAAGCCTGTAATCCTAGCACTCAGGAAGCTGGGGCAAAGGGATTAGACCTTTGAGGACAGTCAAGGCTATATAGCAAAACCCTTCCAAGAAATGAGAAGAAGGGGGAAATGGGAGGGAAGAAGGGAAAGAGGGAGGGAAGAGGAGGAAAGGTAGAGAAATAAAAAAAAAGGATGAGAGAGGGCAAATGAGGGGAGGAAGGGAGGAAATAAGGAAGGGATGGAGAGAGAAAAGGGAAGGATGGAGGAAAGAAGGGAAAGAAATAAGGAAAGGAAGGAGGAAGGGAAGAAAGGTGGGAAGGAAGGAAAGAAGGAAGGAAGGAGAGATGGATATGGGGGTACACATCTATAATCTCAGCTCTTTGGAGGTATAGGAGAGAAAATGAGAACTCAAGGCTATCCTCATCTACATAGCAAGTTTGAGACCAGCCTGGGCTATGTGAGACCCTGTCCAGAGTGAGAGAGAGACAAACAGCACTGAGTCTTCAAAAGCAAGCTCAGAAGATCAGAAAGAGAAAAGTGGTTGAGAATAAAAGTAACAAAGACCAAACCTTGTCCCTGTCTTCCTGAGCTACTGTAACAAAGCGCTGGAGGTTGGCTAGCCTAAAAGAGTAGAAAGTTATTCTTCCACTCCTCTTTATTGATCACTCATTCACACTCAGTGTCCTTAGTTCCTAGCATTGGGAGCCTAGTCTTGCTAAGGTTTCTCTTTTGGTTGCTGTGGGGAAAAATATTGGCCACAGTTGTGGAGTCCCAGTGGGTTTCCACACTGCGGCAGGTCCCACATGCAGGAGGAACATCTATGGTTCCAGCGGCCTGAGGCTTTGGTGCCAGCAGGCCCCAATAACACGAGGAAGTCCTTGGTTCCAAAAGGGTTTATTGTCATGGCGGATGGTGGATGAATCTGCAGGTATGCCCTGTAAAACTCAGGGCAGTCCTGAGTTATATAGGGAGGAAGAAAGGGGGAGGATTGGAGGAGGCATGCTTAATTTCCTCCGCCCTCTGGCCTTCATTAGTATGTAAATCCATAGGCCCTGAGGCCTCTAGTCACACTCCTACCTGTGCACTTTGGGAGGGGCTGTAATGGCCTACGTGACTGAACAATGTAAATCTATGGAGACTAGACTGCTTTTCAGGACCCTGGGTTCTGGGGGGCACGCCGAACTCCTGCCAATTCTCATGCAGAGTCTCAGGGTTCTAGGCACATGCCCAGCCATGAACCAGAATACCCTTACGCAGTCCCACAGGATGCTTGTGGCAGTTTTCTTTGTCTGCATGTGGTCTTCCCATGGCACGGACCTCTTTCTGTGAAGGTGTCAGACATGCATGTAAATAGTCTCACTTTAGGGCTGGGTACAGTAGCACTCATCTTTCATTGAAGTGCTGAGGAGGCAGCACTGTGAGTTCAAGGCCAGCCTAGTGAGTTCCAGAAGAGGATATATAGAGAGAGACCCTGTCTCAAAACCCATCATCTTCCTCCCCACTCCTCCTCTTTCTCTTCCTCCTCCTCCTCCTCACCACTACCATCACCATCACCATCTCACCTTAACTCGTTCCTCTCTGAAAGACCCAACCTCATACTCTGAGGTACTGAGGGCAAGGACCTCCAAGTAACTAAAGGATGCTGTCCCCCTCTCAGTATAACCAAGTTACTGCATCTTCCAACAGTAACTTGGTTACTAGATAAGGGTGAGACAAGGTCACATGTGACCCAGTTGCACAGAGAGCTTAAGAGGCAGGAAAGAGAGATGGAGAAGTGCAGGGGTAAAAGACAGAATCTTTTTCTTTTCCTTTTTTTAAAATCAAGGTCTCCACACAGCTCCCTCTGGCCTCACACTTACAACAGTCTTTCTGTACCAATCTCTCGAGTCCCCAGATTACAGGTATATAGTACTCCACCTGCCTTGTGCGGAGCTAAGGTAAGCCATGAGAGGATGTTTAGAAGTTAGCAAGCGCTGGAGAAATGGCTCAGCGGTTAAGAGCCCTGACTGCTCTTCCAGAGGTCGTGAGTTCAATTCCCCGAAACCACACAGTGGCTCACAACCCTCTGTAACAGGATCTGATGCCCTCTTCTGGTGTTTCTGAAGAAAGTGACAGTGTACTGAGTACTCACATACATACAATAAATAAATAAATCTTAAGAAGTTAGCAAGCAGACAGGCAGTGGTGGCACACACCTTTAATCCCAGCACTTGGGAGGCAGAGACAGGTGGATCTCTGCGTTCAAGAGTTCGAGGCTAGCCTGGTCTACAGAGTGAGTTCCAGGACAGCCAGGGCTACACAGAGAAACCCTGTCTTGAAAAACCAAAAAAATAATAAGAAGAAGAAGTTAGCAAGCAACCGAATATGGAAGCTTCTTCTAAAGCCAGAAATAAAGCTAAGATGTGACCCAGAAGTTCGACTTCTGAGCAGATCTCTCAAGGAAAGGAAGTCACTGCATGTTACAGACATCTGAGCTCACATAGTGACTGTGGCAGTATTCATAGAGCTAAGATGTAGTGTTGGTGTCATTGTCTACCAGCAGGCAAATGGATAAGAAAATGTGACGTATGTATTTATGCACAGTGAAATATTACTCTGCCTTTAAAAAACTGAAATCTTGTCATGCATGGCAATATGAGTGAGGTTGAAGGACACTATAGTGAGTGAAATAAGTCAGGTACACTATGTGTCTCATGCCTTCTTTTACATCAGCTGAAACCCTTGACCTCCCAGGACTAGAACATAGAATAGTTTCTACAGAGGCTGGGAAGGGCAGAAGAGAGGAGCCAACTAAAGGGTGCGGGGGTGTGATTGGATAGCGGGAATAGCATTCAGCGTTCTGGGGCACAAAGAGAAACTGCAGGCAAGAAGCAATGAGTGAGAACATGTGGAATGCTACACAGAGGAACAGCCAGTTTCCGACGCTTTTCTCTGTGCTCTAGTCACTGACAAGGTATGAGCGCCCATGAAAGATAGCCACCTTCACCTTTCACACAAGCTCCAGTAAGCAATCCTAACGATGCCCACTGGCTCACACCCCCACTTACACACAGGCACAAGTGTACAGGGGGATGGGAGAGGGAAGGGAGAGGAGAACTGAGGGATGTGATCAAAATATACTGCACTGTGAAAACAGCTCACAAAAACATGTTTCAATAAATAGCTTATTCTGAGGCAATTGATCTGCCAGTTATCCTGGACTGAACATTACAGGACAGGGGTGGCTAAGTGTGAGATAAAGTCCCCTGTGATTCAGCAACATACACGTCTGTCTGTAAGGGGAGCTACAGCTAACTGGAGAACCACATAAACCATGGTCTATCAGTTCCTTTTTATGAAGGAAATAATACATGATAAGAGGTATGTATAGTTCTTCTTTTAAAACTTGAAAAATAATTTTTTACATTGTATTTCTTTGTGGGGGGAGGGGCACACAAGCATGTGCACACATGCCAAGACATACCATGTGGATTCCACAGGACAACTTGAAGGACTCATTTCTCTCTTTCCCTCATGTTGGCCCCAGGGACTGAGCTCAGGTCTTCCAGCTTGACCACAAGCCCTTTTACCCACCTAGCCATCTCACCAGCCCATCAACTAAAACTTTTTAAAGTATGTTTTTAAAAACCCATCATGACAGAGTTCACAGACTGGCAAGCAGTTCAGTTCACTGTAATAAAATTCAATGGAAGGAGGGGAAAAAATCTATGCAAAAAAAAAAAACACAACCACTTTTTAAAAGGTTAGTATTCACCCCAAACCTATGGTGTGCCCTATTATGTCTAGCTATGAGAAAACCAAGAAGGCTATCACATCGGTTGATTCTTAAACATCTCCGTAACTCCTAGGCCACATTCCCTTAACTTGAAAAGAACTTACCTTCAGCAGCCTCGTCCACACAGCAGTGGGACCCAGACGGTCACTGTACAGCTCTTTTCTTACACTTATAAATGTGGCAAATGCAAGCATCCCCTGAGGAGGAGGAAGGCTGAAACTAACGGCATAACAGCTGGGATATCCAGCAGTTCTCCAGGCAGAGTGTCAGTGAACACTTGACTTTGAGCCATCTGTCTGCAAATGGCAGGAGTAGAGTAGCAGGTTAAGTTAGGATAGCCATCATCAAGGACAAAGAGCTCCTCACAACTGTTCTCTAGACGGAGCTGTCTAGAGCTCAATTAATTGCCCAGTTATCCAGTTGCCATTAAAGTGAAACAGGCCATGGGCTCATGAGCTAGAGATGCTTCTGGAGAAATGTTGAGTCAGCAAGGATCCAAGGTTCTGCTTACATGGATCTTAAGGTCTGAGGTTGGAAGAGACCGTTGAGTGAATGAGTCACTGCACATGGTCTGATGGGGTTTCTGGCAGGCATGATAGGGACACGTTGATAGACCTAGAAGAGGTCGACAGGTAGCTCCCGGTGGATCTGTGTTGGAAAGCCAGAAAGCAAGCAGTGGTGCAAGCCTGAGAAAGGATGCTGAGCATGGGCAGTGGTTAAAGGAAGCTCTCAGATGTGCTGAAGCAGAAAACAACTTGCTCTGATTTGCTCTCCAGAAAGGTCAACCACAGGCTAGGGATGCGGCTCCCTTGGTAAAGTGCTTATCTGGCATGCACCAGAGGTTAGATTTGAACACCAGCACCATACACACCAGGTGTGGTAGTACATGTCTATCTGTAACCCCAACATCGAGGCAGATCAAGGGTTCAAGGTCACTCTCAACTATGTAGCTTAGGGCTAGCCTGGGCTACATGTAACCTTGTCTCAAATAAATAGTGGTTTTACATCTGTAATCCCAGCATTGAGGAGATAGAGGTAGGAGGATTGTGAGTTTGAAGTTAGTCTGAGCAATATAATGAGACACTATCTCCAAAAAAAAATTATTTATTTTAATAAAATCAACAAATATGTTTACCTAATTCTAATCTGTTCTATCATAACTCTTGTTTTGAAAACACAGATTCTTCCAACACAGTTGATGTATTAAGAAATGATTAAGCTCACTCAAACATCACATTTGCTTGCATGTAACTGTTTGTAAGAAATGTGAGATGAACATAAAAACTGTATGCACCTAAATAAGACCAGTGGGGCACAGCAAAGCACACTATGCCTCACACAACACTGGCTCCTCACGCTCGCTTCCTGTGTCATCCAACAAAACCATAGCGTGCTGTTCATTTAATCAGTGAACGTTTCCACCCAACGAACTTCTATTCGACTTGACAAATTCGCCTATGCCTCCTGGTTCAAAATGCAGAGAAGAGCATTCTGAGCACTACAAAGACTTCAACCAGACACACATAGTCAGGGCTATGACAAGCATTCAGTTCCTGCAGCTCTCCCCAAACCGGCAAGGACATGAACACAGCAGGAGAAGCTGGGTCCGTATGTCCAGTTATTGTACAAGGGTGAGCTAAGGAGGCTACTCACTGAACCCCATCTTGAACTCTATTGGGAGAGATAACTGATCTGAGCAAATGCCTGGAAGGGAGCTATATCTCAGACACAGCTGGAAATGCAGGTCTGTCAGACAGCATACACCAAACCTCAGGTGTACGCCTTGCACCACATTAACCAAACATGGTAACACACAGCTTCAATCTGCATGGAGGAGGTGCAGACAAGAGGAACAGAAGTTCAAGTCCATCTTCAAGTTGGCAAGTTTGGGGTCAGCCTGGGGTACATGAAACTCTGTCTCTAAAAGCAAATAAGCAAATAAAGAAAGAAAGAAGATACTCCTAAGACTGGAAGCTACAAAAGATCCAAGATTGCTCACTGTAATACTTGGTGCTAATACCAGTCTGGAGACAAGAAACTATACTATCCACACCTAGGTTATAGCCTTCTGTGAAGTTCCGAAAATGTTCCTCCCTTCCCCCTGGAAGTAACTCTCAGGACACAGTTCCCACTTGCATAATCAACCAGTGTGTCTTCAAGTAGAAGTGCTGTTTGTTGCAATGTGTGTGTGTGTGTGTGTGTGTGTGTATGTGTGTGTGTGTGTGTGTAGACACAGCAACCAAAATGTAAAGCACTGCTTCTCAAGCTCTTCAAAGTTGTAGGTCACATAGCTTAACTGAGATAAGACTCTATCTGGGGCCTCTGAGAAGTTCCCTTCCATGCTGAGGAATATTCTAGAGCACTGGCAAGGCTCCCAACTCCTCCCACTTATAAATAACGAGGTCAAGTGTTCCTCGAGGCGATCCATCAGAGCCAGGAATGCTGGGTGGATGGGGTAAATGGACACCAAGGTGGTAGGTGAAAGGCGTTGGAGGCTCCCTGGCATCACTGTCTTTCTTGCACGTTGCTGTTTCTCCATAGTTGAGTTAGACTAGCTGGTAGCTGGTGCAGAGCCCAGCCTGCCCCTGAAGGGCTTTACAATTGAACCACAGGTCAATTTCCTAAGTCTATTACTCCAAGGAAGCAATAGACTGACAGCTGGCCCTGCATCCACTGATACAAACAATTGTTCTTGTGCTGAGACTCATGCTGTCTTTAATCCAGGTTTCCCAAAGCACTGTGCATTTTATTCCACTCAAATCATTTATTGAATTTAAGTTCAGTAAGAAAACTAACTGTTGGAGGGCCAAGAAGTCCAGTTCTGTTGACAGTTATTGAGAGAATATGGCATTTGGCTGAGCATCCTGCCCCTCTCCAGAGGTTATTTATGTGTACATATTCAGGGAACAAGCTACTTGAGCTGAAATAAATTAAACTCTTAGTACTCAAAGCCAGCTGAAAGGAACCCACTGCACAGCTGCAACTGGTTCAAAGGGCAGGATGCTTACCCCTTGTGAGAGACCCAGGGGTGAGTAGCTGTGCTCTGATAGCTCAGCAGGAAAATTACCATCCTCGGCTGAGCTTCTGCCTGGGCCATGTGCCTGGGTTGACTATTAACCCAACAGACAAAAGTTTAAGAAACTAACAGAAGCCACAGTGTCTGACTGTGTATTCCGCTGTAGCAACCAATCACAGTCACTTATACGACTCAAGCTGGGCTGTCAATTTAACAGATGGTCAAGCCAGAGGACTAGGCCAACGATTTTCCAAAATAAACCTCTGACTGTAGCTCAGTGGCATGGCTAAGTGACAGAGCGAGTGCTTAGTGTGCACAAAACCATGTGCTCAATCTCCAGTACCAACAATTAGGGTAGGGTAGGGTAGGGTAGGGTAGGGTAGGGTAGGGTAGGGAAGGGAAGGGAAGGGTAGGGTAGGGTAGAGTAGGGTCGGGTAGGGAAGGGTAGGGTGGAATTGATCTTAACTACAAAGCAGCCTTGAAGCTCCATGCAAGGGTGCACTGTAGCCTGCCTTCTCTGAAGTACCTAACTCTAAGCAGAATACAAGTAGCAACCCATGTTTTGACAAGTGTAAGAACCTGTAGACAATTTGAGAAGCCGATTACAATAAACTATCTAGTATAAAAATAACTAGTGTGTTATAAGTGGTAGCTAGTGACTATAGGACACTTCTATTCGAAGAATGCGAATGTATTTTTTAAAGCACTCACATTCAGTATGAATGAAATGGACACCTTAAGTAGAGATTTAAAGATAATACTTACAAGGTGCTATCTAATTTACAAAACAATTGCCTGGGGTTTCATTAAACACTTAAGCACTCTACTGAAAACAGAATGGTTCAGTTTAGGACACATTTCCTGAATCTAAGATGGATTTAGGACTACCTTTGGGTTTTGTTTTGTTTTGTTTTTTCCAAATTACTTTAAATTAAAATCTGGGGTCAGGGAGATAGCTCAGTGAGTAAACTCATTAGTTGTACAAGCCCTGGAACCCAAGTAAAAAGTTAGTTTTTTAAAAATGCTATAATCCCAGCATTCCTGTGGTAAGATGGGAGATGAGGCCAAAAGAACTACCCAGAATTCCTGCGGGCCCAGAGTATAGAGATCAGTAACAGAGACAAGAGAAATCTGCCTTAGGAAGATGGGAGGCAGGAACTGACCTACCATTGTTCTCCGCCCTCCACACGGGTGTGTATGTATAGGCAACCATGTACTCTGTGTTCACTCATACACTAAAATCAACTAATCCATCAATTACAAAACAAATAAAAGGATCTTGACTCCCGCCAATTGCCCTCTGACCTCCCCGTGCCTCCCCTTACGCACATTTGGCTGAGGAAGTAACAGCAGCGAGGACCAACCGATCCAGAGTATTCTCATAAGACCTTCTTTATCTTCTAAACTTGGATATTACCTCAACAATGATCTGCCTGCCATCCATAAGGAGACACAACTTCCTACCCCTTAACCTCCTCCTCCCAATCTCCTCCCAATATCACTCAATAGAGGCACATGTGGCTTTCTTTTTTTTTTTTTAAAGATTTATTTATTTTATTTATGACTACACTGTAGCTGTCTTCAGACACACCAGAAGAGGGCATCGAATCTCATTACAGATGGTTGTGAGCCACCATGTGGTTGCTGGGATTTGAACTCAGGACCTCTGGAAGAGCAGTCAGTGCTCTTAACCACTGAGCCATCTCTCCAGCCCCGACACATGTGGCTTTCAAATAGGTTTTAAAGAAGGAAATCACAGGGGACAAGAGAAATGTCTCGCCTGATAAAGGAGTGTGCTGCTCTTGCAGGGAACCTGGATGAAGTTCCCAGCACCCACGCCAAAAGACTCACGGCCCCCTATAGCTATAGCTCTAGGACATCCAGCACCCTCTTCTGGACACTAAGGTCACTCACACTCGTGGGCACATAGGCCACACACGTACACTAGCACAAATATATACTTATACACAATAAATACGTAAATAATAATGATAAGTAAACCCTCACTCCTCACTGTTTGCTGGCACCAGAGCTTCGTTTCCAGCCCAGCTCCAGGAGAAGACATGCAGAGAGCACCGTTTTGTTTTGTTTTGTTGAAACAGAGTCTTTCTATTTAGCTCTGGTTAACCTAGAACTCACTATGTGGACGAGGACAGGCTTTAACCAGGAAGGATCTTCCTGCCTCAGCCTCTTGAGTGTTAGAATTACAGCCCTGTATCCCATACTCCAGTGTGAGATGGTATTTTAATTCCAGCCCACTATGTGATACTTTCTTTAAAACAGAGCTCTTTAAGAAAGGATAAGGTAGCCGGGCGGTGGTGGTGGACATATTTAATCCTAGCACTGGGGAGGCAGAGGCAGGTGAATCTCTGAATTAGATGCCAGCCTGCTCTACAGAGTTAGCTTCAGGGCAACACAAAGAAACTTCACACCAAAAAAAAAAACTTAAAAAAAAAAAAAAAGGAAGGAAGGAAGGAAGGAAGATAATGTGGAGAAAAAGACAAAATATCATATGTATTTATACATACACATAAACATATGTGGCATAGAAACCAACAGGGACCAGTTATAGGAGATCTTGTGGCAGAAAGCCAAAAAGTTGTAAAATGAAAAACAGGGGGAATGAAGGAGGAGAAGGAAGAAGAGGGAGAAGAAGGAGGAGGAGGAAGAGGAGGAGGAGGAAGAGGAGGAGAAGAAGGAGGAAGAAGTGGGTGGAGAAAAAGAGGAAAAAGAAAAGACCCCATTGATGGGTGCAAGGGTGTTCCATGCAATGACGGACAGAGTTGCTCCTCCCTCCTCTCCACTGAAGACGCTGAGATTTCCAGGCTTAGCATTCCCTGGGCTTTAATCCCAATGAGCATAACACCACTAGCATCGTTGTGTATTTTGCTCTTTTTTCCCATCATGTATCCAAGATTTCAGCAGAAAAGGACAGTTTCAGGATACCCCCACAGCTACCAGATACCTATCCTGGGCTACACCTCCCCCTCTACAATTTTGTCGTGGGCCAATATTGCCTGAACACTTGACCTTTGACCCTCAAGCCCCTCCATCCCACAGCACTGTGTTGGGTCCTCCGTGGTGATGGGTGAGCTCTGGCCTTCCTTTCCGCATCAGCTGCTGAGAACCTGACCAATCACTAAAAGGGTATTATATACCTGAAAACCAAACACCCACCTCCAGGACACAGATCCTATCCTCTCCTTGAAAATCCAGCCTTAATCCAGTTTACATTTTCTCCAAAGCAGCTTATTCACTAATGGAACAGCCAGATTCCTGCAATTGCACATCTGTCTAAAAGAAAGAAAGAAAGAAAAGAAAAGAAAAAATCTGAAGGGGGACCACCTGTATCGGCAGGGCAGCTGGCTGGAGGCTTGTTTTCTCTGAAAACAGATTTTTTTTCAGGAGCTATACATACCTGAGTCTCACTTTCCTGCGTAGCAACCTGTGGCTTCCTCAGGCAGCTCCCTCCATTCCGCAGAGTCCCTGGGTAAAATAGGTGTTTGAGAATTGTGCGGTCTCCTCTCTGCTCCCTCTGCCCAAGACAGAACATCAAAATCAAGCTTTCTGTCCCATTTCCTGGGAATCACTCATTCAGAAAGCTGCATGATGACAAGTTACGAAGTGTTCACACAGGCTTACTTCCTGGGGATGTTAAGAAGGAAAAAAGGAGGAGAGGGAAGAGAGAGAGTTCACTGCCATCTCTGTTGTTTGGGGTGGGATTTCTGAGCTGGAGAAAAGGATCAGAGGTTAAGAGCCCTGGCTACTCTTGACCGGTTTCTTTTTTCTTTCTTTTTTTTTTTTTTTCTTTTTTTGTTTTTTTTGAGACAGGGTTTCTCTGTGTAGCCCTGGCTGTCCTGGAACTCACTTTGTAGACCAGGCTGGCCTCGAACTCAGAAATCCACCTGCCTCTGCATCCCAAGTGCTGGGATTAAAGACGTGAGCCACCACAGCCCAGCCCAGCCCTGGTTTCTAATACCAGGTGGTAGGTAGCTCACAGCCAACTGTAAGCCCAGTTCTAGAGGATCCCATACTGTCTTCTGCCTCTTCAAACACCAGACCCTCACACATACGCATAAAATAAAATAAATGTTAACAGACAGAGAGACAGAGAGACAGAGAGACAGAGAGACAGAGGGGGGAGGGGGAGAGAGAGAAGGCTACACAAAGCTAAAATGATCTGTACACTGATAAACTAGGAAGTCTCTACAAGGTCACTAGTTGGATCCCTTCACAGAAAAATTACACCTGTAAATGCCCCCTTGCTCCTTGATGTCACCTGGTAGGATTGTATCTAAGAAGCCGTTTTATAAAATAAACGACTTAATGAAAGCAAAAGTTTCCTGTAAAAAAATAAAATGTGCTCAGGGCAGGATGGGAGCCAACCGGAACCGAAGGAGGGAAGTTACAGATGCATATATAGTGCCTTCAAAAGCGGTCTTCCTGTTTTCATAGTTTTTCTGGACATTTAGTCAGCTCTGCATTGCTCAGCCTCCCCCTCTTCCCCATGAGGACTGCTGGGTAAAAATTTTACTCTATGCACAGACTCTTTAAGACAGCGTGTGCTGACTGAGGCTGAAATTCAGGGTTGAGTACTTGCCTAACATACTCAAGGCCCTGGGTTCGATTCTCAACATTACCAAATGAATGACCCTCTGGCTCATAGGAAAAACACGAAAAAGACCAGTTGATGAGGAGACTTTGCAGACTTCGGGGATCACAGAGGGGCTACTGTGTGCTCCCATGTCCACTATGTGATGTCATGTATAGGAAGGGTCTGTCCCACCGAAAACTGCCAAGGCCAGGGTCATGCAGAAGCTATTTGAGCTACAAAATGTCTCCCCTGAGTTTTGGTCAGCAGGTTCCCCATCCTGAATGAGGAGCACTCCTCACCTGAACTTGACAGAAGCCGAGTGTAACACAGCACACATCAGGCCTGGGCTTAGGGCTCACACAATCTGCCAGTTGCTTCAGAATGATCCTGAAAAGCACAGAGCTCCCAAAACCTCAGCACTCGTGTTTCTAAGAGGACAGACTTCATGTTGTCGTCCTTGACAAACTTTAGGATGGGTCCCTGCAAAGGTTCGAGGCAACAATGCTCGTTAAAGCCCTGCTTTGTTCTGAGTGTTTGGTGGAGCCTCTTACTGTGGACCACAGTTACCATTCAAAAGCCCTGAAGATCATTCTCTGGCTTGTCACTATGAAGTTTCAAAAAGCCCCCCACCTCTCCCTCTCTCTCTCTCTCTCTCTCTCTCTCTCTCTCTCTCTCTCTCTCTCTCTCTCTCTGTATGTCTCTCTCTCTCACTCACACACACTCACACACACACACACACACAAACACACCCCTGTAATCTGTTCTCTTCTCTATCTCTCCTTTCTCTATGCCCCCTTCTAACCTCCTGTTGTGTTATCAGTCTCTTCCTTTTCTGGAGTCATATGTCTTACTCCAGGGATTTTATTACAGAAATTTTAAGACCAAACATCTGGCTTATAATCTCCGGGTCCTCAAGAGGCTGACCCAGGAAGAGGATCCTCAAAGGTTCAAGGTCAGGCCACGTTGTGGTACATGTGTTTGAGACCAGCCTTCCAAGGCAGAGGCAGGCAGATCTGCATGAATTCAAAACCAGCCTGGTCTACACAGTAAGTTCATGTCCAGCCAGACCTACAAGTGAGACTCCAGATGCATAAAATAAAGTAAAACACCTAGTATCCCAGAAAGCATTTTCAGATACAGTTTTATTTCCTTTTAGCCTGTTTAAAAGAGCAGTTCGGTCCCTGCGGGTTCATGGTTTACAGTAATACATGCTGGAAAAAACAACAAACAGTATAAAACATGCACGACCGATTAGGGTCTCCTGTTCAGCATGAATGGAGGCAGTGCACGGGCTGAGTCGGCTGAGAGTTTTAAGGAGTTTCTAAGTCCTCTAGGAAGGATATTTTTCCTGAACCTAGTCCAAGGGTTGGATTCTAAGCAAAATACAAAGAAAATGAATTTAGCCAAGCTTTGTCCCCCAGTTAGACAAATTCCCCATAGCTCCATCATTGGAAATTAGGTCTTTGTCCTCCAGTGTGGGCCTCTGGGGTGTAGGTTGCTGGTACAGAACCACCAGCATTATTACAAACCACATCTCATGGTCTCTGAAGATGAGTTCTTGGTAATGGCAAGCTAATTATGTGGTTAGCGGACCCTTCATGTGCCGCTAGTCAAAGGAACCCGAAATCGTCCTGTTCTCCAGGCAAATGGCTCAGTTTCAATTATGCCTCAAAATGCAGAGTCCCATCTTTGGGTCAAAAATGGAAAATGTGAGCCAAGTTTTCAATTAAAACTTTGAACAGCAGGCCTCAGGCCGGCCACAGTCCTAATGACTGGGCATCTTCTGTGACATCTCCTCAGCTCCAAACGCCTGGGGGCTGCTGTCTAAAATCACAGACACCTCCATCCCCCACCTCTCAGTCTGGGCTGTTTCTTCCTCTGAAGAACTAAACACACAGCAAATCCGACTCACCTTGAGGGGGTTGGAGGGAACACGGGAATCTGCCTTTAGATCCAGACTAGAGGGGGGAACCCTCCTGAAGGGTTTATTGGTCTAAGAACCAGAAACAGGAGCAGAAAGACTAGGAAGCTTCTGCACACATCCAAATGAGGAAACCCACCCCGGCTTCATGTGAAGCAGGGAGCTGAACAGGACTCTACCTTGTGGAAGTGGGAAGCAAGGGGAAAGGGGGAGGTATGTGGTGGGTTTTACTCTTTAGAGAAACCCTCAGCACCGAAACCACCCAAATCCCATTTGCTTTAGTAACCACAATGCTCAGAAGAAAGGCTGAAAATGTTCAGTAAATTCAATTGAAATGAGAAGAAATTGGTGGCCAGAGTAGCCGAGGGTGTCTAAAGATAATTAATTTGTGTGGCTCTCAAAAATCATCTGAGGGTTGCTTCCAGATTGGGTTATAATTTTCATCTAGTAACAGTTTCTAAGACCAGATACAAATTTCATTGGATTCCTGCCATGTGCTAGCAAGCACAAAATGCTAAAGCTCTTAACCATGTTATCCTGCACACCAAGGCTGGGGGAGAGACCAGGACAGAGGCTCACTGTGCCCAGCCAGCCTTGCCATGTGCACTCAGGGACAAGAATGGCTCTGTCTTAGATCTGAATGGGTGTGGCAGTGCATTCCATCCTGTGTCCAGCTAGGACTAGAGCTACAATTCAGGCTGCAAGATGCTCTCTGGGAATAGCATGCACCCTGATGCATAGAGAACTACATGCAGTTGACTCTCAAGAAACATCACCTGTGTTAAATAAACTAAGTTCCACAGGCTGAGCCTTGGATGCCTTTAAAACCAGCCCTGTGCGAGGTTTCCCGGTGAGGCAGAGTGGTTGGTTTACCCCTCATGCTGCGGCTTAAACATTTGCTGAGCAAATTCTCCCACTGAGCCCCAGTTCACGCTTGCTGTTTAAGTTACGAACAGCACTCAAGTTCCATCTTGCTCTATCGCCAAGCTTTTGGTTCAGGTGTGGTCTCCGCCAGGCAGATTAACAGCAGCACACTTTCTTTGACCTGTTCCACCTCTCTGTAAACCGGTGCATGTGAAAAAGACACAGAGACCAGAAACCTGATACTAAGTCCAATTCCGGGCACTTCAGCTGCTCCGGGGTCTCCAGGATGCTTCCTGTTGGTGGAGGCAAAGGAAAGGGGCGTGGCGCCAGGGGATCCGGAGACAGGGCTGTATCTTCTTTTTCAGCGGAGAATGAGCCCTATACCAACAAACATCTGGGCTGCCTGTTCTCCCACGCCAAAGGAGCAGGAAGTTTTAGTGGCAGAGACAATGTGGAATGCTACAGACAAAAATAATTACTTGAATCAGTACAAGTCACAGTGTCTGTGTTGGTTTAAGATGCTCTGTCGGTCACTGTACCGCCAGGGCCGTACGGGAGGGTTCCCTTTGTATTTACTTCTCAAGTGAACAAATAAGTAAGAGATGAGCAAATACAGTGTACAAACCTGGCGGGTGGATTTAGGGGCTGAGCCCTGTAAGAGCCGTAGGAAGCTAGGCTTGAGAAAGAACGGGTGGGGTTAAGGAGAAAGGAGGGAAGAGGAGGAGAGGCTGATACGGTTGGCTTGGTCTAGCATGTGCAAGGCTCTCTGGTCTTAACCCCCAGTTCAAAGAAAGAGGGGGAGGCGGGAGAGGGAGAGAGAAAGAAAAGAGAATGCTGGCTGGAGGTTGAAGACAGCTAATAGTCTGAGATGTTTTATATTAGCTACTGTATGTGAAAAGATGCAGTCTGACATTGTTTACATATAATTTTCTATATTTCCAAATGCTGCTTGGTGAAGATACACTTCTTTTATAATGGGCAGGAGGTTAATTTGTGTTCCACACTATTTGAAAAGAGGGCATCGAGGAAAGTCCATGGTACATCTCACTATTGTAACGGAAAGGGTAATGCTATCTTAAAGAAACCCTTCTTAAGAGGTAAATATTCTAAACATGCAAATATGGTTTACAATATTTATTTTTAAGGACAGTGGGCCTGGGGCTGCAGTTGGAGATCAGGGATCCAGGGTGGGGACTCGAAGATAAAACATTTGTCTATTTTATGAGACCTTTAGATGCATCACCAAAAAAAATGATCAAGCACCCATGGCCTATGTCGGCTCATAACTGTAAGTCCAGTATCTGAGGGTGAAGCAGGAAGACTGGTATATGAATGACCTTAAAAACTGTACCAGTGAAAAGAGCCAGGAGCCAAGAGACAGGCACAGCGCCCACCTAGAACTGGCACTATCTTAGGTACATCTCCTGGTACCCAGCCACCCATCAGCCAGGTGAAGCGATGATGCTCTCTGGCTTTTCTTGGGTGATCATCTGGACTGTATAAGGAAACACAGGAACGAGCTTTGAAAGCTTAGAGTTAATGTGTGCATAGATGAAGAGGTTTGTCATCACAGCCTGGACCTGTGCAAATGCATATCTACGTAAGGTTCAGTCTTACCTTCAAAGCATCATCTACCTGATAGTACACCCCCCTCCAAAAAAAAAAAAAAAAAAAAAAAAGACCTCAATTGACACAAAGGTTAAGCTTCTGAAAACTAACACAGACAGAACAAAAAGTCTTAGATATGTTGTCATGATTATTTTATTTTTTCAAATAAAGCAGTATTCACTGGTTGTCTGTGTAATCTCCAAAGTATGCCCGTCTTCCCGGCTCTCCACAGTCACACAGACTGTGAGCATCCTCTGTGCTGCAGCCTATGCTGCTCTAGGCTCTGGCAGCCATTCACAACCGTGTGCCGGACTCATCCCTTGCCCCATTCCTCATGAATGAATGGGGCATCAGGGAAGGTGCTGGCAGGCTGATGTCCTGGAACATGCCTTCACATATGGCTGGTGAATAATTCATTTCAAATAATCGTTTTAAATGACACACATTCATTGCTGATGTCAGGTTCATTGTGATAGCCTTTGGAAAGCAGAACGGCAAAATCTATTAAGCACCATAAAACAACCATCTATTTTCATCTAGGTCATTACACTCCTGGGGATTTATCACGGGAAATAATTCATGTGGAATTGTATAAATATTCAATCATAGTTATAACAAATACACTGTCATTATGGACTGGGGAAGGAGCACACGTTTGCCTAGCATGTTCAAAGCCCTGAGTTCCATCCCTCACAATAAATGAATAAATACACCATAATCAGAACCATAGCCATAATAAAAAGTTTAGGGCTGGGAATAAAGTTCAGGGGTAGAGTATTTACCTAGTATGCACAAGGCCCAAATTAAATCCCCAGCATCAGAAATAATAATAAATAAGTTTTGTTACAAAAGCAAAGTACCAAATAGTATTCTAATATAACTTCAACATATATGGCGTATAAATAATGGCCAGAATAACCAAAAATCAAAATAAGATGTTAAAATATATAAATTTTTGTTGTTATTGATTGAGTGTGTGTGTGTGTGTGTGTATGTGTGTGTGTGTGTGTGTGTGTGTTATCCATGGAGTGCATAAGAGGCTGTCAGATCTCCTAGAGCTGGAGTTTCAAGCAACTGTGAGACGCCTGATGTAGGTGCCGGGAACTGAACTCAGGTCTCTGTAAGATCAAAGGCACTCTTAACCAGTAAGCTACTTCTCCAGCCTGGCACCTTATTTCCAGAGACAGGGTCACTAGAAATACAAAGTTAGAACTCAGCAGTTGGTAAAACTGGCTGACCAGCAAGCTGTTTCCTGTCCAGTACTGTAATTACTGGTACAAGCCTTAGTGTCTGGCTTTTTTTTAAACAAACCCTGAGGATCTGAACTCAGTTGTCAGTTATCACTTTTTTGTTTTGTTTTAAATTTTTTATTGATTCTTTGTGAGTTTCACATCGTGCACCCCAATCCCATTCATCTCCCTGTCCCTTCATATCCACCACCCACCCGTGCAACCTCCGTCGTCAAAAAAGAATCACACACACACAGAGAGAGAGAGAGAGAGAGAGAAATATAAGCAAAATAAAGCATAGAGAACATCTCATCATGGAAGCTGTAGTGTGTCACAAAGTGCCCCACAGTATATCTCTCTGTCCACACATCTTCACTTGCAAATGTCTATTGCAACAAGTCACTGGTTTGGTTCGAGGTCTCTGGCTCCTATGACACCATCAATACTGAGTCCTCATCAGGACCCCTCCTGGTTGTTGCCCTGTGTCATGGAGATCCTGCTGCTTTGGATTAGGGTGACTGGCTTTTCATGCACTCCAACAGTTCACAGATGATGTAGATTTCTGAGTGGGCCAAGTCAGAGCCCTGGTTCTGGACCTGTAGCTGAGCTGGTCAGCCTAACAGCTCTCCTTCATTCTTTTCACCAAAGCAAGCTCTCCAGCACTGCTCTGGCTAGGCCACCAAAGCTGCCATCAACAGGAGCAGGATCTTCTTTCTTTCTCTCATGCACTCAGGGCTTGCTGACTGGCACCTAGCCCTCCAGAGCCAGCCCATTGTGGGCCCCACTCTCCCGAGTGATGCAGCCAGTGAGGGGCTGGGTCAGATCTCCCAATCTCACATCCCCTGGGCTGGCTCACCTATGCTTTCACCATCAGGGCCAGCTCCACTGTGTTGCCCAGGCAAGGTGCAGGACCCTCTCCCCTGTGTGCTACAGCTAGTAAGGGGTGGGGACAGCTCTCCTGTTCTCATGACCTGAGTGCCAACTCTCCATACTACCACAGGTGGTAAGAGGTAAGTGGGGGGGGGGGGGCAGGGGCATCACCGCCTCCTCAAGTCAGATGAGTGGGGTGGGTACAGCTCTCCCATGCTCACATCCTCAGGCCAACCTACCTGTACCCCCTCCGCCAGGGCCAGCTCTACTGTGCTGTCAGCACTTTCTTAACTGAGCTATCACCTCATGCCCTCTTAAATTTGCTTATTACTTCCTTCCTGACTTACTTCTTACTTAGATTATGTGTGAGCAACTGAACTTGTGCCACATATGTACATGGGGGTCAGAAGACAACTCTTGGTAGAAGGTTCTCTCCTTCCACATGGGTTCTAGAAGTCAAACTCAGATCATCAAGTTCCAGTATGAAGCACTTTAATGAGCCAAACCAGCTCACCATTCTTTCATTGTTGTGTGGGAGGGGATCTCACTATAAGCCCTGCTGACCTGGAACATCTGGGCTCAGTCCACTTTCTTTCTTCCTCTTCCATGATAGATGGGACTGTGGTACCCAGCTCAGTTGTCAGGCTCTGCTGTGTTGCTGTTCTGTTGCTTTTGGTTTTGACAAGTAAAAGATGTAAATACTTTTCTTTTTTTTTCTTTTTTCTTTCTTTCTTTCTTTCTTTCTTTTTTTTTTTTTTGGTTTTTCGAGTCAGGGTTTCTCTGTGTAGTTTTGGCTGTCCTGGAACTCACTCTGTAGACCAGGCTGGCCTCGAACTCAGAAATCCACCTGTCTCTGCCTCCCAAGTGCTGGGATTAAAGGCGTGCGCCACCATCGCCCGGCGTAAATACTTTTCAAAATACTTTTTATGTGAGTGGAATTTAAAGCCTTCAAAATGCTGTTGGGGAGCCAGGCAGTGGTGGCGCACGCCTTTAATCCCAGCACTTGGGAGGCAGAGGCAGGCGGATTTCTGAGTTAGAGGCCAGCCTGGTCTACAGAGTGAATTCCAGGATAGCCAGGACTGCTATACAGAGAAGCCCTATCTCAAAAAAAAAAAAAAAAAAAAAAAGGCTGTTGGGAAAGGAGCACATTGTCGAAACAGTTGAACAGGAAACACTACCCAAATTCAATGTCTGTGCTCAGAGCCTTGGCTCTGAGGCAGCCTCATGGTTCAGTGCTGTGACTGTGTCCATGCAGAAATCAAGGAGGAGGGAGAGCAGTGTGGGAGCAGGAGAGGATTCACTCTGCCAACTTGAAAACGCCTATGAGCTCACCGTGGGGCCGGCAGATTACTGACATTTTGATTTGTGAATACCTGGTATATGGTTGCAACTTAGTAAAGAGCAGATGACAATTTCCCCACTTTGAGTAATTTAGCTAACAAACATAGCACATTCCTATATAATAAACATATAAATATACAGTAAATGAAGACAGAGAGAACCAGAGGGTGCGGATGTAACTCAGTTTGAAGTGTGTTTGGCTAGCATGCATTAAGTCCTGGCTCAGTGCTCATAAAAGTGGTCACGGTGATGCACACCCGTAACCCCAGCATCCATCCTCTCAATGGAGAGGCAGGAAGGTCGGAGTTAGGGGTTATCCTTGTCAATACAGTGGTCCCAGGCCAGTCTGGGCTACATGAGCCCCTGTCAGAGAGAGAGGGAGGCAGAATGAATAACATTATTTTACAGACACCAATGGGTGTAAGCAAAAATTGTCAACCACCACTAATATGATATAAGAAGACTCCCTAGCTCTGTCCTGTGAGGTGGCTGCCAAATGCATCCTGTGAGTTCTCACAAGGAATGAAAAGCTGAGCATGGATCTCTGAGGACTCTGAATTCAAACACCTACCTTGGATGTACATAGTGAGTCACAAGCCAGCTAAGGCTACAAGGAAAGTTTGCTTGTCTTAAAAAAAAGGAAGGACAGAAGGCAGGAGAGAGGGAGGGGGAGGGAGAGAGGGAGGAGGGAGGGAAAAGGAGAGAGGGAGGAGAGGAGAGGAGGGGAGGGAGGGGAGAGGGGAAGGGAGTGGGAGAGGGGAGAGGGGAAGAAAGGGGAGGGGAGGGGAAGAAAGGGGAGGGGAGGGAAGAGGAGGGGAGGGGAAGAAAGGGGAGGGGAG
>NW_021604564.1:19019653-19039202 GCF_004785775.1 Grammomys surdaster | reverse complement strand
GTGTGTGTGTGTGTGTGTGTGTGTGTGTGTGTGTGTGTGTGTGTGTGTTGAGCTGGAGAAATAGCTAGCTCAGAGCTTAAGAGCACTTACTGTTCTTCAGAGGACCTTCGTTCAGTTCCCAGCACCCACACAGTGGCTCACAACTGTCTGTAACTCCAATCCCAGAGGATTCAATGCCTTCTTCTGAACTCCACAGGCACCAAGCACACATGTGGGTACATACTTGTACATGCAGGCAAAACACTCATATACATAAAATAAAAATAAATCTTTTTAAAGTATATTGTTAAAGTATCAATAAAAAGTAGCACCCAGGGCTGGGTGTGTAACCCATTAGGTATAGCGCTTACCTAGCAGCATGAGGCAGCACCCAAATCTAACTGGCTGTGACAGTGCCTGCTTATAATCCCAGCACTCAGGAGAGGAAGGCAGGGAAGGCAGGGGCACAGGCTCATCCTGTGCTAAATAGTGAATTCAAGACCAGCCTGAGCTACATGAAACTCTCAAAGATGAATGGGAAAGGGAAGAGGAAAAGTAGGACGAGGAAGTTGCAAGCATTCTCTGTATTTGAAGTGCAGGTAATCCAAATAGAAAGAAAGTAAAATCTCATTCCTTAGAGTTGCCCTACACAGAGACAACTAATACTGCCATGTTATCATTTCAGAATACAGTTTCCAGTCTTTTCACATGTATCTCCCTCTTTATCCTTTTCATGTTTTTCTTTTTTCCAAACATAGCATGAAGTGATACCACATTTTCAGAATCATTATACACACACACACACACACACTCTTATGACAAAGGCTTAATGTATAGTTCAGGCTCACCTTGAGTTCACAATCCCCCTGCCTCAGCCTCTAGAGTACTGTGATTATATTTCAGCAGTGTCATCCTCTTAATAACTATTTAATACTATATTATGTAAGGCTTATAATTTACTTAACAATTACTTATATTGGCTTCTAGGATCTGTTGGTCGGTCGGTTGGTTGGTCGGTTGGTTGGTTGGTTGGCTAGTTGTTTGGTTGGTTGGTTGGTTGGTTGGTTAGTTGGTTGGTTGGTTGGTTGGT
Organism: Grammomys surdaster; assembly: GCF_004785775.1. NCBI lineage: Eukaryota > Metazoa > Chordata > Mammalia > Rodentia > Muridae > Grammomys > Grammomys surdaster. The sequence continues at coordinate 19,038,133 of NW_021604564.1, read as the reverse complement.
TTTTAAGAGACAGCATCCTGCTATGCTGCCCAGAAGGGATACAGAATCTGTTCAAAGCCTCAAGCTCACCCCTGACAGCACACACTTTTGACCTGCTCCATCTCTGATCCAGACAGGCCCTCCCGTCCTTAGGCAAACTGGTGGTCTCTGACTCCCAGGAGGTTACCATATCATACTAACTTTATACCTCTAGTGCATCAGGCTAGGAAGATCTGCACCTGGGTGACCAGAATTCTGCAGACAAGCAGCAGCACACTGTGGCCCAGGTGTTTGTTTGGGTGAATCCCATGGGAGGGTCACAGTAAAGATCAGGAAGCATCATGTTTACAGAGCTTGAGTCAGAGCCTGCGCCACCCACTGAATCAAAGGTGCTTCTCCTCCAGCTTTGTTGCAGGGTTGGCCACAAAGATAAAGGGAGCAGAGTGCTGGGGAAGAGAAACCACCAGGCTCTAGAGTCTTTTCATCTCCACTTGGGTGGCAGAGGACACACCCCTGTCTCAGCACCAGCTCCCATCAGTCTTCAGAGCTGCCAGACTCTCACGAAACCCTAGATGTCGTGCCCAGGTGCCTTTGTCCTAGCGGAAGCGTCTCCTGAATACAATCAGCAGACCAGGAAGGGACACTGTAACAATAGCCATAGATGTGTTGGGGTACAAAGCCCCAGTTACCAGAATGCCCACTTCTCCCAGGATCGCTGTCTCTGCACGGATAATGCAGAGCAATAAACTGAAGCAGAAAACAGTTCTTAGGAAAAAAAATATTGAGGGTATATACAATATTAATATACCAAATGGATAGATATAATGTATACATGGATATATATGTGTATATATGTGCATATATATATATGTGCATGGATATATGTATAATATACACACATATATATGTATATATACATGGATATATAGGTATAGTACACACATATGTATGTATATATGGAACATATACATTGTATATTCTAATGCAATTTTTCTATTTTTTTCCTTAGGCTCTTGCTTTATAGCTCAGTCTACTGGCCTCCCAATCATCTATACTATCATTCCAATGCTAGGATAGAGCCTGGGCCCAGCTATCCACCCTCACCCCACCTCACCCTACCCTATCGCACTCCCAGCACTCCCAGCACTCGGGGCAGAAACGACTGCCTTGCAATCACTGAGTCTATTTTTTTTTCTTTACTTTTCTCATTTCTGTTACCAAATATGTCACAAAAAAGCAACCCAGTGCCCGGTGCATATAGGTAAAGCTGTCTTTACTTTATTTAATAAAAACCCCGGTGCAAGAAGTGGACTGCCTGCTTACAAGTTATTGGAGATGGAGACTCCTAAATCGCCGTAAAACACAGCAAAGGTCACTGCTGTAGGCTGCCCACCAGAACTAGATGATGCGGCTCTGTTGCTGAAGACACACTGGACAGAGAGAAGTCACGCTGGGCCTGGGTTGGTTGGAAGCATACTTCCAGCTGGCTAGCCCACATACTGCCAAAAGGTGTCATGCAGACTGCTGGGGGCCTGTGGCAGGCTGGATTGTCATCCCCAATCTCATCCAGCTGTGGACCCCATGTGCAGCAACTTCAACCAGTCAGACAAAATGAGCTTGGTGAGGCACTGGTGGAAGTTCTGTTATGGAGGTCACCAACTGTCATCAGCTACAGAGGACTCACACTCATTTGATGTCTGCCACACAGGAGGGAATCCACATCTGGTACTACAAACCCAGTCAACCGCCTATGGCTAGAGGGAAAATCACTTTTGTTGTTCTGCTAATGGACATGATATATCTGCAGAATTACCTTCTTAAATAGCTTATGCTTATGTGCATACATTAATTCTGCAGCAGTGAAGTTTTTGTTCCCACCAGGAAGCCTTTAATGAAGGCCTTCTTATTGGGAGGTTATGGGCCCATGGGAACAGGTGGGCAAACAGTACTCCACCTGGCTGAACAATGAAGGGCCATGGCTGTTGGAAGAGAGGGGAACTACAGATGCCCTAGGGGTCTTACATCTGGGATCTGGATAGTGAGATAGTGGGTGACAGTGATTACCCAGACTAGGTAAGAAGTATGCTGAAGTGTCCTATGTGTCCCATGGAGATGCAATGAGACTGAAAGAACTGTTGAGCCAGCACTTGGGCAACTCACTGCAAGACAATCACCCCACGGAGAGAGTAGGTGACTGCAAAGACTGGCAGCTGGGGCAAGTATGGGAAATGCTCAGTCACAAAGGGGACATCTATATCACCTCCTCCCAGGCTCAGGGAACATTGCAGGAGACAGAAGGAGCAGGAAGGAGCAGGAGTGTTTCAGAACAATAGCCTCTGGGCATGACTGGATGTCTCAGTCACAAACTCACAGCTGCTGTGGTGGCTTGCCCAGTGCAGGACTTGTCCACACCCTGGAATGGATCTGTAGGTAGTTAATAGTTGTCAGAGGAAGAAGAGATAGTTTCCACAGTGATGTAGGCATTTAGAAGGTGCCCACACCCCTGTAATAACCCCTGCCCATGCTTCTACTAAGCAGCCCTAGTGAAACTCACTGGATCATTTAACAAAGAAACAAACAAGAAAACGGAAGGGGAGCCAGAAGTAGGGAATCTGTAGGAGGGGGAGGGAGGTGAATATGCTCAGAATAATTATATATGTGTATGTAAATGTCACATGAACATGCACTATGTATAATGAAAATATATCTTAAGAAATTTAAAAAAGAAGCAGACACTTAAGGGAGATATCTACTGGGCTACGGTTTGGGAGCATACAACCCATCCTTGTAGACACTGCATGTGGCAAGGACATGAGGCAACTGGCCAAACTCACCCATAGTAAAGAAGTAGAGAATGGATAGGAAACGGCCACATTCTGAAACCTCAAGCCCCGCCCCCAATGACCCATTTCCTCTATCAAGACTCAACTTCCTGAAGGCTCTCTAACATTCCCAAGGAGTACCACCAGCTAAGGACCAAGTGTTCAAACACATGAACTTACTGGGGGCATGCTGTCTTCACACAAGGAAGTGCTCAACCCCGAGCTATACCCCCAAGGCTCAAGCTGAAGAGGAAAAAGACTTAGAAACATCTGGTAGACCTGGACTGTTTATGGAGGGAGAAGTGTGAAAGTGTTGGGGATTGAATCCATGGACACGAGTAGCATTTCCTACCCCTGAGCTACATTCCCAGCCCCCAAATTATATTATTTCTTCTGAGTCTTTGCAATATATGGGGTGAGGTTTTCCCCCCTTTAATTCATTACCAGAAAAATATCCTGCCACAGGGCTGGGGAGATGGCTCAGTGACTAAGTAGGCTGACCTGGATTTGGTTCCCTGGCACCCACATAACAGCCTATATCTACCTGTAAATATATTCAGGGGATCCAACATTGTTTTCTGGCCTCCTTGAGCATCAAGGATACTTACATGCAAGCAAAACACGAACACAAAAAATAAATCTTTAAAATCACCACCATTACCTTCTCCTCCTCATCCTCCTCCTCATCATCATCCTCCTCCTCCTCCTCCTCCTCCTCGTCCTCTTCCTCATCCTCCTCCTCCACCACCACCATCATCATCATGGCTCCTAGCATCCTGCCAACTGCTTAATGACATCTATGAGAAATGACATGAGCCAGACAGTTATAGCGGGTGAAATGCCAACCCCTGCTAGCCATCCTTCTATTTCAGGGGAAAATTGGTCAAGCCCATCAGGAAGTGTTGCTGGCTTACATTGCTTCTCTCTATTATTCCAGAGTATTGACTTTCAACCATATTCTTCTCCACCATAAACAGAGATACTTTTTTTCTTTGTGAACAAAACCTTCAAAATAGATAAGGTGTTGTGGTTCATGGCTTCAATCCTGGCACTTAGGAGGCAGAGGCAAGTGGACCTGTGTGAATTCTAGGCCAGTCTGGTAGGAGTTGCAAGAGAACCAGGGCTACATAGTGAGACCACTGTCCCAACAAGAAAAAAAAAGAAAAAAGAAAAAACCCTCAAGACAGAATTTTGTTCACACTAGAGAGAAAAGGAAAGCAGTGGATTTGAATCGAGTTGTGATTTGTGAGTGTACACATGACCACCAGCCCCAGGGAGGAACTGAGCCTTTTATCCAACAGGCCTTTCCCAGTGTTTTGTCTCCTAGCACAAGATTACATAGCAAACACACATCATGTTCACTTTTCTATTTTATGCACGTTATTTTTGTTTTATGAATGTTATTTTACATATGTTTCATATAGAAATATAGATACATTCCACAGAAATCCACATATATAATAATATACATATAACAAAAGGTGTTGTCTAGGCAAGGACTATGTGTATATTCTTCTTTCCTTGAAGAAGTGAGCCAACCTTAGTTTGCTCTTCCCATTTTAAGCATTAGCTTCCTGTGATGAACTGATTAGCCCAAAGGCTTGTGAGTAGTAAAAGAAAATGCCTGTTAACGTGCTGGGCCTGTGCACTATTAGACTGGGATCACATTCTGTCTTGGGGTGATAGGGACAACAACCAATAACCTACAACACAGGGCCCAGTGGGATGTAATTTTAGAGATCTTGTAACATCAGCCATCCATGGACTGAGGAGGCATACAGTAGTATACCTAATTGCTTTGTTTGTTTGTCTGATGCAGGGTTTCTCTATGTAGGCTGAGCTGTCCTGGAACTCCTAGAGATCTGCCCACCTCTGCCTCTCAAGTGCCTGGATTAAAGGTGTCTGCCACCACACCCAGCTTCAGGATACCTAATTTCAAAAGGATATAAATGATGAAGATGAAGCTAAAGTCAAGACCCCAGGATGTCAGGGCTGCTTGCACACAGACTGTCATTTCTGCTGGGTATCTACCCAGCAAGCACCCTGACTGCCATGTCTGCTGGCTGTTGCATAGCAAGTACCCTGGGAAGCTGTCCTAGGGACTTCTCTTCACGTTTGGTAATGTTCTCTTGAGTATTCAGAGTCTTCAGTGGGACCTACAAATTGGCATTCGGCTTTTTCAAGAGGCTGGCTATTGGCTATACTATCTCTACCTGTGCTCTTGTTCAGAGTGGGTATCCACTCACACAAAGATGGGCTTAAGGTTTTGTCTGCCTCCAGTAATAGTCATGCTTCTATTCCCTCTCCTAGGAACTGTGTATAGCTAGGAACTGAACTTGAACCTGGTACATGCTGAGCAACGTCTCTACTACTGACCATTTAAGATTCTAGTCTCTTAAATGGTGACTCAGCCTGACCACCTGAATTTTGAGGACAGCCAAGCCCTCATAGAGAAGTTGTAGCCAGCGGACCAGGATGAGGTCCTCACTGTCAGCCAGCACCATCTACCTGACCTATGAAGGAATGTATCCCCGCCTCCACGATGACCACTGCCAGCAGAGCACCTCATCTGTGGGTTCATTGACCTGCAGCTACATAACCAAGCTCAGCGGCACTCAGGACACTGGGAAGGGAACTGAGCTGGCACAGAGGACTGAGACAGTCACTTCAGCTGCTTCCTGTGTTTCTCCCAGACCTGTGCTACCGAGGACCATCCTGCCTGGTCCCCTTCCAACCTCCAATTATGTGTCCATGCATGGTCCCTCCTATGGTACTTCCTTTCCCCTCCAAGCATTCGAATACGGGCCCAGTGTGATGGCTCAGCCAGTAAAGACAGCTGCCCCCAAGCCCACAAACCTGAATCTAATCCCCAGAACCCAGTAGTGGAAAGAGAGAACTGGCTTCTGCAAGTTGTCCTTTGACCACAAAGCATGCTTGAATGAGTGTGAAGAGAAGAGACGAGAGAGAAGGAGAGGATAGGGGAGGGAGATAGAAGAAAACAAAGAAAGAAGAGGAAGGAAGCCCAATTGAGTGATTTTAGACAGCTTTAGAATTCAGGTTAACTTGCAGAAGTGAGAATCAATCTGCAAAGTGCTGAGGCCCACTGTTACCTTACCCATAGTGTTGTGAGGTGTCACAAACAGGGAAGATTTTGAAATCCAGAGGAGTCTGAGGTGCAGGTCAGGGCAGAGCAGCAACCTGACAAGAGATCTAGTGCTCTATCCCCAGGGCTACAGTAAATGCAAACAAATAAACCAAAAATCAACCAGGATTGATGCTATGTCTCAACCAAGAATAGAATGGCAGAATGATATAGAAAGCATCTCTCCAGAGACTCAAGAAGCCACTGTGATCTGCCACAAGCAGACCCATCTTCAGGACCACAAGACTCATCCTCTGGGGCATTTCCTTCAGTAAAGCCCTCTTCAGTATTTCCCCAGCAAAGCTACAGCTTAAGGCTTGTCTCGAGGGTCACTCTGGGCCTGGTTGGTCTATGCGCTGATCTTTCTGCTCCAGCCAGACTTGCTCGGCCAGTAGACCGAGGGAATCACTGTATCTGGGGTATCCTTTGCACAAACAAATTTACACACTTATCTCAAGCAAGAAGAGGATTCTGAGTTTGAATAAATCTCTCAGCTTTTTGTCCACATGAGTAGAAAGTAGTTTCCTCCCCCAAGTCTCCCCAGAAACAACTGTGTAACACAACACGTAAATTCACTGATACTGCACAGCGGCTGTCGTCTATTTATTCCCAACAGGTGAATGAAGACTGAGAAGGGGACTGAGGCTGGGAGCGTGGCTCCTTGATTTAACTAAGACTTGTAATGCTGTTTGATGCAATTTTCCATATTTAATTAATTTAACATTCCAGATTTTTAATTTGCATTTAATTTAACATTTCAGGTTTTTAATTTGCCAGATACTGTTTATCAAATATTTATTCCAGCGACTTTCACTGTGTATACAGTGCGCAACCCCCTTTAATTAGTGTGTGGTAAATTAATTTCTCTATCCTTGCTCCTTCATCAGATATTGGGTTAAGGAAGTTGAAGTGTTTCAACATACCGCAGAAACCCACTCATTAAACCAAGATGGCACATTTCCCATGCATGTGCTGCAAGCTGCCTTCCTGTTTAACCTAATGAAAAGATCTGGTTCAAACCAGATGTCTTGGGCTGGAGATGTACTCACTTGGTAGAGTGCTTGCCTAGCATACACAAGGCCCTGGACCCAATCCCCAATGCTCCATAAACGGGGTGTGCTGCTACATGTCTGTAATCACAGAATTTGGGAGAAAGAGGCAGGAAAATCAGAACTTCAGTCATCTTCAGCCACACAACAAGTTCAAGGCCAGTCTGGACTACTTGGGAACCTGTCTCAAAATGAACACAAAACCACAGGTATCTTTTGTTACTTGTGTCTGACCACTTGGTTTGACAATGTGAGGGGTAACCTTTTAAATTCAATTCAATCTTAGAAGCAGACTTGCTCAGGTCCTCTAGGTCTGGAGTCACAGGCAGCTGTGAGCCACAGGACAGACACTGGAGACGCTCCATCGCTCCAGCCCCCAGTCTCTGCGCAGCTTCACGGACACCCTGTTTCTGCTCAGTTATTCACACCATGTGACCAACTTAAACCGGCTGACATGTATTTGTGGTGGCTCTTCCTCACTGTCAACTTGATTAGATTTGCAGCCACCTAGGAGACACATCTCGGAATTTGTCTGTGAAGGTGTCTCCTGATACTTTCCACTGAAGAAGGAAATCCCACTCCATGTGGGTGGCACCATTTGAGGGATGGGGTTCTAAGCTGAGTAAGGAGAGGCTGAGCACCAGGCTTCATCTCTCCATGCTTTCTCACTGTGAATGGATGCCTCATGACCAGCTGCCTCATGCTCCTACACCATGTCTTTCCCACTCTGCAGACTGAAGCCTTAACTGAGAACCAGAAGAAACTCTGCCTTCTTTCGAGTGTTCTGTCAGATATTTTGTTAACCTATCTATCATCTATCAGTCATCTATCACCTGTTAATCTATCATCATCTATCCATCTATCACCATTCATCAGCTTATCATCATAAAGAAAAGGAATTAAAAATTACCCACACTAGCCAGGCATGATGATACACACCTGTGATCCCAACACTCCGGAGGCAAAGGCAGTCAGATCTCTGTGAATGCAAGGCCACCCTGATCTACACAGTGAGCTCCACGTGAGGCAGGGCTAGAGTAATATCCTGCATTAAAAACAGAACAAAAGTTGCATACAAATGCACATTTGAAGCACTTGTAGCTGATGAGGGAGGCTCCCTCCCTCTCTCCAGCAGGGAATTCCCTCCCTTTCCAAAGATGCTATCCACGCTCACCCCCCTCTTACTTTCTAACATGCATGAGTGTGTGTGTGAGGCCTGCATGTGTGTATGTGCACTACATGCATGCCTTCTGACCACCAAGGTCAGGAAGAGGGTATTGGAATCCCCTGGAACTGAAATTAAGTTACAAACAGTTGTGAACCACCATGTGAGTGCTGAGGACTAAGCCCAGTCTTCTGTAAGAGCAAAAAGCACTCTTAACTACTGGGCCATCTCTAAAGCCCCAACCCATTACTCTTGATAGAATTAGAGTTCCACTATGTACTGCACTCCCTCAGGGCCCTGCTGAACTCTGTGTGTGTGTGTGTGTGTGTGTGTGTGTGTGTGTGTGTGTGTGTGTGTATGTTTAAACAGTGTTTTTCTGTGTACCCCTGGCTGTACTGGAACTCACTTTGTAGACCAGACAGGCCTTGAACTCACAGATATTCACATGCTTCTGCCTCCAGAATGCTGGGATTAAATGGGTGTGCCGTCGACACCTGGCCGCTGGAACTTCTTTAAGTCTGTCTTCCACACTGAAGCTAACAGACTCTAATAATGATGGCAAGTGTCAAGGCAGAGCTGGCATGTTTATAAGTCCTCATTGCTCCCAGGTAAACCCCACCCCCAGAAGCTGTGTTTTTATAACCCGGGAGCTGACTGTTAGTGAACAATACATATGCTAACAACCGTTTGTTTTTTATCATAGAATCTACTCGGTTTAAGTCTGTTAACATTTTTTAAGTATAAGCCTAACAGGTGGCCCCTCGTTCTGAAATTTTTGTTGACCTTATCTAGCCAAAGACAGCAGTAGAGACTAGAAATAATATTGCTAGTTTTCTGACACTGTAACAAAGCACCTGAGATGATCCAATTATAAAGAGAAAAGGTTTGACTGGTTTGTGGTTTGGGAGATTCCAACCTGATTGAGTGGCCCCACAACTTTGCAACATAGGCAAGACCGTGAGCTACAATGGGGATGCATGGTGAAGAAAACTCTTTATAGCAGAGGTTCTCAATCTGTGAATCACAACCTCTCTCAGGGTTTAACGACCCTTTCTCAGGGGTTGCCTAAGAATATTGGATAACATGGATATTTACACTACAATTCATAACAGTAGCAAAATTACAGTTATGAAGTAGCAACAAATAATAATTTTATGGTTGGGATCACCACAACAAGAGGAACTGTATTAAATAAAGCGTGGCAGCATTAAGAAGGTTGAGACACATTGCCTTATAGCATCAGCAAGGAGCCAAGGGAAAGAGAAGAAAATGGCTCCCATAGGGGAAACACTCCTGATGGTGTAAAGACTTCCTCCAAAGACCTCAACTTTTAAGGGTTCCATGATCTGCCAGCAACACTTCCTTTGTGACCAAGACTTTAGCAAATGAAACGTTGGGACACTCACCTAAACCATAGCGTATGGTCTTTACAAGTGGCTGATAAAGTCTCAAATTTCAGGACAATAATTTCCTAATTGTGTGGTCTTTTCATCTTTTTATTGGAGATTGACACTGGAGTCCCCCACACGCTGAACAGGCTTCATCCACAGAGCTATACCCCAGCTCCCAGCTCCCAGCTCCCCACTCTTTTTTTTTACTTTTTATTCAGTGACAAAGTCTCACTGATTTCCCCAGGGTAGACTAGAACTCACCGAGTAGCTGAAGCAGACCTTGGACTTGTGATCTTCCTGGCTCAACCTCCTGAGTAGCTGAGATGACAGCTAGCTGTGTGACCTTGGACAGTGGCTTGGGAATCCCTTAAAGGGATTGTCTCTCTGCCAGAGCACCAACAGTTAAGCCTAGAGGGAGGGCACAAGTGCCCAGAACTTCTGGGAGTATATTTTTTGTGCTGTCTTGAAAACTTGGGACACCCTCCACCCTCGAGCAGCCAGTCCACTGTATCAGCCTGACTTACAGGTGGCTTATATCCACTGAAGTTCTCAGAGGAACGAAGCCAACAGAATGGTCTGGAGAGAGGCCCATTGGTTAAGGGCAGAGTGGTTTTCCCAGAGGACCTGAGTTCAGTACCCAGCAGCTATGTCAGGCAGCTCACAATCACCTGTAACTCCAGCTTCAGGGGATCCAAGGCTTCTGGCCTCTGTGGACAACTGTATTCATGAGCGTATACTCACACACAGGCTGTACAATTAGAAACAATAAAAATAAACTTTTAAAAATTAAAAGTGTTAATATGTACTACATTAAAGTTGTTAACAAGAAATAAAAATTCATTTAAAAGTTTTAAAGTAGGCAGGTTTATTAGATTGGCTCACACTACTCAGGATGGGTAGTCCAACAACAGAGTCTGGGCATAGGACCAGGCACCATAGCAGTACCAGTGTGCTCAGGACGGTCTGAAGGATGCTTTTGGGCCACGGATATTCAGTCCATGTTGCAAACGTGAAGAAGCTGGATTTAACAGTGCCAACAACAGACTAGATACCATCACCAGGAGCAGGTGAAGGCAGGCAGGGAAGGAACCCTGTGTCTCCCTCTTTGTGTCTGGGCTACAGCCAGAAGATGCTGCCAATTCTCACACAGGGTCTTCCCCTATCAGTATTCATCCTTTAAAAAAATGAGAGATCTTTTAATTGATCCCAGATCCAATCACTTTGACAACCAAGATGAACCAAGATCACATGCCTGGGCTAAGGAGGGGCCAAAGGCAGAAGTGGCCAACCTGAGAGGCAAACCTGGAAACTCTGGCTCCAGATTCCCAGCCCCAAGCCCTGCCTGTTCACATGACCAGACACTGACACCAGTCACCCCATCCCACCAGGAGGTAGTGAAAGGGGTCAGACAGCATGGCCCACGTGGACAGCCAGCAGCAGTATGTCATTGGCTCCCATCCTACCCCACTGCTAAGGATCAAATCCAGGGACCCATCGTAAGCACTTTCCCACTAAGCTATATCCCACAATGTTTTTTTAAGACAAGATCTTGCTGTGTTACTCAGGCTGCCTCAATCTCATGAGTTGCTGTGATTACAGGTGGCAACACCAAGCCCAGCCAGTTTGTCATTCGTTAAGGATGGGATCAGTGAAGGAGGACTGATGGATGGAGCCTCTGAGGCTTCTGAGTTGTCAGGGAGGCACAACACAGGGTACAGCTCTGTGACCCCTGAACACGGCTCAGTTGGTAGAGTACACACTTAGCATGAATGAAACCCTGGGCTCAATCCCTGAACTGCATATAGACTTGTAATCCCAGGGAAACAGAAGGATGAGCAGCAGAAGTTCAAGGTCATCCTCCAGCACACAGTAAGTTCTAGGTTAGCCTGACCTATGTGAAACCCTGTGTCAAGAGAAAGAATGCTGCTTCGGAAAAGAATGAGTTGAAATCCCAGGTCTGTCATTCCATAAAATGGTCAGGGGGAGTAAATGAGACACAAGTCTTGTCCCCAGAGGCCTAAGTAGACTAAGACAAAGCTCACAGTGGACAGCTCCAACTGCAAGGCTGTGCGGAAGATACAGTCACAAATGGTGTTCTCGGGAGTGTGTCTAAAACTGTTAACATCAAGATGTCCATAAGCCTTTGCTAGGGTCTAATAGTAAAACCAGTCTAAAGGGGTGGACTTTGTGCTGCAGGCAAGGCAAGCCTCTTCAAGAGTCACTAAACCTAAGATGATTATGGGGATGTTGCCCAATGGCGAGGCACTAGCCTAGCAGGAGCTACAACCATGGGCAGACCCTGGACATCTGTAGAAAAACAAAAGTGTTGGCACCCACCTCGAATCCCAGCACTCAGGAGACAGAGGCAGGTGGTTATCTGTGAGATTGAGGCCAGCCAAAACTACATAGTGAGACCCTGTCAAGAAACAAAGGATGATAAAGGCCCCAAGCTCTCAGCTACCTGTGGCTTGCATCCTGCACTAGCCAAGAAATCTTGCAATTAATACCTAGCTCAACAAAAGGGTTCCTGCTATAGTGCATAGAGCTATTCCTGACTGGACTGGCACTGTGACCCAATGGGTGATCACTTGCCTAGCACATGCAAGGTCATGAGTTCAATCCCAGCACTGCAAAATTAACCTATCCTGGGCCCTAAGAAGGAAGTTCTCTACTACAAACACATAGGAACCATTAGTCATTCCTGATGCCCAGAGTCTACCCATCTCCACTCCTTCTACTCTCTATACAGGAAACTGTCAGCTCCATGCTGAATCTCTGACTGAGAAAACACCTACTGTGTGCCAGCCATGAACTTGGCTAGCACAGTGAGAAGTTCAACCCTGTAAATGAGGCAAATCTTACAACATGTTAAAATCTAGTGGTGATTATAAAGCTAATACTTGAGACAAAACTTTATTATCACCTTGCACAACCCTCCAATGCCAAGGCTAAACCTCCCTGCTCTGTCCAGCCACAGGAGGTGCTGAGAAAACACCCTCCCTTTAGAAGAGTTCTTAGTGTGAGAGAAAGTGCCACTCATAGCAGGATTTTGCCTGTCCTGTTGCCTAGGGAGTGCACTACCTTTCACTTCACAAACTTCATAACAACTCCACAAAATGGGAGAAGGCAGGAACACACACATAAGGCTGGCTGTGTTGATACACACCTGTCATCTCAGCTCGGGGGATGTGGGGGTGGGGGACTGGGAGTTAAAAGCCAGCTTTGACTGAGCTACAGTGACATACTGTTTCAAAAACAAAAACAAAAGGAAGCTGGGGACACATCTCAGTTGATGGGGTGTTTGTGGAGTATGCACACAGCCCTGTGTTCAGTCCCCAGCACTATGTAAACAAGATGTAATCCCAGGTATAAACAGAAGAATCACAAACTCAAGGGCATCCTTGACTACGTGGAGAGTTTAGGAACAGCCTAGGATATACAAGACTCTACAGGAAAAAAAAAAAAAGAAAACAGGAAGCCCCTACACACACACACACACACACACACACACACACACACACACACACACACACCAGCACTGTAGCACACACCTTTAATCTCTGCATTCAGTAAGCAAATGTAATTAAATCTCTATGAGTTTGTTGTCAGTCTGGTCTACACGTCCAGTTCTCAGTCAGCCAAGGCTACAGAATGAGACTCTGTCTCAAATGGCTTACGACAACCAAGGACTAGTGAGGTAACAGGATCACCAAGCCTAAGACCTGTTTGACTCCTATGACATTTATAGTGAACGAGAGAACTAACACCCACAATGCGCTACGCATACAAACACAAAAATAACTTATCAACTAACTGATTTTTTAAAGTGCTATTTTTTAAAGATCAACTTCTACAATTGCCCTCACATCCATACATGTGTTATGTCACCTGATGTACATGTAAACACATACACACACACACACAAAATCATTCATATACACATGCACACAAATAAAAAAATCATAAACATATAAAAACACAGCTGGGCTGTAGTGGCACACGCCTTTAATCCCAGCACTTGGGAGGCAGAGGCAGGAGGATTTCTGAGTTCGAGGCCAGCCTGGTCTACAGAGTGAGTTCCAGGACAGCCAGGGCTACACAGAGAAACCCTGTCTCGAAAAACCAAAAAAACCATATAAAAACAGACTCCTTGGACACACAGTCACAGTGCAGAACTCCAGGCAGGCCTTAGGTGGAATGAGGCACCTACTCTTACAAGCAAGTGACTCATTATCAGGTCACCAAGCCAAGGCTCATCGACTCTGAGTCCCAACATAACTGTAGTGACTGCAGCAGACTTGAGAGGGTACTCTAACAGCTGGGAGGCCACTGGGATTGAGGCTTAGAACTTCATCTTCATGCTAAACATAGCAATGAACGTGGATCCCCTGTTATACCCACAATTCCCGCTCTGTCTCCGAGTCTTTAGGGAACGCCATATGCCAGGAGTTCCTGGCAGCAAGAAACCGAAATACTATCAGAATAAATTACTTTTCATTAGAATTGTGCTGTTGACCTGCTCGAGGTATCTAGAATATTAACACCGTTCCTGATATTAACAAAGTCCGCCTACTTCCAGCCGCTCAGGAGCAACAGCTTCACCACCTCAGGAGGAAACCGGCTCTTTGAGGAGCTCTCTCTAGGACACCTGGGTGAGAGACACTAACCTGGGGACAGTGCCAGAACCCAAGATGCCTGAGCCTGTAGGGCCAGTCCCTACATGACCCAGACAGTGGAAGAATGTGAGGAAGGCAGAGGAGGGTCGCCTGGGGGAGAGGAAAAGCTCACTTCCTCCAGGGCCACCTCCAGCTAAGAAGGGCTGCCAAGACCATGTCAACCTGTCATGCACATTAATGGTGAGAACAACCCAGGTTTGTGACTGAAACACAGCCTGTAAGAAAGCGCCTCTTCACTGAGAGGAGCTGGGCTTTACTGCCTGTTACTTAGACATATTTTCCTGAAGAAAAAAAAAAATGATCCTTGCCAGCTATGACACACCTGTAATCCCTGTACCTGGGGAGAAAGGATTGTGGGTTTAAGGCCAACCAGGACTACATAGAGGGAAATGCTGGAAGAAAGGAAGAAAGAAAAAAAGAAAGGAAAGAAGAGAGAGGAAGTGAGGGAGAGAGAGAGAGAGAGGGAGGGAGGGAAGGAGGAAGGGAGGGAGGGAAGGAGGGAAGGAGGGAAGGAGGGAAAAAGGGAAGAAAAAAGAGGGAGGGGGAGGAAGGAAGTAAGAAAGCACTTCAACATTTCTTGTTTTTAAAGTAACACAGCTGTAGAGGCTCACACCTGTAATCCTAGCAAACCAGTGGCTGAGGCCGGAAGACCACCTGCGTTCAAGGCCAAGCCTGGTGTTATATGGTGAACACAAGGACAGCCTGGGCTACTCAGTGAGAACCTGATGAGTAGAACTCTGCAAACTGTCCTCTAGCCTGGATGAGTACACTGTCACACACACACACACACACACACACACACACACACACACACACACAGAGAGAGAGAGAGAGAAAGAGAGAGAGAGACAGAGAGAGAGACAGACACAGAATGAGGGAGGGGCATAACAGGTTTACAAGTAGTCCCCACCCAACCCCCCGCCCCCCCCCCCCCCCCGACTCACCTCCACCATTCCCTAAAGCCAGCCACTCACTGCTCCTGCCCAGAGTTTACTGCATTTATAGATTTAGAGTTTCTTATGTATTCTAGACTTTATGCCCAAATTATTACATGAAGAATAACGTATTAAGCTGTTCTCCTCGCCTTTTCTTCACATAGCAAACGTATCATAATCCCTCCCATAGTGGTACAAAGAGTCCTTCACCTTGTAGCAGCTCTGGTTGGCCTAGAAGTCATTACATAAATCTAGCTGGCCTGGAACCTGGAGATCTACCTGCCTCTGAGGTCCTCTTCTGGTCTCCATGGGGACTGCAGTACACGGGTCACACACATGGCCTCCGTTTTCTGTTTGTTCTTATTTACAGCTGCATAGTAATCCACTGTAGAAGGTATCACTTTGTAGTGAAACAATTAGCCTTCACTGTTTCCTGGTGATGAGACCTGCTCTGCACTGAACTTCTAACCTGTGTTCCATTCTATACTTTTTAGTGGTATACATTTTTTCTCTTAATTTTTTATATAGATTTTATGTTCATTTGTATGGTGGGGGGTTACTTTGTTTTTATCTGTTTTGTTGTGTTGATACCTGAGAGCTAAGGGAGCTAGAATCACCAAGTTGGTGAACTTGTGTGCTGAAGTGTCTAGTTAGTCTCTGGATCATACTCCATCTCAGATGTAGTATATCATTGTGCACCAGAGGCATCCAGAAAGTAGCTGAGAAAAATCAGAGAAGAGGAGCTAGAGAGGTGGCTCAGAGGTTAAGAGCTCTGCTCTGACAGAGGACCTAGATTCAATTCCCAGAACAGGGGGGAGGGGGAGGTCACGGGCGGAGGTAGCTCCAGTTCAGAAAATCCAATGTCTCCGGTTCTCCATGGGCATTGCACACACACAGACAGAGACAGAGAGAAAGCGAGACAGACAGAGACAAAGAGACACACAGAGACAGAGACAGAGTGAGACAAAGACACACATACACACATGCACACGCACATGTACACACAAATGACCATAAACTACACAAAACATCAGGGAGGAAAATTAACCCAGCTAATGCAGAGCACAAGAGCAGGTGAGTAGTCAGGGTGGAAGCACTGTGGCAGTCCTAGCACACAAGAGGCAGAGCTGAGGCCTAGGGGCTGGAAAGATGGCTCAGAGCTTAAGGAGCCCTGCTCACCCTTCCAGAGGACCTGAGTTTGAGCCCCAGCACCAAAAGATAACTTACGAGTGAATGAAACTCCAGTTCCATGGGGATCTGAGGTCCTCTTCTGGCCTCCGTGGGGACTGCAGTACATGGTGCAGACTTAATGATGCAAACACCTGAACACATAAAAATAATTGTTTTTAAGTTCAAGGCCAGCCTGGCCTACATGAAACTCTGTCTCAAGAACAAAACAACAGCAATATACATACACACACATGCACACAGACGTATATACACAGATGTACATACATACACACATACATGCTCATGTTTGCTCTCTCTCCCCAACCCCCTGCTCCCCTCTTTCCTCTCCTCTTCCCTTGAAGGGACCCTTTATTCCAGGTTGCTCCCCCTCTGTACCCCAGATTAGGCACAGACAACACCCAAACACCAATTTCCAAGCACAAACCAAATGCAAAGAGATCTTTTATTAAGCAAGGCAGAGACAAGGTGGCTGGATCTGAATAGGGCAGAAACAGCAGCAAACAGCTTTGCAAGGGTTAATTTTTAAGACCAAAAAGGGGGAGGTCTGTGTTAGAATAAGCTAGGGCGTGTAAGTTCTGATGGGCTATGTTAACTAGGTTAGTAAAAATAATGATTTTTGATTCCTGGACCTTGTCATTTTGATAGTTGGACCTTGGTAATTGATCGCTCTCAGAAATGGCAAACAAGGGAATGGACCTTGGTAGTGAACTTTAGGAATGTGATCTCATGGTTTGGCAGAGAGAAAGGTAAAAAGCAAAATCTATCAGTGCCATGCTCAGGCCTGCTAAAGCCCCTCGCTCCCTCCCTCCGTCCCTCCATGTCTCACTCTCGGGAGCTCTTCTTCCTTTTAAATTGAGTTTGTGAGGTTTTCGCGCCAGAGTCCAGCCCAAACTGGCCTTAAATTTACACTTTCCAACCTCAGCCGGACAAATACTAGAAACATAAGTGGTACTGAGAATACGGGTGGTGCTGGGAACGCGAGAGGTGCTGGGAGCGCGGGTGGTGGTGGGAGGGCGGGTGGAGATGCCTATAGACTCTGCTTTTCTGAACATCTGTTCTCAGAAATACTACATTCCAGCCACGCACCGACAACAATAAACTGAATGATAAGTGTGGTGGTTTGAATATAAACGTACCCCATAGCTCCCATATTTCAGTACTTGAACTCCAGCTAGTAGTGCTGTGGGTGGGAGGTTTAGAAGGTGCAACCTTGCGGGAGGAAGTATGTTGGGATGAAGTCTGAGAGTCTGAAACATTGTGCCACTTCCAGCTTTTCTCTGCTTCATGCTTGCAATTGAGCAGGTAGGCTCTCAGCTTCCTGCTCTGGCCACCAAGCCTGTCACTGGCTGCCGTGCCTCCCCACCATGATGCAGTCTTATCCCTCTGGAACTATAAGCCCAAAGTCCATCTCCCACAAGTTGCTTTTGGTCAAAGCATTTTATCACAACAACACAAAAGTAACTAAGACAAGTATTCTTGAACAGCTTGGTCTCCGGACCCTTTCATACATTTAACATTATTTAGTACACTTCAGGGTTGTATTGTGTGTGGATTGTGTTTATTAACATTTCTATTTTGGGTGCCAGAGAGATGGCTCGACAGTTTAGACCATTTGCTGCTCTTGTGTAGAACCTGGGTTCAGTACCCAGCATCCGATGGCAGCTCACAGCCAGCTGCAACTCCAGTTCCAGGGGATCTGACACCTCTTCTGACCTCAGCATGCACCAGGCATGCTAATGCTACATAGATATATATGCAAGCAAAATATCTATACATGTAAAATAAAAATTTAAATTTGTTTGTATTTTAGAAATTTATACTGGGGTAGGGTGCAGCCCAAGGGCAAAACACTGGCTCTAACGATGCCCTAGGTTTTGTCTCCAACATCGAAAAAATAAAAGAGAAAGTGAATGGGATGGGGAGGTGAGGAAGGGAGAGAGGGAGGGAGGGAGGGGGGAGAGGGGGACAGGAAAAAAGTAAGAAATTTGAAGTGGAGCCCTGCATGGTGGCTTTGTGCCTGTAATCTTAGTACCTGGAACAGTAGGCAAGAGGATTCACTATACAAATCATTTCTCACAAAAGGGGAGGAAAGGGAGAAAAGAAGGGAGGGAGGGAAGGAAGGAAGGGAGG
>NW_021604564.1:19012224-19019553 GCF_004785775.1 Grammomys surdaster | reverse complement strand
GGAGGGAGGGAGGGAGGGGAAAAAGAGGGGGGAGGGAAGGGGAAGGGAGGAATGATTGCCTTACAAAGGCAGTCTTTGCAGGCTCCTCCCACGACATTATGTGGAGTACTAACAAGTTGAAAGTCAATGCTGTTATTTGCTAAATAACCCTCAAACGACACGTATCAATTTATAACAAGAACTAGGGAAAAAATGTTTACAACCTTAAAGGCCTGGGGATATGACTGAATGGTAGAGGACGGGAATACCAATCACAAGGTCCTAGGTTTAGATCCTTTCAGAAGGATCTGCCATTTAAAACAGAAGTTATGACATTGAAAAATTGAAAATCCTCCCTCTGGGCAGTGGTGGCGCATGCCTTTAATCCCAACACTTGGGAGGTAGAGGCAGGTGGACTTCTGAGTTCGAGGCCAGCCTGGTCTACAGAGTGAGTTTCAGGACAGCCAGGGCTATACAGAGAAACCCTGTCTCGCACCCCCCCCCCAAAAAAAAAGAAAAACCAAAAAAGAAAAAGAAAATCCTCCCCAAAATAAAGTCATTTCGCCAAATAAACAACTATAAAACTTTCATTTTCTTTCTGAGCTAAACTATTCTCCTTTAGCTGGTCTTCTGGAGGGGATCACATTGGGTCTCTACCTCACCTTCTCTACTCAAGGGGTCTCTGTCAGGTTAACTTCCCAGCCACCTAAAGGCTAACCTTACCCAACCACCTGGTGTCACACTGTAGGAACCCAAAGCCTGAGCAGCTGCAATGACTGGCCCAGGGTCACGCAGCATGTGGGTCACAGAACTGGCACAAAGTCACGTCTCTTGGCCTGCACTCCAATTACCCTTTCACTCCCCATTTATCCCCACCCCCAACAGTCACAGAAGTGCTGTAGGACTGAGCCTGGTTCACACAATAGCCACGTCAACAAATCATTCAGACCAAAGAAGTCTAACAAAAAAAAAATAAAAGTCAACTCTGTGGAAAACAAAATCATGCCAACCTCTTCCTCATCGCTGTGTAGAAAGAACCTGCAATTATGAGTTATTCCCTCTGCAAGGGCGGGTGCTCAGAGTCTGTGGGAGGAAGGAACTGGGACTTTAAAAAGGCATATTAGTAAATAACTAAACTTAGAGATATCCCTACGTGCACTGGCCAGAAACGAGAACTTTTGATGTGAATGGAACATTCCCAAGAGTCTCCAGCAATGCTTAATCAAAATGATGGCAGACAATGGAGTAACATCTCTATCTATCTCTCTATCTCTATCTCTCTCTCTCTTTCTATCTCTATCTCTCTAGTGGTGGTTGAGATAGGGCTTCGTGTAGCCCAGGCTGGCTTCCCTGTAGGGCTGGGATAACAGACCTGTGCCACCATAGTTAATGCAGTGCTAGGAAGTGAACCAAGGACACTCTGGCAACTGAGCTACTCCCCCAGCCTCACTTTGTGCCGTTCCCACACAACGTAGCATGCTGAATTGCAACACACCGACTCCATGTTGGGTTTGTGCATGTGCCTTGAGGATCTTAACCAACTACAACCGTCATTTTTTTTTGTACACTTATCTCTGAGTACACCTCATGCCTCAATGAGATGAGAAACAATATTTTAGGTTAATGAGCAAAGGCAGGGGGAAGCGGGGTGGGGTGGGGTGGGGTGGGGCTCAAAGTGACCCTTGCTGCTCTGGGATCTGAAGAGAGGGAGAGAGCCAGAGTTCCGGGTTTCAGTATAAATGATATCTCCTACACCCTCAGATAATACATTCTCAAAATTTCTCATCTTTCAGAATTAATCAGATTGGCTTCACATTTTTGCTATTACCAAGACCTTAGAAACACAGCTTTGGGTTTGTTTTGTTTTGTTTGGGGGGGGGGTTGTTTTGTTTTTGTTTTTTGTTTTCTTTGGTTTTTTTTTTTTTTTTTTTTTTTTTTTTTTTTTTTTTTTTTTTTTTTGGTTGAGACAAGGTTTCTCTGTGTAGTCCTGGAACTCACTCTGTAGACCAGGCTGGCCTCTAACTCAGAAATCCACCTGCCTCTGCCTTCCATGTGCTGGGATTAAAGGCATGTACCACCACTGCCCGGCAGAAACACATCTTTGAATAATAAATCTGCATTTGTAATTGTGACAAATTGTCTTAAATATCAACTTGACAGAATCTAGAGTTCCCTGGGAGAGGGACTCTGGGCATGCCTGTGGGGATTGTTGACTTCACTGTGGATGAGACCTGGGCTGTGTGACTGGAATACTGTTCTGAGCGGCATGGATTCATTCCTCTGCTTCCTAACTCTGGATGCTTCAAGTTCTTGCTGTCTGGACTGCCATGGTGGACTGTAATCTGGGGAAATGTGTGTTAAATTAACCATTTCTCCTTTAACTTGCTTTTATTGGAAGGTTTGTCACAGCAACTGGAAGAAAAATCAAGACACAGATGTTCAATAGCATTGTTCTGTAACAGGCCTCCTTTTTTTTTTTCTTGAGATAGAATTTCTCTGTGTAGCCTTGGCTGTCTTAGAACTAGCTCATAGACCAGGTTGACCTCAAACTCACAGAGCTCCACCTGCCTCTGCCTTTTAAGTACTGGGATTAAAGACATGAGTCATCAGTACCCAGACAGGCTTGCTAATTTTTTGACACTTATGTATGTTTTCATTGGATGTGCCCAGATACCTACATGCATGGAGGTCAGAAGCCAACATGGTTCACTGCCTCTATCATGGCAGTCCCAGGATCCAATGTAGGTCTTCAGTCTTGGTACCAAGCACATTTTGCCCAGTGGGCCATCTCACTGGCCCAGGACTTTTATAGTTCTAATTAATCACCCAACTATATAAGTAAAAATGACAAGATAGATTACAAAAACATCAAAACATGAGCTAGAACCATTACTAGCACTATCCCTCTTCTAGAAGAAGTTACAAAGGAAAGAGTGTAGCCAGGCACCCAGTCCCCTCCATTCCTGTACTCGGTGTCTTTGATGACATCACTTTTTTTATTCCTTGTACTGTTAACTTGTCTTGTTTCTGTCCTGATTAATTCAGCTGAACTTCTATCTATCATAAAGCTCTGGTTTTGTTTTTGTTTTTAAGTTTTTGGGCTTAGGGGATTTGGGGCTGGAGAGATGGCTCTGTGGTTAAGAGCACTGGTTGCTCTTCCAGAGGATTGGATTTGATTCTCAACAACAAACCAGCTCAGGAACATCTGTAGCTCCAGCTCCAACAGGTACCACACTCTCTACTTTCTTCTAGCCCCCTTTAGAACTGCACTAAAAATACATTTTAAAAGTAAATAAATAAAAACATGCTTCAAATGAAGCACTACTGTGTTCAGATAATATTGTTCACTGTTGATTTATATTTGTTGTGGTTGTCTTTTTTTCCCTGGGTTTTTTGAGACAGAGTCTCATTCTTTAGCTCAGGCTAGCCTGGAACTCAGTACATAGTCTAAGCTGGCCTCTACCTCAAGATCCTCTTGTCGCAGTTTCCCAAGTAACTGGGAAGATGGGTCTCTATTAAGGTAAACTTAAATACCCTGAGCTGTATACTTACGTACAAGTGTGTCCTACTGCCAAACCCAGCCCTCGTTTCTCAGTGTGGCCAAGAGTGCCATGGGCTCTAAGCACAGTAGCCCTGAAGCAGAAGCTTACTGAAGGCATCTGCATGAAGTAGCCACAAGGAAAGCAAACTTTAGCATAAATCCAAGTGCCTGCCACCTTAAAATTTACCACCTATTTCTACCTACACACACACACAGACACACACACACACTGCTAAAAGCTAAAGGTAGGACCTACAGCATGCTATGCAAGCTTCTGTCCCTGAGCCATACCCTAACCCACCCACCAACTATTTAAAAATGAAAAGAATTGGTAATGTGTGTCTAGCATGTAAAAGACTCTAGGCTCAACCCCCGGTGCTCGGTAAAACTGGTCATAGTAATCCATACTAGCAATCCTAACAATGGAAAGGCTAGGGCAAAGAGACCTCAAGTTCAAGACCAGCCTGGGATACATAAGACCCTGTTGTGATGGTTACTAATGTCAAGTTGGCAAAAACTGGAGTCACCTGGTCAAAAAACCAAAAACAAAAAAAAAAAAAAAAAAAAAAGAGAGAGAGAGAGGCTTCAGGACATGCGTTGTGGAGCTTATCTTGATTAGGAGAACCGAATGCCACCCTCAGTGGGGTGGGGACTTAGGAGGAGGAGAAAGGGAAGCAGCAGCTTGTACTGGATGCTCCCTTCCTCTGACTATGGAAGTCAGGTGACCAGCCGCTCCTCACTCCTGCCCCTGCGAGCATCCCTCTCTGAGTTGTTTCCATAGGGTCTTGTATCAAGCAGCTGATAATAACTAAGACATCTGTCTCAAAACAAATAAATTTTAAAGAAAGAATGCTTAGGAGTAACAAGAAGCCACAATGTCATTGTCTTGGTCTTCACAACTTTGCAGCTTCTCTGTTTCCCAGCAGTGTTTGTATGTGACAGAGAATCCGACCGTGCAGTGTGAGCCGGGGAGCCTGTTCAAAAGGAAGGATAAAAGTATTGGGGTGCCCTAACTTTAAAGTGAGAGGACACAGGCAAAAGGAAGCAGCTTCCCTGGGAACTTGGGGCTGCTGAAGCTTCAGTGCTCGAAAAATAGGCAGACAGTCCTGTCTTCTGGCCATTTTCCCTAAAGTGCATGAGACTTTAAATAAACAGTCATATTATGTTCAGAATACCTCTCAGATAAACACGACTGCCAGCCGAACATTTGCAGAAGATAATGGCAGGAGAAAAGGCAAACTTGCAGAGGCGACACATCTGGAGTAGAAAATCATGTAGCCAACGTTCAGATCCGCTTCTGAAAAACACAGACTTCTTAAACTGTAGAAAAAGAAACTAACAAGTCTGTTTGTTTGTTTGTT
The DNA here is from genome assembly GCF_004785775.1 of Grammomys surdaster. Classification (NCBI taxonomy): domain Eukaryota; kingdom Metazoa; phylum Chordata; class Mammalia; order Rodentia; family Muridae; genus Grammomys; species Grammomys surdaster. The sequence continues at coordinate 19,014,672 of NW_021604564.1, read as the reverse complement.
TGTTTGTTTCCTTAAGGGTTGGAGGGGAGCTTGGTCCCTGACAAAGAAAACTGAGACCTAGGAACTGTCCAAGATCAAAATAGGGCAAGCCTCTAGGTCTGGCCTGTCACTCAAGCTGTGCCCAAAATTGCAACAAACAGAACTATTTCTGAATTTGGCCAAGGGACACTCTCCAGAGCCTTAGAGGAAACACTGGAGGCTTTTAAAAAGAAAAAAAAAAAAACAGACAGTATGGGGAGGATGGGAGACATTCCTGCAATTCCAGTACTCAGGAGACAGAGACAGGCAGGTCTCTGAGTTCTAAGCTAAGATGGTCTACAAACTGAGTTGCAGAACGGCTAGGACCATATAGTACAAACTCTCAGAAGCACAAAAGTTTAAAAATATCAAATAACAGAAGGAAGCAGAATGTCTTTGAACACAAAACACTTATATTCTCTTTGGGATGTGGATACAACCCAGTTGGTTGAATGCTTGCCTAACAGTACAAAGCTTTGGGTTCAATCTCTGGCATGATGGTACGTGTCTGTCGTTTTAGTATGTGAGAGGTGGAGGCAAGAAAATCAGAAGCCCAAAGTCAGACTTAACTGCGTAGTGAGTTCAAGGCCAGCCTCCCTTCCAGAAGCATCTGTCTCAAAAACAGTCAGAAACAGTGGCCACACATTTAGTCCCAGCACAGACAGACTGAGGCAGACATCTCTGGGAGTTTGAGCCCCCTTAACTATGTCTACATACTGAGTTCCAGAGGTAATATAGGGAGACTCTGTCTCAAACAAATAAAACAAGAAAACACTGAAAGTAAATATAGTCACCTGGTCTACTATGTGAGGAAACTGTGGAGGACATTAGGACAATGACATGTAAAAGTGGACGCCAATGCTAGTGTTAACTGACGTTAAATGTCCTGAATTTGAAGGCACTGCAGCCATGGAGGCAGGGAGGGCACTGCAGCCATGGAGGCAGGGAAGAACCTCCTTGTTCATAGAGAAATTTAAGTATCTAGAGCAGAGTCAAATGTGGTACAGCAAAAACAATTCTTTTTATTATTTTTATTAAACTAAACTTATTAATCAATTATTTTGAGACAAAGACTCGCTGTGTAGCTCTGGCCAGCCTAAGATTCATTATACAGACTAGATTGGCCTTGAACTCAGGCAGATGTCCTGCCTTTGTCTCCCAAATGTTGAAAAACTAAAGACATGTAACACCACACACAGCTCGTGTGTGTGTGTGTGTGTGTGTGTGTGTGTGTGTGTGTATGTGTGTGTGTGTATGTGTACAATTATCCACAGAGGTGAGGCGTGTCAGATCCCCTGGAGCTGGAATGTTAGGTGGTTGAGAACCATCCAACAAGGATGCTGGGAATTGAACTCTGCCTGGTCCTATGAAGGAGAAGCAAGTTTCCTTAACCATTGGGCCATCTCTCCAGCCCTGAGACACTGTATTTAAGAGAAATAGCATTGCTTATTATCTAGCTTCTGGAAGGCTAAGGCTAGAGGATTACAAATTCAAAACCTGCTTGAACTACTTGATAAGCATTCTGCCAACAGGGGCACAACTTTGTTCTTGCTTTGTTTTGGGATACAGGGTCTCACTGAAGAGGACTAGCTTGGAACTCATGGCAATCCTCCTGCCTCAGCCTCCTAAGTACTGAGATGTCAAACTTGTACTATACTGTTAGAGTAAAAACAAAAACAAAAAACACCTCATCTGCAAAATCTCTGGCACACATAGATACACTCTGCTTAAACAGGGTTGATCACTAGGACCAGGGCCCGCCCCTAGGAAAGCAGGCTCACTTGGAGCAATTCTGTGAGTTAGGCAGAATATTTAGCTTTTCATTTGGGGGTATTTGGGGATTTGTTTGGTTTGGTTTGGTTTTGTTGTTGGTCTAGGTCTTCATTGTTGTATTTGCCTTCCAAGAAAGGGTTTCTCTGTGCATCCCTGGCTGTCCTGGAACACTCTGTAGACCAGAGATCCACCTGTCTTGGTCTCCTGAGTGCTAGGATTAAAGGCTTAAGCCACTATTGCCCAGCACAGAATATTTAGTTCTTTAATGATATTAAACTTGTACCTTCCCAGAATCCCTGCCTCTAATGCAGCAGCTCACAGGCGTATAGGGTTGTAAGCCTGATTGATCATTGTAACTTTTCCTTTTTTTCTATCTTTTAAGAAAGCATCCTAGGGATTAGAACCATCGCTCAATGGTTAAGAGCACTGGTTGTTCTTCTAGAGGACTTGGGTTCAATTCCTAGCACCCACTTGGCAGTTCACAACTGTCTGTAACTCTAGTTCCAGAGAATTTGATGCCCTCTTACAGACATGCAGGCAAAATACCACTTCATATAAAATATAAATAAACTTTTTTTAAGGAAGAAAGGAAGGGGGGGAGGGAGGGAACGAGGAAGGAAGGAAGGAAGGAAGGAAGGAAGGAAGGAAGGAAGGAAG
>NW_021604564.1:18996696-19012214 GCF_004785775.1 Grammomys surdaster | reverse complement strand
AAGGAAGGAAGGAAGGAAGGAAGGAAGGAAGGAAGGAAGGAAGGAAGCATCTTAGACACTTTGGGCTCACTCACCATCACCCCCTCCCTTTGGCTGCAGAGCTGCTTGCCGGTCACAAGCCTGCCCTCCCCGTCAGTTTCAATTGCCTCCCTCCCCTTTGTTTTCTAAGGCTCCTCCATTTCCTTCCTCTGGGCAGCTCCTGGGGGTTTACAACCGGCCCATCCGGGTTCTTTTTTTAAACACTAATTATCCTTGATCTTCCATTTGGGTCCATTCTTAAATTCTTTAATTAATGAGATTGAAAACAAAAGGGGGCAGGTTTCTTTGGGATCATTGCACCTGGTCTTTGCCTGACCTGAAGGATAGAAATCTCTACCACACCAAGCACAGCCCCAAGGTAGTCAGCAGGGTCTCGCTTCCAATCAGGGTCACCTTGAAACCAGAGAGGGCCAGGTGGTTGAAACCACCCTTCCGGAAGGGGTGGAGAAGACTGACCACGTCTCACAGTCTTTCATCTTCCCTGGAATAGCCACAGTAAAGATTAAATTGCATGCCACGCCTTTACAGCACTCAGCGGGCTGAGGCAGGAGCATCTGGAATCCTAGGCCAGCCTTAGCGACATTACAGGTTTGAGACCAGCTACAAAACCTCAGTGTACCGTATGCAACCAAAAATAAAAGATTAAACAGTGCAATATATAAACTTCTAAGACACACATAAAATGAACTTTATCGCTTATTGAAACTAGGTCTTTGTTATGCAGCCCGGGCTGGCCTGGCACAAAATAAAATTTAAAATGGAAATTGTGGGGCTAGGGAGATGGCTCAGTGGTTAAGAGCACTTGGCTGCTCGTGCAGAGGACTTGGGTGCTGGTCCAAGCACACACATAGAGGCTCACAACCATCTGTAACTCTAGTTCCAGAGGTCCTGACGCCCTCTTCTGCCTTCCATTGGCACCAGGCATGCACATGGTGCACAGACATACAAGCAGGAAAAATATTCATACACATAAAGTAACAAGAAATAGTGGTGGTGCCTTTGATCCTGGGATTTAGAAGTCAGAATAGGAGACCTGCAGGGTCTACATACTGAGTTCAAGGTCAGCCAAGGTTACATGGTGAGACCTTGTTTACTTTAATGGGAATTCTCTAAGGGGGGGTGTGTCTCAACTCAGCAGGAGATGAGTCCTCTCCCAAGCTATCAGGCATGTGGGCGGAGACCCCAGTGAGTGAGAAGCGAAGAAGAAAGGAGCTACAAAGGGAGTGGCTGTGGGGGGCAGAGGTAAATCCCCAGTAAAGTTTAGTCAGAGGCCAAGCTAGCCACTGAGAGTTTTCTGAGAATGCAGACCCCTCACCAGGCACTAAAAGCTGGGTGTAGTGGTATGCCCCGGCAATCATAGCTCCAAGGAAACCGGAGGCCTGAAGATCAGGAATTCAAAGCCTCAGCCCATGTAGTCAGTTTGCAGTCGGCCCGGGTTCCTTGAGCCCCTATTTCAAAAGAAAAGAGGGGACCCTCAGGCCTGGTGAAGTATCTGGAGTAGGGAAGAAAGAGCACAGCAGATCAACTAGCCTCCAGAAGGAGGCGGTGTGGCAAAACAGACACAGCTTCTGCAAGCCAGATCCACAGAAAGGGCCGCGGTGCCGCTCCAGGGAGGAGTTCTCCCAAGTCCCTGTGTTCGGTTCAAACCACTGCAAACAAACAAGTACACAAAGGCTTATTTTGTTAGAGGAAACTGTGGTGCTCAGGCAGAAAGGCAGAAACACCAAAGGTAGTTCCTGCATTTGCCCATCCTGGAAAAGGTGGAAAAATAAATTGGGCCCACATACTGGGCACAGCAACCATTCGGAAACCCAGGCACGAGACCAGAAAATCCCAGGCCTGCAAGCACAACTTATTGAGACCCTGTCTTACAACAGCAAGGAAATTATATAGTGGATTGGGATGCAACTCACTGGGAGTGTGTTTGCTTAGCATGCTGGGGGCCAAGGGTTCACCCCCAGAACCACAGTTCGTGGCATGGGCTCAGCCGGCACTTAGTACACGCTGTCAGTCCAGGACAGCGCTTTTTCAGTCTTTCTTACCACTTTACCCTCCCAGCCTTGTTCAGTACTGTGTCCAGTAAATATGTATTTGTTGAATGAATTAATGAACGAATGAATGAATTGAATGAGTGAGTGAAAACAATGTTGGATATGGTAGTGCTTGCCTGTCACCCCGGTTCTCAAGAAGTTGGAGCAAGGGGATTATCAGGAGTTCGAGGTAGGATGGGCTGCAATAGTGAGCTCAAGTCCAGTAAAACCCTTAGTACAGTAGGTGGGATGGGCCATGATGACATATACGTTTAATTCCAGCATTGGGTATTAAATAATCGAGGCCACCCTGGTCTACAGAGTGAGTTCCCGGACAGGCTGGGAGACAGAGAAACCCTGTCTTGAAAAAAACAAACAAACAAAAAAAATCAAACCAGTGGATGGAACTAAGTAAATATTCTATGAATGATCTTAAACTCCCAATTATCCTGCCTCTACCTCCTACGTGCTGGGCTGACAAGGTGCTCCCCTGGCATAAATGGTCATTATTGTTAATAATAGTTCTTCTTGTGGTCAGTTATATACCTAAATGATCTTAGTTCAATGTATCATTCTTTAGCCAGGTGCTGTGGCTCAAACCTGTAATCCACCACACTGGAGGCTGATTGTTTTGAGTTTGGGGCCAGCCAGGTGAGTTCCAGGACAGCTTGAGCTATAGGACAGCCTGAGCTACAGAGAGAGCTGTGTCTAAAAAAATAAATAAATAAATAAACAAAATGTATCTATAACCTTAATTAGCATCTTTAGCTAGAAGACTGGCAAAACATCCCCGTGGGTAAGTATGCTTGTCTAGGAGACGGATGACCAGAAATCCATCATCTGAAACCAGGTGGTGGTGGCAAGGAGTCCAGCAAGTTGTCCTCAGATCTCAAGTGTCATGGCACACACATTGCCATCCACCCCCACATACATACACCCACAAGTAATTGTAAAGGATTACAAACTTGAATATATATGTATATGCATTAAAATCTCTAAGAGATGGGCATGGTGGTACACACTTTGAATCCTAGCACTTAGGTGCCAGGAGCAGGCAGATCTCTGTGAGTTTGAAGTCAGCCTGGTTTACTAGTTTACAAATTGAGTTCTAGGTCTTGAAAAAAAATCTTCCCCACCACTTAAAAAATTCACCTTTAGCCGAGTGGCTGTGGGCAGCCTCTGATTTCAGCACTTGGGAGGCAGAGGCAGGCAGATTTCTATGAGTTCCAGCCCAGCCTGGTCTATATAGAATGACTTCTAGGACAGCTAAGGCTACACAGAGGAAACTCTGTGTTAAAACAAAAGAAAAACAAAAATCTAAGTCTGTCTGTATTAAAGTGTCCTTCACGAAGACCTCCAACCTTTTCCTCCAAAATTCAGCCCTCTCACTTTCTGGGTGGTGAACCCCTGGTGTGAGGTGGATAATTAGCATAATGGAGCTAAATAAATAACAATGACAATACTTGCCCTTAGCTGTGTCCCGGTACTATGCTAAACAACTTCCTGGGTAACAGCCCAGAGGCAGGTGTCATTTGATTCCCTCCTTCTGGGAAAATAACTTACTCAAGGTCAGACTTCCGTGCGGAAGTCCCCGCATGAACGAGGTCTCAGCTTGGACTCAGTTCCGGCTTGAATGAGGTCTTAAGCTTCTTCCTGACTGCACCTCCGAATCCAGGTTTTCGTTGGTGGAGACAGACCTGGAGATGAGACAAACCTTCGCAGGAGAGTTCTGAGCTCACAAGACAACTTAAGACTGAGATTCCTCGCCACTGTGTCCTTGTGAGAGGCAGACAATCTGAGCTAGACCTGAACAGGAACCTGACACCTCTCCAGGCATCAGGTGACTTTATAGCTGCGCACAAGGAAATTATCCCACTGCCTTTGGCAAGCAGATGATTTATAGAGGAAGACAAAACATGTACGTTTAAACTCAAAATCATGATGATGACACAGGCCTGTGGAGCAGAGGCAGAGGGATTGCCATGAACTCCAGGCTAGCTTAAAGGGTGAAAAAAGCCTTCTCTACACCAACACCCCCCACCCCCCACCCCAAAAAAAAAAGCACAAAATGAGAGATAGTCTAGTTGTACCTCCTGGCATCCCAGTTACTCAAGAAGCTGAGGCGGGCCGGGCGGTGGTGGCGCACGCCTTTAATCCCAGCACTTGGGAGGCAGAGGCAGGCGGATTTCTGAGTTCGAGGCCAGCCTGGTCTACAGAGTGAGTTCCAGGACAGCCAGAACTACACAGAGAAACCCAGTCTCGAAAGACAAAAAACAAACAAAGAAGCTGAGGTGGTTACATGGTGAATTTAAGGCCTACCTGGGTTCAAAGCTAACCCGGTCTCGGAAAAAAACAAAAAACAAACGAACAAACAAAAAACCAACCAAACAAAAAAAAAAACAAAGCTAACCCGGGCAATTTACTGAGACCCTCCTTCAGAAGATAAAAAGAGAGCTGGAGAAGCAATTGCCTAGCAAATGAGAGATCCCAGGTTGAGTAACCCCCCACACATGTAGGTATGTGTACGTATGTATGTATGTATCTATGTATACACACATACCAACCACAAAAAAATGGCAGAAGCTGACAACTGAAGGTCACTCCTCAGAAACAAACAGATAAGCAGCCACATTAAGGAACCTGCCAGAGTGCCCACCTCCACACCCTGAAGTAGCCCCAGGCCACAACCCTCTTTCCCTGGGTAAGTGAATACTAATTGGAGGTCATCAAGACTTGTATTGCTTCTCTGATGGAAATCTGCATTCTCTTTCATACTGATTTTTTCCCCTAGCAACTAGAAAACTCTAGTTAAAAGTATTCGCTTTGGATTGAGGCTTTAGACTGGTTCTTCTCTCCCCAGTAGGTCCAGGGTCCAGCCCCAGAAGGATTTGCACCCAGTCATCCAGCCTGCCAGAGGCTGACACCTCACCTGCAGCCAGGCACCAGGAAAGCCCTTTGTTTGTTTTGAAACACTGTAGTCCAGGCTGGCCTCAAACTCACAGTGATTGGGGGTGGGTAGGTGGGTAAGAGGGTCATTTCAAGGTCATCTTTGACTACAAGTTTGAGGAGCACTTGCATTCAAAAGAAGAAAAACAATGTAGATAATAACTAACTCCTCCTAAGCGCACCCTCTAAAGATAACAGTTATCTTTGTGCTTCTGTGGCTCCTGGGACTTGGGACTAACTTCACACTGCTGGAATAAGTGCTTCCTTGTGACTTGTGACTAAGTTTTGCATAGATAATTTTTGTGCTCACATAAACAAGTAGATGCTATATGTTCTCTACACTTTCTCCTGAGATATGGTTCACTGTTTGCTTGGGTTTGGGTTTTTTGCCTTGAAGTAATAAAGCAGGCTGGGTATGGTGGCACAGGCCTTTAAACCCACCATTTCAGAGGCTGAGGCAGAGAGCTGCATCTCTAGGAGGTGGCGGTGGCGGTCAGCCTGGTAACACAGTGAAATCCTGGCACACACAAAAAGCTTTTTTTTACTATGTTGCTAAAAGAGTAGAGGCCATAGCGAGAACAGACACACCACGTGCCCTTGCTGTTTCTGGACGAGACTGTATCCCAGGATGGCCTGGAATTCACTATGTAAACTAAGTTGACTTTGAATTTGCAATGATCCTCCTTCCTCTACCTCCCGCCAAGATTATTAGGCATGGCCCACCACACCTGGCTCACTCATTTTAATATCCTGGAGTATTCTATTGCATACAAACCGTATATATGTATATATATATTTGGTTGTGGAGGTGGGTTGTGGGCCACAGCTCATGTGTGAGAAAACAGCTTGTTGGAATTAGTTCTCTCTCTCCACCATGCAGATTCCCGGGACTGAACTCATGTCTGCAAGCAACTTTACCTGCAGAGATATCTCTGCTGCAGGCTGATTTTTTTTTTTTTTTTTTTTTTTTTTTTTTTTTTTTTTTTTTTTCTTTTTTTTTTTTTTTTTTTTTTTTTTTGGTGAGGAGGGTAAGGGGGAAGGAAGGACCTTGATATATAGTTCTCTACTGGCTTAGAACTCCCCTTGTGTCAGGAATAGTGACACATGCCTTTAATCCCAGCACTCCAGTGACAGAGGCAGGCCTGGTCTACATTTTGAGTTCCAGGATAGCCACAGAGCTGCACAGTGAGATATTCTCTCTCTCTCTCTCTCTCTCTCTCTCTCTCTCTCTCTCTCTCTGTCTCTCTCTCAAAAAAAAAAAGTTTATTTAAAAAGAAATCTTTCTGTAGATCAGGCTGGCCTCCAACTCCCAGAGATCTGCTTGCCTCTGCTTCCCGAGTGTGTGCTGGAACTACAGGTGTGCACATCACACCTAGCCTTAGACTCAGCTTCTTAATCAAAGCACAGAAATAGTTGGTTGCTTCTCTTGAGTTGTGGATATACTTATTCATGTATTGCTGTTGCGAAAGGCTCTACTCTGGTACGGTTACAGTGACTCACAGTTATAATTCCAGTACTGAGGAGTCTGAGGGAAAGGAATTGCTTCAGGTATGAAGTTACCCTGGGCTATACAACAAGATTCCATCTCAAACCTCCCTCATTTACACTGAAAGGAAGTATGGGGTGATTGCTAGCAGGAAACTTTTCTGATTGAAGGACAGCCCAAAGCTAGTGATTCACACACTTCAGTCAAATGTGCAAAGTCCCCCAGGTAACTGACACTGGCCACTTCTTAGGAACCACTGGGTCAGGGAAAGAATCAATCTGAGGAGCGGTAGTTCAGTGGTTGGAGCACTTACTGCTTTTCCAGGGACCTGGGATTGCTTCTCAGCACCCACAAGGGGGTTCAGAGCTGACAGTAACTCTAGCCAGGGGATCAGATGTCCTCTTCTGGCCTCTGCCTACAGCAGGTGCTCATACAGTGCAGATATATGTGCAGGTATGTATATGGTGGTATGGGTTGGATCGCAGCAACCCTCCACTCAGAAGCAGCAGGAAAGCCCTGCCTAACAAAAGTCTGGTACAGGAAGAGGTGTAGCTGATGTAATTGAGGGCAGAAGGAACAAGAGTTGGAGAGTTGGGTGTGGTGCTTCAGGCCTGAAATCCCAGAAATCAAGAAGCTGAGGTAGGAGAGTTGTCTCCAGCTTGAGGTCAGCCCGGGTTAAAAATGACAGCTTGTAGAAAATGAGAGAACAAGAGAAAATAATGGGGGCTTAATCTGACTACAATGCTTTACATAAACGCCTAAAAATGTCACAGGGACACCCATATTTTGCATATAACTAATATCAATTAGTTGTTTATGTTAAAAATTTTAAAAATTAAATGAAAAAAGATTAAACAAGAAAAGTTTAAAAAGAAATTTAAAACAGAAAAAAATAAAATTATATAGAAGGAAATCCATTAAAATTCTAAATGATTTGGTAGGTCGATGAGGGTCTGGGTTGATTTTCAATTATATTCTCTATTTTTAGCTGGATTCTCGAGTTATTTGAATTATTCTATGAAAATATTTAGCAGTACAGACATGCAAGGCTCAAATTTGCTGTCCAGTCTTTGGGACAGTCCACAGAGTCAAATATTTGTTAGTAAGCTGGAGCGTACACCAAGTGTCACATTTGAAAAAGGTAAGTTTTCCAGGTTATCAGTGAAAAGCCATAGCTGAGAGTCAGAAATCATAGGAACTTTTAGCCGTTGGCACCCCCAAAATCCATCTTGCTGGGGAGATTGTGGGGTGGAACACAGCAGACAAGTTGAGTGTTCCTTAAGATTCTATGAGAATGTGGCTAGCAGGAATGATTGATGGGAGATACACAATTAATTTCACTTGACAAGCATGAAGGAGAAGTTTCCCGAGCCTGTGTAACTCGAGCTGAGGCAACTCTGCTTTGCCAGGGTGTGTGTTTAGACTGGATCTCACCTTGGTGACTTAGCCATTAGCAGGAATTCGATGTTTGCCTTCAGGATTCTTATCAGTACTTAGACTGTGTTTGCGTGTGATTTTCCCCCGATTGCTCAACATACTCGGCCATCTATGATTTAGAAATAAGTGAAAACATTGGCAGATCACAGAAAGCTAATCTCAGCTCGATAATCTTCTTCAAACTCCACAGTTTTCCCCTCTCTTTCAGGATGCATTAGCGTTGTCTCTGGAAGGAGCCTATAAACAAACAGGATATCTCCCTCAGGTGCAATAAAACCAGGTGTTTTTGTTTCCTCTAAGGAGGCCTACCATCATCCTTAAACATTTTGACCAAATGTCTTCTCCATTCCCACAGAGAGCTTCCGTTCTTGGAGTAGGCTACCTGTGACAGCGCTTCTAGAGAAAGTTCCAGAGAGCTCCTCTTTTTTTGAGGGTAGGCGTGGGGGAGGGGGCAGTGCTTGAGACAGGGTCTTGTCATTTAGCTTTACCTGCTCTCCGATTCATAGAGATCTTCCTGCCTCAGCACCCCGTGTACTGAGACTAAAAGCTTACCAACTGCCATGCTTGATAAGATGCACTTTGAGAATGTATAAGGGTTGAGGCTATTTGTAGACTGCCTAGCACGCATGAATCCCTGGGTTTCATCCCCAGCAAAAAGCAGGCCTGGTGTCAGACATCTATAATCTCAGTATATTGGAGGTAGAGTCAGGAAGATCAGAAGTTCAAAGTTATTCTTACCAAGTTTGAAATACATGAGACCTGGTCTCAAAAACAGAAACAAACAAAATATCCATAAATGACTTTTAGGTTAAAAATTTAATCTTATTTACTGGGTGTACATATGACATGGCACCTGTATGGGGTCTGTCCTTTCTTTCTACCTTTACACTTAGGTGGATAGACTTGCACCTCCTGTGCTAAGCGCTTTTACCTGCAGACCCATTTCACCAGGTCCATAAAGAACTTAGGGAGGCTAGAGCCGGTCAGCACTAGACAAGGCCTAGGAGAGCTCACTCTGGTTGCTTGTTTTCCTATCCATATGACTTGAGATAAACCACCCTGTATATATACACATATATACGTATATAATGGACCAACTCGAAAGTAATTTCTACAGAATTATGGTGGGCTAGTGGAACTCCTTCACAAAGGAGCAGAACTTAAGCAGAGACCGAGTCTGGAGACATTGATCCGTATAGATCTTTGCTTGGAAAGCTAAGAGCCAGTATAGCTCTAACATGTTGGAAGTTCTCAGAATCAAAGGTGTGTGGATCCACCACTGGAGGAGATGTGTGTGTCCCCCTGGATGGCTGGAGCTGCCACTCAGAAGTACTGGGGGTGGGCGTGTGTGTGTGTGTGTGTGTAAACCAGGCCAGAAGCAGCCGAACATCAAAAGGAAGTTTCCAGATGCCTCTTGGCAGCCTCTAGAACCCTCCAGAGTCCAGTCAGTGTGGCTGTGATGTCAACAGGTGCTTGAGGCAGCAGCAAGCCTGGCACTGCCTTTGCTGGTCTCTGCCCTCCAGCCCCTGAGCAGCACACCCCATGTCAGGTGTGTGCACCGGTTCAGGCATGGGGGTGGAACAGCTCTTCCCGCTCCCCCAGGATGAGTCCCGTGATAGCCCACTTCTCTTTGATCTCAGCTGCTGACCCTCCTCTCTAAACGCCTCAGTAGGTGGCTTCTCCTTCCTCAGCTTTCAGGGACCTACCTGCTAGCCACTTCCACCACTCTCAGTGCCCCAGAGTTGGAAATGGGAAATGCCTAGACCTGCTTATCTGCATGTGTTCTCCATTCTACACATATGCACATATGCGCGCGCACGCGCACACACACACACACACACACACACATTCCCTAAAACACACATGCAAGCACATTCACACTTCCATCAGAACAGACACGAAGTCCCCTTCCCTCCTTCAGAATGACTAATTTATTCCGTTAAGGAACATTCCACCATCTTTGTTAGAGTGGAGCAAGAGTAACCTTGGTGGACATCGACCTCCTGAGCTCCTCTGTGAAGGACTGCAGTACTACCCTTGTTCACAGAGCGTTTAGTGAATAAATAGGCAGAGTGCTCCACAAAGCACCTGGCAGGCAGCCGGCCACAGTACGTGGGTTAGCTGTTACCAACAAATGAATATAAGCTAATAATATAATTTAATATATTTTAATATATTTAATAATATATTTAAAAATATTAATATATTTAATAATATAATTCATTTGTTACCAACAAATGAATATAAGCTAATAATATGAGTTAAGACCAGCTCAGCCCGCCAGGCGGTGATGGCGCACACCTTTAATCCCAGCACTTGGGAGGCAGAGGCAGGCGGATTTCTGAGTTCGAGGCCAGCCTGGTCTACAGAGTTCCAGGACAGCCAGGGCTACACAGAGAAACCCTGTCTCGAAAAATCGAAAAAATAAATAAATAAATAAATAAATAAATAAATAAATAAACGAGATTAAAGAACAGCTCAGCCCAAGTGGTGACCCTAGCTAACACACTGCTTCCCACAGCTTGGCATGGGCTGCAGCCAATTTCGTGAGCGGGATATTTCCAACATGGTCCCACTGTCACCCAAACGCATCACTGTGGCCCTGCCTCCCTTTGCTTTGCTCCAAAACAGTTTGAACTCTGAGTTAGTGTTAATTGCAAAGTAGGGGTTCTCAAAGCAGGGCCTGCAGGTTCTCGATACAAATCCAAAGCCAGTGTTCTGTGGACTGAGTAAAGAATATTTCCTCTTCACACACAAGCCATGTCCTCAGCAACCTTGAAGTTGGACAGCAACAATTCTCTCCTCTGCAGGCTGTCTAGCCTCCTTCTTTTGTAACAGTACAGAGAAGGCTGAAGCAGGAGGATTACCATGAGTTTAAGACTAGCCTAGGCTACAATGAATACCAGCAAGAGCTACATAGCAAGAGGCTGCCAGAAAGAAAGAGGGAAAGGATGGGGGAGGGTGTGGGGGGTGCAGGGGGGAGATGCAGGGGGAGGAAGGAGGGAAAAAAGGAACAAAATATAGGTTTGGTGACTCGTGCCTATGACATAAACACTTTGAAGGCTGAGGCAGAAGAATTGTCATGAGTTCTAGGCCAACATGGGCTGCAGAGAAAGACACCACCTGCCCCCTCCTCACCACCCCCACCTGCTATACACATATTAAAAATAAAACACAAGAGCCAGGTGTGAAGGCACACACTTTTAATGCTAATTGTCAAGAGAAAGAGGTAGGTAGCCCTCTTTCAGTTTGAGGCCAGCCTGGTCTACTGCACAATGAGGTTCTGCCTCAAAATTAATTATTAATTAACTAATGTTAAAAATTAAATAAAATGCAAAAAGTAAGTGACTTCTTTTTGAGGAGCCCACACCCATACTGCATGTGTGGTGGGGGAGGGGATGTCCTTTCTAATCACCATTTTTCCCTCTTAATCTTCATGCTTAAAGTCCATATGAAAAAGATAATAAAACACCACTTCTGCTTTTAAGAAACAAAAACAGGCCGGGCGGTGGTGGCACACGCCTTTAATCCCAGCACTTGGGAGGCAGAGGCAGGTGGATTTCTGAGTTCAGTTTCTGAGCCTGGTCTACCGAGTGAGTTCCAGGACAGCCAGGACTACACAGAGAAACCCTGTCTCGAAAAACAAACAAACAAACAAAAAAACAAAACAAAAAGAAAGAAAGAAAGAAAGAAAGAAAGAAAGAAAGAAAGAAAGAAAGAAAGAAAGGAAGGAAGGAAGGAAGGAAGAGAAAAAGTGCTTATATAAGACTATTCTATTTTCATTTTATGTGTATGAATCTTTTGCCTGTATGTAAGTCTGTACACATGTGCATGATGTGCCTGAGGGAGCCAAAACGGATGACAGATACCCTGGTCCTGGAGCCAAAAGGGATGACAGATACCCTGGTCCTGGGCTTACAGAAGGTTTTAAGCTGCCATGCAGGTTCTGGGAATCAAACTTGCATCCTCTGAAGAGCAGTGTTCTTAACCAATTAGCCATCTCTCCAGGACTGCACTTCTTTTCTCAGAATAGTCGTAGACTCACAGAAAGACTCAATGGAAAGTACAGAGATTTCCCAGACTCCTTGTCTCCCCAACTGTTATAACTGAGGAATGTGTCTTTCCTTTTCTTCTTCTGTCTATGATGGCCCATCTCAACACACTGATACCACCTGACAAGAGCTTTCACTGAGGGCCTCTCCTGAACTTGTACTCTGGGATTGGACATATGTGCAATGGCATGTGCCCAACATGATATCATCACCCAAGGCGGCGATACATACGATACGGGATAGTCCATATTCCACCGTCTATCCTCTAGTATGCCCTGGCAACTGCTCAACATCTTTACTTGCTAAGAATGTTGTATGCTTGCAGTCATCTACATGTAACCCTTTCAAGTGGAACTTTATTGATAGAAAATACGTGCTTCTTGTGCCCCAGGAGTGTGTGTGGGAGGAGGTATTTGTTGGCTTTCTGACATAGGCCCTCATCTCGGCCAGCCTTAGCTGTTGTCAATGCTACACATCTGGGCTTTCAAATACATGTATACAATGTTTTATCATTTTGATGTGCTACTCTGGCTGATCACAGTGTCTTTTACCATGAATCCCAGCACTTGGGCCATAGAGGGTAGAGAATTAGAAGTTCAAAGCCTGCCAGGGCTATAAGAAGAGAGGTGTTGGAGATATGATTCTATTGGCAAAATGGTTGCCTAGCATGAAGGAAGCCCTGACCTTAATCCTCATCACCCAATAACACCCAAGTGTGTTGCACACATGTGTAGCTGCCAAGAATGGAGGAAGAGAATCAGGAGTGCACATCCACCCCAAACTAAATTATCAAGGCCTGTCTGGGCCAAATAAGACCATGTCTCAATAAATACAAAAAAATCTATAATTTCCTGAAGATCTCTGTTACATACTTCCCTGAGACCATGAGTCGAGCAAGTGATAGAATTGTAGGTGTATACCACCATACCTACCCCATCTTTGTAGTTTGGAGGATAGAACTCAGGGCTTTGTGCATGTTAGATGACCACTTATTAACCAAGGATATCCCTGAGAAGCTGCTGGTCAGCCACAGGAACCAGACAAGTCTTGTTGTTGCATGCAAAATGAAGGTGATACGTAAGGGCTTTCAAGTTACCTCTGACCCTGTTCATCACTCTACCTCTTCCGTCAGAGCAAGGGCAAGGGGTGACTTTCCCTCAATGAAAACCCTGAGCACACATGGATGCTACAAGTCAGGAGCCATGCCGTGGATCTGGAATGCAGGGGCTTTGGATAACAAATCTTAGAGTAGGAATTCAGTGCCAACGTGACTAGTGCATGAATTGAGCAAGGTTGACATCCCCACGGAGCACCACCATGGACCACAAACAACCCAGATTGATAACGACAAGATTGAGATGAGAAAGTGTATGGAGATTTAAATGAGAAAGTATGTGTGTATATACACACAATTACATATAGGGCAGAACACGGAAAATTTCAGACCCAACACACTTTGCGAACGCAAAGAGAAACAAAAATAGAATCCCATCAAATAGCCAGATGGCTGCATTTTCTATTTTTAAACAGACCATGAGTTCCGCGGGAGAATGTCATAAGTAGAACCATGAAGCATGACTGAACCTTTAGCGTTTCTGATCTTAAAACAGTATGACACACAGTGATGAGGGAACTACACAATGAAAAGGAAGAGGCGACTGCTTTAGTCTGACAAGCCATCCTTCGGTAATGCACCATGATTCAAAATATGAATCAGGCTTTCTTGATGCCTGAAGCTTGAGTTATTTACCAAGACTGTAATATTTCCAAGAAATACCTAAATTAGCAGGTGAAGTTACCTTCCCCCTTCTCAGGTTTCCACACTCCTTTTCAAATGTCCTAATATAGCTATGGCGTGTCCCACCGAACGTGGCAGAGTAAACACATCTGTGGGTCACTGATGAGCCGAACTTTGCGAAACATCTGAGAAAATGTGTTTGGAAAAGGACTGCCCGGTTTAGAAGAATTTTAGAGTAACTCACGAATCGACTAACTCAGTCAAAAGATTACTCACTTAAGAATGATATAATTACTTTCAGTTTGCTTAAAGCCAGGAAAAGTTGACACAGTGATTAAAGGGAAAATGAGAGAAAAAAAAATAGAGTTACATTCTACAGACTAAATTCAGGCTGTTCCAAGGAGCAGGCCCGAGGCTTATTTGACGAAAGATTATCTTGACAAATTAGATAAACATTTTCTGCATGACAGCATGCTGATGGAGAGTCGCTCAAGGAGCACACCTGGCGGTGGTTGGCTTCGTGTTTGACCAAGGTGTTCAGTTTGCTCGAGTTCTCCCAGGGGCTTTGTTTACCATTCTACAGGTAGGGGCAGAGCCAGGGGAGGCCTTGGTAACCGTTGTTGGGTTGTTGGGTTGTTGGGCACTGCAGATGTCTTACCCCACCCCAGCCCTACCCCCACACCCCCCTTTTGGGCCAAAACAACTCTTGACTAGACTGAGCAATGAAAGCCAACAGCAGACTCAACAAACAGGCCTGCAGTCTAGTTTTCGCAAGGCAAACAAATGCGCCCACACCCCTTCCCCTTGCCCCCTTCCAGTCAGAAGAGATGGAAAGAGCAGCCCACTCAGGGAACTGCCATGGCCCCAATGCCTCCAACACACTGGATCATCTGGGAGCCGGGAAAGGAACGAATTTCATGAGTCTACTCTGGGCCATGCTGCCTGGACCCCAGTGACTGTGGACATGGGGAGTGTGGTCTCCCCTCTTAGTTTTTCAAGTTCTCTGGGCATTACAGATGTCTGCTATTCATGGCATCTGTGAAAAGCCATCACTTCCTGGAGAGAGAGGAGGAATGGCTTCCTACATCTGGGATTTCTGCATGTTTTGTTTTGGTTGAGACAAGATCTTGCTGTGTAGTCCAGGCTGGCCTAGAACTTGCAATCTTTCTGTCTCAGCCTGGCTGATGCCGAGATGACAGGCATTTCTTCAACTCACTCCAAGTCCCTCTCCTTCCCTCCTTCCTTTCTCTTTCTTTTTAATTTATTTTTATTTTAGTTATTTTAGTTTTTATGTTTTGAGATAGCCTAAACTGACTTCAAACTCACTTTCTTAGCCCAGGATGGCTTTGAACTTCTGATCCTCCTGATCCCCGCTGCCCATGGCTCAGATTTCAGACATGAACCATCAAACCTGGTTGTCTGTGTTGGAGACTGAATCCAGAGTGCCACACATGCTGGGCATGGATGTTCTAATAACTGAGCTGCGTGCTCAGCCTTTCCTTCGTTTTTTGAGGACTACTAATGTAGCCATTATAGAAGCTTTTAAAAAGTGCTGAAATAGTTAACTTTAGGATACAGTGGGCGCACACCTTTAACCTCAGCACTTGGGAGGCAGAGACAGGCAGATGGATGAATTCTAGGCCAACCTGGCCTACATAGCAAGTTCTAGGCCATCCAGAGCTACCCAGTAAGAGCCTGTCTCAAGGAGAGAGAGAGAGAGAGAGAGAGAGAGAGAGAGAGAGAGAGAGAGAGAGGGAGGGAGGGAGGGAGGGAGGGAGGGAGGGAGGGAG
>NW_021604564.1:18981898-18996296 GCF_004785775.1 Grammomys surdaster | reverse complement strand
AGAGGGAGAGGGAGAGGGAGAGGGAGATTGTATATCCTTTTTAGTGGAAACAAGGATCGTGTGTATGGAGTCTGTGGGGGGTGTGCACGCACGTGTGCATGTGAGTGTGCACATTTGTGGTGTATATATGCTTGGGGAGCTATAGATGTGTTTTGAAGCAAGGTCTCACTACATAGCTCTGGTTGGCCTGGAACTCACTCTATGGATAAAGCTTCCTGCCTCTGCCTGTGTGGTGCTGGCATTAAAGGTGTGAGCCACCTCGTCAGGTTCTGCTCATGTTTTATAGATAAGCAGGAAGGCTCATGCCCTAATGCCCTATACTGAGTTTGGTCAGGGACAAAGAGCAGGCCTGACTTCAGGGACTACTGAACATCTGTCTGTTACTTTGATTCGCATAGGCAGAGGATGCTGAGAGCAGGAGAATTGAGGGGCAGGGACAGAGGGATGAGAAGCAGGGAAAGAGAAAGTTCTAGAGCAGTGTTTCTCAACCTGTGGGTCGAGACCCCTGGGGGGGGTCAAATCTCTTTCACCTTCATAGGAGTCACATATCAGATATTTGCATTGTGATTCATGACAGTAGCAAAGTTACAGTTCTGAAGTAGCAATGAAATAATTTTATGGATGGGGTCATCACAGCATGGGGAACTGTGTTAAAGGGTCACAGCATTAGGAAGGTCAAGAACCACTGGTCTAAAGGAACACACTGGAGGACATGAGTGTGCTGTCTGGCAATCCTGGGACCTTGAGCCAGTGACTTCAGCTACTGATATTCATGGCTATTTCAGCTGGAAAGAAAACAAGAAAACATGGGAGTTGGTTCCCCCAAGACAACTTGAGCTCTACACAATGTTTATATATTGATTGATTTTTGGATTTTTGATATTGTTTTTTGTTTGTTTGTTCTTGTTTGCTTGCTTACTTGTTTGCTTGCTTGCTTTGATTTGGTTGTTAAGGCAAGGAATCATGTTGTCCAGGCTGTCCCTGAACTCTCTGTGTTGCTGAGGAAGACCTTAAATTTCTAATCCTCCTGCCTCTCTGTCCTGAGTGCTAAGTTCACAAGCTCTGCACACTAGGCATGGCCTTGATCTTGAGAGTCACTGTTATTGGGTAATCCAGGGCAGCAGGAGGTTCACGATTCTCTCACCTTTGCCTCCCAGATATCAGACTCATAGGTGTTTGCCATCACCACTGCCAACCGCAGTATTTCTATGAGACAATTTTTCTGTAGCTAAATCTGTTAGATGAAAGTCACAGGAAACGCTGACTAGTCGTGGCTCCATCTTCTTTGTTAATATCCTTTTGTCTTCCTGTGAAACCTCCAACTTTCCTCCACCCTCAGGTCTCAGCTATACTCTGCTGATGAATCAGCTTTCTCCTCTCATTTAGAGCTAGCTGTCCAGTATGGTTGCCACTAGTTTGATGTTATTATGCCAAGATGGTTCAGTGGGTAAAGGTGCTTGCTGCCAAGCAGGACAGCCTGAGTTCAATAGATGGAAGGAGCCAATTCTGCAAGTTTTTCTCGTACCTCTACAAACAAGCTGTGGCTCATTTTCATGGACATGTGCACATATACACACATACACACAATGAGAAAGACAGAGACAGAGAGGTGTGCATGTGCCTGCATGTATGTCTGTGCACCACATGTATGTAGTGCCTGAAGAGGCCACAGGAGAGCCTTGGATCCTCTGGAACTGAAGTTATAAATGGTTCTGACTGGTCACATGGGTGCTGGGTCAATACCCAGGTCCTCTGGAAGAGAATGCAATACTATCTTTTTTTGTTTCCCGCTGAACCATCTTTCCAGCCTCACCCCCCATCTCCCCAAAAAGATTCACAGCTGGACCTGACATTGCATGCCCATAATCCAAACACTCAGCAAGTGTAGGGATCAAAAGTCCCCAGGTCACTGCTGTGTGTGTGTGTGTGGAAATGCATCTAAGGCCAAGATGGCCGCCAAGCAGGGGCTTGTTTGGATGAAGGAGGAATGGCAGCAAGAGAGGAGAGGCGTCCTCCATCTTAGCCTCTGATCTGGCAAATAAATGAGATAAATAGGAGGGGGTGGGGAAAGTGATGGAAGAGAGTCTTCCGGTCTGAACTTTAAAGTTACAGAAGGGAAAATCTGTAATCTAACATGCACATAGGGGGATTAACCATGGTCCAGTATAAGGTCAGTACAAGAGAGTGATCAGGAGATGCTCATCACTTGAACTCCTGAAATCAGGAACATCATCTAAACAAGCAATGAAGAAGTTATGCAGAGTGGCTTGTGAGGCTGTGGGACACGGCAGTGGGTAAAGTTGGTCTGATTGCTGTGCAGGTAGAAAAACTGAGTTATGTGTAACTACCCATCCCTCCTTAGGACAGAGGCTGTGTAATCTGAGACAGTGTAAAAGGAATCAGTTCCTGACAGACCAGCTTATCAGAGCCACTTGGACACTTGGTCATCTCCATCTAAAGTTCCCATAAATTTCCAGGATTAAAGAACCAGGTGCTCTTGATGGAACTAGAAATAAGAACTGATTCAAACCCCAGTTCACCGGGCCAGACAGAAGTATGATCACAGAGGAGTTTTCAAAAAAAGGACTGATTCAACAGAAAACCTTGTGACTTTGCTGAGTTGCATGGTGGGATGGGATCTTCATGAAGCAGGAGACGCTCTGACAGATTAGAATGATCTGGACTATGACACGAATGACTTGGTAAGGTGTTGAAGGACTTGAGATGAGGAAAAGAGTAACGAACTCGTGTCTTAGTCACCCAAATGCAGAGAGATTGTGTTGATCTGGAGTTCCTGGGGAAATGCTGATAGAAAGCCAACATCTGTGCCTGTGAGTCTTCAGAAGGTCTGACAACCTGACCAGCAGTTCACCAAAGGAGTAAAGGAAATAAAGGACAGTGAGGTAGAGATACTTCCCTTGACATCTCCTGTGGAAGAAGAAGGTGTCCCAGGGTAGGAGCCACCAAGCTGCTTCTTTGACAGGGTGGTCAAGGTCACCTCCAAAAGAGAGCCATATATGATGACCAGAAGCCTCATGTTGAGCTGCAGATTTATTGGTACCCCACTAATGTTCAAAATGGCTGGACTTCAGTGGTATCTGTACTTTGGCTGTCTTCCTTGGGTCAATAGACATCTCCTTAGAAAGAGACTGTGCATGGGATTTGCACCAGGCCCACTGCGTGTCTGTGTTGGGTGGCTTCCACCCTGAATGGCATCAATACACAACATCCCCTTACCTCAGACACTTCTAGAGAGCAATACTGTTCCAGGGAAGAGGAATTTCCCTCATCTGCTCAGACCACTCTGCACAATATGGCTGCCCAAGCTTCCCTGTGGTCAGCAGAAGACATGCTCCTTAGACTCACACACCTGGCTGCCTGAATCTTGTCTGTATCTCCTCCTCAAGGACCTCATACATACTGCTTTTCTGATTCTCTGTGTCACATGGAGTGACTGTCACTGGGAAACATGCCATATCTTTAGAAAGATTTGCCACTTCTGAAATATGTATGAGGCTGAGACAGGAGCATCACTTCATGTTCAAGGTCAGCCTAGGCTACAATGCCAACCTGAGCTACATGAGGCATTATCAAAAAATAAACAGGCCTGGAGAGATGGCTCAGTGGTTAAGAGCACTGACTGCTCTTCCAGTGGTCCTGAGTTCAAATCCCAGCAACCACATGGTGGCTCACAACCATCCGTAATGAGATTTTATGCCCTCTTCTGGTGTGTCTGAAGACAGCTACAGTGTACTCATAAGTAAAATAAATAAATCTTTAAAAAAAAAAAGAATATGAAAAAAGATAAACAAAAGATTGGAGAGATGGCTTAGTGTTTAAGAGTACACACTGGTCTTCCAGAGGATCCAAGTTCAATTCCCAGCAACCACGTGGCAGGTCACAACTTTCTGTAACTCCTGGATCCCACAGGTGGTGCACAGACATACATACATATATGCATATAATATACATAAAATTATATATATATTGTCTTTTCTACTGCTGTGATAAAGCACCATGACCAAGGCAGCAGTTATGAGGGTGAGTTCATGACCATCATGGTGGTGAGCATGGTAGCAGGTAGACAGTTATGGAGCTGGAGCAGTGACTCAGATCTTGTCCACAAGTACGAAAGCAGAGAGAAAGAGAGAGAGAGAGAGGAAGAGAGAGAGAGAGAGAGAGAGAGAGAGAGGAGAATGGAAGAATGGTGGTGTTGGCTTTTGAAATCTTAAAGCCCGCCCCCAGTGACACACCTCCTCCAACGAGGCCATACTCATACCTCCCAACCCTTCCCATACAGTTCTACTAACTGTGGAATGAGCCTATGGAGGCCGTTCTCATTCAAGCCACCACAGACTTTTCTCTATTACTCCTAAAAATCTTTGGTGAGATACGTTGACTCATGCCTGTAACCCTTCTCAGTATCCAAGAAGCTAAGGCAGGAGTATTGCCTTGAGTTGGAGATCATTCTGAGCTACATCATGAGACCTTGTTTCAAAAAACATGGGGGTGGAGAAATGGCTCAGCAGTTAAGAGCACTTGTTGCCCTTGCAGAGGACGCAAATTCAGTTCCCGGCACCCACATGGTGACTTACAACCACCAACTGGAGAGTTCCATAGGATCTCATGCCCTCCTCTTTCACAGGCACCAGAAATACACAGGATACATGTATATACATGGAGACAAGACACTCGTACACATACAAAACAAATAAATATAAAGAGGCAGAGGCAGGAATTGTCCACAAACCACAAAACTGAGATGCTTCATCTGGTCAACAAATCCGTGTCAGCAGGGCTACACAGCCAGACACTCCTCCCCCTGCCCTCTGGCCCCTTCACACACACTGGAAAGAGAGGTGTAAGTATACTTTGGTTGGTACTTTGGGCCCAAAGGTGACTGGGGTCGTGAGTCCACACGGTCTTTTCACCCAGGAAAAAATGGGATCAAGACAGAAAACCACAGAGCCCACAAACATAGCACAACCTATGGACTCTTGCCAAAGAAGCAGGAAAAGGCAACTCAGGATATTCAGATAACAGCTGCTGCACTCATGCCAAGCAGTACAGGGAAGCTGGCACCACATCCGGAGTGAAGGACAAGGCCACTCTTCTACAGTAGAGGAGACAGGCCAGAGAAGGGATGATGTCAAATAAGGACCTGATGTTTGCTCCCCTGCTAGCCAGTAACAAGACCCTTCCTCAGGGTCAACAGATACAGTCAGAAGTCCTAGACTTAGACACTGTCTGACAGAAATAAAGCCTTCCTCCTTCCTTCAATTGGGTAAGTCCAGGGGAGGCCTGGTGGAGACTCGGGATCTTTCCCAGGACCCAGTAGGAAAAGGGCGCCTGCTGTAGTGTCTTTGGACACTGTGAGAGAAGGCAGAGACTGTCTAAACCCTGATTTAGATATGGAGTCTCAGAACAGCCTAAAGATAACCTGCCACTCTCCATCCCAAGTGAGATCTTAACATGGATGAACACAGCTGAGCCTGGCAGCTCCTGTGGAGACAGAGGCAGGAGGATTGCTGGGAGTTCAGGGGTTCATATGTATTCCAGGCCAGCAAGAGAAGAGCAGCAGCCAGGCAGTGGTGGCGCACGCCTTTAATCCTAGCACTTGGGAGGCAGATACAGGCGGATTTCTGAGTTCGAGGCCAGCCTGGTCTACAGAGTGAGTTACAGGACAGACAGGGATACACAGAGAACCCCTGTCAAAAAAAACCAAAAAAAAAAAAAAAAAAGAGAGAGAGAGAGAGAGAGAGAGAGAAGAGCAGAAAGACCATGTCTCAAATATTAATAAACACATTTTTAAAACTGGCAAAGAGTTCCTCAATTCATCTTAAGGTGTGAGCATTATTCTGCTACCAAAAAGGAAAAAAGAAAAAAGAAAAGAAAATCACAAACCAAGAATCCTCATGAAAATTCTTTTTTTTGTTTTTGTTTTTTTGTTTTGTTTTGTTTTTGTTTTTTTGTTTTTGTTTTTTTGAGACAGGGTTTCTCTGTGTAGCCCTGGCTGTCCTGGAACTCACTCTGTAGACCAGGCTAGCCTCGAACTCAGAAATCCACCTGCCTCTGCCTCCCAAGTGCTGGGATTAAAGGTGTGCATCACCACTGCCCAGCACTCATGAAAATTCTTATCAAAACAATTTTCAAATGATCCAACAAATTTTATTAACACACAGAACTCAATAATATGTATCATACAAAAGACATACAGTTACATGAGTAATTGCATTTTTAACTAAGCATGTAAAGCAGATTCAGTATTTGAAAGTCTATTACATAATCTACTACATTACTAGGTTAAACAAAGAGAAAATCAAATAAACTATTAAAAATACAATAGCCATGCATGATTTTTAGAACATCTGTAACATCTGTAAAGCAAGATCCCGTTGTCCAGTTTGGTGGTACATGCCCTTAACCCCAATTCTCACGAGGTACAGGCATGCAGATTCCTGTGAGTCTGAGGCTAGCCTGGTCTACATAGCAATTTCTAGACCGTTCAGAGCAACATAGTGACACTCTGTCTCAATAAATTAATTAATTAAGTTAAAACTCCCAAGAAATTGATACTGGGACATGGGTGGCTCATGCTGCCAAACCTGATGACTTGAGTTTAATCCCTGGGGCCACATGGTGGAAGGTAAAGACTGACTCTTTCAGTTGGGAAGTACTCCGGAGGCAGAGGCAGGTGGATCTCTGTGAGTTTGAGGCCAGCCTGGTCTATAATAGGAGTCCCGGGACAGCCAGGGCTACACAGTGAAGCCTTGCCTCAAAAAACCACAAAAGAAGAAGGAGAAGAAGAGGAAGAGGAAGGAGAAGGAGAAGGAGAAGGAGAAGGAGAAGGAGAAGGAGAAGGAGAAGGAGAAGGAGAAGGAGAAGGAGAAGGAGAAGGAGAAGGAGAAGGAGAAGGAGAAGGAGAAGGAGAAAAGAAGAAGAAGAAGAAGAAGAAGAAGAAGAAGAAGAAGAAGAAGAAGAAGAGGTGGAGGAGGAGGAGGAAGAGGAGGAAGAGGAGGGGAAAGGAAAGGGAAGGGAAGGGAAGGGAAGGGAAGGGAAGGGAAGGGAAGGGAAGGGAAGGGAAGGAAAGGAAAGTTAAGCTAAGCTAAGCTAAGCTAAGCTAAGCTAAGTTAAGTTAAATTCACAGACATAATGTTAACCTCAGCACTCAGAATATCACTGCTACCCCTGCAGAGGAGTGTGGTTTAGTTCCCAGCACACAGAGGTGACTCACAATCATCCATATCTCCAGCTCCAGGGAACCCAGCACCCACTTCTGACCTGCATACACACATGTAGGCACATATTCATACATCTAAAATAAATAGAAACATATTTTCTCTATCTTCTAGTATCATTTTTTTACAGCTTATTTATGTATATGGGTGTTTTGTCTGCACTGATGTTTGCACACCAGAAGAGGGCATCAGATCCTATTTTAGACAGTTGTGAGTTGACATGTGAATGCCAGGAATTGAACTCAGGACCTCTGAAGGTGCAGCCAATGCCCTTAACCACTGAGCAATCTCTCCAGTTCATACACACACACACACACACACACACACACACACACACATATGTGTATATATATATGTTTTTTTTTAGGCAAGGCTTCTTTGTGTACCCCTGACTGACCTGAAACTTGTTCTGTAGATGACCAGGTTGGCCTCAAACTCACAGAAATTCACCTGCCTCTGCCTCCTGAGTGCTGAGATTAAAGGTGTATACCACCACCACCTGGCCCATATCTTTTTTTTTAAAGGTGAATAAGCTTATTTTTTAAGATGGAGGTCTCACTGTGTAGCTCTGGCTGGCTGGGAATTGGAAAGCTTGAACGCCTCTGATTCCCCAGCACATGCAGCACGACACCTGCCCTGTTTTATTTTATGTTGTCATACAGTATATTTCCGTTATACTCTGCCCCCTCCCCCCAATTCCTCCCAGATCCACCCCTACCCAACAGTGACCCAACTTCATAGTCTTTCTCTCTCTTAGAAAGAAAAAACAAAAACAAAGGAGAAACATACATACAAATAGAAATAAAACAAAACAAACCTTTCCCCACAGCTGACACAACTTTATATTCTTTCTCTCTTAAAAAGAAAAAGAAAAAAGACATTGGGGCAATGGTGATGCCTTTAATCCTAGCACTCAGGATGCAGAGACAGGAGGATCTCGATGAGTCTGAGGTCAGCCTGGTCTACAGAGTGAGTTCCAGGACAGCCAGGACTACACAGAGAAACCCTGTTTCATAAAAGAGAGGAGGAGGAAGAAGAGGAAGAAGATGAAAAAGAAGAAGAGGAGGGAGAGGAGGAAGAAGAGGAGAAAACACATACACACCAAGAAAAATAAAAATGAAATGAACAAACAACTAAAAGCAAATAGGACACATTGAGTCTGTTCTGTGTTGACCAACTACCCCTGAGGATGGGGCCTACCCTGGGGTGTGATGAATACACCCAGTGTTACTCCATTATAGAAAACTGATTTTCCCTCTCTCAGCAGCTATCAGCTGCAAATAGCTTCTTGGCTCTGGGTGGGACTTTGTCTCATTTCCCCTTCTTTGGGCTGAGAGTGTCTAGCTTGAACCTGGGCAGGTCTTGCGCACGCTGCCCTGGTCTCTGCCCTAGTCCAGTGCGAGCATGTGGGACCATTGTGTCTGGAAGACTTTGTTTCCTCAGAGTCACCCAGGACCTTACAGTCTTCGCACCTCCTCTTCTGCATAGGCCTCTGAACCTTGAGGGGAGGGGTTTAATAAAGACTTAGCATTTAGGGCTGAGTGTTCCAAGTCTCCCACACTGTTAAGATGAGGGTCTCTGTTAGTTACCGTACACGGCAAGGTAAAGCTTCTCTAACGAGATCTCTCAACTTTTATCGGACGATGACACAAAAGTGGTTGCTCATCAGCCGTTCCCCCTAGGCGCCCTCTGCGCCCACGGGGTAGAGTTAGAGCCTGTGCCTCCATTTCCCACGAGCTTTCACAGTCTCTGGCTTCTCTGGCTTCATCTGAATAAGGAACAAGGAAATGCTACCTGTGTGCTGAGATGGGTGCCAACAGAGAAGACTAAAGTAAGCAAGCCTTCGTGTTGCCACGCCCCTGTGCGTCACAGCCCTGTGACCAGCTGCCCCTAACTCCCCTCCCCTAATTATCTTCACCCCATATCTTCCTTGCAGCTCTGCCCAGAGCCTCAGCTTTACAGTGGTTTTTATGTTGGTAATTGATTCTATTTGAGGAGCATATAGCTAAAAGGCCCTTTACAAATATATATGTATACAAATATGTATGTAGGCTTTTTTGTTTTATATATATATACATATATACATATATATACACACACACATACAGATTATTATCGTATTGAGTGTATGCATGTACATAGCATGACATTGAGGGGAGGGATCAGAGGACAACTCTGTAGGGTAGGTTCCCTCCTTCCCTCTTTATGTGGGTTCCAGGGATCCAACTCAGTTCACCAGGCTTGGGCAGCAAAGTTCTTTACCCAGTAAAGCAGCAGTTATGAACCTGTAGGTCTCGACCCCCACAGGGGTCACATGTCAGATGTATACATTACGATGAATAACAATAGCAAAATTACAGTTGTGGAGTAGCAGCAGAAATAATTTTATGGCTGGTGGGAGGGGTCACCATAACATGAGGAACCGTACTAAAGGGTTGCAGCTTTAGGGAGCTCTTAAGTAGCTGTCAAATGCCTTCACGTGCTTTGTGTACCCATGAGACGTTGCAATGTGTTCCCTCTGCTGTTTGCTGTCTCAGCCATGACCCTTTGGAGGATTAGGTGCAAATGTCACTCTCTCTTTCCTGTCATATATTATGTAAGGAGAAACTGGATTGTGTAAAGTGCATGTTGGCTCTTTCTGTCAGTACCGACTCAGCAACGGTGTTTAAGAGCATTGTTTCTCCTCCTTGCAGAGGGAAAGAATAAGTAAGCAAAGACTCCTAGCTTGCTTTCTTGGCAGGCAGAGATGAGAAATCTCTGAGAGCCTGCAGGGAGAGTTCCATAGCCTATGATTGAAATGTAACTCACCACTCATTGCTACAACTGGGAGGGTTAGAAGACCCTCCCAAGGTCCCCCCTTGATGGTAGCTTTGGTGATAAGGTCCATGACTCAAACTAGCACCCAAGGAGTAATTTAAGTAGGGATTAATTTAAAACTGGTAAGCCTGACAGACATACCATTCTCCGAGGCAGCCTGACAGAGTATGTCTGATTTTTTAGGGGGGGCGGAGTGGGGGTAGGGGAGTTCAAGACAGGGTTTCTATGTGCAGCCCTGGCTAATCTGGAACTTACTCTGTAGACCAGACTGGCTTCGAACTCAGAGATCTGCTTGGCTCTGCCTCCGAGCCCTAAGATTAAAATTCTGCACCATGATATCCTGCTGCATGTCTGATTTGTTTGTTTGTTTGTTTGTTTGTTTGCCAATTGCACCTGTAATTTAAGGTCCCACCTGTCTGGCCATGTGATGTGGAGCACAGCACTTCAGAGTGTCCTCTCTGGAGATATTCCTACCTACCTGATGCAATGATTCAGCATCTAATGATAAAATTTGGCTTCAGGGCTGGGCTGGGTGCATCCACTAGAGTGCTATCCCAGCAGGCACCAAGCCCCTGGTTTAAAACCCCAGCCCTGCATAAACCAGCTGTGGCAACACTCCTGTGTTGTCCCCGGAGCTCCAAAGATAGAGGCAGAAGGTCAAAAGTTCAAGGAGAGTAACTGCCTCAAAGAAAACCTCAAAGGATAAACTAGAAGAAAAGTTTCTATTTTTTTCCAAATGTTGTGTTTTTATTGTTTTAATAAATTATATTCTTAAATATCTTATTTATGGTTACATGTCTGCATATGGGTTTGTGTATATAAACATAGCATTGCCCGGGAGTTGAGACAGTTCCACGTGAGTGCTGGGGGCTAAACTTGGGTCTTCTGCAAGAGCAGGGTGGGCTCCCAACTTCTGAGCCATCCCTCTAGTCCAAATGTACCCTCCACCCACCATACACATACATACACAACACACACATACACAGCACACACACATACACAGCACACGCATATACACAACACACACACATATATATAACACATATACACAATGCATACATACACACACATATACACAACACACACATACACATAACAAACACATACACTCACACATACACACACATTCACACTCAGAGGCTAATGCGTGTGCCTATGAGATACAGTGTGCTCATCACACATGTGTACACTGTCTAACGGTAAAAGCGGACCAGCTAGCATTTCTATGTAAACACTCACTGTTGGCTCCTGTTGGGGATCTCAGGCTCTTCCTGTTGTTTACTTGTTTGTTTGTTTAGATGTATGAGTGCTCTGTTTGCGTGTGCACCTGCGTGCTAGAAGAGGGCATCGCTCCATTACAGACGGTTGTGAGCGCTAGTGTGCTTGCTGGGAATTGAACACAAGCCAGTGCTTTTAACCTCTGAGCACTCTCTCCAGCCTCGATCTTCTTGTTCTTGAGAAAAATAGATAAAAAGTTGTTAAAACTACAATCACTGAACTTTATTTTGAATAAGTCATGGTGGGCATGATGGTGTTCTCTTACAATCCCAGCACTCAGCAGGCCGGCCAGAGGCAGGATGACAACAGCAACATTTAAGGCCAGCAAAATTAAAAATTCTTTCTGAAAATGACAAGACGAGGGCTATCAAGATGGTTCAGTGAGTAAGGCGCCTGCAGCAACCCTGTCAACGGGAGTTCAAATCCCAAGACCCACATGGTGGAAAGAGAACCAACAACTATATATTGTCTATAAGCTTTCTCAATCCCTGCACCCCACATACACACATATACACAAAACACACACACACTCACACACACATACACACTCATACATATTTTATACACACACATACACATGTATACACAACACACATATATATACAACAAGACACATATATACAAGACACATATATATACAACACACAAACATACATAACACACAAATACAACATACACTCTCACACACATACACACTTATACACAACACATACAGGCAGGCACACAAAACAAACATATAAAAAATATTTTTTTTGAGACAGGATCTCTCTCTGCAGCCCTGACTGGCCTGGAACTCACTATGTAGGCTGTGCTGATCTCAGATTTACATAGATTCACTTATCTACCCTTACCTCAAAGTGCTGGGTGTGGTAGCGATTGCCACCACATCCAACTTGAAAAACATTTAAACAAAACTAATGAGAAACTCAGCCAGATGGGATGGTTTGGGCCTATAATACCAACCATTGGGAAGCTGAAGCAGGAGGATTGCCATGAGTTCCTTACCTGCCTGGATTACAGAGTGAGACCTTATCTCAATCAATAGCAACAACAACACTTCATTTTACCTTTATTTTACAAAGAGTGAGATGTGCGTTAATTTTTTTTGTTTTTTGTTTTCTAGATGTTAGGGTGTGGGGGTGCACCATGCATGCACACATGGGTGCTGGGGACTAAAATAGGGTTGTCACTGCCAACCAGTTTCTGGACTGCTCTGAGCTGAGCTTTTTTTTTTTTCCCAGCATTTTGAATTTTATTATTTTATTTCAATTTAGTTTAATTTTAATCTTGGAATGGGTCTCCTCCTGTAGCTGAGACTGACTTCAGACTTGCTTTGTAGCTGAAGTTAACCTTTAACCTCTGATCTTTGAACCACAAAGTCCAAAGCCATACCAAGCAAGTAGTTATACACTGCATTGAAACAAAAGTCTCGGGCAGGCGGCTCGATGGTAGAGTGTTTGGCTGGTATACATGAGGAGCTGGGCTCAATTCCTGTACAAACAAATGAAGGATCATGTTTTAAATCTCCTTCAACCCAGACAGCAAATTCATTTGCCCGAGATTTTTAAAGAAATTAGATTCTGTTCCTTGGGTCAAAGTCTATAGATATATGGTATTTCCTGCATATACCTAAAGGGAAATAATATGAAGGACATATGAAGAACTGCAAAAACTAAGCAAGTGTGCACATTAAAATAAATAAATAAATAAATAAATAAACAACCTCTAATCACCTAACAAATACATGGGTCAAGGAACTGAACAGAGGGCTCTCAGCAGAAGGCAGCATCCAGCACCTTTAGCCAGAAGGGAAATGCAAATTAAAGGTGATTACATCTCACCCAGTCAGAATGACTGTCATCAGGAAAACAGGTGTTGTCCCAGAGATGACTCAGCAGGCGCCATAGCCAAGCCTGAAGACCTGAGGTGTATCCCCAGGATACTCCTGGGTGAAGGAAAGAAATGACTCTAATGGTTCTACACAGATGCCACGGTACACCTCCCCCACCTCACACACACTCAATGTAATTTTGTTTTTATTTTGTTTTTTGGTTTTTCGAGACAGGGTTTCTCTGTGTAGCCCTGGCTGTCCTGCAACTCACTCTGTAGAGCAGGCTGGCCTCGAACTTAGAAATCTGCCTGTCTCTGCCTCCCAAGTGCTGGGATTAAAGGCGTGCGCCACCACTGCCCGGCTACACTCAATGTAATTTAAGGAAGAAAGGAGAAGGGAAGAGGCAACAAATTCTGATAGATACGGAGCATTTGCCACATATCCATGAAGGAATTTTATTCAGCCATTAAAAAGGTTAAATGATGACAGTTGCAGGAAAATGGATAGTAGTAAGGATCATTACGTTAAGTGAAATAAGCCAGACTCAGAAAGGCAAACACAGTTTTCTGCCATATATGTGACGGAAATATATGTCATATGTGAGTGTACATGTGTGTGCATAAATGTGCTTGCATGTGTGTGTGCACTCTGCACTCATGTGTGTGTGTGTCTGCATGTGTATGTATGTGTGTGCACATGTGTGTGTACATCTGCATATGTGTGTATGTGTGTGCTCACACATGTGTGAGTGTGTGTGCATCTGCATGTGTGTGCATTTTCACGTGTATGTGCCTGTGTGTATATGTCTGTGTGTGCTCACATGTGTGAGTGTACATCTGTGTGTGTGTGTGTGTGTGTGTGTGTGTGTGATGAAGCTAGAATTTATTGTGTGGCTGAGAATGCCCTTGAACTCCTGATCCTTTTGGCCTCCACCTTCTGGGTTCTAGGCTTATAGACAGGTGCCAGCACCCAGGGCAATAGCACTGTCTTGTTGATTTGTTTTCCTCAGTTTAGTTTGTTGATAATTAGTCTACTGTTATTGCTTTTATTGTAATTTTTTGGTTGTGTGCTAGGAGTTAAATCCAGGGCCTTGTGTGTGTTAGGGTAATTTTCCTACCCAGATCAGTTTACAAGGTTGTTAAATTCATACACACACACACACACACAGAGGGAGGGAGGGAGGGAGGGAGAGAGAGAGAGAGAGAGAGAGAGAGAGAGAGAGAGAGAGAGAGAG